>NC_047091.1:126230454-126855454 GCF_902459505.1 Geotrypetes seraphini
AGAAACCGCTCAAGACAGGGTACAAAAGCGCCAATGATAGCGAATTAAAGCTGGGTGAAGAGGAGCTCGATTCTCACACCGCCATCACCCGGATGATGTCACCGGAAGTCCCCTCAAAAACCCATTCCATCCCCCACCTCGGCATCTCTTTCCCTCCCTTCCTCTCTCCCAAGTTCATGCCTTGTGTCCAAAACGCACTCCCTCCCCCCTTTTGTGTTCCGCGTTTGCCTCCCAGCCCATCTTTGCAACTTTCTCAGCAAAACTGAGCTTGAGCCGCGAGGCTTGTTTTCTGTTTCCTGCCTGCCCTGCCGCGCACAAATAGCCGACCGGAAGTATTCTCCAACGTCAGCGCTGACGTCGGAGGGCAGGCTTTGCTTAAGCCCTCCCTCCGACGTCAGCGCTGACATCGGGGAAGACTTCCGATCGGCTATATGTGAGCGGCAGGGCAGGTAGGAACAGAAGACGAGCCTCGCGGCTCGAGATGTATTTAACTCCGCGGGTCCCCCATCCAGCTCTCTCCTGTGCACCCCCTTGGGCGTGTACCTGGGGCGGACCTCCCCCCCCGCCCCCCCTAGGTACAGCACTGCCAGTGCAATAGGTGAGGCATTCTAGACTAGGGGTGCCAACAAGTTTTGGACTTGTGAGCTACTTTTAAAATGACCAAGTCAAAATGATCTACCAACAATAATGTTAATTGTCATTTATATTCCGGGGGGTTTTCAAAGAGGTCAAGGCAGATGACTTTATGCAATGTTACCTCAGTAACAACTATACAAAAATAGACAAATATACCCCCTTCCTTTTTACTAAACCAAGATAGCGGTTTTTAGTGTAGGGCACTGCACTGAATGCCCTGCTCTGCTCTCAATGCTCATATGCACCCTGTGCTAAAAACTGTTATTGCGGATTGGTAAAAAGGGGCCATAGTGCAAAATATAGACAGCAGTTATGAATTCTCAAAACAGACACATTTTGATCACTAAATTGAAAATAAAATAATTTTTCCTACCTTTGTTGTCTGGTGATTTCATGAGTCTGGTTGCCCTTCTGACTGTGCATCCAATATTTCTTCCCTTCTTTCAGCCTCCTCTCCTCTAGACCTCATTCCCTCCCCCAAATTTTACTTCCTCTCTCCCTTCCCCCTCCTCTTTCTTTCTTTCTCCCTGCCCCTTCTTTCTTTCTGTCTCTCTCTCTCCATGTCCCCTTTCTTTCTGCCTGTCTTTCTCTCTAAATGCCCCCTTTCTTTCTGTTTGTCTTTCTCTCCATGCTCCCTTTCTTTCTTTCTGTCCCCCCTTTCTTTATTTCCCTTCTTTCTTTCTCCCTGCCCCCCTTCCTTTGTGTCTCCCTGCCTGCCCCTTTTCTTTCTTTCTCCCTGCCCTCCCCCAAGCCACCGCCACCGAGTTCTGAGCTCTCCCTGCTTCCTGATGCCGTAAAGAGGACGCAGGAGCGCCGAGCCGAGCAGCTTTCCCCACCCGACATCAATTCTAACTTCGGAGAGGAAGTTCCAGGCCAGCCAGGTAGCAATTGGCTGGCCCGGAACTTCCTCTCCGACATCAGGATTGATGTTGAGTAGGGGAGGTTGCTTGGAAAAATCGCAATAATCAGTATAGTCTGGAGTTCTTATGCTTTCAGGCGGATTTCTTGGGACACTAAGCCGCACAGTGGTATAAATTGATATCTGGATTTATGAATAAAAAACCAAAGACTGGTCTTAGAGACATTTGGAGCATTGAGATTAAGCATCAAATTTCTGTGTCTCAGTGGCCATGAATTTGGTCTTGGAGAATGAGATGTACAGTGTCTGCATCTATGAGACAAACTTTGTTCTTTTTGTTAGAGCATTTTGGACCCCAGTTCAATTACAAAAGTTAGATAGCTCTAAGTCTAATAGATGCTGGCATTGTAATCTGGAAGCAGGGACTCTGGATCATTTAATATTCTATTGTCCCTGTATCATGGCCTTTTGGAAATCAATTTGGTCTCAAATAAATTGTTTACTAGAAAACCATGTAGCATTATCATATGATACAATTCTGTTCGGTATGTCAATGAAAACAAAAAGTCAAATTTCATCAAGCAATAATAAACTTTTATTGATTATGACAGGAGTCGCGATACAACATATCACCAATAATTGGAAATATTACAATAGACTTAACTATACATTCTGGTGGAATTCGTTGTGCCACATTTACAAAATGGAAAGAACAATTGCTATACAAAAAGGGAATTATAATAATTTTAAAAAGATTTGGGGGCTATTGACAAATTATTGTTTTTTTTTAAATTCTTTATTCATTTTTAAAACTTACATCAAGAGTACAAATAATAAAACATATGAAATTAAATACATCACTTGAATTTCTTTCTTGTGTAACAACAAAAATATAAATTTATACCCATCCCACCCACCCTTTCTTTTAACATTTAATCAAAAATATACAAATATAAATATTATTTTCTAATGATTAAACCTTCAGTAACTTTTAAACCACCCTCCTCCCCCCATTTGCAAATTAACCTTCAATAGAAAAATGGTATCTATTCATTACAGTAAGTTGTCAATGGCCCCCAGATCTTTTTAAATTTATTATAATTCCCTTTTTGTATGGCAAATTATTGTAATGATTTCCACTGAAAGTACATTTATACATAGGAGGGAGGGGGGATGGTATAAAGTTCTATTAAAGGTTTAATCAATAGATAAGAAGAATACAATATTTTTGATTTAAATATTTGTGGGAAGGGTGGGTGGAGAGGGAATAAATTTATGTATTTAAGATGACAATAGAAAGAAATTCAAGTGATGTGTAAAAGTTTTAAATGATTGTGTACTTGATGTAAGATGAAAAAATGAATAAAGAATTTGAAAAAATAAATAGACTCTTCAGACTGGCCCTGTCCCCACCCTGTCTGTCTTTTGTTCTTTTGGGATTCGCGTGAAGAGTGGTTTTTTTTTTTCTGCGGGTTCTAGTATATTTCTAGGGTCGAGGAGATTAAAAAGAACAGTGGCTTTGGCTCAGCTGGCGTAGCTGGTGAGTTATGGGGACGTTTGCTGAAGGGGCTTTTTTTTCTATGCAATTTCCAACAGTATTCTATGTTAGCTGTTACTCCTGTTCGGAGTGTTGTTACTGTTATACTTAGTACTTCTTAGGTCTGCTTGGCTATTCGGCAGACTGAATATATTAGGGGGAAGCACAGCTACTTGTATTACAGCCAAAAAGTTTTGTCTCAGTCTCCACCTGCTGGTCATGGTGAGCTATTACCTACCCATCAGTGAACTGGGCCAGTCTGGAGAGTCTAAAAAGAAAATTAGCAGGTAAGAACCTAATTTCTCCTTTTAAGAGGCATATTTGACATAAATCAAGAAATTTTAGGAAATATCACTGTAAGCCATTTTTTTTTTAAAATTCTTTATTCCTTTTTAATCATTCAACAAGTGTACAAGAAAAATCATACATAGTCTCAGAAACAACACTTGATAAATCCATCAAAACAATAACAATTGTATATATATATATCTTAAATAATAAAATGCTAGCCCGCACATGTGCAGTAGCGAAACGTGTTCCCTGATCCCTTTTCTGTAGTGGTGTGGCCGCACGACTGCGCATGCGCGGTTAGTACGTCACTGGCAGAAGACGAACCGTCACAGAGCGAGTGAACGCCGAGTCCTGTGGCACATCCAGATTGTGAGCAGTCCTGCCTTCGGTCCTGTCCCTGTTAAACCGGCTGGCAATAACAAAGTCAGATGCCATGGGTTCTTCCCTTTTGCCAAATTACTAAAGGCTCTGCCGGTCTCGATCCTTAGGTGCAGGATCAAGACCAGCAGAGCCTATAGCGATTTAGCAAGAGGGAAAGCCCCCGTGATGTCTGGCTTCGTTATTGGTTTAGTGGGACCGAGACAGGACCGAAGGCAGGGCTGCTCACAATCCAGATGCACCGCTGGCTCATCACTCCCCCCTCCTTCCAGCGGCCGCCAAACAATGCCTTCCTCCCTGCCATGATCCTCAAGGCCTCAACTGCAAGTTTGAAGGTAGGGCATGGACTGTTTGAGAATGAGGGAGAGAACAACGCAGCCAGACGGACCGCGGGAAGGAAAAGGGGGGGGGAGGAGGGTTTTGAGGGAGTCGGCTGGCCGCATAAATTATTTTCATTTCAAATCTGCCGCCGCCGCGGCTCCTCTCTCATCTTCCAACATAATATAAGTGCAGCTCATGAGAGGAGCCGCGGCGGCGGCTTTGAAAACGGCTCCCTTAGTTCTTCGCTGCATTTTTTTTAAAGTTTAAAACTGCCGCCGTGGCTCCTCTCACAATCCCGGCCTGTGTCAGAGAAGGCTTCCGACGCAGGCCGGATCGTGAGAGGAGCCGCGTAGGCATCTTTAAACTTAAAAAAAAATCCAGCAAAGAACTAAGGGAGCCGTTTTATCTCCATGCTGCTATGAAGCAACAGGTGAGGGGGAGGGAAATGCTGATGCTGATGCACAGGGAGCAGGCAGGCATGGCAGGCAAGCAGGGGGAGAGGGAAAGGGGCTGATTTGGGGGTAGGGGTGTGCTGGGGGCACACAGCAGTCATGGGCAGGGGATCACAGAACAGGCAGGCATGGCTCAACAAGGGGAGAGGGAAAGGGGGCTGCTTTGGGGTAAGGGGTTTGCTGGGCCAGACAGCAATCATAGGGGGGAAACAGAAGGGGGCCACGGAGCAGGCAGGCATGGCACAAAAGGGGGCAGGGGCATTGGGAAACGGGGCTGCTTTGGGGGGGAAGGGTGTTCTGGGGGCACACACCAATCATTCCGGGGAAGAGAAGGGGGCCACAGAGAGATAGGCAGGCATGGCGCAATGGAGAAATACAGTCAGGCAGGGCGCAAGACAGAGACACAGACAGAAAGAATGACAGACAGACAGACAGCATCCAAGCACAGAGAGAGAAAGGAAAAAAAAAACAGTCGTCTACTCTAGCACCCGTTGGACAGAGGGAGAACGAAAGAGATACTGATGGACAGGGGGTTAAAGAAAAGGAACGGAGGACTAATGTTGGACAGGGGGTGAAGGAAAGAGGTGCTGCTGGACAGGGGGGAGGTAAAACAAAGGGAGAAGGGCTGCTGCTGCATAAGGAGAGCAGTGAAGGGAAGTGGACACGGGAGGTAAAAGGAAGGGAAAATGGACAGGGGGAGCAGGCAAGGGGTGGTGATGGACAGCCAAAGAAAAAGAAAGGCAGAAAGAAAAAAAGCGGCTAAGGAGAGAGAGAGAAAGAAATAAAGACAGACACACACACATATGTTCTAGCACCCGTTAATGTAACGGGCTTAAAAACTAGTATATATATAAACCCATAACCCACCCTCCGTCCCAACACTATTTTTCTTAATTCATTTTACCCTCTCATAAAGTGTACAAGAATTATAAGAAACAATACTTAGTTAAACACTTGAAAAAAACTGTAAGCCGTTTTAAAGATTTGAAATTGTAGTATGTGCATGTCTGTTTTATGATACCTATGCATACTGTAAACCAGCAGTCTCAAACGTGTGGCTCGCAGGCTGCCTACGGCCCCCCCAGGTACTATTCTGCGGCCCACGGTCTGGACATGATGATCGAGTATCTGCTCCCTTGCTGCAGTATTCCATTCAAAACTGCGGGTGGCTGCTCTTCACGCGATCCGTACCTGCGTCGGAAGTCTTTCTGACGTCATGACATCAGAGAGAAGGTTACTGACGCAGGTGCACATTGTGTGAGGAGCCACCACCTGTGGCTTTGAACGGAAAAAAGACTTCAGCAAAGGAGCCGACACTCGATCATTGCGTCAAGGAAAGGGAAGGAGGGGAGGGAAGAGGAATGCTGCTGCTGCATGGGTGGGGGGAGAGAAATGCTGATGCTGCTGCAGGGGGGGAATAATGCTGCTGCACAGGGAAGGGGGGAAATGCTGCTGCACAGGGAAGGGGGAAGAGAAATGCTGCTGCTGCACCCAATTGGGGGGAGAGAAGGAAGGAGAGAGATGCCAAGTCGAGGGAGGGAAAGGAAAGAAGGAAAAGAGATACCAGACCATGGAGGGGGAGGGAGAGATGCCAGGTCATGGGGGGAGGGAAGGAGACAGATGCGAGACCAGGGTAAAGGAAGGAGGGAGGGAGAGAAAAGAAGGAGAGAGATGTCAGACCGTGGAAATAGGGAGGGAAGGAGAGAGAGATAGGAAGGGAAGATATGGAAAAGTAGATTTTGAGAAGAAAGCAGAAAAATTGAATGTTAAGTTAATGCCAAAGATGGATGCAAGACGGAGAGAAAAATAGTCAATGGACAAGAAGGCCCTGGAAACAGTTAAAAGCACAGAAAAATAAAGTCACTGGACAACAAAGGTAGGAAAAATGATTTTATTTTCAATATAGTGATTGAAATGTGTCAGTTTTGAGAAAGGAAAGATGTTAAATTTTAACTGTGAGGGCTGCAGATAAAATAATTAATGTCTTATTAAATAAATGACAATTTTGCATGAGGTAAAACTTTATAGTTTTTATAAATCTTTCCTTTAACAGTTAAATGAAAGATTTATAAACTATAAAGAGTTTTACCTCATGCAAAATTGTCATTTCTTTAATAAAACATTAACTATTTTTTTCTGCGGCCCTACAAGTACCTACAATCCAAAATGTGGCCTGGCAAAGAGTTTGAGACCACTGCTGTAAACCTTTAAGAATTTTTTGATTTGTGGTTTATAAATATTTTAAACAAACATTTTACAGTTATCTAAATACTGACTCTAACTTGTCTTAGTACAGTAAAGCATTGTTGATGTAACCCTCACAGCTCTGGGTTCTCAAATGAAAACTACTCACCAAATCTAAACCCACCTCCTGTTCTTTTTTTTTTTTTTTTTTTTTTCTGAAACAGCATATCCCATCTTATTTCTATTCTTGGCATTTCTGACTGTCAGGATACAATATATGTAGAAACTCACATTTTTGGAAACTTATCTATTTTTCGTTTAGGATTCAAAGGCAAGTTATGACTTTAATGATAATGACCCTGACCCTCAACCTCGTTATAGCCCTAACGATGAGAACAGGTGAGTGTCCTCTGCCTCCTCATCACCGCAAAACTGACAAAGGTCCTTCTTCTAAAAGGCAGTGGAAGAATCTAACACCTTCCCCTACTCAGTATCTGTAACACTTCTATACTTGTGACTGCCCCTTGCTGGAAGACAGTAGATGACAACACCGAATGCTGCCTTCTTACCTCTTTTATAGGCATGGAACCCGCTGTGCAGGAGAGGTGGCTAGTGTTGCTAACAACGGAGTCTGTGGGACAGGCATTGCTTACAACGCTAAAATAGGAGGTAAAATTATCCCACAAAGTTCACGTTTCTTTTGGCTTTATGCAACAGATGTGTCTGATAATGTGGATGCTTCCTTGAAGAAGTGTTGAAAGAGGCATTTATCAACATAGGAAACAAAGAAAAACATGATATGAATTTATATTTTTGTATTCTTAGACTTCCTTAACCCTTTCCCCAATACACACACCTGCAGATATACTAAGCCTCCCCTTAGTGCTAGGAGACAGTCTTCTGATGGCTCTCTCCCTTTTCTGTCAGGGGTACGAATGCTGGATGGTATTGTCACTGATATTATAGAGGCTAAGTCCCTGAGTCTGAATCCACAGCACATTCACATCTACAGTGCTAGCTGGGGCCCAGAGGATGATGGAAAAACAGTAGATGGACCTGGGATGTTGGCAATGGAAGCTTTCTATAGGGGCACTGTGAATGTAAGTGTGTATACCCAGCATCAACTCGTAACTATGCTCCTAAAGGCTTTCAAGTTGAGCAACTAAATTGTAGAGTTGTACTGAATAGCATATTTTACTATTTGGCTAAATATTAATAATGTATTCAGGGCCAAATAGAATCGAATACTAATATTTTGTTCAGCCTTAGAGCTAAGTAATCTTCTTAAAACAAATATATGTCAATATTTCATGCATACTCACTCTGAAGATCCTGAAATCTAGATCTGTAAGGTCCAGAATTTCAAACAATTATTTTATAGGGAAAACACATCCAGTAAAATGTAAAATTATAGTAGTTTACTGTGCTCATATGTAATGTTGCTATTATTTGAGTGGAGCCATATTTGAATTGTGCAGAGCTGTCTAACATAGCATGATGCAATTATACACACTATAAAATGTCCAATTTTACATCAGCTGATACCCAACTACTGTGTATGTGAAATCAGATATAATATAATCATGCCATGACATTTAGATTTCAATCACTCTGTAATTGTCCCTTCTAGTGCGACAGATACTTTATATTAGAATCTTCAGGTAATGAACCACTTTTTGTGAGAATTCTTGTAGAGAACTCCATTAGCATTCTGCCTCCCATCCCTCTGGGCTGTCCATCAATCCCTCACTTGTCTGTCTACAAGTGAGATGGTAAGAGCCTGTCTTTTTGCTCGTGTTTATTTTTTTATTAAATTCATTTTTTGCTGTGTGAGAGTGCAGACTCCTAAGTTGAGGGTCTGTTTCCAAGGGGCAGCCTGCATGAAAAGTTTGGTGGCTTAGGGATTGATCCCTTGGGAGCAAGACTTGCCCCAGGATCGTCCACAGTGGGCTTAAACATAGGCTGAGTGGCTTTGACAGTTTTTCCAGGATTAGATCCAACTGCTTTTCTCAGCCAGTCTGTGCGTGCAAGGTCCGGTGAGGGTTGAGGTCTCCGGCTGGTTTGTTGGGCTTGAGAGGCAGTCTGAAGAGACAAGTAGTCTGAATTCCAGGTTTGTTAAGGCAGAAGTTCTCCTTGTAAGCTGTCTGTAGCTTCCAGCATACAGCATGGCATGATGAATAACAGGCTGACAGCTTGAAAAACAAAATTGGGGGGGGGGGGGGGATTCTGGGATTAGAGTCAGGGTTACCACCTTAAAAATCCCTAAATTGCTAGTTTTTGGACCTCAGTGTAGCTCCCTCGGGCTGTTTTTGGTGCTAAAATCGCTGCCATGGCCATCTTTGATTTCCCAATTTGAAAATAAAAGTCCCTATCTGCCTTAAAACATCTCGTTTTTGCTTAAAAACAGGTGTGATGAATTCATTAGGCTAGGATCCTTGGATTCATGCCAGATTTGCACTAGAGGGCTGTCTGAGGATCATCCATGTCCCATGTGTTGCGCAGCACATTGGAGGAGGGGGGGCTGCTTGCTTAGCCTCCCCATGTCCCTCAGAGGGTGTTCATGCCCAGATGGTGTGAAGGCCAGGAAAAAAGTCCAGGTTCGAACTGGGGAGCAGTACAAATGTGTCTCCAGCGAAGCACAGCTGTGGCGCTGTTGCATAACCCCAGAAGGGAGCTCATGAACATCCACAGAGGCTGTCTGGAAGTCCTAGACAGGGGTATCCCCTGAATTCATCAATATGATGTTTGAAGCTTAAATGATTAACAAGGGCCATGTGGAACCTTCAGGGATTGCGGCCATGCTGGCGCCGGGGGTTCTCCCACCCCCTCTGAGGAGCGCAATTCCCTAGCAACAATGTGACGTGCAAGACGGGGAGGTCGTCTGAGGAAAACTGGAACAAAGATGGCTTTATTTCAATGTCTTTTACTCTCCCAGTCAGGACCCTCTGTAGCAGGAGATACTGCTTCATCTCTAAGGGGGCCAAATGGTGGAGGCCCTTGATTTCAGAGAAGACTCCGACTGTGCGCAGGCCCAAATTTTGGAGGTGATCACGGAATCCCTCCAAGGTCATAATGCCATTGTACAGAGCCATGGTGAGATCTCATCTGGAATACTGTGTACAATTCTGGAGGCCACATTACCGTAAAGATGTGCTGAGAATTGAGTCGGTTCAACGGATGGCCACCAGGATGGTCTCGGGGCTCAAGGATCTCTTGTACGAGGAGAGGCTAAATATATTGCGGCTATACTCTCTCGAAGAACGTAGGGAGAGGGGAGACATGATTGAGACGTTTAAATATATCTTTGACTTGTATTTGTCATTATTTTTATTATAATTGTTATGTATATTGGGAGGGGAGGGAAAGGAGGGGTTTAAATTTTTATAACAATTATTATACATATTAGGTAATACATATATTTCAGTTATTTTTGTTCATAAATACAGAATAATATATTGTATTTACAGTGGTACATGAAAGGAATTCAAGTGTATGTTTAATGAGATCGTTTTAAATTTCTATGTTACACTTGTGGATGTATGAAAATGAATAAAAAATTTAAACAAAACAAATACATCACCGGTCGCATCGAGGAGGAAGATGATATCTTCTTTCTCAAAGGGCCCTCGGCCATAAGAGGGCATCCGCTAAAACTTAGGGGTGGAAGATTTCATAGCGACACCAGGAAGTATTTCTTCACTGAAAGGGTGGTTGCTCATTGGAATGAGCTTCCTGTGCAGGTGATAGAGGCCAGCGGCATTCCAGATTTTAAGAGTAAATGGGATGCCCATGTGGGATCTCTAAGAGGGCAGAGTTAAGGGGAAGGGTCATTAGGGGTGGGATCTCTAGGAGGGTAGAATTAGGGGGTGGGTCAGTAGAGTGGGCAGACTTGATGGGCTTTGGCCCTTTTCTGCTATCATTTTCTATGTTTCTATGTAACAGATATGCTAGAGAATCATGAAACCCAAAAAGACAACTAAAAAGATGTGAACAATATAAGATGATGGAAAATGTAAATTGGTGGAGAGAGATGCCAACTGGAACAATTCAGGATACCAACAGTGAGTATTAATTGCATATGCTGGATGGTGCCATTTATAAGAGTGATAGATGGGTGATTAAAAGTAATGCTTTATGTGATGCTCACTTTCGTGAAGGAAGGACTGGAAAAAGGCCTTGCAGTTGGCTCCCTGAAAGTTCATATTGCGGGACTCTCATGTTTTGAGCCTAAGGTTAATAAAAGCACCGTAGCCACGCATCCAGATGTGGCCAGATTTTTGAAGGGCGCTTTGTGCCTACATTCTCCACTACGACCTCCTTTTCTGGCATGGAGTCTTAATCTGGTCCTACAGGTAAGGCTAGAGCGTCCTATGAACCTTTAGAGTAAGGTTCTTACAATCTTACAATCAAAACAGTATTTTTGATGGTGATTACCTGAGTCTGACGAGTGTCGGAACTGTGGGCTTTGTCAAGCAGAGATCCCTTCCTCAGAATTTTGGATTCAGGTGTAGTCTTGCACACAGTTCCATCTTTCTTACAGAGAGTGGTTCCCAGCTTCCATATCAACCAAGAAGTGTGATTGCCTGCCTTCACTCACTTAGGATTAAGAAAGAGTGATAAGATGTTGAAATTGATGGATGTGCACAGAGTATTACTATGGTATCTGGAGGTCACAAACAAATCCCAACTGTCAGATCATCTTTTCATAGTGGTGGGGACTGCCTGTAAAGGCTGACCAGCCTCGAAACAGACCATTTCAAGATGGACCCATATAGCCAGTTCTTCAGCCTATATTGGAAGTAGAAAACATCATGGGTGGAATCTTCAGCGGTATCCCTGGAAGAATTTTTTATTGTGGCAACATAGTCCTCTCTCCATAGTTTCAAGTTTATTTAAAATTTATTATACCGCCTATCAGATTTCTAGGCATTGTACATCGATGAAAAGGTAATTATATAAGATACATTTAAAAATAAAATAAAGAAAGAACATCTGAATTGGTAAATATAAACATCACTGGGGAAAGTTAGTACGACAGACAAGTGGATGGGACGGACTGTAACAAAAGGGAAGAGGGCTAGAACTACAAAATTAAAAGAAAAGGAATTTAGAAGGGACAAACAGAAGGCGGGGGGAAAAACTTTGTTGGGGAGCGTTGAATTGTCCTTATTAGGGCAATTACAATTCAAAGAGGTCACTGAACAGAAAGGTTTTTAATTTGGATTTGAAATAATTTAAAATTGTTTCTTCTCTGAGACAGTTAGGTATGGAGTTCCAGAGGGACTGAAAAAATGTTTGATCGCGGTAACTGAAAAAATGTTTGATCGCATAGTGTTAATGTGTTTTAGAGATGGGATAGTGAGGAGATTTTGTGTGACAGAGCGAAGTGATTTGTGTGGAGTGTAAGGAGAAAGAAGTCTATTGATGAATTTTGGTTGAGAACTAGAACTAGTTTTGAATTTAATAATAGGATTTTATAAGTAATTCTATATTTGACTGGCAGCCAGTGAGCTTTGATTAATTGGGACGAAACATAGTCAAACTTTTTTGCGTGGAATATTTTAACAGATGTATTCTGCACGATCTGCAACTGTCTAATTTCTTTTTGGGTGGACATAGCGGCCAAAATGGACCCCGCATTTAGATCATCTGTACTGTTAGCAGGCCTGTCTGCCCTGCCTTAAACTCTGGGGTCTGCTTTGTTATTTTCTGAAGGCTCAGGACTAAAGTGTCTGTCACACTAGAAGGAAAGATTAGATTCTTACCTCAGTAATCTTCTTTCTAGTAGACAGACTTTATTCATGAAGCTCACCTTGTCAGATGTTAATTTGCCTGCTTACTACCTCAAATGAGCTGGGGAATCTGGCCATTTTGTTTCTTTCCTTTATCCAGCCTTAAGAGGATAAAGGACGTGACTGCTGTGTTGAAGAATCTAGGGGTTTTTTTCCTATAGAATCTCCCACACTCTTAGTGCAGGTTGCTCTCAGGTTAGTGATTTGTTTGTTTTCATCTTGTTATGTATTGCAAAGGGTTAAGTTTTGTTTCATCTGTTATATGTTATTGATATGAGCAGAAAAGACATATTTCTCGGGGAGAGTCCCAATACCCTTCCTTGTTCTATTTCCCATCCAGGGCTGACCATCTGCTTTGGTACAAACTGAGGAATTGAAGTACAGCCCAGAGGAATGGGAGGCGGAGCAAAAGAATGCTAATGAGGCTCTCTACAAGAATTCTTGCATGAAGGGGTTGACTACCCAAAGGTTCAGGAATAAAGTGTTTGTCTACTAGAAAGAAGATTACTGAGGTAAGAACCTAATTGTTCCATGTTAACAGAAGTGCAAATTTTCATATATGTATCCTAAAGTCTAAAGACAACAACTTTCCACCTCCAACCCATCTATTGGATAGATCAGAGGTCCTAGTTTTTGCTCATTTGTTCATGCTGGAGCTTTGTAAGGTACATTAAATTGTGTCAAAAGATGAGAGAAAAAGAAGAGAGAGAAGATAAATACATTGTAAGTTTTGTGTGTGTTGGAAAATTATTTTTAAAAATATCAGTTTGGTTGGCAATTCTTTTATTTAATATTTATTACAGTTTTTGACCATTCTGTATCTATGGTTTATATTTCAATGAATGTTCCCAAGTAATTACTAACAGGAAAGCCCACAAAGCCACATAACTGTTCCTTTTCACAGTGTGCTGCTCCCAGTTTCCCCTCTCTTCTCCCACTAGGGCAGAGGAGGCCTGGGCTCCCTCTATATCTGGGCCTCTGGGAATGGTGGATTCCACTATGATAACTGCAACTGTGATGGTTACACCAACAGCATTTATACACTTTCTGTGGGTAGCACGACAGAAAGAGGCAACGTTCCCTGGTACAGTGAAGCCTGTGCTTCCACCCTCACCACTACATACAGCAGTGGCGTCAAGAATGAACGGCAGATTGTAAGTCGTCTTTTCTATATATTAGGGCTGGGAACATATGGGAAATATTCTGAAAAAGAGGGATGGGCACCTATTGAAAGAGGTTTATGAGGAGGAGCATTCTAGCATTGGGAAAACTATTGTGTTATTTGTTGAACTAGGATAGGGGAGAAGTTAATTTCATTGAAATAGGCTTCCCCATGGAAATACACTGGATGCAAATGGATAGTGTTTCTTAACGGTGAATGTATGGCACACTGCTGAATACAGACCTCTTGTGTGCCCCATTTTCCTCCCAAAGGTGACAACAGATATTCGTCATCGTTGCACTGAGCGACACACTGGTACTTCTGCCTCTGCTCCTCTTGCAGCTGCTATTGTTGCCCTTGCTTTGGAAGCAAAGTAAGTGGAACATTTTATAATGCCATAAATGCTTATACTTCCTAGCTGCCTTTTAATAATAATTGTTTACTGGCAACAATAGGAAAATTACATACAATAAATGCCATTCAACCAGAATAAACAGGATGAAATATGCAAATTACTGTATGTAATAACTGAAACTTAAATCAACATGATTTTCCTGCCATATTCATCTTATCGCCTCTCCCCTCTTCTCAGGTGCTTCAGATTCTTTAGTTACATAGAAGGCCTGTGTTCTTATGGTCTCCTACTGCATTAACAATTGTATCGTCCCCCCTCCTTTTCCATATACCCTTTCCTCATATAAAAATCCTCTTTTCCACATCTCCAACCTATCCCACCTGCTTGCCCCATGCTTATCTCAGCTGCCTTTTATGGCTTCCTGATTTATGTGGATCTTGTATCCTCTTATCTCCACAGCCCAGCACTGACTTGGAGGGATCTGCAACACCTTGTGGTGCGTTCATCAAATGCAGCTCATCTGAAGGCTGATGACTGGGTCCTGAATGGAGTAGGACGGAAGGGTAAGGCTACCCTGAGTGAATCTCCCAGAATGGCCTTCAATTCTAGAGGTAGAAGAAGCTGAGATCTCACACCCAGTTTTGGAAGAGAAGCCTTTATTTCTCTGGTGGGAAGCAGAGAGGCATATGTAGGAGGGGCTTTGAACATTTGGTCACAATAAATGTTTTCCTTAAATTGAGTTTGTTTTTCTCCTAGTCAGCCACAATTATGGTTATGGGCTCCTGGATGCCAGCATTATGGTGAACTTGGCCGAAAAGTGGGAAACTGTTCGCCCCCAGAGGAGATGTTTAATTCAAGTTCTGTCCTCAGCACAGTAAGAGCTCAAAGGATAGATGAGGGGTGAAACTCTAATGTGAAGGCTTCATTATTGAGAAGTGCAGAAAAGGAGAAGTTGTATAAAAATTCAACACAACCTTCAACTCTTACTTGAAAAGTAAAATTTCCCCTTTTCCCAATATGGTATTATCTTTTTCTAGAGAGCATATTATACTGCTGTGGGGTACAGAAGGCTCTCTACAACACAAGTAAACGAACATAGGCACTTGCTGACCTCTCTCATCTCCATTTCCCTTGAACTTCTATCTCAGTTAGGACCAGTCCATACTGAGGCCTTATAGCTTTTGTTCACAGCTGTCTGGATTTTCCTCCTCTTAATCTGTTGCTTCTCCCAGCTAGTCCACTCATTGAATTAGCAACCCTTCAGATTAGGGGGGTCACAGACTGGCTCACACTAGATTCTGGTAATTCTAACCATTTGATGATACAATTGTTGAAGAGCTGGGACTCTGTTGTCCTGGATTAGTGAATACAGTGGTACCTTGGATTACGAGCATAATCCGTTCCAGGAGCATGCTCGTAATCCAAAATGCTTGTTTATCAAAGCGAGTTTCCCCATAGGAAATAATAGAAACTCGCTTTGATAGGTTCCCACCCTCCAACCCCTCCACCCTCCAACCCCTCACGTTTGACGTGAACTCTAAGGCCTTGAGCATGCGCACATGCTCAAGGCCCAGCACAGGAGACAGATGTTCGGGCACCGGCACCAGCACAGGACATGCTGGTGCCAGTGCGGAGGCTTTATCAAAGTAAGAAGAGGGTTCGGGTGGGTTGGGGGGATCTCGGGTTGCGGCGGGGGGGAGTGCCGGATCGCGGGGGGAGGGTGCCGGTTCGCGGGGGGGGGGGGGGGGTGCGCTCGCAAATCGAGGCGTGCTCGGTTTACGAGGCACCAAGTTTGCAAATGTTTTGCTCATCTTGCAAAACACTTGCAAACCGGTGCACTCGTAAACCGAGGTACCACTGTACTTCTCTTAAGCTCCTTTCTCAAGGAGTGTAATTTGGCCTGGGAAATTGGACCCTGCTTTCCTGAATGGTAGTTTGCGGCCTTGCTACTGCATCATTGAAGGCAATGTTTATATTGTCCACATAGCTGCAAAATCCAAAGGTACTTTACCTGAATGTGCAGGTCCATTTTACTCCTTGTGGTTCACAATGTAATTAATTTACAAAGCATAGTTAACGTCACAGACTAGTCCAATATATCCCTCCCACCCAAATTAACTATAAATATGTTCAAACACAAATGTCTTCAAACTCCTCTTAAATCTAGCCAAATCAGTTTCATTTTGAAGATCCTGAGGTGCCACAACTGAGGAAGCTCTCTACCAGTAATTCATTAATCATACTTCCTTTTACACTAGGAACATATAAAAGGTGTGTTCCTTGAGACTTTTAAACTGCAGCCCTGAATGTAATGCTGGATCTTAGCCTGCAAATAGACTAGAACTTCCCAAAATCAAGCCTTAAACACCAACATCACTATTTTAAATTGAATATGGTATTGCATAGGTAATCTGTGTCACTTAGTTAATACAGGTGTAATGTGATCAAACCTCAATCCCTACAGAATACAATCCATCATATTCTTTATCGTCCCTCCAGACCAGCACAGAAACTGATGGGTTTACGCTCCTCTTCCAGTAGGTTGAAGACTGAGACACTGACTTTTGACATCAGTACAAGTGGGCTATGCAGGTCCTCTTACAATCAGTCTTTTCTCAGTCTCCAGCAGGTGGAGTGGTTTGTTTATTTAGTCTGTGCTGAGGTTTGTTAAGGCCTGTTGGATATGATTAGTGAATCTTTCTTGTTCTTTTGTCTGTCCATACAGAGCTTGGGGGACCCTTTTGGGGATCCTACCGACCTTGGGGGGTGTCATACTTGGAAGAGTTGAGTCCCTCCCCCATTTCCCCCACCTTCCCAGGTTTTTTCTGAATCTAGAGGAGCCTCAACAGTACGCCTGGCCACCGATACTGGCTACGACTACAGTTTAGAGTGCCTGTGGGGTCTGCATTTTCTTGATACAGCTGGTTAGCTGTGAGAAGAAATAAACTGAAAAAAGATGACCAGACAGAAGAAATAAAGGAGCCTTTATATCAGGCCTGCACGACTCAAAAATGATCCGGGGCCGCAATGAAGTTGGAAAATGTAGTGAGTGCCGCAGGTTGTAGCTCAAGGCACCCGGAAGTGCGCAGACGTTGCCGTGATGATGATGTGCGCATACGTGACATCACGTTGACATCCGTGCATGCGCAGAGGTCTTCCAGACGGGCCCTGAGATGCCAGTAGGGGGTACCAGAAGGGAAGAGGGCGGGAGAGAAGGAGAGGCACTGGTGCCGGCTGATTACCTACAGAAGTGTTTCTTAACTACTTCAAGCTAAGTACCTCCAACCACACAGGCCTCCCACGCTCCTGCCCCCTTTACTAATTGTAATGCCATTTTTTCCTTTCATTTTTCATATACACACAGGAGATATAAATTCTCAAAACTGGCACATTTCAATCACTATATTGAAAATAAAATCATTTTCCCTACCTTTGTGGTCTAGTGACTTTATTTTTCTGTGCTTTTAACTATGTTTCCAGGGCCTTTTTATCCATTGACTGTTTTTCTCTTCTTCACTTTCTACCTTGCATCCATCTTTGGCATTAACTTAATATTCAATTTTTCCATTTTTCTGCTTCTCAAAATCTACTTTTCCATATCTTACCTTCCCTTCCTATCTCTCTCTCCTTCCCTCCCCATTTCCATGGTCTGACATCTCTCTCCTTCCCTCCCTCCTCCCAGTGGTCTGACATCTCTCTCCTTCCTTTCCCCCCTTCTCAGTCTGGCACCTCCTCTCCTTTCCATAATCTGGCATCTCTCTCTACTACATGGAACGCGCTTCCGGAGGCTGTGATAGGCAGGAGCAGGTTACAGGGCTTCAAAGAAGGTTTGGATAGGTTCCTAGAGGACAAAGGGATTGAGGGGTACAGATAGGAGTAGAGGTAGGTTATAGGGATAGGAGTAAGAGGTAAGTTATAGAAATAGGCAGGGACCACTACTCAGGCAATAGGCCTGATGGGCCGCCGCGGGAGCGGACCGCTGGGCGAGATGGACATCTGGTCTGCCTCAGCGGAGGCAACTTCTTATGTTCTTATAAACTCTTCCATTCCCTGGTCTGGTATCCCTCCTATTGAGGAAATCTGCAAGGCTGCTACTTGGTTCTCAGTTCATACTTTCACATCTCATTATTGTCTGGATGCATTCTCCAGACGGGATGGACACTTCGGCCAATCTGTTTTACAAAATTTATTTTCCTAATGGCCAACCTTCCCTCTATCCCTCTTTTTGTTAGCTTGGAAGTCACCCATCAGTTAAGAATATGCTGCCTGCTTGTCCTGGGATAAAGCACAGTTACTTACCGTAACAGGTGTTATCCAGGGACAGCAGACAGATATTCTTACGTCCCACCCACCTCCCCAGGTTGGCTTCTTAGCTGGCTTATCTTAACTGGGGACCGCGCGCCTCCGTCGGGCGGGAAGGCACTTGCGCATGCGCGGTGTGGCCTAGCTAGAACTTTCTAAGTTCTTAGAGTGCAATCACTCCAAAATTGTCCGTACCGGGGCTCCGTCGGTGCCGTCATCCATCAGTTAAGAATATCTGCCTGCTGTCCCTGGATAACACCTGTTACGGTAAGTAACTGTGCTTTTTGTGCGCTTCCCTTTGATCTGGCCATGGTGCCAAGGACCTTCACCAAAATTGTGGTGGTGGTGGTAGCGGCCTTGTGGAAGGAGGGTTTCTGTGAATGTGGAGTTGTAGGTTCTGGAATAAGCCTTGTTTATTTCTGCTTGGCTCTTCGTAAATACTGATTGTAAGAAGGACTGCATGGCCCAGTTATACTGATGTCAAAAGTTAGTGTCTCTGTCTCCACCTACTGGCAGAGGAGAGTAAACATAAGAACATAAGAAGTTGCCTCCGCTGAGGCAGACCAGAGGTCCATCTCGCCCAGCGGTCCGCTCCCGCTCCCGCGGCGGCCCATCAGGCCCATTGCCTGATCAGTGGTCCCTGGTTATTCCTATACTTGCCTCTCACTCCTATCCCTGTACCTAACTCTACTCTTATCTGTACCCCTCAATCCCTTTGTCCTCTAGAAACCCATCAGTTTCTGTGCCGGTCTGCAGGGACTAAAACAAAGAAAATTAGCAGGTAAGGACCTAATTTTTCCTTTTGAACCTATTCTCTCTGTAATAATCCCAACTGCCCAATGTTAGACTTTACACTAACTTTTAAGTACGAGTATGTGTGTTCTTTAACTCTGAAATTTGCTTAAGTAAGCCCCCTTTTTGCCTGGGTATTTTTTTCCCCTAAAATAACATATATACTTAAAAAAAAAAAAAGGAAAGTATGAGCTTTTGCAAGCCTACCATAATTAGGCCCTGGGAATACCTTGACTAAATATCAAAAGTCTGTATGTTGTGGCACTATGGCTTGTACCTTTTATTTGCATAGAGGGTGCATTTAAGGCACCGAATATACGCTGCTAAAACAGTTTGGAAATTGCCCAATGTCTATTTAAAAGAAAGTCATGTTTCCAAATTTTCAATTCTGTCCTATCACTCCATTGTTGCAATGAAGGTACTGGGAAAGTTTCACCAAATGTTTGATCTTCCTGCAGGACAATTACATCACATCTTGTTGTTCGTAAGAATGTTACTTCCTGTGCTGGCACACCCAACTTCATCCGCTCCCTGGAGCACATTCAGGCACGAGTCACACTCAGCTACAGCCGTCGGGGAGACTTAGAAATCTCTCTCACCAGTCCCACGGGCACCAGATCCATCCTTGTGGCAGTTCGGTAAGCTGGTCACGGAGGTGTTCGATGGTCTGGTCTGTTTTATCTGGCATAATGATGTCTGCCATTGAGGCATTTTGTATGCCTTATGTAATTTTATATTTTGACGAATGTTAGGGTTTCGCCAGTTTTTGCCTTAAATGATATTTGTCGTTGATGCGACGTGTATGTCATATGCAATTTGATTTTATATGTAAGTATGTAATTTGTTATAGTGTGTTTTTGTATTGATTTGTACGACAAATGTTAATGTTTTATTTTGTATGTTCATATGTAACTTGCCCTGGATAAGGGCAGGAGAGAAATAAGCAAATAAACAATCTGACCAAGCAGACACCAGTGACTGATGGCACAAGAAAATGTTATCTAGGGGTTTGATTCAGATGTGTGTAGGGTTTCTAACAGCAAAACCTCTCAGAGGGAAGATGCTTTGATAGATGGCAGTGGTGTGAACAGTTGTAAGAGGGATACATGTACTAGTTAGGAAAGCCTAAGTTCAATCTTATGGAACAGGGGAGAAGAAATAGGCATTCTGCACATAACTGCATCAAGCTTTCCACATTGTTTAACAAAAATTATAAACACTCACTCATTTTCTACCTCTTACCTCATCTATAGTTATAATTCTACACACTTCTTTCCAGTACCATGCACACTATCCCAATCCAATAGAGTAGACTTAATGCCTTCCTTCTACCCACATCCACAATTCTATTCCGTTGCTGTCCCATCCTCCTCAAAAGGTATGAATTCAGGATACTGGTTCTTTGGAGAGTCCCACATCTGATGATCTCTTTGTGCTTCATAACTATTCAAAATTCTTCTTCATCCCCCAAAAGATAGGAGGGCTTCAACCCATACTAGATCTCTGTAATCTAAGGCTGATGAATGAAAAGAGGGGCATTTGATATTCGGAAGGACACATAGGTTACTATGGTGACTGAGTTATGGAAGGACACAGATGTTACTATGATGACTGAATGACTGACGAGTTGAAGACCTTTGATAAACTTTGGGTGTTTCTTCCTTTTGATATGGAAGATTGCAATCCTGGAAAAATTTATTCATCTACATAGCAGAGCTGAGTAAAACTATTTGTCAATTCTGAAGAGGATTTCTGACGTGAAGTAGATGATGTTTGAGACTGCTTCTCTTCTTATGTGTAAGGACGTTAGAGCATGCTCCGCCTCCAACTCATGGTGTAGTTCCATTAATAATAAGTGTCAGAACTGGCTTTCACAAATTTGATGATTTAAATAGAATACCGCCTCTCTCTTCATAGAGGGTTGGTGTGCATGCATGCTCCGTCCTCAGTGACGTATAGGAACATCTGAATCTACATCATTTAAATCATTTTCGTGCTACCATCAACTCTGACAATTTATATGCAAATCGTCGATGTCAAAGGACTATCTCTTTTCTTTTTGGATTGAGAATGATTGCGGATAAAAGGCGGAACTAATTGCTGGATTCTTGTCCTATCTCCAAATCATTCTGATATTGGTATCCTGGAACAATATTGGAGGTTCAGTGTTATGTACAAATAAACGCGATGAATATATGCTGGAAGAGTGCTAAGTTTGTGTGGGTTTAAGGATTATATGAAAATAGGAGACTTAATGGTTTTTGTTCAAATATATGAAATTCTCTCATGTGCTCTTTAAAAAAAAAAAAGAGATATGCTTTTTACTAGTTATTTGAAATTTATATTCGTGTAATAGGGGTCTCCAGGAGAAGGTTCTTTTAATAGGAATGCTATATTTTTAATATATGAGTTTTCTTTCTAATGGATTAATGTATATAAACAGGTGTAGAGAGGTGAGAATTGAATTAATGTATGATGATATATATCTACTTAATGATATATTTATGTACTAAGAAGTAGGCTCTTTAAAAGTGACTAAATAATTTTCTAAAAAAGGGGGGAGGGATACAAAGATAGGTTTCGTTACATGAATGAAGGGTTTTGAGGGAGGGTGGGGGGGAGGGTTACATTTATATGTTTAGATTATAATGTAAGATATGCAAGTGCCTTGTTTCATTGTGTTGATTATGAATATTGTACACTTGATGAAAGATTTTTAAAATGAATAAAGAATTTAAAAAAAAAAAAAGATCTCTGTAATCTCAACAAGTTCCTCAAAAGAGAGAGGTTCAATTAATTCCCTTGCCACTATTCTTCTTCTCCTTAGCCAAAACTATTTGCTTGCTGAACTTGACCTTAAAGATGCCTGCACTCACATCCTAATTCATACAATTAGCTATTTCTAAAATTCATCTTTTCCATCACCATTTCCAGTACAAGGTTCTTCCTTTTGGACTGTCTACTGCACTCTGAGTCTTTACAAAGTGTCTGGTGGTAGTTACACTGCTCTTCGAAGAAGCGATCACTATATTTTTTCATTCTTTGACAATTGGCTTATTTCAGGTCCTTCAAAGTGGGCAACAGAACTCTCAGTAGCTGCTATTATGTACATCCTTACAAAATCTAGGCTTCTGATAAATCTGCAAAAATCTTCCCCAATGCCCACCACCATTATTTAGCTTTTCTGACCTTATCTGAATATATTAGTAGCCTAAGGCTTTTCTACCACAGCAGAGATTGCATACTCTTCAACAAATTGCAACTCGAGTTTCTGTTGCACCCTCGGTCACAACTCGCACCAGATTACAACTATTGGGTCACATAGCTGTAACATGTCATTCTGTTAACCTGAATTCACATGAACCTACTTCAGTGGCATTGAAAGCAATCCCTCAACAATTAATTACTTTTTTCATTTGTGGCTCCAACAATCGAATCTTGTCCTTTTCAGACACAGCTTCCTCAGCTAACTTTGACAACAGATACCTTCACGTTGGTCTGGGGTGCTCACCTGCTCCATTGGAAAACACAAGGAACAGGATCCAACACAAATAATGTTTAAACATAAATCATTTGGAACTCAGAACAATCTTCAATGCAATGAGTATATTTTCAGTGAAGATCCATCACTATAACCCTTCTCATCAGGACAGACAACCAAGTTGCCATATTCTACATTACAATGTGGATTGGGCACCCTTTGCTTATGTTGAGAAGGAAAATTAGGAACTTATCTGTCAATTTAAATGTCATTCTTCAAGCCATGCATCTTTTAGGGCAACAAAATCAGTTATCAGATTCTCTCAGTGGCAAGCTGAACCCACATGAATGGATGCTGGACAAAAGCATGATCCAAATGATTTACCATATATGGGGCATTCCCATCATAGATCTTTTTGCTTTTTAGGACAATGCTAAATGTGCTTTTTCTATTCCATTCATCCATGCCTGTACAGGCTTGCACTAGACACCTTTGCTATATAGTGGGGTTAAGGCCTCCTTTATGCTTTCCCACATTTTCCTCTCATCTCTAGAGTACTATAAAAAAATTTGCACAGATAGTGTAAATAATACTCATCGCTTTTTGATGACCCCCATCAAATCTGGTTCCCTTGACTACTGAGTCTCTCTACCAGTGTATGCAACCAAGTATTCTCGCATCATCCTATGTTTCTCACACAAGAGAAGGGCCAGATCTTCATCTATGAGTCTATGCTTGATAGCCTGGAGATTGGACAGGACCTCCATGAAACACTGCTTATCCCTGAACCAGCAAAGCAAGTACTAGTTGCCTCAAGAAAACTGTCTACCAGAAAATCATAGTGGTCATTTCTCCTGGTGGACACATGTCCAAAATGAATATCCTGTCTCTTGTTTACCCTTAACAAACCTTACCTATCACTTTCATCTCTCAGACACAGTTCTCAAAATTATTTCTGTAAGAATCCACTTAGCAGCAATAGTAATATTCCACTCTCTGTTTCAGAGTAAGCTGTTGTGACCATTCTAATGTAGCATGCTTTTTGTGAGGGCTCATGAACATGAAATCATCTGTCCATATCCCAGCCCTAGAAAGGGATTTGAATATAGTCCTTGCCAAGCTCATAGCCCACCCCTTTGAACATCTAGCGACTGCATCTATTCAACATCTAAAATGGAAGATAATTTTGCTGATTGCAATTGCTATGGCAAGATGAATAAAAAATGTGTTACCCTACTCCCCCTCCCCCCATATACCCAATTCTGTTGCACAGGGCATACGAGTCCTGACTAATGGGTTAACTTCCTCCAGTTGAGAGACATTGCAGAAGGAATCATACCCTTTTTCTTCAGCGTTGCCTCCTTCCCCAATGGGCTGAATTGCCTCTCTTCAGTTTTTTCCTTCTGCAAGCAAGCTGGAAAGTGTTTTTCTGATCTGCTCTAAGAAGTTTTTGTTATTTTGGGGGGGTTTTATCTGACTTTTGAAGCTTGCGATGCTCAAGAGGTCCCCAGTAGCCCTGGGGTAGCTCTGTCTGGGAGAGGACACAGACACTCTGATGAGAGACTACTGCTGGCAGGGCAACCCATAAAGCACAGGTGTCAAACTCAAGGCCTGCGGGCCGAATCTGGCCCGCCTAGCTATTTTATGCATCCACGATGCTGCGTTTTCATTGCCACCTCCGGTGTTATCTTCTGGCCGGCTCTCTCTTCGCTGCCGCAATGCACAAAGCTGTGGGCAGCGGTTCCTACGTGCGTCCTGCACCTGAACCGGAAGCCATCTCTCTGATGTCGCAATGTCAGAGGAAGGCTTCCGGATGAGGTGCAGGACATGCGAGGAGCCGCCACACGTGGCTTTCTGCACATTACAACAGTGAAGAAGAGGGAGCCGGCCAGAAGATAACGGGCAGCATAAAACAGCCAGGCGGGAATAGGCCAGAAGGTAAGATACCCCCCAGAGGGAGGCACCTAATTGAGGTACAGCATGGAGGGAGGGAGACAACAAAGGTAGGAGGGAATGATTTTATTTTCAATTTAGTGATTGAATTGTGTCAATTTTGAGAATTTACATCTGTCTATATTTTCCACTATTCAGGAAGAAATGCAATTGTTTCTTTTTCTCGGGTTGTACTGCTTGCAGAGTCTTGAATCTTAGGGTTTCGTTTGTATATATTAGCACTTTTAGTTTTTGGTCCCATATTTGCATAGGGGTTACCTGTGTTCTGGTAGGAATGAATGTTGAGAAGTATACAGTGTGCCTTGTGTAGTTTAATTTTGTGGTTAACCATTATGATTATGATTATTGAGAGCTTCTATACCGCTACATGTTTACCAAATCAGTTGTCCAATGTATGTACACATGTAATACTTGGTTTACTATTGCAGCTAAATACACTATACATTTAAAAAAAAATTTATATACCTCTTAAGGAGGTTGGCCATTATGTGTTATTAATAAGATTATATTGTGTGTGTGTATATATGAAAAATGAATGGAAAAAATAGTGTTACAATTAGTACTATTATGGGGGCGGGGTCTGGCCAGCAACTTAGCCTTTGTTTTGGATTTAAGCCCCTTAATGTGATTGAGTTTGACACCCCTGCCATAAAGGAACATGTCTAGTCAGCTTGCACTAACAAGTTGCTCGGAGACCGTATTCCTGGGATCAAGGCTCACCCCTGATTTATCAGGTGCTTAAACGCAGGCTGTTTGGCTTTGCAGTGTTCCAGGAGGACTTTGCCAGGTGCCTGCTGCATTTTCCTCCCTCCCGTTGCTGTGTGCAGATCCATGGGGATCTGAGGTCTCAGTCTGGCTTCGGCCCAACTGGCAGCCTGAAGACTGAATTGTCCTGGACTGAGAATGTACTTGTTTGAGGCAATGGTCTTCTTCACTATCCAGCTGCAGTGAGAGCTGAAGTTGGCTATAGTATCAGTACAGCATAGCACAGTGAGTAGTACAGACTATAATAGCCTATGGGAAAATTGGGGTGCTGGTGTCTCCAGAAGAGCGACCAAGATGGTAAAGGGGATGGAACTACTCTCATATGAGGAAAGACTAAAACGGTTAGGGCTCTTCAGCTTGGAAAAGAGACGGCTGAGGGGAGATATGATTGAAGTCTACAAAATCCTGAGTGGAGTAGAATGGGTACAAGTGGATCGATTTTTCACTCTGTCAAAAATTACAAAGTCTGGGGGACACTTGATGAAGTTACAAGGAAATACTCTTAAAACTAATATGAGGAAATTTGTTTTCACTCAGAGAATAGTTAAGCTCTGGAATGTGTTGCCAGAGGATGTGGTAAGAGCGGATAGCGTAGCTGGTTTTAAGAAAGGTTTGGACAAGTTCCTGGAGGAAAAATCCATATTCTGTTATTGAGAAAGACATGGGAGGAAGCCACTGCTTGCCCTGTATTGGTAGCATGGACTATTGGCCAGGTACTAGTGACCTGGATTGGCCACCATGAGAATGGGCTACTGGGCTTGATGGACCATTAGTCTGACCCAGTAAGGCTATTCTTATGTTCTTAGATATAGGGTCTCTCACTTCTAAAAACCCCTTCCCTGAATTATTTGAACCCTGCTGTAACCTTCCCAGGCTGTTTTTTGGTGTCAAAATGCTGCCGCGGCAGCCATCATCATGCATTTTCCAGTTTTAATTAAAAAGCCTTTATCTGCCTCAAAGCAACTTGATTTTACTTAAAATTGATATAACCGGTAGGGAGGCACCAGAAGTGCTCCATTAAATCTAGAAGCTCAGTTGTTGTTCCATTAGGTGGAGATCCATCTGCTGGCGATCTCTGAAGCTCATTTAGGAGGGATGGAGAATGTACAAGCTGACTATCTCAGCTGGCAGTCTTTGGATCCAAGGCAGTGGTTGTTGTCCCGGGCTAGCCTTTCAATGCATTGTGCAGTGTTGGGGACAACCAACGGTGAATCTGATAGCTTTAGCAGTGAACAAGAAAGCAAACTGTGTCTTCAGCTGAAGATCCGAGTTCGGATGCTTTAGTACAACCATGGCCAGAGAAACAGCTGTTGTATTTGTTTCCCCCCACAGTCCGTGATAGGCCGGGTTCTCCACAGAATAGCTCTCCACCCAGGATTGGTAATTCTGATAGCTCTGCATTGGCTGTGGTACATGGATCTGGTGTGCCAGCAGAGGCAGAGGTCTCAAATTACCAGTACATCTGGATTTACTGTCACAGGGTCTTGTACCCATGGAAAATCCTGAACGCTTCAGGCTTACGGCATGGCCCTTGAGCACACAGCTTTAGCATGGAAAAGGTATTTGGAAGTGGTTATCGCTACTCTTCTTAGAGCTAAGAAGCCAACAATAGTCGCAGCAAGCCTGGAAAATGTTTCAACTTTGGTATGCTAAAGACACTAAGGAACCCTCCAGGGCTCTGATTTCAGTAGTTCTGACTTTTCTGCAGGCTGGATTCGAATAGGGTCTAGTGGATGGATCCCTCAAGGTATGGGTAGCTGGCTTTTCGAGCTTTAGAGCCCGAGTGGAAAAGGTTTCACTGGCTTCTCATCCAGATAGAACCAGATTCTTGAAGGGGGCACTTAGGTTGCATCCTCTGGTTAAACAACCTTTTCTGTCATAGAACCTTAAACATTGTTTTGCAGGGTCTCAGTAAGGCTCCATATACCCTGTCTTTCCTGAACAGATTATAGGTATATCTGTCCAGAACCTGAGATCTTCTCATGACATGCAGGTATAATGAGTACAATGCATTTTATCATTACAGAGGAATTGAGAGTATTCAAACTCCATAAATGTTAGTGCTGGTTGCACTCAGATAGGTGGATTGATTGTTCCACTTTGTTTTATCTGATTTGTTTTGATTAACATTGTTCATTATTCTTGATACAGAGGAGAACAGAAGTGTACCCCCTCTTTTTTATATTTCCTATTGTAATGATTCCTATCAAATGTTTTGGTACAAACTGGAGAGAGGCAGTAAGCCCACTGGGGAGAGAGATGGAGCTGAAGAAAGTGTATGATTCCTTTTGCAATGAGAGGGCATAGGATGAAGTTAAGAGGTGATAGGCTCCGGAGTAATCTAAGGAAATATTTTTTTACAGAAAGGGTGGTAGATGTATGGAACAGTTTATCAGAAGATGTGGTAGAGACACAGACTGTGTCTGAATTCAAAAGGGCCTGAGAAAGGCATGTGGGATCTCTCGGAGAGAGAAAGAGATAATGGTTACTGCGGATGGGCAGACTAGATGGGCCATTTGGCCTTTATCTGCAATCATGTTTCCCTGTCAAAACACTTAGACTTACAAAGTTCCATAGTTTACTATGGAACTTTGTAAGTCTAAGTACTTTGAAAATATACCTCTAAATATTATTAACACTGAAATAAACAATGCCACCATGCTAACAATTATTTAATACCTTTCACTCTTTTAAGAAATCAGATAACTCCCTTTCCTTATTGTCTTCCATATGTATGCTATCACCAAATGTTAAAAACCTGGCTGTTTAGAAAATATCTTAATATTGATTGATCTTTAATGAACTGAATATTTTTTCATTGTGTATGTGCCTCCTGTAGTCCACTTTGAACCCTTGTTCCTAGGCAGTAGGTGAGACATTCTAGAAAGCTGGGTTATTTCTCCATACCTGCATATTGCAAAACAAATTCACTCCGGATTTTTCACTCTTCCTCTGGTGTACTTCACTGTGTAGTTTAGCGCTCTCTACAGTTTTTTCCTTCTGCATGCATGACTGCAGTTGTGTGTGTTCTGCTCTCCCCATTTTATTGTTTTAATTCGATGTAATTTGTACCCTTTTCAGGTAATTTCATGGCTTGAATCAAATTTGAAGTTCTGCCTGCTTGAGAATTCATAGACTTTGGTCTGTAGCTGACAGGCCGATCCCTTTTTGGGTACCTGTTGGCCAGCCTGCATAGTTTTCTCTGGAGCTCAGGGCCGTCCATGTAGTGGTCTCACCTACTGTTAAACAGATGTCAAGGGTAGGCTGTTAGGCTTTGCGATATCTTGCAGGGTGCAAGCTGTGTCTTTGCGCTTCCGCCCATCCTGGTGCACATCCAGTGGTCCACAGGGCTAGAGGTATAGTCTGACAGAGGAGTCTGACTGTCAGCCTGAAGATTAGCTTCGAGGAAGCATTCCCAGCATTGTGGGAATGAAATTCTCATACAACTACTGTAAGAGAGCTGAAAACAGGTTTGCAGCATGGATTCTGTCAGGTCACAGTCAGGGCCGGATTAAAGGGTAGGCCCAGTAGGTATGTGCCTAGGGCCCAAAATTGTCAGGGGGATCCGCTGAAGGAGGGCAAACAGATGATTCAACTTTCCAAGTTTTTGTTGTTTTTTTTTCCAAATGACGCTGCCGCCTCCCCGGCATCGATGATAACCGTTATTTTGCAAGTGGTGCTCAGCCCAAAGCTTTCCCTCTGATGCAGCTTCCTGTTTTCCCCCTGAGCAGTTCGCATCAGAGGGAAGCTTTAGCCGAGCAGCAGCACCGCTTGCAAGATAACGGTTGCCGTTGCTATTCTTTGGGAGCAGAAGCACTCTGATTCATACACAGGTAATCCATGCTGGGGTTTTGCTTTTTCCCTGGGAAAAAAAAATGACACACTTGTGACATCGGTGTCTCCCCTCTCTTGCCCTGTGTTACTAATTAAAAATAATAAATAGTAATACCATTGAGCGGCAGCAGCGAGAAGGGGGCGGTTGTGGTGGCTGCCATGTGGGGCAGGAGAAGGAGGAGGAAGAGGTGGCTGGAAGTGGCACAGGGTGCAGTTCTGCAGGCTGCTCTGGAGAAGACTAGATGAATCCCACGGTAATGCCTTTGACTGGTTACAGCCCGGAGATCAAGGCGAGCTGCAGGTAAGCGAGCCTTTGCCCAGGGATCGTGACACAGGATCCAGGGAGGGCAGTAGCCGCAGGCAGGTAGGTGCTCCTCCTGTCTGGGGAACGCTGGCTGTAGAAAAGGTGATGGATGGGGATGTCGTGTTTGGTCCCTGAGCTCTCTGTCCTTCTTTTTGCTCACTCTTTAGTGCAGCAATCACAACGCCGATGTTTACTCTGCATCGGAGCACTCCTGCTTGTGCTTGCTGGTACCAAGTTTTCCCTGAGCGGGGATCGCAAACTTTGTGGCTTAGTACTCCCTTGAGGGGCTAGAAGTTTTGCAATCCACATCATAAGTGTGTATGGCTTGGATCAGTGCAAAGTTTTCACCCTTTTCTTTTTCCTGTTTCTACCTTGTATCTGCTCCAGTGCACCTACCTTCCCTGTGGTAAAGCAGCTCAAGATCTCTAGGGGTTTTAACTGCTTGCCTTGTTTTGTTGCAAATGAACATACATGGAGTGGAACGTACTAGAGGAGTTACAGATTTGGTTGTTTATACATACGTATAGGTTACAGTTGGACGACACAGAGTGAGTTAGTTGAGAGGAGTTGCAAACTTGGTTATTAATATAGATTTATGTTTTGGATAGTATTACTGCTTTACAATGCATTTGAACACTTTTATATACCTTTGGAAAGGGTTTAATGTTAAAGTCCTGGGCAAGTAGGTGGGAAGGGAAGGAAGGGAGGATTTGTTCTGAGATGTCTGGGGCTTGCATAGAGCTAAAACTACACTGGCACTAGTATGGTAATTTTTGTTGTTTATTTTGAATTTTAAAATAAATGAAAAAAAGAAATACAAGTAGAAATAAAGAAGTAAATAAGAAAACAGGTAAAGGAATGGGGCGGGGTGGGGTGGGGCATGGGCGGTGCAGGGCTAGGAGGCCCAGTGTACTTGTGTGCCTAGGGGCCTTCGAAGAATTAATCTTTCCCTGGTCACAGTGAGTATACAGGCTGACACCCTGTGAAAAGTTGGAAAAGTGGGGTTTTGAGTGTTTCTGGATGTTCCCCTGCAGTGTTCTCCCCAGAAATTTTTTCTAGCCGGGTGGCACGAAAAAATAGCCGGGTGGGGCGGGATGGGGAAATATGTTGGTGCAAATTTGATGCTCTGGAAATTAACCCTCCCTGCTTACAGTGAAGGAGTAGGAGTGGGGAAGAGGGTTGGCCCACGACTTGGAACGCTATGAAAGTTACCCCTCCCTGCTCTTAGTGAAGGAGTAGGGTAGGGGTGTCCAACCTTTTGGCTTCCCTGGGCCACATTGGACAAAAAAATTTTCTGGGGCCGCACAAACACCAACGCTAGCTGATGAGCAAAAAAAAAAAAAGGCTGCGCAGGTCCCAAATTTGCAATCACTAATATAGAAGATGTACATATCTAATAATAAACCTTCATTAAAGGGACACTGTGGAGAGGAACCCAAAAAAGCAGTAATTCTTATCCTGACTGAGTGATCTTCCAGATACACCGCTGACAGTGGGAGCAGCCACAGGCTTCCGCATCCCCACTCTGATGAGCAGGGATGCGCGTTCCTGGTTCTCACATTCACTTCTATTACAGCTATGGTGAGCCTCATCAGAACGGGGGTGCTGAATCAGCTGTCAGCAGCGCATGTGAAGGATCGTTTAATCAGGGTAAATATTACTGCTTTTTTGGGCCTCCTCCCTGCCCCCCCCCCCCTTGGTTTTCATGTATGCATGAAAGCAGGGGCAAGCTTGAGGATATTGCCTTTGGCTGCAAAGCTTGGAGATTTTGAGTTGCCAGACTGGAGGAAGATGTCTTCAGTTGGCAAGGCTTCGGAATCTCCACTAGCTCAAGTATTTATAAATTGCACTCAGGCAGAGAGAAATTTTGGTGCCCCTCCACTAATTTTGGGCTCCAGTCCCTCCCCCAAATCAGCTGTATATGACTACGCCACTGAATACAAAAATAATTGTGATGCACATATCCCAAACCTAACATATTCTAGTTAATAAATTCATAATAAAACAATTTTTTCTACCTTATTGTCTGGATGTTTTGTTTTTCCATGATCTTGATCCCAGTTTCTTTTTCTGCTTTTTGTCGATCTTGTACCAATTCTCTTTCCAATGTCTGCTGTCCAGTTTTTCTCCTCTTCTCAATACTGTTCCATTCTTTCCTTATGCCTGTCTCCAACGTATTGATTTTTCCCTTTCAGCCTTCTCAACTTTTTCTCTTTTTTGCCTCTGGGGTGTCCAACCCGCGGCCCGACAAGGAGTTTTGTGCGGCCCAGCTTCTCTCTCCCTCCGGCGGTAGTTTTCTGGCTGGCTCTCTTCTGCAGTCGGCTGCGGGTGGCGTCGGCTCCTCGCGCGCGATTCATGGCTGATTCGGAAGCCTTCTCTCTGACGTCGTGACGTCAGAGGGAACGCTTCTGACACAGCCACAGATTGCGCGTGAGGAGCCGACACCACCCACAGTCGACTGCAGAAGGGAGCCACCCGCAGCCAACTGCAGAAAGGAGCCGGCCAGAAAACTACCCGCTGGAGGGAGGGAGAAGCTGGGCCGCACAAAACTCCTTGTCGGGCTGCGGGTTGGACACCCCTGGAGTAGGGACAGGGAAGAGGATTGGAGCACGGCTTTGATGCTGGTGGTGCGGATGCAAGATGACAGCCGGGCACTCACCTAAATTAGCCGGGCGGAGCGCCCGGCTAAAACACGCTAGGGAGAACACTGCCCTGTGTTCCCCCTCCTGAAAAATCCTAAAATCACCATTTTTAGAGCTTGGAAAGTGTGATAAATATCACAATTTTGGTGCAAATTTTTTACCGGCAGCCATCTTGGATTTTTAGCAATCTTTTTTCTTCAGTTCCCTGCTTCCTTAAAACTTTTAATTTTGCCTTAAAAACTGCTGGGATGGAATCCTTGGGCTCTCATGTGGATTCTTGCCAGGATTATGAAAATTTAGCACTTTTAGAGTGTCCTTGCGCCATATGGCACAATTAGGGGGCTGTAGCACCCAATATAGTTTCTCTCCCCCCCCCCCCAGCAGAAGCAGGTGATCAAACACTCAGCTAGCCCAGCGGGGTGGCTGGCAATGCTTTCGGGGCTCGGCATGGCTGGGTCTTCAATCAGCCAGGCTGCAGACCCTCCTCAGCCTAAGAAATGCAAATTTAAGTCATCTAAGGGTGACTCTATGCCCCAGGAGCAGGACTCCTTTTCTAAATTCATTAAAATTTTTGTGGTCGGCGTTTCAAAACAGTTTTCTTCCCCTGCCCAACCTCAATCTGTCTCTGCAGCGTCTCTTAGTGGGCACGTCCTCGCCTCGGCCTGCTATAGCTGTTGCGCTGCCTGATCCTGATCTATGGGATCCGGATGCTGATCTTTACCTTACTGATCTCTTGTTTGCTGGTACAGCACTTCCTGGACCAGGGGATCCGGGCTTGTGTGCTGAATCTGTGGATCCTTCGGGGGCCTTGGATCCTGGTGATGATCCTATGATCCTGCACTTATTTAAGTATTCGGACCTTATTGCTGAGTCTTTGCAGGAATTAAACTTAGTCACTCAGCTGGTTCCGTCCACTTCTACCTCCTGGCTTTGTAGTGTGCGCTCGCAGTCTGCGACTATGCATGATATTCAGATATGAGCTTTCTGGTCTCAGAGTAGTTTGACTCTCCGGAGGGTGCTCTGAAAAATGCTAGAGCTATGTCATGCTTCTATCCACTAGCACAGGAGTGTTAGCAGCTTTTGGGTCAGCCCAGGGTGGATTTTTTGGTGGCACAGGTGACCAAGCTCAGGGGCCATTGTCCATTAGTGAGATGACTTGGGGAAATCCACTGCTTATTCCTAGGATAAGAAGCTGGAATCCGTTTTGCTACTTGGGATCTAGCTAGCTACTTGGGACCTGGGTTGGCCACTGTTGGAAACAGGATACTGGGCTTGATGGACCTTCGGTCTGTCCCAGTATGGCAATTCTTATGTTCTTATGCTCTTAAAGCATGGCTCTTGGTGTGCAGCCTTAGAGAATAAAGAATATTCTGCCCTGGTTGTTGATACTCTTCTTAAGTCTAAAATGTTGTCCATGATGTAGTCTCAAGCTAAGGCGTGAAAGACCTTCCAAAATTGGTGAGCCCAAGACCAGGTGGATCCGTATTCAGCTCCAATCTCGCTGATTCTCGTCTTTCTTCAGCTTGGTGTGGATAAAGGCCTCATTTTGGCTTCTCTGATTTAGAGCCCGGGACTGTCGGTCCTCATTGGCATCTCATCCTAATGTCGCTTGATTCTTAATGTCCGAACGCAGGTTAAGCATCCTTTCTCTGCTTGGGACCTTAGCCTTGTGTTGTCTAGCTTTGCCAAGACTCCTTTTGAGCCCCTTCGAGATGCTTCCTTCTTAGATTTGACCCTCAAGACCGTTTTTCTGGTCAGCATTACTTCGGCACATCGTGTGTCAGAATTGCAGGCTTTGTCTTCCCGAAACCCTATTTTCCGGATTTCGGAGGCAGGGGTTTCCCTTTGGACGGTTCTTTCCTTTTTGCTGAAAGTTTCAGCTTTCCATGTTAATCAGGAAGTGTTTGCCTGCCTTTCAGTCGATGGGTTCTAGAACACAGGACTGCTTGTTGAAGAAACTGGATGTACGCAGAGTTTTTCTGCATTATCTGGAGGCCACCCTAGATTTTTGGGAGACTGCTTTTGTACGTCTCAGCTGTCTAGAATGTCTCACCTATTGCACTAGAAAAAGAGATTATGTACTTACCCTGGTAAGCTCTTTTCCAGTAGATAGGTGAGACATGCTAGACTCGCCGCCTTCCTGCACCTGCTTTCAGCTTTCAGTTTTCAGTCTGTTTATGCTTCTCCAAGCTGATTCTTGGATACCAGTCAGCCCTTGAGGGCTGGGCCGAATTTGTATATATATTATGTTTCATTTATTGGGGAGTAGTTTCTAAGCTCCTTTGAAGCCTGTGTTGACGGTTAATGGTACTATTTAGTTACTTTTGAGCAGAACAATTTGTTTTACCTGTTTCTACAGGTGCCTCTAATTCACATATATTAGGTGCTTCTTGGCGCTTGGGTAGTAACTGTAGAGGGCACTAAACTGCACAGTGAAGTATACCAGAGGCAGAGTGAAAAATCCAGAGTGAATTCCTTCTGCAGCATGCGGGTATGAGGAAATAACCCAGCTGTCTAGAATGTCTCACCTATCTACTGGAAAAGAGCTTACTAGGGTAAGTACATAATCTCTTTTTATTGGTTACATGGAATAGAAATGAAAAATTAAATTCCTATCTTATGCGGTATGGCAGGTTCAATGTAGGCCTGGAACGCTGGCTATCTCAAGCTAGAGAAATTGCATGGTGGTAGTTAGAGAAGAAAGTACCTTCTCCAGGACAGAGTTCTGTAAAATGGTTCCCTTTGTCTCCCCTAGGCCTTATGATACAAGCACAAGGGGCTACAGGGATTGGTCCTTCATGACCACACATTCCTGGGATGAGGATCCACAGGGGGTCTGGTCTCTAGAGCTGCGCAACAAGGGTGATTACAGCAATAATGGTGAGAAATTTGTCCCTTGTAGGGTTTGAAGAGAAAGTGTTAACCTTGAAAAGGAAGGGAAGGTCTTGTAACCCCAGAATTTTCAGTGAAAATGGGATGGTTCCATCAGCATGAGTTAAACCACTAGCTGTTTGATTTTATTTACAGGGTATCAGATTCAGAAACCTTTCTTGGTTTGAATGTATATGTCTATGCTGCTAAAGTGTATTATTTAGGATTCTGCTGGGTACTTATAACCTGGACTGGCCACTGTTAGAGACAAGATGGTGGACTCTGTGGATCTTTGGTCTGAGTCAGCATGGCTTTTCTTACGTTTTTTTAAGAACAAACAAAGCAAGGTATCACCAGCTGAAAATAACAGGTGCTAGTACCCTTGTATATTGCTAGGTGATATCAATTTTGCTACATGTTAATTGAGACATCCAGGGGGCAGTGTCTTCTAGAAGTAGGAAGACCCTTGATTCTCTACATAGAAAAACCATCTGGTAACTTCTAAAGGAACCACATGGGAGAGGACAATGCTGGACCTGGTGTTTACAGATGGGGGAGAGTATCTCCAACATTGCAATGGATGAGCATCAGGGATCCAATGATCAATGGATGGTGATAGTCTATTTAAAAGTTAGGAAACCATGGAAAGATGCCTAGAGATAACTGTTAGTTCTCCCATAGCAACAGATAGTACCATAGAACCTACACTTTTACAGGGTTCAATCACACTTCCCATCTCTTCCATCAAATGTTCATACTTCAGTGTGATGAATTCTTCCCGCACAACAATTAGGGATACCACTATTACAGTTTCTAGTTTAATTAAGACTTCTATACCACCACTCAATGATGTGCAGAACATAGCGGTGTACAATATTTAAAACCAAAAGAGGAAAATAACACCAGTAAATTAGGGCAGACATCAATCATGCCAAAGAGGTTGTGGAAAGTGAAAAAAGAAAAGTAAGGCAATAAAGAAATTACTGGAGGAAGGTCTGGGGGAGGGGGAAGGGAAGAAGAAGAGGAGTAAGAAGCAAATTGCAGTTGCTGCTGAGAAAGAAGGAAATTAAAGGAAGGGAGAGACTGTTTAGGGCAGATTGCTACTGCTGGGGCTGGTGGATGGTACTAGAAGTTATATTAGCTGTAAGCCTGATTAAAAGAAAAACAGATTTTGAGCTCTGCCTTGAAATTTTTAAAAGCTCACTGCAAAGAGAGAGGTAAGTTGTTCCAGGTTGCTAGAGCAAGGAAGTAAAATAAACTATTTCTAGTAGATTCAAGTTGGGCAATCCTAGGATGGGAAAGGACTAGTTGGCATCATTTAATAACTGGAGAAGTCATGTGGGAGAGTAGTGAAAATAGATAATCTGGGACACCCATGTGGAGAGTTTTGAAAGTAAGTAGGGCAATTTTATAAGTAATTATTTGTTTAATCAGCAATCAGTGGTAAGATTTAAGAAAAGGTGTGATATGATCAGAACAATGAGTGTGACACAATCGAATGGCTGTGTTTTAGAGAGATTGAAGTTTCTCAATGGAATAGTATTGGAGGCCAGAATAAATATTCTGTTATATTCCTTCCAGATTCCATGCACTAAGTGTTTAAGCCCAACTCGTGGTCTGGGTGTTGCAGAAATCTACATCTTTTCTGAACACATGCTACACCCCCTTAGCCTGCAAGTCAGCAAACAACCTTAGTTTCAGTTTCTGCAAGCAGTGCGAGCAGAAGAATTTTGCTATTACTCTGCTTCTGTTCCTTATTTTTTCGCTTAAAGTTCATTTTTTGATGGCTTCAGTGCCTTGAGACCCCTCCCTGGTAGTCCCCTGTCAGAGAAAAGGATGCAGTCGTGCGGAGCCGGACTGCAGCTTCACAGAGAAACTCTGGAGCCAGCCTGCTCTATGCCACCCTCTTCAAGTGCCCGAAATCCTTTGCCATGGAAGTCTGTTGGCCGGTGACTCTGTCACAGGTTTCTAGTGCAGGCTGTATGTGTCTTGACAGAAACCCGCCCAGGTTTCAAGGCACAGGCTGTCTTTCCGAGTTTCCAAGTTTTATTAAAATTTGTTATCTCGCTTAACAAATTTCTAAGCAGCTTACAGTAATAAAATAAAAAATGGGAGATATACAAACATTAGTCATTAATAAGACAATATGAATGAATATTTGGACATTATGGTCTGACTACGATAAGAGGTAAAAGGGGAAGAAATACAATTTTAGATAGGATAGGAAAACATGGGTAAGGGAGATTACATCTGTGGTAGAAAATAGGATCAGACTATCTCGAGGATCTATCAATGCTTAGTGGCTAGAAGGGGGTCGTCTTTGCCCTATATATGGTGGCTAGTCATGGGTTGCACAGGATACATCAACTCATACTGGCTACCAATCCAAGAAAGAATACTATTTAAATTCTACTGTATGTTATTTAAAACCTTAAAGGGAGACAGCCCAGCCTACCTGAACATCCGCCTCATCCAAACCACCTCAATCAGACATAGAAAAACACACACCCCATTCACAACCTCCCCCCCGATCAAAGAAGTAAAACGGAAAAAACTATACGATGGCCTCCTAGCCACTCAAGCAGCAAAACTAGATAACCAGATCTCCTATCTACTGACAACTAGCCCAGACTACAAGATGTTCAGAGAAGAAATAAAAACTATATTCTTCCTGAAACAGTCTTAATAGTCCTAACATCACATATACCGTCCTTCCCTCCTCCTTCTTACCGCCACAATGAATCTACCTGACTTACTCTTTACCTCTCTAGAAATGACAAATGATTTTCCATTGTAACCTACCATTTATAATTCTTTTGTAATCTGCCTTGAACCGCAAGGTAATGGCGGAATAGAAATCTCTAATGTAATGTAATGTAATACATATAGGTCTACTTTGAAGCCAGGAGTTCTGTCTCCATCTACTGATAGGAGTGCATATACCCAGTGGCATACCAAGGGGAGATGGGGGGGGGGCGCTCCAAGGGGGTGTACAGCTGGCCAGGTCCGGAAGCTCCCGCGCTGCTTAAAACGGCACATCAGCGCGGCTGACGTATTTATTCCATAGCAGAGTCGGCAGCCGCGCTGAAGTGCACGAAGGTCCTGCGATGACTACTTCTGCTGCCTCTGCTCTGGAAGAGGTAAGTGATGTCGGAGGGGGGTGGACCTCAGCCGCAGTCATCGCGGGACCTTGCCGCAACTCCCTGCGTCTGCCGGCCCAGCCCCCTTCCAATGTCACTTACCTCTTCCGGAGCAGAGGCAACAGAAGTAGTCATTGCTGATTTCGATGGAGAGATAAAGGAGTATAGCAGGGTGGTGGAAGGAGAAAAAGGGGGTCAGGGTGGTATGGAAGGATGGTGAAGGGAGAGAAAGGGGGTCAGGGTGGTATGGAATGATGGTGAAGGGAGAGAAAAGGGGGTTAGGGTAGTATGGAAGCATGGTGAAGGGTGAGAAAGGGGGTAGATGCTGATGGAAGTGGGGGGGAAGGGAGAGGAGAGAGTGAAATGCCAGACCATGGGGGTGTGGGAGAGATGGAAGGGGAAGGCATAAAGTTTCTGGCAGGTGAATAGATGCAGAGAAGATGCCATATAGAAGGGGCAGAGAGAGGGTAGACAGTGGATTAAAGGAAGAGAGTGACAAGAAGATGAGGAAAGCAGAAACCAGAGAAGATAAGGTAGAAAAAAATTCTATTTATTTATTTTTTTGCTTTAGGGGAGATGCATTGCTGTTTCTGTGGTGTTGCATTGTATGCAGAGTCCAGCTTCTTGGTGCTTCAGTTTAATCTTTGTCTACGTATTTTTATTCTATTTCCCCATTTACAAAACCGTAGAGCATTTTTTAGCGTTGGCATCTGAGCTGTTACCACCATGGCTAAAAACCACACTACAGTTTTGTAAAAGGGGGAGGGGTTAGTTTGTGATTACATACTAGGCGAAGGTGTTTTCTGTGTTCTGTGTGTTCGAAAAGACATGGTTTTCTGTTAGGATTGACTGTAGGATTGATCTATACTAGTCTGGCTTATTTAGTTTTACAATGGGGGTGTACACTTCCCCCTCCCCATTCGCGGTTCCTGCACTCGCGGTTTCATATAATTGCGATTTTTTCTGGCGAGGGGTAAATAAAAAAAACAGTCTTAATGTGGAAAAAAAAATCCATCTTTTTTTCCCCCCAGCTGCCTTCCCAGCCTTACCTGGTGGTCTAGAGGGCTTTCGGGGCAGGAGCGGTCTTCCTACACTCCTGCCCCGTGCAAATCGCCATGAGGAAATGGCTGCTGGGAGTTCCCGTAATCTCTCGCGACTACGTCGGGAACTCCCTACAGTCATTTCCTGATGGCAATCTGTACGGGGCAGGAGCGTAGGAAGATCGCTCCTGCCCCGAAAGCCCTCTAGACCACCAGGTAAAGCCGGGAAAGCGGCAGGGAGGTGGGGGTGGGTCAGAGCCGGATAATCGCAGTTTTTCGGCATTCGCGGTCCGGCTCTGCCCTTATCCCCCGCGAATGACGAGGGAGAAGTGTATTGATGTACTGCTCACTGCAGTATGTAAGATGCTGCCTTTTCCTAGGTACACTCTTGTGTGACGTGTGGATTGTTACTAAAAATCATGTTTTTCATATAGATGGGGGGGTGTCAAAAAGTGATGGGCCCCGGGTGCCACTTATGCTAGGTATGCCACGGCATATACCCACGTCTGAACTGGTCTGGAAGGACCAAAGGAAAACAAATTAGTAGATAAGACCTAATTCCTTCTTATTCATTCATTGTTTATATATTCTATTTAAAGGAGAGGGAGCAGATAGTCAAGCTTGTACATCTGATAGCTGGGGTGCATTCTTAGCCAACCATGCATAGGGAATAGTCCTTATTCATTAACATCTGTGTTAACAAAAAAAAAGTGAAAATCTTTGGCATGATCTCTATGCTGCTTTCATCATTCTTACTGTCTCTTAACCAGGTTTTCTGTTCAGCTTCGCGCTGCAGCTTTATGGAACAGAGGAAAACATGATGGCCAGAAAGATAAGCAGTTCTGTAGTGAGCAAGTGTTTGAGGTGGACAGTAGAGGGTACATGTGAGGGTAAGTGACATTTTCCTATCTCTAATATTCCATAAAGTGAAAGCAGGAGAGGGTGGAACTAGGGCAGGATTAATTCTTTGAGGGCCCCTAGACACACAAGTACACTGGGCCCCCCTGGCCCTGCCCCACCCATACCCTGCCCCGCCCCCATTTATCTGTTTCCTTATTTACTTCTTTATTTCCACTTGTATTTCTTTCTTTCTTTTTTTTTTTTACATTCAAAACAAAGATTAGCATACCAGTGCGCAGTTTTTCTTCTATGCAACCCCCAAACATCTCTGAACAAATCCCCCTTCCTTCCCTTCCCACCTACTTACCCAGGACTTTAACTCTGAACCCTTTCCATACATATATAAAAGTGTTCAGATATATTGTAAAGCAGTAATACTATCCGAAATATAAGTCTATATTAATAACCAAGTTTACAACGCCTCTCAACTGCCTCACTCTATGTCAACCAACTGTAACCCATATGTATGTATAAACAACCAAATCTGTAACTCATCTAGTACGTTCCACTCCATGTATGTTAACTTACAACAAGGCAAGCAGTCCACCAAAGAATCCAACATGAAACAAAAGAAGATTTGGAATGGCGCCTTATGTTTCCCCTAAATTTAGTTCATCTGCCAAGTATTAATATACCCAGAAGATACAGAGAAAATAAAATAATAATGGATACTTGGAAAACGTTAAGATTTATAGATAAATTAACACCTATCCCAATATACAAATCAACTAATCAATCTATATGGATAAACTCCAAGATCAAAATAGGCGGAACTCAAATCCTTTGGAAGAACTGGATTATTGCAGGCATTAGATCTCTAGACGATATTATCTCAGAAGGTAAACTGCTGGATTTTTCACAATTGCAACATAGATTTGGTCTTAATAAAACACAAAGTTTTAAATGGTTGCAATTGAAGCAGGCCATTCAGGTTGGGTTCCCTGAATGGAAAACATTGAACAATCAATATAGTTTAAAGTTCTTATGCTTTAAAGCAGACTTCCTAGGACATCAAGCCGCATTGTGGTATAAATTAATATCTGGATATTTGAATAAAAAACCAAAAAATGGACTAAGAGACATTTGGAGCATTGAGATTGGACATCAGATTAATGCATCTCAATGGCCACTAATTTGGTCTTGGAGAATGGGATGTACAGTGTCAGCATCTATGAGACAAACTTGGTTTTTTTTATTACATAGAGCTTTTTGGACCCCTACACGTTTGCAAAAATTAGACAGTTCTAAATCCAATAAATGCTGGCACTGTAATCTAAAACCAGGGACATTAGATCATTTATTATATCATTGTCCCTATATAAAAATTTTTTGGAATTCAATTTGGCCACAAATTAATAAATTGATGGAAAATTATATTGCAATATCATATGATACAATTTTATTTGGAACAATGATGAAAAAAAAAAGTCAAATTTCACCAGAAAATAACAAGCTTTTATTAATTATGACAGGGGTTGCCATTCAACATATAACTAACAACTGGAAGAATTACAAAAACCTAAATTATACATTTTGGTGGAATACAACATGTCACATATTTAAAATGGAAAGAACAATAGCAATACAAAGGGGGACATATACTAAATTCACAAAAATATGGGGGCCATTGGCAAAATACTGTAATGAATAAATAATTGAATATTTCTTCTTCTTTTCTTCTTTTAAGGATTTTTTTTTATGACACACATAAAGGGGGGGTAAGGAAAATAATTTATACATAATATATTATAATATATTATATAAAATGTAATATATGAATGAAAACTAATAGAAGGGTGGGGGGAGGGAAAAGAGATAAAAAAGATGTAGAACATATTGTATTAGATATTTAAAATGTTATTGAATATCCATCAATTGTATTCTAATATGTTGTATAATTTTGATAAAATTCTGAAATATTATATTTAAGCAATAAAAGGGTGGGGGGAGGGTGAGGGGGAAAATCAAATTTAGATATATAATGTACTAGATATAAAAGTGATACTATGCAATTATCAATTGTATTTTAAATATTATGTACACTTTATGTAAAATTTGAAAATAAAAAATAATGGAAAAAAAAAAAAAAAGAAGATTGGCAGAAAATAAGGAGATTCAAATCAGGTTTATTCAAGGTGCTCCCAAGAATGCATTTCGCCAAACAAGGCTAGTCAACGTTTACAGAAAAACATGTCTTTCATACACACAGAACACAGATAAACCCTCACCCAGTATGGAATAAGTAATCACAAACTAAAAATAGAAATATGTAGATAAAGGTTAAATGAACCGCCAAGAAGCCAAACTGCATACAGTGAAATACTACAGAAACAATGCCACATAGCCCCCTAACATTTTTTTTTTTAATCTTTATTCATTTTTTCGTCTTACAACAATGTATCAAGAAATAACATTTGAACTTAAAAACATATGCATTCACATATATTATACAATATAATCTTTCCTATTAATCCAAACATTTAATAAAGAATCAGAATCCCCCCCAAATTATTAAGGGAAAATGTTAACTACTCATTACAATAATCTGTTAATGGTCCCCAAACATCTCAAAATTTACTAAAATATCTTTTCTGTGTGGCTAATGTTCTTTCCATTTTATATAGATGACATAAAGAATTCCACAAAAAACTGTAATTTAATCTGCTCCAATTTTTCCAATTAAATGTAATCTGTTGAATGGCGACTCCTGTCATAATTAGTAAGAGCTTGTTATTTTTTGAAGATATTTGACTCTTTGCCTTCATTGACATGCCAAATAATATAGTATCATGATAAAGCCACCGGACTTTCTAAGAAACAATTTATTTGGCCCCATATTGATTTACAAAAAGCCAAAAAACTATTTAAAATATAAATATAGCAGATGTAAATTTGAGGAAACTGACAAACAATCACCATTTTACAAATTAACAAATAGATACAGTTCCACATAGGAGGCTGTTGAACAAACTTGAAGGGCTGAAGTTAGGACCCAAAGTGGTGAACTGGGTCAGAAACTGGCTGTCGGACAGACGCCAGAGGGTGGTGGTTAATGGAAGTCGCTCGAAGGAAGGAAAGGTGACTAGTGGAGTCCCTCAGGGTTCGGTGCTGGGGCCAATCCTGTTCAATATGTTTGTGAGTGACATTGCTGAAGGGTTAGAAGGAAAAGTGTGCCTTTTTGCAATTGATACCAAGATTTGTAACAGAGTAGACACCGAAGAGGGAGTGGAAAATATAAAAAAGGATCTGCAAAAGTTAGAGAAATGGTCTAATGCCTGGCAACTAAAATTCAATGCAAAGAAATGCAGAGTAATGCATTTGGAGATTAATAATAGGAAGGAACCGAATATGCTGGGAGGAGAGAAGCTGATATGCACGGACGGGGAGAGGGACCTTGGGGTTATAGTGTCCGAAGATCTAAAGGCGAAAAAACAGTGTGACAAGGCAGTGGCTGCTGCCAGAAGGATGCTGGGCTGTATAAAGAGAGGCGTAGTCAGTAGAAGGAAGAAGGTGTTGACGCCCCTGTACAGGTCATTGGTGAGGCCCCACTTGGAGTATTGTGTTCAGTTTTGGAGACCGTATCTGGCGAAAGACGTAAGAAGATTTGAGGCGGTCCAGAGGAGGGCGACGAAAATGATAGGAGGCTTGCGCCAGAAGACGTATGAGGAGAGACTGGAAGCCCTAAATATGTATACCCTAGAGGAAAGGAGAGACAGGGGAGATATGATTCAGACGTTCAAATACTTGAAGGGTATTTTTTTTTTTTTATTTTTTTTTTTCCCATTATTTTTTATTTTCAAATTTTACATAAAGTGTACAAAATATTAAAATACAATTGATAAATACATATTATCACTTTTATATCTAATACATTATATATCTAAATTTGATTTTCCCCCTTTCCCTCCCCCCACCCTTTTATTACTTTAATATAAATATTTTTAATTTTCAAATTTTACATAAAATGTACAAAATATTAAATTACAATTGATAAATACACAATATCATTTTTATCTAATAGATCATATTCTAAATATATTTATATCCCCTTTCCCTCCCCCCACCCTTTTATTATTTTTTCATTCCTACATATTGTATAACATATTATAACATATTATGTAAATATTATTTTCATTATCCCCCCTCTATGTGCGTCATAAAAAAGATACTTAAAAGAAGAAAAGAAGAAGAAAAATCTTAATATTTATTCATTGCAGTATTTTGTCAATGGCCCCCATATTTTTATGAATTTGGTATATGTCCCTCTTTGTATTGATATTGTTCTTTCCATTTTAAATATGTGACATATTGTATTCCACCAAAATGTGTAATTTAGGTTATTATAGTTCTTCCAATTATTGGTTATATGTTGAATGGCAACCCCTGTCATTATTAATAAAAGTTTGTTATTTTCTGGTGAAATTTGACTTTTTTTTCTCATCATCATTCCAAATAATACCGTATCATATGATATTGCTATATGATTTTCCATTAATTTATTAATTTGTGGCCAAATTGAATTCCAAAAAGTTTTAATGTAGGGACAATGATAAAGTAAGTGATCTAATGTCCCTGGTTCCAGATTACAGTGCCAGCATTTATTAGACTTAGAACTGTCTAATTTTTGCAAACGTGTAGGGGTCCAAAAAGCTCTATGTAATAAAAAGAACCAAGTTTGTCTCTTGAAGGGTATTAACGTAGAACAAAATCTTTTCCAGAGAAAGGAAAATGGTAAAACCAGAGGACATAATTTGAGGTTGAGGGGTGGTAGATTCAGGGGCAATGTTAGGAAATTCTACTTTACGGAGAGGGTAGTGGATGCCTGGAATGCGCTCCCGAGAGAGGTGGTGGAGAGTAAAACTGTGACTGAGTTCAAAGAAGCGTGGGATGAACACAGAGGATTTAGAATCAGAAAATAATATTAAATATTGAACTAAGCCAGTTACTGGGCAGACTTGCACGGTCTGTGTCTGTGTATGGCCGTTTGGTGGAGGATGGGCAGGGGAGGGCTTCAATGGCTGGGTGGGTGTAGATGGGCTGGAGTAAGTCTTAACAGAGATTTCGGCAGTTGGAACCCAAGCACAGTACCGGGTAAAGCTTTGGATTCTTGCCCAGAAATAGCTAAGAAAAAAAAATTTAATTAAAAAAAAAAAAAAAAAAATTTAAATTGAATCAGGTTGGGCAGACTGGATGGACCATTCGGGTCTTTATCTGCCGTCATCTACTATGTTACTATGTAAATAAAACAAAAATTGAAAATAAGAATATACCATTTTATTGTACTAATCCATTTTTCAATTAACTTTCAGAGGCCATAGCCTCCTTTTTCAGGTCAATATAGAATACTGCTGTTACATTATACTGTCCTGACCTGAGAAAAGGGGGTTTTAGTCTCTTAAAGTTAGTAAAAAAATTGAATTAAAATTAGTCTAATAAAAAGATTGCCTTATTTTCTGTTTATAAATATTTTATCAATACAACTACAATACTATTTTATTTAAAGCAACAATAAAAATCTTTTTTCTACCTTTTGTCGTTTCTGCTTTAATCATCTTGTCTTCACTCTTCTTTCTAATCAGCATCTGTCTTCTCTCTGTCTTTCATGCAGCATCAGCCCCTTTCATGCACTGTCTGTCCGTCCTCTCTCCATTCCATATGGCATCTTCACTCTTTCTATGCTCCTTCTATAAACTGTCTATCCTGTGCCCCTTCTCTCCTTTGAATATGATTCATTTTAGCTCTGCCACCTCTCCATTTCTCTCTCTCTGGCATCTCTCTCTTCTCCTTTCTTTCCTTCCCACCCCACGGTCTGGCATCTGTTTCCTTCCCTTCCGTGATTCCCTGGCATCTCTCTCCTTTCCTTTTCTTCCATTTATCCCTCCCCCTCAATGCTCTGACATCTCCTCCATTCTTTCCCCCTTCTTTTTCCCTTGGTCTGGCATACCTTCCTCCTTCCCTCCATGCCCTGGTATCCCTTCCTCCCTCCCTCTCTTCCCTCCATGCCCAGGCCTAAATGGCAATTAAAATATCAGGAAGTATAAAACAGACACAAGTATTTCATCTACATACACTGACTTTTAGCAATGTAATTCTACTTCTTTCTCCAGTAAGGTTTGCTTCTGAAACATCAAACATGCAGAACATCGAAAGGCATTTTGTCCAAATCAAAAGTTGCTGAGAGCCTAGTCACGTGAGGGGACACTTCCTTCCTTTCCTACCTTTCTCGCGAGGTTACGGCTGATTGAGACACTTGAGGGAGTAGCTGGCAAGAAAGGAAACAGAGCTAGCAAAGGGTGCAACAGAGCTAGAGAGCAGGGAGGTCACGGGCCCCCCCTCTCCTCTGGTGCCCCTGAAATATGAAGCGGCAGGGAACGTGAGAGGCAGCGCCACCTTGATTTTCTCCTCTCCAAACACCGCCGATCCTCCCACTGCGAGATGACCAACCAACCTCCCTCCAGCAGCGGCAACACTCTAAACATGCTGCTTTGCGACCTGCAGCCTTTTCCCGCCAGTGAGTTCCTCTGCTGCGAAGCAGTGTGTTTAGAGTGCTGCTGCTGCTGCTGGAGGGAGGTTGGTCAGTCAGTCGGGAGGGGGAGGCGGGGCAACAACGCTGCTGCCAGCGAATCCAGCGAGGGTGAGCCCAAACGGCCCTAAAGCACTGCACCAGCGGGCCCCCCTGACCATTTTGGGCCCTAGGCACGTGCCTCCTGGGCCTATCCTTTAATCCGGTCCTGGGTGGAACACTGCAATTGTGTTTCCTAACTCAGCGGTTCTCAAATCCTGTACTGAGGGAACCACAAGCTAGCCTGCTATTTAGGATATCCACAGTGAATATGCATGAGAGAATGAGTTGTTTATAATGGAAGTAATAGGCATGTAAATCTTTCTCATGCATATTCACTGTGGATATCCTAAAACCCCCACTGGCTGGTGGTCCCCTAAAACCTATCTGAGAACCATTGCCCTAACTTCCAGCTAAGTTCTAATAGCACAGTTGTTGAAATGATTTCACTGTACTATCCACCCAGAGGATATTTCTTTCAGCTAGAACATGATGCAAACAACTTCCAACCAGCAATGCTTGGTATGGATCAAGACTTGAAAGTTTAGAGCAGGTTTTGGGGAGGCCTGTTATTGATAAGGACCTTGCAACTTCTGTTGTCTTTGTGGTTTGACCTCTTTGGCTTTCAGGGTTTTTTTTTGAGGGGGAGGGTCATTTTGTACAAATTTCACTTTATTTCAAACATATTACTCTGTAATAATTGCTTCTAAAGCATCAAATTCCACCCCTACCCCTTACCTATCCATAAAGTCTGTATTTACAATACTCTCCTCAGCCCAGTCCCTCTCCTTTTTTCCCCCCAACCGATTCCTCATTCTGTTTAATCATCTGCTTGTAGCACATGGTTCCACATACTCAGTTTGTTCCATCTTAATACACCTCAGAATGGTTAATTTCTAGAGCAAGAGGTACTTCCTGTGCAAACTGAATTACAGATGGGTTCTGTTCCCCAACTCACAAATTGGATTGCAGAAGAGGTCAAATCATTTTTTTTTCTCAGCTCTGCCTTCTTGTCTCCCTGGGCAGTTCCCTCTCTTTTCAGTTTTAACTTCTACAGGTGAGTTGAGAAGGTGTCTTTTCATCTGGTCTGCATTGGATTTCTTATTTTCAGGTGAAATCTGATTTTTTTTCACAAGGCTTCCCCATGCTTAGAGGTTCCCAATAGTCCTAGGCAGCTCTGCCTGGGAGAGGATCCACACATTGGGGTTCTGCAGCCAGGAGGGCAATCCTGCCTGGCCAGCCTGCTGTAATACTTAGAAGCTCGGGGAAAGGTCCCCTAGGAGCAGTGCACGCCCCTGCAGAGATCAGGCGCTGAAGCACAGGCTGATTTGACCTTGTGATTGACTGGGAGACTTGGCAGTGGCCAGCTGTGTTCATGTACCCCCCCCCCCCCACACACTTGAAGAATCATGTGAGAGTGAGTAGGGTTGAGGGTTTCAGGTTCTGAGAGCCTGAATAAAAGACAGCCTGAAGAGACAAGCCGCAGGAGCCACCCTTGCTTGTCTGAGGCAGAAAATCCTCCTCCATTTCCAGCTATAGAGAGAGCTGAAGCAGAAACAACACATGGCAGTTCTGTAGGTACAGATTATTACTGTCTATGGTAGCCATCAGAGTGGGTCTGAATTATCCAAAACTAAGGGTTTCTGGGGTTGTCCCAAGGGTCCCCCATCTATAAAATCCTATTTTCGAGGTCACGTGATGTGTTGAGCCGAGTGAGACGCGTCTTGCTCGAGCTCCTGGGCCCCGGGATCCTGCCCGCCTATCCAAGCCTCCTTTTACTTTTGCTCCTGAGTTCAGGGGCTTGGATCGGTGCATGGACAGGTTTGTCCACCATACTAGCCCGGCGATGAGCAGATGGTCCACTAGAAAGGACAAAAATAAAGAATCGCGGCCTCTACCGGCTGGAATGGGGCCCATGCGTTTGGATCATGCGCACCGCTTGGGCAGGCACTCTGAGGATCATACCCGTGCCAGGGTCACAATCATAAAAGTGCATAATTCTGCACATAAAGCTGAGTTGATGCGTGCCTACAAGCAACGGCGCAATACCCTTACCTACGAGGGCTCGCCGCTTCGGATTTTTCAAGATTATTTGCCGGCTCTTCAAGAACGACGGTGGTGTTTTTCTAGGGTGTGCTCCACCTTGTATGACCGCAAGCAGTGTTTTATGCTACAATACCCGGCACACCTGAAGATCTGGATCGGTGCCAGGTGGAGGGGCTACGCTACCGTGGAGGACGCCCAAGCCTTTATGGATTCGTTGCCTGCTGAACCGGGTTCCTCTTCAGGGCCCCGACTGTACCCACTGTGGGTGCTTGCCACTGTGGTGAATCGTCTTGGGGCCTGTTGGCTATTTGCCTGCTCAGTGCTTGTTCCCTATTTTGTGGGATGTTTGACCCCGGTTGTATGGTTTGTTCCTATCTGTGCGTTCGTGGGGTTTTAGAGTGTATGGGTCTCGATTGCTTGGTAGTGTGAGGTTGGTTGAATGTGGGTGATTCCTTCGTGGCTCTTTGGCCTTGGATTGAATGGTATAGGGGGATTCCGGGGGCTGGTAAGGGTTTGAGTGTGTTTGGCGTTTGGGGGTGTCTGATTAGGTGGGTTGCCGGGGGGGGGGCTGTTAGTTTGGTCTCCTGGAGGTTTCCTGTATGTGCTGACTCCCAATACCTCTGTTTCCTTCTTTGGGGTGGTTTTGGGGTTGGTTGCTCTGGAAGGTGAATGAGTGTGGTGGAGGGTCGGGCTTGTGTTTGTGGGGTTCACTATAATTGAGTGTGTTTGGGGTATGGTACTGCTGCGGGGGGGGGGTCTGGGGCCCTGTTCACATTAGCTCGTGACTTCCTCTCTTGGTCCCGCTTCTGTGGGAGGGGGTGAATGTTTGTGTTGGGAGCTTGGGGATTCTGGCTTTGGGGGGGGGGGAGGTTTGGTTTGGGATGGTTTGGGTTTTGAGGGGGGGTTACTCTCACTGATACTTGGGGTTTATTTTTTGGGGTTTTGGTATTTGTTGTATAGTCTACTCCCTTTGGGGAGTTTGGGGCTTCTTTTTTCCATTTTTCTCTATGTGATCCTAACATTACACCTGTGTGGGGTGCTGGCCTCTTGGCTCTTTCCCCCCTTTTTGTTTCGTGTCCTGGCTCTTAGTGGGACTGATGGCCCTAGGGGAGGCTGGGCTCCTGGGGTTTTGCGTTTGTGGTATCATTTGCATGTGGGCCATTCTCTTTCTATCTTCTGGCTGCTGTAAGCTTGCCTTTTAGGCTCACTTCTTGGAATGTTGGGGGCATTACGTCACCGATTAAGAGGTCTAAAATCCTAGTGGTGCTTCAGCGTCATCATGCTGATATTGCCTACTTATAAGAAACTTGTCTCGTCTCGTCGATGAGGAACATCTTAAGTTACGACGTTCCTGGGTGGGGTAGGTTTATTTTGCGACTTCAGCGCATGGTTCAACGGTTCCTCTGGATGCTCGATTGTCTCAGATTGCGGGATGCTTGGGCGGGTGATTTAAATATGGAATTATCTGAGGAAGTAATCTTGAATGCCATAAAAAAGTTACCATTGTATAGTAAATATGCTGTTTTTTGGGAACAACACTCCAAACTGACTCTTCGCTTGTATATCTCTCCTCGGAGAGCTTCCCTGGCGGGGCTCTGTCCGACTGCGGATTGCCGGCGTTGCGGTGCTCCTGACGCAGGTCTTGGTCACATGTTCTGGTCTTGTCCTTCCATACAACCCTTTTGGGATGCTGTTTTTCTTTTTGTGGACAGTACCTGAAACATTAAAATCCGACGTTCAGCCCTGGTGTTGTTTGGAGCTTCCTTACACTTCCATCCCCGCCGACCTGGGGCTTCTGCCTTCCTCCGTTGGGCTGTTTTGATTGCTATAAAGTGTATCTTGATTAAGTGGAGGGAGGCGGCTGCTCCTGATTATTCCCTCTGGCGCTGCCACATGATAACGCTTCTCTCTTGGGAACGGAGAGGAGTCCAGGATATTTCTTCCTTACTTGGCCGGGCCTTCCAGCGGATTTGGGAACCCTTTTGGACCACTATGTCACCAGTGGCGCATAATCGCCTTTTGAACTGTTAGACCACTAGCTTTTGTCTCTTTGTTTTGTTTACAGTGCTTTTTGTTTGGTATCAGTGAGAGGGGGAGGGGGGAGGTTGGGATATGGGATGGGTTGGAAGGGAGGGTTTGGTTGCTTCTGGGTGAACTACAGAGATGCCTTTGTTATCATATGTACCGTTTGTTTCTTTGGTTGTTTCTGGTGCTCAATAAAATATATTTGATGATAAAATCCTATTTTCATAATTTTTGAAAATTAATTTTACTTTCAGTAGTTGTTTTCTCACGTCAAAAAGCACCTGCAGCAACCATCTTGGATTTCACAGTTTCACAGTTTCCTTTCGTTTGCTGGTGCAGTCTTCAATCTTAAGTATTCTTGACTACTGTAATATTGTATATGTAGTGGCTTGTAAGAAAATCCTTAGAAAATTAAGAGTAGTCCAGAATACTGCTGTTCACCTCATTTATGGCTTAAAAAATGGGAGCATATTACTCCTTTCTATCAAAAATTGCACTGGCTGCCAGTGGAATCTCGAGTTATGTTTAAGTTCTCATGCATCTTTTACAAAGTAGTTTTTGGTATGTCACCAGATTATCCGCTCCCTCATTTTCCTTTGAGTCACTTTAACAAGAATACACAGAGAGTACATCTGTTTACATATCGTTCCATAAAATCTTGTCACTACAAGAGGTTCCTCGAGAGAACGTTTTCATTTCAGGCCGCAAAATTGAATACATGGCTCGGCAAAATGATGTTAGAAGCTTCTTCTTATTTAGATTTTAGAAAATTGCTGAAGACACAACTATTCAACAGGCTGGTATCTTAACGTTCTTTGCTTTTTTAACATATTTTTCCAATTTTATTCACATGTTTATTTTATCTTGATGTATTTATTAGAATTGTATGTATTGCTTTCCTGTTGTTAGCCGCTTAGAACCTTCCCGGTATGGTGGCATATAAATAAATTATTATTCTTATTCTATCTGCCTCAAAATACCTTGATTTTAGTTTAAATCATTTATAATGGAATCCTCAGGTAGTTTGACCCCTATATCATGCCAGGAATGTGCTGGATGGTTACATAAGAAGCGTTTGTGTACCACTTGCTGTAGGGCACGCGAGACGAGAATGGGAGCTGAAGGCTTAGCCCTCTCTGGTCCCTCCATGGGTGTGGGGTCATAGTATTTTTGAGGAGTGGTGGTCCGTTTGGGGCGTGGTTCCCCTTCGCGTATTTGTCTAACATCTTGGATTTTTTTCAGGATGGCCTGGACCAGGGTCTTGCCTGGTTCTCCCTCAGAGTTCAGATTGCGGCTTTGTCTTCTTTTCGCAGTCTATTGCATGGTAGATGTTTTGACCTCTTCTCTGGATGTGATTCGTTTCTTGAGAGCAGTGAAATTGCTCCAGCCTCCAGTTCATCCTTCAGTTCCAGCCTGGGATCTCAATCTGGTTTTTTCTGTGCTCGTTCGTCGTTCTTTTGAGCCTCTCAATTCCTGCACGTTGAAGGACCGTACTCTTAAGGCGGTGTTCCTGGTGGTCATTACTTCTGTGAGATGTGTTTCCGAACTGCAGACCTTTTCGTGTAGGCCTCCCTTCCTGGAGTTCTCTAAGGAGCGGGTTGTGCTGCGGCCGGTTCTGAAGGTGATTTCGCCTTTTCATATCAACCAGTCCGTTGCCCTTCTGGTCCTGGGTAGTCAGGAGGGCTCTTTGGAGCAGAGACAGTTGCAAATTGGATGTCAGTAGGGTCTTTCATGATTCTGTTCAGTGGACCCAGGAATTTCAGCATTTGGATCATCTTTTTGTTCTTTTAGCGGGCCCTTCTAAGGGGGCCGGTGCTTCCTAGGCTACGATTGCGCGTTGGATCAAGGAAGCTCTCACTTTGGCATACCTTCTTCAAAAGAAACCTGTTCCAGATTTTCTTAAGGCTCATTCCATTCGGGGTCAGGCAGTTTCTTGGGCTGAGTCTTCTCTTGTGCCTCCAGTGGATATCTGTAAAGCTGCAGTTTGGTCTTCTCACCATTCCTTTGTTCGCTACTACCATGTGCACGTTCAGGCGTATTGGGACATGGTGTTCGGTGTGTGCTTATGGCGGCCCTTTGGGGGTCCCACCCATGATGGGTACTGCTTTGGTACATCCCATCCATTTCTGTGCTAGTCTGGAGGAATGCTAAAAAAGGAGAAATTAGGTTCTTACCTGCTAATTTTCTTTTAGTCTCTCCAGACTGGCACAGATACTGTCCTGTCGTTTTATTCGGTGTTTTTCATGAAGAGTGTATTTTTTCTTCATTATTGGTTTGTCTTTGTTGTTGGGAAGTATATTAAGAGCAGCGGCATTTTGTTTGTATGGTTTAGCTGGTGAACTGTGGGAATGTTTTTGGAGGTTCTTGTTTCTTATTAGTATCCAACACTGTTTCCAGGTCTGATTCAGACATTTTACTTTGGTTTCTCCATGTATGCATGGAGTTGCTATGATTCTTGTTCAGTCTAGTTTCTGCTTGTCTATTTGTGAGACTGATTGTAGATGGGAAGCGCACATGTACTGTTGCCAAAAGTTATTATGTCTCAGTCTCCACCTGATGGCACAGGAATGTAAATCCATCCGTTTCTGTGCCAGTCTGGAGGGACTAAAAGAAAGAAAATTAGGCTCATGGCTCAGGACTGCTGCCTGCTTCTGCCACTTCGGGGCTTGAGGTAGGGTTTTATGGCTCAGGACCCCTGCTGCGCTATTTCTTCGGGGTGGGAGAGAGGGGTGTTTGTAGCTGCTTTAGGGCTTGAGGGAGGGAGGATTTGTGGCTCAGGACACTGCCACTGGTGCTTTCGTGGATTTTTTTTCCTCCAATGATATTTTTGCCAGTTGTGTGAGAATCCTAGATAACTGAAACCCAATTTATCAAGACTCTACTGTAATAAGTTAAAGGTATATTGGAAATGGGAGTGGGGTAGAAGAGGTGGGGCACTCGAGGAATTGTTAAAAGCAAAAGGGGGGTGAGAAATATGGGGAATTGTACATAGGTTTGGATGAAGTGAGAGTGTACTTATTTTGTCAATAGTAAACAATTTCAATGTAACAAACATTTTAAAAAATTCCTGTTTTTTGTTTTTGTTTTTACCCCCACAGAGTGTCAGGAACCGTTTTATGTTTTCGAACACCTGTGCTTGTCCTATTGCCCACCTAAATACTTCAGAATGAGACAGTTTATCAATGGCACACAGCATGGACGTCAAATATGTGCCCCATGTCATCCATCCTGCTATACTTGCAATGACAGATCTGCCTATAATTGTACTGCTTGCCCCCCCTTCTCCAATTTTGATGAGGTCATGCATTCCTGCTCCCAGCCACTATATCCTCACCAACTGACCGCTGGATTAATGCCCAGCCGGATCCATCGTATCACTGCATTGACTGCCTTAATTATTTGTGCTCCTCTGTTGATGGTTTTCCTATTTGCTGGTGTCTCATGGTTGCTTAACCGGTTAATATTGCGCAGGCAGGCCCATGTTTCCAGCTCAGAGATGACCAATCTCCAGGCCCTGAGTGAAGATGAGGCAATTACATGTGGGAATGAGGCTCAGGGCTTCCTGCCTGTGACAGAACCTCCAGCATCCAGTATCTCAAGCAGCCCCAGTCTACCCTAATCTGAGCCATATTGTTCCTGTTCTGGTTAAGATAGGCAGAGCCAGCAACATCCAGACTCTTGTAGAGCAAATTGCACTCTTCCTAGACTAGATGACTTGCAGAACGAGGTCTGCATGTTAAAACTGCACCAACTGCTTCAGCTGTAGAAGAACCATTCACATCCCACACCTTTACCTCCATTCTTGTGCTCAGCAAAAGATTTCATAGTATTAAAAAAACAGTCTCTATTTTTGCCTTTTATGTATCTGAAGAGTGTTGGAATCTGATGCAATTCTAGTTCCAGCAATTTTCTGAGGGAGAAATGGAATAAAAGGTTTAGGCTTTCATGATGCTGCATCCACATGCTTATAAGAATCCACCCTAGTCTATCAAACTGGAGTTCCAGGCAGTTAATGGGGATAATGCAGCTAGCTACACAGAGTATTTTTATAACCCCATTATGCTTTGGCAAGGAGATGGAGGAATGTCCTGCATGTATTCATGTCATTTAGATTGCTGAACCTGTCCTAACTCAGAAATAAACAGCACCAAATGCCCTGACCCCTTGATCTCTGTCCATTATTCTGATTTTTAAAGATTTTTTTTCACATCTCTCTGGGGAGGCTTCCTCAATAGCTGGGGATAATTGAATGCTTTACTAAACCTTTTTAAAAAGCCTTCCAAAATGAAAATGATTTGCAAGCTAAATATGAGCAGTAGAATACTACTGGAACATTTTAGCATGGTATTTCCATATGTCTTAGGCATCCTTTGCAGATCTGTTCTTTTTTCACTTGTTGACTGAGGAAAAGGAGAAGGAATGGGACTTATATACCGCCTTTTTGTGGTTACACATTCAAAGTGGTTTACATATATACCGGTACTTATTTTGTACCTAGGGCAATGGAGGATTAAGTGACATTTGTAAATTAAGTAAGAATAAACTTTGATATCTCATCTTACCCCTTTCATAACAAAGAAATTGCAAGTAAGCTCAGGTAGGGAAGTTCTTATAAATACAAAGTGTTCCTACGGCTTTTTTTCCCTACAAGAAAAGAAAAGCTTAGGGCGAAGATTTCAGTACATAGCTGTCTGAGGTGCATTTCAGAGTACAAGAGCTAGGTGCACTTTACATGTAAATAATCATTTCATAAAAGCTAGTTGTTGCACATGTATATTTGCAACATGCTCACATTTGAGAGGGAAGGAGGTATGCTCTGGGTATGATTTGGGTAAGACCCTAAAACTATATGTATATTGTATATAGGCAGTTCTTGGTTTAAGAACGCCTGACTTATGTTGGACTCGTACTTATGAGCCAGGGTCCTGCTTTTCCCTTCATGTGCAAAGGTAAACCTCTTCAAAGCAGGAGAACCTTCAGCACCAATGGAGTACAACAATCTGATCTTATTCTCCAGACAAGTCACACCAGGTCGGTTTAGTTTTTAGGATATGCACGAGAGAGATTTGTATTCATGTTTATTGTGGATATCCTGAAAACCAGACTGTCCCAAGGCCTGGACTAAGACCTGCTACTGACAGCAGATGTTCTCAACCCAATTTGGGTTCTAGGACATTGACTATTCATGAGAGATTTGCATGCAAATTTCTCTGTTCAGAGGATTGGGTTGAGGACCTCTACTCTAAATGGATGGTGATTAAAGACTAAAAGGCCCCAGTTCTCTGCTTTTGCTTTACTGAGACCTCCTTATGCTGGTCGAAGTTCTAGCAAAGAGGATCCTCAATACCATCAACTTTTACTACTGTACCTAGAAAATTAAAGGGTTTTTGTTGAGAAGGATTTTGGATGCCAAAATATGCAAACACCCTTCTCTTCTCCAAGCTTTTTGAGTTAAGAACATAAGAAATGCCTCTACTGGGTCAGACCTGAGGTCCATCGTGCCCCGCAGTCCGTTCACGCGGCGGCCCAACAGGTCCAGGACCTGTGCAGTAATCCTCTATCTATACCCCTCTATTCCCTTTTCCAGCAGAAAGTTGTCCAATTCCCTCTTGAACCCCAGTACCGTACTCTGCCCTATCACGCCCTCTGGAAGCGCATTCCAGGTGTCCACCACACGCTGGGTAAAGAAGAACTTCCTAGCATTCGTTCTGAATCTGTCCCCTTTCAACTTTTCTGAATGCCCTCTTGTTCTTTTATTTTTTGAAAGTGTGAAGAATCTGTCCCTCTCTACTCTCTCTATGCCCTTCATGATCTTGTAAGTCTCTATCATATCCCCTCTAAGTCTTCTCTTCTCCAGGGAAAAAAGTCCCAGTTTTTCCAATCTCGCTGGGACTGGATGTAAAAATGAGCTCCTGCGGGGATGGGGAAAAATTTGTCCCCATGTCATTCTCCAGCCACATGCTTGAAGAACAAGATATTTCTCAATAGACAAAGAGATTGCATTTGAAAATGCAAACCTTGAGGATACCACCAGTAATGTTTGAAGATGAGCTGGAAAGAATGCAGTAATTGACACACACCAGTTGCAGCATTATTGAAGATATTAGCTGTTCTCCTTTTAGCTCATTTAGCCCTTAACCGCGAATCTAAATTTCCTTCTTACAGCTGCTGTAAGAAGGTAATTTAGATTCGCGGTTAAGGGCAGGGAGGTTTGTCGGATCGCGGCTGTTGTCGGTCGGTCGGGGAAGCGCCACAAAAGTAAGGGGACCTGGCCGGCTGTGCTGCACCAGGGCGAACCGCCCTCCTCCCTTGGTAGCCACTCGAGCCGCGAGGCTACTCTCCTCCTTACCTGCCCTGCCTGCAGCACAGAGCCGAACGGACGTCTTCCCGACGTCAGCGCTGACGTCGGGAAGACGTCCGTTCGGCTCTGTGCTGCAAGCAGAGCAGGTAGGAAGAAAAGCTGCGTGACTTAGTACATCCAGCCCCGCAAGAACCCCGCGACCCTCGGAGGCGTCCCCACGGGATCCCTGCGACCCTAGGGGGCGTCCCCACGGGATTCCCGTGACCCTAGGGGGCGTCCCCAGGATCTCCGTGACCCGAAGGGGGAATCCGCGGGTCCCGCAGGATTCCCGTCGTCCCCGTTCCCATGCAGCTCTCTACCACAGACCCTTAAGCCTTGAGGTTGAGATAGACACGTAAGAATGACACAGAATTGTTTCCTGCAGTTATCCACGGGGACGGGAATGGTGATGAATTATGTCACCATGTCATTCTCTAGTTTGCAGTTTGTCTTTATATAGTAGTTCCTCAAACCCAATTGGACAGGGCTTGAGGTGAATGAGGCAGGAAAGTCAGTTGGTCACAAATTTGAATTTCGTGGGGAAATCTGCCCAGGTTATAAATATGATAATAAATGTATTAAAATCAAAGAATGGTTCCAATGGAGGAATTAGATCATACCTGCTAATTTTCATTCCTTGAGTCTCTCCAGACTATACAAGTGGGTATATGCCACTATACAAGTGGGTATATGCCATTCTAAAAGCAGAGAACTAATGAGCGATATAAAATAAATAGCTGTAGATCTACTCATTGGGGATGGTCTGGAAAAAAAGGAATTATTTTTACTTATACTTTCTTTATTGCATTCAGGATCAGAATATAAAACAGCCAACAAAAACTAGCAGCAGGTATTCCTTACTGGCTACAACAGAGAATTTTTGATTTTTACAAATTATTTTTAAATTAGTTTCAAAAGCTCAAATTCTTCATTATAAGAGATAAAAACAGGCTAAAGACAAAGAAACCTTCTTTACACAAAGCTGTCATGAAACATCAGCTCCTGCCTCCTCCCTCTTCCCTCCTCCCTCCCAGCATTACCATCCCCCCTACTACCCGCATTTCCATTCTCCTCTCTTACATCAGCCCATCATCTCCCCACAATAAAGCAACCCTTTCTCCACCAAAATAATGTGTAAAGATCCTCAATTTCCAGGTTCAGATGTGATCCTATAACAGTCATGAGTCACTACAGGACAACTCCTTCCAATAGAAAAGTGATTTTTAAATCTGCCCTGGGGGAGAGCTAACCAGTTGGGTTTTCAAGATATCCCTGATGAATATGCATGAGAGAACTTTGTATGCCTACTACCTACTCTAGAAGTACATCTCACTCATATATATTCAATTAGGGATATCTTGAAATCCCAACTGGCTGAGGGTCCCCCAGGAGAGGTTTAAGAACCGCTGCAATAGAATATCACCTTAAGCTCTGTGAGAGGCCCTCATTGCTTAAAATGTTAACTATTAATTTAAAAATAAATATAAATAAAACAGTTACTTTCAACAAGAATTTTTTATTCAAAAAGAAGGAAATATCTTAAAATCTTAATTTCTGTACACTTTTCTGTATAAAAGTATGATGCAGCCTGCTTTAGCATATAAAAATGTAAAACCAACAAACTAGGAATAGATCCAATGTGATTGATCCAGCAGACTTCTGTTCAACCGGCTAAAAAGCAACGGCATACCATGGGTCACCAGAGGACATTTTTGTCCCTCCCTCCAATACACACCACATTATGAAAGCTGTGTACTTTTGCTTTTTGACCTTCTAGCTCCTCCTCCTGTGGGTCATGGTCCCTCCCTGACCCGCTTATTGGTATGCTACTGTTGAAATACTAGACTTTACGACATGAAGGAACCAAATACAGTATCTGGCTTTATCTCTTGTGTAAAGTCAGCATTTAACTGTAGCAGTCAAGGAAATAACTGACTAAAAATGAGAAAAGCATAGAGGCAACAACTGCTGATCCTTTCACTATAGCTGGTCCAGGATCCTGACCAGCTACTACCTAACAGCAGAATGTTTATTTCAGAGCTGCCTTTAAACCATTTGTTCATTTCCGCTTCATGGCCTCCAGCTGATCTTCAGTATTCAGCAATCAGCTTGTTCAAGCGAAACTTCCTGGAAATTTCTCTTCGAACATCATCCTGACAAGATAAGAAAAAGCACTGAGTATAGGCCCATGATCTTCAGCATCATAAGCAGTTTAAAGAACAAAATCATATTTAAACCTTCATAAACTTCCAATAGAGGTTTAGAACATAAAATGTGGCTTCCTGGGTCAGGCCAAAGGATGCTTCAAGCCCGGCATCCTGTCTCTGATAGTAGCCAATCCAGGCCACAATTACACAGCAAGAGCCAAAGAATTTTATCCATTCCTTGTTCATACACAGTGATAAGCAGTAGCTTTCCCAAGCCTAAATGGTTAAAGGTTTACAATCTTTTCCTCCAGCAAGTGGTTTACTCTTTTTTTAAGCCTAGATCTTTTGACAACAAATTCCATAGCTTCACTGCATATTGAATGAAAAATAAAATACTTTTCCAGTTTGTTTTAAAGTGCTATCTTATCGTCTCATGGAGCAATCCCCTGGTCTAGGTACTTTTTGAAAGGATAATTTATTTATCTGTTCCAGCTCACTCATGAGTTTACAGACGTATCGTATGTCTTGCCAGCTGTCTCTTCAAGCTGAAAACTCTAACCTGTTCTGCCTCTCTTTTAAAATGGAGTCCTTCATCCGCTTTATCATTTTTGTCTCCCTTTTCTAGTTCCCGTGTAGTATTTTTAGATGAAGTGACCAGGAGTGCACAGCACTCCAGGTGCAATCATACCCTGGATTGATACAGAGGCATGATATAAACTGAGCTGAGGATTTCAATATATTATCTACAAGCATTCCAAGATCCTTTTCCAGGATGGATTTAGGATTATTTTCATTTGTCCACATTAAATTTCATCCTCTATTTGGATGCCCAATCTCCTAATGTTACAAGCTTCTCTCAGTTCCTGGCAATCCACTCATATTTTAAGAACTTTTAATAATTTGTACTATCTGCAAATGTGATCACCTCACTCACTGCTTTCTTTTCTAGACCATTTTATTAAAAAAAAAAAAAAAAAGCGTTAAAAGCCTCAGACCTAGTACCGATCCCTGGGGCATTCACAATTTATCTTTTTTATTGATAACATTTACCATTTAGTTCTACTCTGTTTGCTGCCTTGTAAGCAGGTCCCAATTCATAATAGGCCTTTGTCTGCTATCCCTTGACTTTTTAGATTTCTTAGCGGTCTTTCATGAGGGACCTTGTCAAACAACTGAAAACCGTGGTGTTAATAACCATTATGCATATGGTTATTGACACCGTCAAAAAGTACAAAGACTAGGGGCCACTCGATGAAGTTACAGAGAAATAATTTTAGAACCAATAGGAGGAAATATTTTTTCACTCAGAGAATAGTTAAGCTCTGGAACGCATTGCCAGAGTTTATAGTAAGAGCGAATAGTATAGCAGGTTTTAAGAAAGGTTTGGACAATTTTCTGGAGGAAAAGTCCATAGTCTGTTACTGATAAAGACATGGGGGAGACCACTGCTTGCCCTAGATTGGTAGCATGGAATGTTGGCTTTAGCCAGGTACTAGTAACCTGGATTGGCCACCGTGAGAACGGTCTGACCAAGTAAGGCTAACCAATCTAACAGATTGGTAAGGCAACACTTCTCATTACTAAATCCATATTGGCTCTGCCCCATAATCCATGACTAACCATAGTTATTTGTTTTACTTTAATTATAATATACCTAAAAATACATTATTTGGACAGAAAAGTCTGGTTTTCCAAACAGCTTATAACATTTTGCCCTGCAGCAATGTGAAGCCCACTGTTCGGTAGTTTCCCAGATTACCCTTGGATCCTTTTTTCAAAAATTATTAAATTTGTCATCCTTCTATTCTCAGACACCACATTTGATTCCATTTTTTTAAGTTCATATAAAACTTCAGGGCAGTATGCTAGAATGGACATAAGATGAATTGGCAGAGAGCTGACAGGTTGTAGCACCTGAGCCCATTTTTATATCCCAGGTGTGCTTGAAGCACGGCAGATAATAACTGTACATTCCTTGTTCTGAGTTCCTTACTATTTGGGCCAAACGTTCTAGGAGAGGAATCAGCTTCAGGAGTTCAGTATCTTCCTTATTCCCCAACCAGCTCTGGATTGGAATTCTATTGGAAATCTGGAAAATGCAAAAGAAAAGAGCAACAGTGAGAATAAATCTTTATAGATTCCAGCCTCCCTGAATAGGGCAAAATTTGTAGGCATCTGCTATTTATAGAAAAGATAAGTACAATCTGAGTTCTCTCAGTAGCTCTGAGTGCAGAGGGCGATGTGTTCTATCTCCCTTTCACCTTCAAAGCTTTCCTTGATTGAACATACAAGAAAAATTAGATGACAATCCCTCTTTGGCAAGTTTCATGAAATGCTGTTGCTGCCACTTTGTCTGTCCATCCATATCCACTGATCTAGGGCCCTCTCCTTGAATCAGTTTGGCTGAAAGTTGGTAGGTGGGTCTTTTCCTGATAACCAACTGAGGACTATCGATCCATTAATTACAAAATAGGGCTGGGCAAGAGTTTTTGATGGGGGAAGAGAGTGGCTGGTGAAGCCCATCTTCCTATCTGCTGAGGAAAAGATGGAACAGACTACAGGTGGCAAATGGATCCCATGCCACAAGCCATTGAAGCAACCAGAAGAGTGAGAGTTTTTGATGGGGGAAGGGAGTGGCTGGTGAAGCCCATCTTCCTATCTGCTGAGGAAAAGATGGAACAGACTACAGGTGGCAAATGGTTCCCATGCCACAAGCCATTGAAGCAACCAGAAGAATGAGTACACTCAGTTTGTGATATAATATCTCTAAATTGTTTGAATAGGACCTTGAGAATAAAGGCATGAAGGGGCATTTTTGATAGGACATTTTGGGCAGGATGTCCAAAAACTCAGGAGAAAAAATGTCCATTTTCCAAAGCTGCCAGACGTCTTATCTTTTATTTTTGAAACTTACTTAGGTATAAGTTTTGGTCCTTAGGATGTCTATCTTTTTTGGCTATTTTCAAAAATAAAAATGTCCCCATGAAAAACGCACAAAAGCAAGTTTGTAGATGTACCCAACTCTCTTGTCTGATTGTGGCAGAGGAATCCCCATCAGCTAAGCCTGTTTTGGAGGTTTTTGCTGGCTCAGCTGATGGGGATTCCCCCTGCCAAGATCAGCTGAACCGCAGAGCTCTATACCCCTCCCCTGACATCCCCCAACATTTCTGCCTCCCCCACATCACCCGAGATCATGGAACACTCCTCCACATCACCAGACATCCCCAACCATGGAATACCCCCATATCTTCCACTGCAAAATCATCAGGAAGGAAGCCCACTCCTTCCTGCATACAAGACCACATGCTAAGAATGATGGGCCTTTCCCCACCCAATGCATCTTGGGATGCAGTGGGTGGGGCCTAAGGCCCTGATTGGCTCAAAATGGCATTGGGAGGGGAAATGCCCATCATTCTCAGCACACGGCCCTGTAGGCAGGAGGGAGTGGGCTTCCCTCCTGCTGATTTTGCAGGATGTCAGGTGATGTGGGGGGAGGTGTTACATGGCATTGGGTGATGTGGAGGTGGGGCCAGAAATGTTGAAGGATGTTGGGGGTAGGGGTGTAAGGCTCCGTGGCTCAGCTGATCCTGACAGGGGGAATCCCCATCAGCTGAGTCAGCAGGAATCTCCAAAACTAGCTTGATAGAGATTCCTCTGCTGCGATCAGCTGATGGCAAGCCCTCAATGCGCTGTCCCCTCATCTCAGGATGGTGGGAGGGGGTCAGTGACAATGGGGGGAGTAAGGGAGGATCATACCTTAATCCCTCCAGTGGTCATCTGATCTGTTTGGCCAGCTTTGGGCACTTAAATGCAACTAAAACAGATCTAACTGCTGGTGTCTAAGTTCCCTCTAGGAGAGTTTTTATTATCGCTGCAGTACGTCCAGGTTTAAGCTCACCCGATTCCCGCCCATAACACACCTCCTAATACGCTTCTTTGAGCTCTAGAAGTGCTGCTGCATATCCAGAAAGTTGGTTTTGATTATTGGCACTTGGATGTCCCTGCTATTAGGACGTACAAGTGCCAACTCAGGCAGGTTTATGGACGTCTTAAAGTTTTGATTATGCCCCTCTTAGTTTCATTCAGAGTTGCTATGTATAAAGAACCTTACTAGGTCTTAGTTTCATACTCCAGGAAAATTGATTTTTCCTATTTGAAGCAACATAGAGCTAAAATGTAATTGGATTTATGCTAATTGGATTCTAAACTGGGAATTTGTCTATTTTCATTTGTTTAAGTAAGATAGCTCAGTGGGGGAGTGGTATAAGGTTGTGTGCCTGCTCTTTTTTATACTAGTGCTGCCCGATTCAGGAAAAAAATTTTGATTCAATTCAGCCTATTGAATCGATTTTTTTCAATTCGATTTTCCTGCCCAATTGGGTGGTTTTTTTCTAAACATCCTGGTGGGTTTATTTTATCCAGTGCTTTCAGTTGTTTGCTTTGGGTTTATTTTATAGCCTCTTCACCCCCTTTGCCCTCTCCTACCCACACTGGTCCTGTGGTATAAACAAAAAATACTTTTCCTCTCTCTGTTAAATCCTAGCCCACGTTCGCGGTCTAACACCAGCTCTGGAAGGATACACATTTCAAATCTGACATATTGTAATCGCAAAACAGAAAATAAAATTATTTTCCTACCTTTAGTTGTCTGGTCATTTTTCAAATCATGTTGATCCCATGTTGGTCTGGTTGTCTTCTGATCAGGCTCTCCTTTCTCCATGCTAACCATTCATCTTTCATCTCTGTCCTCCCCTTCTGTTTCCCTTTCCTCCCCCGGAACTCTGGCATCTTTCCTTTTGTTCATCTCCATCCCCCTCCCTGCAGCTGCAGCAATGGACCCCACCATTTACAGATCCACCATCTCTTCTTTTCTCAACTAACCTTTCATCCAGCATCTCTCTTCTGTGTCCCTGTCCCTATTCTCCTCTCCAGTACTGTCCCCCTTGTGTCCCTGTTCCTATGCTCCCTCCATGCCCAGCATCTTATCTCTCCCCATATCCAGCTTCTTCTTTCTCTCTTCCTTACCTCCTGTATCCCCTTCCTCAGGTACAGGCTTTCTCCTACTATCTCTCCTGCCATCCTGCACCCTGCCCACCTACTTTGGAGAAGTATCTGTCCCTCTTGTACCCTTCCCCTTGTGGTCTTGCATTTCTTTCTCCCTCTCTCCATTAGTCCAGTACCTCTCCTCTGCTTTCCTCCCCCTCTTTTTGGTTTGGTCCCTCTCTTCCCTTCACTTTACCCCAGGTCTGGCATCTCCCCTCCCCTGTCCTTCCTTTCCCTCCCTCAGCACAGACCTGCCTCTCTGCCACGAAGGCACTCTTCCTCCTCCTCCCTCTGCACAGGCCTGCCTTCCCGCCGTGAAGGCCTGTTCCCCCCCTGCCGTGAAGGCACTCTTCCTTCTTCCCGCCGCGAAGGCCTGCTCCCCCCCACAAAGGCCTGCCCACCCCGCCACGAAGGCACTCTTCCTCCTTCTCCCCCCGCAAGCCTTCATGTTCCCCCAGCTTCCCCGCTCTTACTTTAAGCAGCTAATACGGCAGCCTGCAGGATCGCTGGTGCTATAGTGATCCCTGCAGCTACCCATCCTCAGCGGCACGTTCTCTTTGCTACAGTCCTGCCCCTGCTCCGACGTCAGGGGCAGGATCGCGGCAGAGAGAACGTGCCGCTGAGGACGACGGGCAGCTGCAGGGATTGCTACAGCACCAGCGATCCTGCAGGCTGCCAAATTAGCTGCTTAAGGTAAGAGCGGGGAAGCTGGGGGAACATGCAGGCCTTTCTGACTGACCCTCCCCCCTCAAGCAGGAGCGGCAGTGGACGGCCAGCAAGAAGCAGTGCTGCCACTCCTGCTTTAGGAAGGCACGGGGTAAGGGTCGGTCATCGAATCGGAAGGCCAATTTTTTAAAAAAATTGAATCGATTTGAATCGATTCACCTGGTTCGAATCAGTGAATCAATTTGAATCGTGAATCGGGCAGCACTATTTTATATCCCTTTAGCTAAGGTACTGAAATCTAAAATACTACTCACATGGTATGGGAAGGTGTGAGGAGCAGGGTCTACAGCAACTGTGGTAGCCAGTTCTCTGTTCAACACAGATAGGTCCTTAACATAATGACCCTGAATGCAGATACAATCTTCTTGGAATAGACGGTGTCTTAGAGCGAGACAGAGAAAACCAAATACAGGACTGTAGTCCTCAGGATTGTTATCAATTAATTTCTCACTCTATAGATCTCCACTGTAACAAAATGGTATTACTGTGCAGAAAATATTAGCTCCCTCCCCTCATCTCCCCTACTTTACACTCCTTTATTTTGTTTTATATTTAGTTCATACTTTTCCAGTGTTAGTTCAAGGTTACATTAAGGTTCGGTAGTATTTCCCTGTCCCTGAGGCAATGAAGGGTTAAATGATTTGCTGAAGGCCTCAAGGAAGGGTCTAGGATATTTCATCACAGTCAGTTCATTGTGTCTGTTCAACACAATGAACAGGCCGCTATGAATCATCCCATTCCAAGACTGGGTCTATTCAGCATTTGGGGGGCAATGTTCCCCCCCCCCAAAAAAATTATACTTTCCTCCTCCCTGTCCACGATCTGGCACCTGTCCCTAAAGCACTCCCACCCCCCTATTAGTCATAAATATATGGTCACACGTTCAAACTTGTCTCTTCCCCAGTCCTTCCATACCTATTTATTTTCCACCCCCACAAGCTTCAATGGTGAGGAAGAGAAACTATAAACAACCCATCCTTCTTAACATGCTCTGTGTTTCCTTTACATGATGTTTCCATATAAAAACAACACAGCTCTGTTCCATTATTAATCATTTTTATATACACGATCAGCTTGAGACTTCTCAAACCTCCTTCCCCCGCACAATTTTACAGACTCATTCCTAGCATGGCAGAGCAAAAGTTCAAGCATATGTCAAAGGACCAGTACGTCATGAGGCATCTGAACCAGTTTTAGGAGGTGAGGAGCAGTATGGGATGATTCAGAGTGGCTATGATGAACTGTCCCAAGATGAACTCCATCAAGGAGTGCCAGTGAGCTTTGATTCCTGGTCTCTCTTTCTCTCTCTCACAGCCTGTCACGATAACCACTAAACTACTCCTTCACTATAATACTACTAATCATTTCTATAGCGCTGTTAGATATACGCAGAGCTGTATATTAAACATGTAAGAGACTAACTCTGCCTGCCATGCCTTGCCCTTCTTCCCTACCCAGTAATTCCTTTCTCCCATCCATCTTCTACATAATTGACTCTCACCGAATCAACTTCTTCTGTGGATCCAGAAAGTCCATGATATTTTCGCCATATTCCTGCTTTGCTGTGGTGAAGACAAATATCTGAAAAACATTTTTGAAAGAGCAAAGACACAATCTAAAGCAGCATTAGCTAAGAGGTCTCTATTTCTGTATACCATGGAATTGTGTGTCCCATATCCTTTAACAGATCAAGATTTGTGGCTCTCTCTTACTCCAGGTGTAATGCATATCATAACTGCATCATGCTCCCTTCCCCAACATACATTTACACATAACCCTCTTCCCCCACCCCCCCCACACACACACCCACCTCTTGCACCAGGAGCTTCGCAAGACATACAGGTACTAAACTCAGAGCTGTATTGCCAAGTTCTTACCTCATACATTTTGGAAATGGTTTCAAGAAATTCCCTGCAGAAAGGCCTCAAATTCAGGTACACCTGCAACAGAATAAAGTACCAACTTCATGTCTTTCCTTCCCACTCTTGAAATAAGATTATATATCCATTATGGTCCAAACACAAAGAATATCCTATAGAATAGCCAGTTTTATATCTATTTGAGCCATGCAAACATAAGGTAGGCATTTGGAGATAGGATGGGGATAGTATGATACCTCTTCTCCGGTCCCAAGCATCAGGCAGTAGAGGGTCTTGGACTGATATCTCAGCAAACTGTTTTTTTTAAATTTCTCTCCCCTTATGCTCCATTAACACAATATAATTGCAGAAAAAGATTAATGAAGGTTTATTCGGGGCTGGTTTTATTTTATTAGTCTAGTGTCATAATGTCCAACTATTCGGTTGAAAGCTTGGAAAATAATCCAGAAAATATTTTACATCTCATCTTATTTTTATTATGAATTCCAATCTTTGACACCAGAAATGGGCAGCAGGGTGATTCTTAACTCCACTTTGTACACTTCTACACAATCAATGGACTTTGCTTGTCCTGGAAAAGAGGATGTAGCCCAGGGGTCTCAAAGTCCCTCCTTGAGAGCCGCAATCCAGTCGGGTTTTCAGGATTTCCACAATGAATATGCATGAGATCTATGTGCATGCGCTGCTTTCAATGCATATTCATTAGGGAAATCCTGAAAACCCGACTGGATTGTGGCCCTCAAGGAGGGACTTTGAGATCCCTGATGTAGCCTTACAAACTACCACTTTGGCCCAAATCCCTGCCTACTAGCTGGATAATGATTGCTTATAAAGAGTTTGCAGAATTTCTCTCTAGGATTGTCCATATCTCCTTGTCTACAGGTGTACTGCCCTCTCAAAAGGGCAAGTGTCCAACCTATCTTGAAAAGCTCGGCCTTGGACACTTTACATCCTAACCAGTCACTCAGGAAAATGAAGGCAAAAGTGTTTTCCTGAGTGACAGCGTTTCACCACTGGCCCTGGTCTAACTTCTCACTATACAGTGGTGCCTCACACAACGAACTTAATTCGTTCCAGGAGCAAGTTTGTTATGCGAAAAGTTCGTTATGTGAAACGCATTTTCCCATAACAATACATGTAAAAAAAAATAATTTGTTCTGTAGCATAAAATATGCTAAGATGACATAAAAAAAGATAAATTTACCTTGTTAGAGCTGTTAGCATGATATAGAGGGGATATATGTGAAGGGGAGGGGAGACAGGGGTTTTGTTGATCCTTGCTGTGTATTATAATCACCCCCCACATACTCCCCAGTACCTTTTTTAATTCCTCCCATCTTTCCCAGCCAGTGGCGTACAGGCCAGAAGCGCAGAGATCAGGAGCAATTCCTCTGCACGCCTGTGTGGGCCCATGCCGATCTCCGAATGGCTGCAGTTAGTTCTTGTGAGTCCCGCGAGAGCTGGCTGCAGTTAGTTCTTGTGAGTCCCGCGAGAGCTGACTGCAGCCATTCAGAGATCAGCGCAGGCCCAGGCGGCAGGGGGGAGGTTTAAAAATATGCGGTGGCGGCGGGGGGAGGTTTAAACATATGCGGTGGCGGCGGGGGGAGGTTTAAACATATGCGGTGGCGGCGGGGGGAGGTTTAAAAATATGCGGTGGCGGCGGGGGGAGGTTTAAAATATGTAGCGCCAGTTAAGCGATGCAGCTCGGGCGACTTCGTTGTGTGAAACAAAGTCCGTTGTACGGATCAAGACAAGAAGTTCGTTGTGCGCAGCGTTCGCTGTGCGAGGCGGCCGTTATGCGAGGCACCACTGTACATTTATCTATAAACATTCATCAGTGTCCCCTGATGACAGCATCGTTGACTTTTGAACAATAAAGCTTGTGTACTGGTTGATTAAGACATCTCTCTTGCCTTTCTTTGGTTTTGTTTGTACCAGTAATATGAATACACAATTTTGATGGAATTTAGTTTGCCTGTTATATACGGTAAATTTGATGCTGCTCTTGTGGTCCATAATCACCACATCCTTCAGTTTGTTAAAATGTGGTCTCTTGTAACATAGTATATTGAAAATTGATCGCGTGGACGTTTTATTTTCCGTTGCATTCAATTCAATATGTGCTCCTATGAACTTACTTTGCTTGTTTATCAAATAATCCCAAGTATTATAGTACCATCTTATCATCAAATTGCTTGTTATTACTTTCTCTTTACCAAAAAATACAATAGACATATTGGAACCAAAAAAATAAAAAGTTTCTGTGGCACCATTCAAGGTGCTTGCTTTAGCAGTAGATACATACTGGATATTGTCAGTAGCATAATGAGAGTGAGAGGTGCTTCTCCCCCGCCCTCTTATCTAACCCCCCCCCCCACTCCTTCCTTGGGTCTGTGCACCCCTTCCCTACCCCGTACATCTTTTAACTTTCCCAGTGCATCACCAACTCGCTGCCCACGTCAGCTCTCCCTTTGACGTCAATTCCTATGCGCGAACCTTGAAAGTGGCATCAGAGGGAGAGCCGACGCTGGCACAAGCAGCAGGCTGGAGTTGCTGTTCAGGTCGGTGAAGAGCTAGAGGTACAGTGTGTGGGGGGGAGTGAAGGTGGACGCGCATGGCGTAGGGAGGAGTTGGAAGGAGTGGAGGCGGAGAGGATGAGGGGTTCCAACGCCCTCACCAAGAAGGCGCCAGAGGCAGACCACACCCCCCCCTTACTATGCCACTGAGTATTGTGCAACACCCCATGTAGCAGATATTTGAGGGGTAATTCTATAAAGTGGGTGCTAATATTTACAGGCTGAATATGCACAGAAATGGTTCGGCCGCAATCCAGTCGGGTTTTCAGGATTTCTCCAATCAATATGCATGGGATCTATTTGCATGCACGGCTTTCATTGTATGCTAATAGATCTCATGCATATTCATTGGGGAAATCCTGAAAACCTGACTGGATTGCGGCCCTCGAGGACCGACTTTGACACCTGTGAATTAGAATAATGACATATACCCACATATCTGTGTATACTTGTGTGTAAATGCCAAAATTCTAACTAAACACTATTACAGGTGGGTGTACACATAGGCAGAGTCTAGGCAGGACTCAATGCATTTAGCTTACATGCATATCTCCAGCATTTAGGTGCAAGCACTTTCACATAGGTGGCATAAGAACTTGTGCCTAACCGCATATACCCAGTTGCACTAGTATTCTATAGAGCAGTGTCTCACAAACTTTTTCGAGCCAGGGCACACTAAACCTAGTGTCCCCAGCTCGAGACACCCAGAAGTGCGCTGGTGTTGGCGTGATGATGACACACGCATACGTGATATCAGTGCGCCAATGTCAGCGCATGCACAAAAGGCCCTTCAAATGGGCCTTATGCTGAGAGAAGGACCTGCGCTGGAGAGAAGAACCAGCAGAGAGAAGAGGGGCTGGCATCGGGAGATTGCTTACAGGACGTGCCTCTCTTTGCGTGAGGCATGTCCTGTAAATAGTCAGCTGTGCTGGCATCTCTCCTCTTCCCCAGTGACCGTGGCATGCCTGAAATCTCAGGTGGCACACAGTTTGCGATACACTGCTATAGTGGAAACTAGGTACTTCCTCCTTTATAGGAAAGATGCCCTCTGAGCACCCTAAATATGAGGGATTTTCAAAACATTTCTGCACTTTTATTTTTTTTTTTTACGCTATTTATTAAATATCTCAAAAGCAAATGACATCACTACCTGTAAGATGAGCCGGCTTGCCTGACTAGTCACATGACATTCTATGACACACCCTCTTACCACTGCTCCTACCCCAACCATTTCCTGCAGAAACCTTTTGAAGAAGCCTCATATGAGTGCACTGTTATAGAATTGTCCTCTTGATGGACAAACCAATACAGGTTGGAGTTGAAGCATTTTGAGACTGTGCTAGGCATTTTTGTTATTTTTAGGCTTCTTGGAGCAGATTTTTATGACACTATGACTCCCCAGCTTTCCACCATCCTCCAGCCCTCCTGACGGTATAATTTGCTGCACAAATAAACAAGAAATTAGTTTCACTGCATCCTGAGAGTTACAGACCTTGTAGTAAACATCCTGGAATGGAATGAGGAAGCTGAAATCAAAATGAGTGAGAGGAGCCAGAGAGCAGTGCATCAGCGTATCTTCCTAAAAGCAAGTACACAGGGTCAGAAGCTTTTTACCACATCCCAAGACTTTTCTTCCATCCAAACTTCCCCTAATCAAGACACCCTTTTAACTCCATTCCTCTCTCCACAACACAGCACCCATACTAACTGCTGCTCGTTCATCTCCCCCACACGGGGTGCTATACTAAATCTCCCTTTTTGCACAGCTCCAACCATACTAACAGTGGCATATAGCGAAGGAGGTTAGAACCCAGGGTGGTGGCACACAGCATTGCTGCGCCATTTGCCCCCCCCCCCACACACATACATACACACACTCCTGCTGCTTGAGCGCCACCCAGCCCTCCACATACCTCTTGAAATTTCGCTGGTGTGAGCATCTTCCACCTGCTGCTCGCACCAACCTCGGTGCCTTTCCAACGTCACTTCCTAGTTCCGTGACCAGGACATGACATAAGAAGGGAGCCGAGACCAGTGCGAGCAGCAGGTGGTAGATGCTGCTCGCACCAGTGAACACTTAAAGAGGTACGCAAGGGGCGTGAAAATGAAGAAAAGGCACCGGCACCTGGGGCAGTCGGCCCCCCTTTCCTCCCCTTACTACGCCACTGCACCCATCATCCCTCATCTGATTACCCCAACACAAGACCCCATACTAACCACTACCCTTCCTTTTTCTCACACAGCTTCCATCTGTTTCCCTAATACAAGATCCCAGTCATCCATCCCCCTCCATTTGACCTTCCATAATATATTAATACATTTAGAATTATCACTGAAGAGGAGAGGCCCCGACTACAAGGTGATGAGTGGCCTAGTGGTACAGCTGCTGCCTCTTCACCACAGAGATTGTGGGATTGAATCCCAGGGCTGCTCCCTGTGACGCTGGGCAAGTCACTTAATCCTCCATTGTTCCAGATACAAAATAAGCACCTGTATATATGTAAACCGCTGAGTGTGGTTGTGTAACTACAAAAAAGCAGTATACATGTCCCAATCCCTTTCCCCTTCCTTGTGGAAGGCTCTCCCCTGCCCTCATCATGTACTCGTAAAGGACACTGTCACTTCTTACTGCTCCTTCAACCAAGAAGGGGTCTCCAGCATCGCACTGCCTGACCAGGGTAGCATTGTCACACCCGAGAACCTTCTTACCAGTTCCAACACAAGAGTGCAGATAGGCGCACTGCGCATCTTGAAAGGAATTTCTTTCTTTCGGGACCTGTTAATGCCCGACAGTTGTGGAATGTTACTTAGGAACTTGTATCTGGAAATAAGATGGAAAAGAGATAAAGCAGATCAGCAATGTGAAAAGTTACCAGGTTGTGATAAACTAGTATTCTCAAGTACCATTGATTCACTCACGGATTAAAGAGTTCTTCAGCCTCATCTGAAGGAAGATCAGCAAAATATGGTAGTTCCAGACTCTTCTTTCTCTCTTTTTGTAGTGGAGAGCTACAGCAATCTGCCAAAAAAAAAAAATTTTGAGGGCATTTTTCAGGAGTTTGTCCTGGTTCCTGAACTGTAATCCGAAGGCAGATAAAGAAGAAAATGGTTCATTCATTCCAAGTTTCCCAAGTTTTATTTAAAATTTGATATACCACTTAAAAAATTGTCTAAGCGGTGTACAGAATTGTAAAAAGTTAAAATCTTTGGGGAGACATAATTAGACAATAACAGTCATAAATGACGCATTGAAACAAGAGGGATGGGGGAGAAATACAATTTGCAATAGGAGAGAAGAATGATAAAGGTCAATATAGTAGGGAGGGAGTATGCTCTTCCTTCTTTTGGGTGGTCTGAAGATTACTTATCTTAAGCGTCCTTAAATAGGAAGGTTTTTAATTTTACTTTGACTTTGTCAATGTGTGTGTCTTTCCGAAAGTGTGGAGGCAGAGAGTTCCAGAGTGTAGGGGTGGTAACTGAGAAGATCCTCTTTCTGAAGATAAATATCATTTAAAGCTTATACACCAATAAACATCTCAGTTTGTCATATTCATGAATGTTATATTAAACTTTGATAGCTCTGCTGGTAGAGTGAAGGAATGAAATATCAAACTTATCTCAATTTGTCTTTAAATTATATTTATCAACACAAGAAATGTCAATAAGCTGAACATAGCGGAGCAATGACGATTTCATTGCAATTTCTCAAACTGGTGAATGACCAGTGTGATTCACATCCGAAGATCCTGCTTAAGCACTAATAAGTATTGTAGATGAAAATTCAATCAACCATTTGGAAGAATTGTTGCAAGGTTGCACATAGTTGAATGTTGTATATACGTGCTTTGTAAAGTGCTACTGAATAAATACAAAGTGCCGACTGAGTGAGCACATAATTTCCAAGTCATCAATCAAATGTTCCCCTCCCTTTCCAGGTTCAGATGATCACTCCATTCTAATCCCCAAAGCCCTCTCCCTGTCCCTCCTGAAAGCATTGGGGCCCCCTCCTCCTTATTCTGATCACCCAGTACAGGATCCCCTGATCCACTCCCCACATCCCCCCTCCCAAATTAGAGATGGTCTAGGGGTCTTCAGCTCCTGCCCATTTCAGGTCCTCCATCAAAATGACTGACACACTCTCTAGCAGCAGTCATTTTGACAGAGGACCCATTGCTCCTGCTCTGATGACCCCTGAATCACCAGGGGGTCAGATCTACAGGGGATGGGGGTGAGGGGAATCTAATTAGGGGGCTGAACAATTTTCAGAGTGGGGTTAGGACTCAGGAGGGCAGGTTGATCATGTGAAGAGGAGCTTGGGAGAGTGGCAGTGCTTCCAGGGAGAGGGTCATTAGGAGGTAAGCTGATATTCAGCCTGCTATCTGGTTAAATAACTGGGCAGCCGGCTGAATATGTCACCTGGCCACCTGCATTCTAGGCACAGCCAGAGCCTGCAGAGAGCCCAGATATTTAGTGCCAGTTCTAGTTATCAACACTGCATATCAGGGCCTAATTCAGCCCATTTAACAAAATGCTGACTGCTGTCAGCTAAATATTGATCAGTAAATAAAGTTATATTAGTTCATTTAGATTAGTGATTCTCAATCAGGATAGCGTGATATACAAGTGTGTCACAAATACCCATGAGGTGTGTTGTGGAGCTGGCCAGCACAAACAGCAGTGGCTAAGAAGGAAGAGCAGCAAGAAACATGTCTACAAGAACCCCAATGCTACAGAACCCCGATGCTACACTCCTTCCCAGGCGGTGCAGGCAGCAAATTCCACTTACCAGTTTCTAGCAGAAGGGAAAGGGAGTTGCTGGACCATAGGGTAGGGGGGAAGAGGAGTCATAAATCTGATGGACTCTGGGTGGAGAGGGAAGAAGGGACACAAGCTACTGGACTATAGAGGGAGAGGGGTCGCTAAGCTGCTGGATCATAAGGGTGGAGAGGAAGGGAGAGGAGATATGGAGCTGCTGAACCTTAGAAGTGGGAGGGAGAGAGGGAACATGGAATGCTGGACCATAAGTGTGGAGGGAAAAAGGAAATGTTAGACTATAAGGGTGGAGGAGAGAAAGAGGGAACATGAAATGCTGGACCATGGGGGTATAGGAAGATGCTGGACTACAAGTATGGATATATATATATATATAATTGGATGTATGTGTGTATGTATGTATGTATGTTCCAGCATAACTCTGAAACGCATGGACAGATTTCAACCAAACTTGGTATGCTATCTGGTATACTATCTGAGGAAAAATACTGTGGGGTGGGGTGGGAAGTGGGTGACATATACAATTAATCCAAAATGACAGATATTGCTGTAACAATGCCTTCAAGGAAACGCAAGGCAATTGGCCAAGTGTAATCAAAGGCTATAAAAATTAAACAACAGCGTAGACAAGAAACTCCTGAGGACAGGAATACAAGACTTGCAATGCTGCATGAGAGAGCTGCTACATCTAGAGCTTCAGAGACAGTCCAGCAGTGTAAGGTCCAGCTACAGGATATGAAAGAGAGAGCTGCTACATCTAGAGCTTCAGAGACAGTACAGCAGCATGAGGCCTGACAACATGATATGAAAGATTAGTGTCTAATCCATAGTTTTCGAGCTCACTGAGATGAATACTGACTCTCCCAATGCCATTTAAGTCCAAGTTCAGCCCTATAGAGAGGGCCATTCTTGCTGCTAAAAATGAAGATGTCCACGATTCATTTTCCTGTCTAATAGAAGATTGGGATAAATAAATATACGGGCAACGCGAGAAAGAAAGAAAGAGAGAATGCTGGGCTACAAGGATGTAGGGAGGGGAGATGACAGACATATTTTTAGGCAAGCATTTGAGGTATAGCTTGGGTCTCTGGAGTGTCTGTTGGATTCTTGCTGAGATTTCTGGAGATGTGAGTTTGTATGTGTGAGAGTTCCTATTTGAAATTGAATGCTTTCTGGACTCGTTTTTTTATTGTAAACCACCTGAACTTTTATTTGATAGGTAGTATATCAAGCCTAATAAATTGTAATTGTAGTGGAACCATGTATGAGAAAGGTCATGGGAGTTGTTGAGATGAGATAGAGGAAAATGGAAAGGTAGAAGGCCAGGAAAAAAGTGAGATAGAAGAAATTGGAGAGCTAGGGTGTGAGAAGGAGAGCGGAAAAATTGATAAGTAGACAAAATGTAGATGAAGGACTGAAGAGTGAGTGAATGGAATTTGAGTAGGTAGAAAAAAAGGAAATATGTCAGATGTCAATACTCAGTGTTCCCGCTAAGCTGCGCTGGCGTGCGCTTGCGCACAAAATATTACCTCGCAGCGCACAAGTTTCTCGTCACAGCGCACACAGTGTAGAGCACAGTTCTTCAACCGGCGGACCGGTGCCGGTCCGCAAACAAAATCTTGCCGGTCCGCGAAGGATTCGGTCCCCGCCGCAACGAAAGGCCGGCGTCAGCTGACTTGCAACTTCCTGTTGCAGTCGCTGTGCCGGTACTCCTGCCTTCGCCGGGACTCCTGCCTTCCACCGCGTTTGCCTCCTGCCTTGTCTCCGCACCTCCAGACCAGCAGCGGCAGCTGTGTATGCTTTTAACTTCGGCACAGAGCTGCCCCTAATCAATAGTTTAGCGCGGTTTCATAAGGCAGCCTCGGGGCCTTTGCTAGGCCGGCCCACATCGCATCATCGAAGCGGGCCGGCTATCAAAGGCCCCGAGGCTGCCTCATGAAACCGCGCTAAACTATTGATTAGGGGCAGCTCTGTGCCGAAGTTAAAAGCATACAGAGCTGCCGCTGCTGGTCTGAACTCTTGGGCCGCTGAAGGAGGGCAAAAAGCAGCTGTCCTGGAGGTTTCCCTTCCTCTCGCCTTTACAGGTTCCTTTTTTCCACCTTTTTTTTTTTCCTTCAAACGGCAACGGGCCCCAGCATCGACATCAATCAAGTAAGTTCCACTGTCAATCAAGCGGTTCTGCTCGGCCAAAGCTTCCCCTGTGACATGAGCCACCCTCAGGGGAAAGAAAGTGACCCACAAAGGTGAGGGGAAGGGGGGCAGATGATGGAAGTTGGGGGGGGGGGAGAGAGAGAGAGAGAGAGAAGGGGCAGATGATGGAATGGAGGAGATGAGAGAGAGAGAGAAGGGGACAGATGATGGAAGTGAGAAGAAGGGAGAGAGAGCAGAAGGCAGATGGATGTCAGTTGAGAAGGGAGAGCAGATGCTGAATGGAAGTGGGGAAAGAACACATACTGGATGGAAGGAGGAGATAAATAAAGGGGGAAGAAAATAGTAAGATAATGGAGGGGTGAGGGAAAGGGGTGACAAGCTGTGTGTAGACACAGTGAAAAGAGGGAAACGGGACTAAATAGTAAGAAAGAATTTAATTTAGATGGAGGCAGAAAATAGAGAAGGAAGACCAGAGAAGAAAAGGGAAGAGAGAGTAGAGAATGATCAGATCTGAGTGGAGGAAATGAGAAGAGAGATATGCTAAAAACCACAGGGGGGAGGGAAGGATAGAGATGCCAGACCATGAGGGGAACAGAAGGAAGATGATGGATGCTAGACCAAATTGGGGGCTGGGGGGGGCAGGAGGAGAGATGGCAGTGCTTCTTTAGCTTCCAGCTGGCTTAGGGCTCTCTCTGACCAGGGGGCAGTTGCCCTAGTTCCACTCCCCTAACACCATTCCTGTCATGTGTGACTGTGATATTCTGTTACTTGATATTTGTGTAGCATTCTGTAATAATTTGGCTTATTCAGTTTTCTTGATAGTAGAGGGGATATATGTGAAGGGGAGGGGAGACAGGGGTTTTGTTGATTTTGCCCTGTATTATTTGTATTTATAAAATGACAATTGTATAGAATATTGTTTCTTTTTATACTTTAATAAAATATGTTCAATATAAAATTATAACTATTTGAGGCTTGTGCGGATGGGATCAGATGGTTTTTGGGACCGAGCTTGCGGGGACGGGGCGGCGATGGTTTTTTAAAAAAAATTTCAGTCTTAGTAGTTTGCCGGTCCACGAAATAATTATTTTATTTCCGCCGGTCCATAGGTGTAAAAAGGTTGAAGAACACTGCCTTAGAGAGTTTCCCTTTGTAAATTTTCCTGTTACACTATACGGACTAGAGTATGTCCCCATGAACCTACAAATCTTAAATTCAGTTCCATAACTGGCCTGGAACTTAAGCTGGCCTGATGCCTTGACAACATATTTATTTGGCTCATAACTTGCTGGCGCCCGATATTTTTAGCTCACAGTGAAAAAAGTTTGCTCACAACACCCGCCCGCTTAGAGGGAACACTGGACTCAGAGATAGATGTAATAAGGGAATGGAAGAAGATGAGGAAATTAGAGAAAGGACAAATGGACAGCACCCACTGGAAAGAAAGTAGAAGACATGAAAGCAAAAAAGAGAAACTGGAACCAGTAGAAAACAGTGTTTATTTTAAATGTAAGTTAAGTACATTAGCTTTAGGTAGTTTTGAAAAATGTGCATCATTTTTGTAGTAGAAGAAATGCATTTCAGTTTATATTTCTCCTATGTTATGGTAAAAGCTTAGTTTTGCTTCTTGGGGTTCTTCAGTTGAATTTTTGTCTTTCTATTTCTACTTTGTAATCTCTTGTTCTGTATTTGGTGATGGACTGTCTATGTTTTGGGTTGCTGAGGTGTGGTATTCTGTCTAGAACTCTGTAGCAGTCCCACTTATTATGTTTTACCAGTAGTAGGTGTATTGGTATTATATAGTAGTTTGCTACATGTATATTGAGATAGGATTTTTTTTAATTTTGTATTTAGCAATGTGCTTGGAGGAGAGATTTATGTTGCTATTAATCATGAAAATCAGAATATTTATATTTGTTATATGGTAACTTCCATGCAGAAATGTGCTCATTCTGATTTTTGCCTGTTGGGGGTGGGTGGGGGATAGGGTTTTTGTGGATGCAGAGCATGTTTACATTTACCTTATAAGAACTGTTATATTGTGTCAGATTAAAGGTCTGTGGGGATCATATGCCACATATGCGTCAACTGAGAAAAAAAGATTGCGAACTACTGACTTAGACACATGGAAATAAAAATTAAAGAATATATTCCTTATTAGCCATACTTGAATATAACATGCAGTAGTAGGGCTGCCACAGAAGTCAGACGCTCTAATTATAGAAGCCTGTACTTATGGATATCTCCTCCACATATTTATAGGATTTCACTCCCTCTCTTTCCTAAGTCTTAACAAAAGGCTGAAATTACTCACCTATTTCCCCAACTCGGGGAGAGAAGCTGATCCCAGGGGAAAAAGCATTGTCTAGAGGATCAGACTTGTCCAGCTGAAAATGGACCCGCAAAGATCTCTCTCTCATTGGAGTTACTGCATACACTACAAGAAAAGAATGGTGTCAAGCTTAGCAACACACTGACTCTAGCAGCTGCATGGGACTACGGTAGATCGCTGAGGATGAACAGTTTAGGACAGCAATGCATAAAACTTGCATGCAAGTGTAATAACAGCCCGTATATGGAAGGAGCTTCTTCATCTTGAGCTCTCAGGATTACCTTTACATACTGACATATTTTTGTTTTAATTATCTCTGATGTACTTTATTGGCTACCTGTAGTAAAATTTATGGAAAGGCACCTTGGTACCTACTGCAAGTCATAAGAAAATATTTACCATCTCATTCTCTGAGATCCGAATCTGCTATGAGGTGCATTATTAAAAAAACCATGGCGGACAGCAATCTCAGTAGCAGGCCCTCGATTATGGAATTAAATGGGTCATTGAGACTGGGTCAAGATCTGAAGAGTTTTTTTAAAATCTCTGAATACTCACCTTTTAATGAGTTTATGGTGTCTTTTCTACTTTGTATGTAATTTGTAATCCGCATAGGTGGTTAAGCGGAATAGAAATTTTTAAATAAATAAATAGAAACGATACAAAAGCAACAGGCAAGCAATATATTGTTGCTATCACAGAGACATGGTTCAGTGAATCACATGGATGGGATGCAAACATACCGGGATATAATCTTTTTAGGAAGGACAGAGATGGTCATAAAGGTGGAGGAGTAGCTCTCTATGTAAAGATCAATATCCAAGCGACCGAAATGCAAGGGACCTGAGGAGAGGAAGAAGCGATATGGATTGCTCTGAAAAGAGAAGATGGAACTTCTATCTACGTGGGTGTAGTCTACAGACCTCCGACTCAATCGCAGCAAATTGATAAGGATCTGATAGTGGATATCCAAAAGTTTGGAAGGAAAGAGGAGGTTCTGCTGTTGAGAGATTTCAACCTGCCGGATGTGGACTGGAATGTTCTGTCTGCGGAATCGGAAAGAAGTAGGGAGATTGTGGATGCCTTTCAAGAGGCTCTGCTCAGACAAATGGTGACGGAACCCACAAGGGAAAAAGCGATATTGGATCTGGTCCTCACAAATGGAGAGAGTATCTCTAATGTTCGAGTGGGTGCTCACCTGGGTAGTAGCGATCATCAAACGGTTTGGTTTGATATAACGGCTAAAGTGGAGAGCGGCCGCACAATACTTAAAGTCCTAGATTTCAAACGTACGGACTTTAATGCAATGGGAAAGTACCTGGAGAAAGAGCTGTTAGGATGGGAGGACATAAGAGAAGTGGAAAGACAGTGGTCTAAGCTGAAAGGAGCGATAAAAATGGCTACGGACCTTTATGTGAAGAAAATCAATAAAAACAAGAGAAAAAGGAAGCCGATATGGTTCTCCAACCTAGTGGCTGAGAAAATAAAGGCGAAAGAGTTGGCATTCAAGAAATATAAAAAAACCCAAGAAGAGGAGAGCAGAAAGGACTACAGCGTGAAACTGAAAGAAGCCAAGAGAGAGATACGTTTGGCGAAGGCACAGGCGGAAAAACAAATGGCTAAAAATGTAAAAAAGGGAGATAAAAATTTTTTCAGATATATTAGTGAAAGGAGGAAGATAAAAAATGGAATTGCTAGGCTAAAAGATGCTGGGAACAAATATGTGGAGAGTGATGAGGAGAAAGCAAATGTGCTAAACAAATACTTCTGTTCTGTGTTCACAGAAGAAATTCCTGGAGAAGGACCGAGATTGTCTGGCAAAGTTACACGAGAAAATGGAGTAGATTCTGCGCCGTTCATGGAGGAGGGTGTTTATGAGCAACTTGAAAAACTGAAGGTGGACAAAGCGATGGGACCAGACGGGATCCATCCCAGGATACTAAGGGAGCTCAGAGAGGTTCTGGCGAGTCCTATTAAAGACTTGTTCAACAAATCTCTGGAGACGGGAGTGATTCCTGGGGATTGGAGGAGAGCGGATGTGGTCCCTATTCATAAAAGTGGTCACAGGGATGAAGCAGGAAACTACAGGCCGGTGAGCCTCAGTTCAGTTGTTGGAAAAATAATGGAAGTGTTGCTGAAAGAAAGGATAGTGTACTTCCTTGAATCTAATGGGTTACAGGATCCGAGGCAACATGGCTTTACAAAAGGTAAATCGTGCCAAACGAACCTGATTGAATTTTTTGATTGGGTGACCAGAGAGCTGGATCGAGGACATATGCTAGATGTAATTTACTTGGATTTCAGCAAAGCCTTTGATACAGTTCCTCATAGGAGGCTGTTGAACAAACTTGAAGGGCTGAAGTTAGGACCCAAAGTGGTGAACTGGGTCAGAAACTGGCTGTCGGACAGACGCCAGAGGGTGGTGGTTAATGGAAGTCGCTCGAAGGAAGGAAAGGTGACTAGTGGAGTCCCTCAGGGTTCGGTGCTGGGGCCAAACCTGTTCAATATGTATGTGAGTGACATTGCTGAAGGGTTAGAAGGAAAAGTGTGCCTTTTTGCAGATGATACCAAGATTTGTAACAGAGTAGACACCGAAGAGGGAGTGGAAAATATGAAAAAGGATCTGCAAAAGTTAGAGGAATGGTCTAATGCCTGGCAACTAAAATTCAATGCAAAGAAATGCAGAGTAATGCATTTGGGGATTAATAATAGGAAGGAACCGTATATGCTGGGAGGAGAGAAGCTGATATGCACGGACGGGGAGAGGGACCTTGGGGTGATAGTGTCCAAAGATCTAAAGGCGAAAAAACAGTGTGACAAGGCAGTGGCTGCTGCCAGAAGGATGCTGGGCTGTATAAAGAGAGGCGTAGTCAGTAGAAGGAAGAAGGTGTTGATGCCCCTGTACAGGTCATTGGTGAGGCCCCACTTGGAGTATTGTGTTCAGTTTTGGAGACCTTATCTGGCGAAAGACGTAAGAAGACTTGAGGCGGTCCAGAGGAGGGCGACGAAAATGATAGGAGGCATGCGCCAGAAGACGTATGAGGAGAGACTGGAAGCCCTAAATATGTATACCCTAGAGGAAAGGAGAGACAGGGGAGATATGATTCAGACGTTCAAATACTTGAAGGGTATTAACGTAGAACAAAATCTTTTCCAGAGAAAGGAAAATGGTAAAACCAGAGGACATAATTTGAGGTTGAGGGGTGGTAGATTCAGGGGCAATGTTAGGAAATTCTGCTTTACGGAGAGGGTAGTGGATGCCTGAAATGTGCTCCCGAGAGTAAAACTGTGACTGAGTTCAAAGAAGCGTGGGATGAACACAGAAGATTTAGAATCAGAAAATAATATTAAATATTGAACTAGGCCAGTTACTGGGCAGACTTGCATGGTCTGTGTCTGTGAATGGCCGTTTGGTGGAGGATGGGCAGGGGAGGGCTTCAATGGCTGGGAGGGTGTAGATGGGCTGGAGTAAGTCTTAACAGAGATTTTGGCAGTTGGAACCCAAGCACAGTACCGGGTAAAGCTTTGGATTCTTGCCCAGAAATAGCTAAGAAGAAAAATTACAAAAAAAAAAAAAATAAAATTTAAATTGAATCAGGTTGGGCAGACTGGATGGACCATTCGGGTCTTTATCTGCCGTCATCTACTATGTTACTATGTTTTCACATGAACCTGAAATTGATATTGTAGAGTAACACTGTCATACATGCCCAGTTTAAAACATTATACAGTAGAAAGGTAATATCACCTCTATCATGTTTAAGTAATAATACTATCAAACAGATTGGTACACATTACAGAATCACTGCAAAGAACTAATTAAAGCTCTCAATCACTCTCACAAAGCACTCAATACAAAGTAATTCTATACTGCCCCACATCCATTTTTGATCCATTAGAACCCAAACACCTAAATAAAAGGTTTCCCCTATCTTATGAAACCTCCTATCCAATATGTGTCTCACCCAAAAGTTTTCCATATTATACAGTATATTTCCCATATCCAAATCAGACAAGCTATTCAATGCAGGGAAACCTAACACCTTCCAAAATGATGCAAAATTAAGGTTAGCAGTGTTCAGATCGTGCCTAACCAGGACCAACAGTTCCAGGATCCCAAGGAATATCCAGACCTACTATTCTCCTTACTCTAATCTGAACGATCCTTCTTAAGCTTGAATTTTTGAAATTCCACCAAATGTGGGACATATTTCCCCTCTCCCAACAAGGTCTCCAACATCTATCTGCTGATCCTTGCAAACAGTGTACCAGTTTAGCAGGAGTCATACTTAATTGTTTCCCATAAAGTATGTTGTTATCCATCTGGGAACAAATGACCTGGCCAACAACTCCACACTTGCAGCGCAGAAAACTTTTCGGGAGCTTGGTGAGGGCTTGAAACCTTTTGTAAAGACTGTAGCTTTTTCTGAAATACTGCCTGCATACGGAAAGGGAGCGCAAAGAGTACAAAACACAGAGGACTTTAATAGATGGCTCAAAGCCTGGTGTCATCAAGAAGGCTTCAGGTACATAGGAGGATGGGGAAATACATGGAAGGACAAGAAGTTATATTGCACTGATGAGCTACATATTACTACAGCAGGAAAAAGAAACCTTATGGAGAAATTTAGACAATATGTTTCTAGGCATTTAAACTAGAAGGTGGGGGTGGTGTATGTATGAAGGACAATTATTGAGACCACCCCCAGCAAAAGACAAGATATGATGGTAGTAAAGATTGCAACGTAAACAATATCAACAACTCATTAGCATTGCAACGGAAAATGAAACGAAACAAAACAAAAATCTATACGAAAAAGGAGATTACCGCTGAAAAATAGCTGGAAAGCGATGACCACAAATGCTTGCAGTCTATGCAACAAAGTTCATGATCTGCAAGCCCTAATGTTAGAGGCAGATCTGGATATTGTCGCTATCACAGAGACATGGTTCAATGAATCCCATGGATGAGATGTAAACATACCGGGATATAATCTTTTTAGGAAGGACAGAGACGGTCAGAAATGTAGAGGAGTAGCTCTCTATGTAAAGATTGATATCCAAGCAACCAAAATGCAAGGGACCTGGAGAAAGGAAGAAGTGATATGGATCGCTCTGAAAAGAGAAGATGGAACTTCTATCTATGTGGGTGTAGTCTACAGACCTCCGACTCAATCGCAGCAAATTGATAAGGATCTGATTGTGGTTATCCAAAAGTTTGGAAGGAAAGAGGAGGTGCTGCTGTTGGGAGATTTAAACCTGCTGGATGCGGACTGGAATGTTCTGTCTGCAGAATCAGAAAGAATTAGGGAGATTGTGGATGCCTTTCAAGAGGCTCTGCTCAGACAAATGGTGACAGAACCCATGAGGGAAAAAGTTATATTGGATCTGGTCCTCACAAATGGAGAGAGTATCTCTAATGTTCAAGTGTGTGCTCACCTAGGAAGTAGCGATCATCAAATGGTTTGGTTTGATATAACAACTAAAGTGGAGAGCGGCCGCAAGATACTTAAAGTCCTAGATTTCAAACGTACGAATTTTAATAAAATGGGAGAGTACCTGAAGAAAGAGCTGTTAGGATGGGAGGATACAAGAGAAGTGGAAAACCAGTGGTCTAAGCTTAAAGGAGCGATAAAAATGGCTACAGACCTTTATGTGAAGAAAATAAATAAAAACAAGAGAAAAAGGAAACCGATATGGTTCTCCAAACTAGTGGCGGAGAAAATAAAGGCAAAAGAGTTGGCGTTCATGAAATATAAAAAAAACCAAGAAAAGGAGTGCAGAAAGGACTACAGGGTGAAACTGAAAGAAGCCAAGAGAGAGATACGTCTGACAAAGGCGAAAGAACAAATGGCTAAAAATGTAAAAGACGGAGACAAAATTTTTTTCAGATATATCAGTGAAAGGAGGAAGATGAAAAATAAAATTGCTAAACTAAAATATGCTGAGAACCGATATGTGGAAAGTGATGAGGAAAAAGCAAATGTGCTAAACAAATACTTCTGTTCTGTGTTCATGGAAGAAAATCCTGGAGAAGGACCGAGATTGTCTGGTAAAGTAACATGAGAAAATTGAGTAGATTTTGCGCTGTTCACGGAGGAAAGTGTTTATGCACAACTTGAAAAACTGAAGGTGGACAAAGCGAAGGGATCCATCCCAGGATACTGAGGGAGCTTAGAGAGGTTCTGACAGGTCCTATTAAAGATTTGTTCACCAAATCTCTGGAGATAGGGGTTCATGGGGATTGGAGGAGTGCGGATGTGGTCCTTATTCACAAACATGGTCACAGGGATGAAGTGGGAAACTACAGGCCGGTAAGCCTCACTTTGGTTGTTGGAAAAATATTGGAAGTGTTGCTGAAAGAAAGGATAGTGAACTTCCTAGAATCTAATGGGTTACAGGATCCGAGGAAACATGGCTTTACTAAAGGTAAATCTTGTCAAACGAACTTGATTTAATTTTCTGATAGGGTGACCAGAGAGATGGATCAAGGACATATGCTAGATGTAATTTACTTAGATTTCAGCAAAGCCTTTGATACAGTTCCTCATAGGAGGCTCTTGAACAAACTTGAAGGGCTGAAGTTAGGACCCAAAGTGGTGAACTAGGTTAGAAACTGGCTGTCGGACAGATGCCAAAGGCTGGTGGTTAATAGAAGTCGCTTGGAGGAAGGAAAGGTGAGTAGTGGAGTCCCTCAGGGTTTGGTGCTGGGGCCGATCCTGTTCAATATGTTTGTGAGTGACATTGCTGAAGGGTTAGAAGGAAAAGTTTGCCTTTTTGCGGATGATACCAAGATTTGTAACAAAGTAGACACCAAAGAGGGAGTGGAAAATATGAAAAAGGATCTGCAAAAGTTAGAGGAATGGTCTAATGCCTGGCAACTAAAATTCAATGCAGAGTAATGCATTTGGGGATTAATAATTGGAAGGAACCGTATATGCTGGGAGGTGAGAGGCTGATATGCACGGACGGGGAGAGGGACCTTGGGGTGATAGTGTCTGAAGATCTAAAGGCGAAAAAACAGTGTGACAAGGCGATGGCTGCTGCCAGAAGGCGTAGCCAGTAGAAGGAAGAAGGTGTTGATGCCCATTTACAAGTCATTGGTGAGGCCCACTTGGAGTATTGTGTTGTTTTGGAGACCGTATCTGGCGAAGGACGTAAGAAGACTTGAAGCGGTCCAGAGTTGGGCGACGAAAATGATAGGTGGTTTGCGCCAGACATGGCAGGATTAATTTGTCGAGGGCCCCTAGGCACACAAGTACACTGGGCCCCCCTGCCCCGCCCCACCCCATCATGTCCCACCCTGCCCCGCCCCTGCTCTGCCCCCATGTATTTACTTCTTTATTTCCACTTTATTTCTTTTATTTTAAAATTTTAAAACAAACAAAGATTACCATACCAGTGCCAGTGTACAGTTTTTCTTCTATGCAACCTCCAAATATCTCTGAACAAAACTCCCCTTCCTTCCTAGAGGAAGAGATCTTCAGTTGGTAGGGCTTTGGGAAGCCCACCAATTTATATTTTGCATTTGGGTAGGAGGCATGGGGCATAGCGGGAAGAAAATTTAGTGCCCATCATTTTATTGGACTAATACATTTCTTACTTAGTTTTCAGAGGTTAAAACCTTTTTCTTCAGATCAGTAAACTATTCTGCTGTTACAGTATCCCTGTCCTGACCTGAGGAAAGGAGTTATGGTCTCTGAATTTGTAAAAAAAATGTATTAAAATTAGTTCAATAAACAGTATCATCTTATTTCCATTTTCTATTAATAAACGATTATCAACACAGCTACAATAATACCTTATCCTAAAGCAAAAATAAATAAAACAAATAGAAATTTTTTTTCTACCTTTGTTGTCTGGTTTCTGCTTTCCTCATCTTCTCATCATTCTCTTCCTTCCATCCACTGTCTGCCCCTTCCAGAAAATATTTGTCTCCCTCTGCCATCTCTGCTCCTGTCTCCTCCCCCCCTTGGTCTGGCATCCATCACCTTTCCCTCTGTTCCCCTCATAGTCTGGCATCTCTCTCCCTCCCTCCCCTCCTCTCCCTATGGTTTTTAGCATCTCTCTTCTCATTTCCTTCACTCAGATGTGATATCTCTGTGTCCTTCCCCATTCTTTGGCATCTCTCTCCTCTCTCTTCCCGTTACTTTTCTTCTCTGATCTTTCTTCTCTATTTTCTGCCTCTGTCTAAATTAAATTCTTTCTTACTATTCAGCCCTCAGTTTCCCTCTTTTCACTGTGTCTACTCACAGCTTGCTACCCCTTTCCTTCACCCCTCCACTATTTCACTAACTATCTTCTTCCCCACATCCAGTATGTGGGAAAGCAGTAGCAGTGGTGAGGAGGTGGGGGCTGGGCACAAGTTCTCCCCACTTTTATCATCTGCCCTGCTCCCTTCTGTCTCCCTTCTCCCCACTTCCATCATCTTGCCTGCCCTGCCCCTTTCTTCCCACATCTATCATCTGCCCTGCTCCCTTCTGTCTCCCTTCTCCCTTCCATCATGTGCCCCGCCCCTTTCTTACCACATCCATCATCTGTCCTGCTCTGCCTTGCCCCTTTCTCTATCTCCCTTCATTCCAGGCCCATCTCACCACTCACCTTTCACTCCAATTTTTTTTTTTTTAAGAACGGTGACGCCCCCTAAAAGCATCGATTGGCAACGCGGGCCCCCCCCTCCAATTGGCAATGTGGGTCCCCCTGATCAGCAACGCAGCCCCCCCCCATCGACGGAAAGTAAGACAAACAAGCAACGTGGGTAATTAAGGCAATGGGAACTGTAATTTTGCAAGCGGTGCTGCTTTCCCAAAGCTTCCCTCTGATGCGCCCAGGCGGAAACAAGAAGCTGTGTCAGAGGGAAGCTTTGGGCAAGCAGCACCGATTGCAAAATTACAGTTCCCGTTGCCTTTCTTACCTGCGTTGCTTGCTTGTCTTACTTTCCGTTGATGGGGGGGGCTGCGTTGCTGATCAGAGGGCCACATTGTCGATCGGGGGAGACCTGCGTTGCCAATCGATGCTGGAGGGGCCCATCGCCGTTTGGAAAAACAATGTTAATGCACTCCTTCATCAGGCCCCCTGACCATTTTGGGCCCTAGGCACGTGCCTACTGGGCCTATTGGTTAATCCGGCCCTGGCGCCAGAAGACATATGAGGAGAGACTGGAAGCCCTGACTATGTATACCCTAGAGGAATGGAGAGACAGGGGAGATATGATCCAGATGTTCAAATACTTGAAAGGTATTAATGTAGAACAAAATCTTTTCCAGAGAAAGGAAAATGGTAAAACCAGAGGACATAATTTGAGGTTGAGGGGTGGTAGATTCAGGGGCAATGTTAGGAAATTCTGCTTTACGGAGAGGGTGGTGGATGCCTGGAATGCACTCCCGAAAGAGGTGGTGGAGAGGAAAACAGTGGCGGAGTTCAAAGAAGCATGTGATGAACACAGAGGATCTAGAATCAGAAAATAATAGTAAATATTGAAGGAATTAAGGGCATTACTGGGCAGACATGCACAGTCTGTGTCTCTACATGGCCTTTTGGTTGAGGATGGGCTGGGGAGGGCTTCAATGGCTGGAAGGGTGTAGATGGGCTGGAGTAAGATTTGACGGAGACTTTGGCAGTTGGAACCCAAGCACAGTACCGGGTAGATTTTTGGATTCTTGCCCAGAAATAGCTAAGAAGAAAAAATTTAAATTGAAAAAATTTAAAACGAATCAGATTGGGCAAACTGGATGGACCATGCGGGTCATTATCTGCTGTCATCTACTATGTTAATCTTCTACTATTTTTCCTCATAACAGCTCAACTCCCTCTACTAACCAAGCCTAAGAAGCAACAAAGAAGGATGCATGTTCCTGAAGTCAATCCTTTAGTTGCACACAGTTTCATAAAGCTTCACCAAGTCAGACTCTGGCTGAGTCAGCTAATCTTACTCATTTCTTTCCTCATAAAAAAAAATGCACCACCTGCATGTGGGTACAATAGTGCCCTGGAAGTAATTGAAACTCCCTCTATAAAGTGGCAAATGGGACCAACTTACCATCAAATAACTGACTCAAACTCATAAAGCTTTTACCCCCATATGCTGAAAAACAGAGACTAGACTCCTGGCTTAAAGCATGGCTATCCCTCACAAATTCCAACTAACTGGATCCACTATAATAGAATATGAAACTGTACAGATGTATTATTTGGAATTTATTAATTGAAATATGTTAGCTTTGGGCAATATTAATTGCAGATGTCTTTGTACTGTATTCAGTACAAAAATATGGAGCCTCTTCTCTTCCCATTAGCCCTCCCCCAAGTCCATTTCTCCCTCAATGCCTTCTACCTCCTCTGCCCTCCTGAGAATCTCTTTCACTCCGTCTTCTGCTCCTGCACTCCTATGAGACTCTCACTCTTCCTCCCCCTCCATCTTCCCCATCTTTCCCTGTCCCTTACCTCCCTCCCTCTGAATGTGCGGACTTCCTCCCTGCCCGACAAGAGCAGGAAGCAGGGGGCAGGAGTGAGGGCGGGATTAGGGCGTTACACGGAAGGCCTGAGGCCGGGTCTAGGGGTCTGGATTTTCCAATTGGAAATCTGACAACCCTACTTAATCCCCCATTGCCCCAGATATATAATTAGATAGATTGTGAACCCGCCGGGACAGACAGGGAAAAATGCTTGAGTACCTGCATAAATGTAAACTGTTCTGAGCTCCACTGGGAGAACGGTATAGAAAACTGAATAAATAAAATAAATAAATAAAAATAACCAGTGTCATTGTTTAGGACCGCCGATCGCTTGTGAATCACACAATGGCGCCTGTTTACAGAATCGTGCCTCTGACAAAGGCAGGTGCCAGAAATGTAGGGCCATTTGATGTGAATCGCGCCTCTGTAGGTGCTATAGGCTGCCTAAAACCATTTCCCAGTGTTAGGCAGGCTTACAGTGGTGTTAGGCGGCCTAAAGTGCCTTTGGAGGTGCAGTTCCGGTGCCAATTTTTTAGGTGCTGGTAGACACCTTGAAACTCAGTTAAAATGTCATTTAAATGGTGCTCTTTCCTGAGCTTGGATGCCTACCGGCACCATTTAGAGAATCCAGGCCTAACTGGCCACTTTGAGTAAATACTGAGTCTAAAATAATCCTCACAGACATGCACAGAGGTAGCAGGTTAATGTTTTCTCCATCACACACCTGACAAAAACATTCTGGTGTGAGCATTCCACAATGAAATGTGAATCTCATGCACCTTTTTCTTCCTCCTCTGTCCCAATTTCCCCAGTCAAGCCTACCTTTGGCCTGCACCATTTGCCGCCGTTTCTGTCTCATTTTAGCAGCTCTCCCATTCTTCTTCTTCTTCCTCGGGGTCAACAGGGCAAGGCTGTTGGATTCACTGCTCATTGTCGCACTGCTGCTGGAAACATCAGATGGGTCCTGTGCAGAAGGAGTGAGAAAGAAAAAGGGAAAATGAGAGGAAGATCTAAGGCAACATGATTTTAGCAAAGGAAAACTCTGTCAAAAGAATTTGATTTATTTGAATGAGTGACCACTGAAATGGATAGGGGACGGGTGCTAGATTTAATCACCTTGGAGTCAGCAGAGCCTTTGATACAGTTCCTCACAGGAAGCTCCTGAATAAGCTGAATGGCTGGTCAGCTGTCAGCGGATGCCTTGATCACACTGGCGACTAAAACGATGATGATCCTGCTAGAAGGGGTGGTGGATTTAAAGGACATCTATGAAAGAAAGGTGTAGCAGCTTCTACAGCAAGCGTTTGCTTGGGGTCCAGGCAGCAGAGTATGAGGGCTTGCTTCTACATCCAAAAACTAGAAACCTTCCACTTGTACTGCCTCCAGTGGATCCTTGGTAGGGTTACCAGACATCCAGATTTACCCGGACATGTCCGGGTGCCCAGACAGCTTTTCAAAACCCGTCACTTTGTCCGGGTTTTGAAAAGCTTCCAGCTTGGGACTGCGTCAGGGAGGGCATCTACGTATGCAAGGATGCAACGCAGTGACATCATGTGTGCATACATGCAACATCATTGCGTTTCGCCTGTGCATACGCAGATGCCCTCCCGACACAGCTCCGAGCACAAGAATAGGTTGGGGGGGGGCGGGGCTGGGGGACGAGGCTGGGGCGGAATGGGGCGTGACTTTGGTGGAACGAGACAGGGCTGGGCGGGGCTGGGGGGGCGAGGCTATGGGTCCAGATTTTACAATAGTAAAATCTAGTAATCCTAATCCTTGGCATTACCAAGAGACCTAGTAAGGACTGAAGCCATCTACCAGCAGTGGTGCAAGCATCCAAACGTAGCTGATGAGACCCAAATATGATGGTTGAAATGATATGGGCATGTTTGTAGAATTAATTTATCATATTATCAATACATGCTACTGTGGATAGTATATCTACCTGGATGGAAAATTCAAAGAAATGCACCAATGAAGACTTTAATAAAACAAATTGAAACAGACCTAGCTCATTGTAAGTGGAGCTTGAACAAGCTAAATTGCAGCAATGGACATATCACATTGAATAGGAATCACATGGAACATCCAGGGCCCTATAGCACCTGCAGCAATGTACTGGCTATGTAGTCAACTATAACCAGTCATGTACTCTCATGTATTAATATAGAACAAAATCATTTCCACAGAAGAGAAACCACTCTATTCGACAAATTCATTGACTAAACAGATGACCCTCTTTCACTATGTCATTTCCCCACTGCTAACCCTAATTTAATCTCTCAGGTAACTCCTATTTCTCAAGTAACATTTATTCTTCATGCTTTCTGTAATTCGCTGATTGTCCAGCCTTCTTACATTGTGAACTGCCTAGAAGTCGTCCGGTATGGCGGTATAGAAAAATAAAGTTTATTATTATTATTAAAATGGTAAAACTAGAGGGCATAATTTGAGATTGCGGGGCGGAAGACTCAGGAGCAATGCTAGGAAATTCTTTTTCACGGAGGGGGTGGTAGATGCCTGGAATGCCCTCCTGAGGGAAGTGGTGGAGAGGAAAACAGTGATGGAATTTAAAAAATAACGGGATAAACATAGAGGATGTAAATTAAAGAGCTAAGGCCGGTCAAATGGTCAGTTCTTTCAGTGGAAGAAGGTAAAAGGTACTGGGTAGAAGGTACTAGGAAGATGACAAATGACAGATGAAATTGAATGTGGACAAGTGCATAGCAATGCACATTAGAAAGAATAACCCATGTTAGAGTATGTGATGCTGGGTTCCACGTTAAGCAGTCATAACCCAGAAAAGGGATCATGGACAACACGTTGAAACCTGTCCAGCGTGCAGTGATGGCAGCCAAATAAAAACAGTGTTATAAATTATTAGGAAAGGAATACACAATAAAACAAAGGAATATCATATTGACTCTATATTACTCCATGCCGGGACCACATCTTGAGTGTTGTGTGCAATTCTGGTCACTGCTTCTTAAAAACCCCCCAACAGAGTGGAATCAGAAAAGATGCTACCAAAATGACTAAGAAGATGGAACGACTCTTTTGAGGAAAGATTACAGAGATTGGGGCTTATTCTTTTGGAGAAGGGATAGCTAAGGGGAGATAAGACAGAGGTCTATAAAATCCTGAGTGATCTACAATGTGAAATTTAAAAAAAAAACACTAAAATATTTTTAGTTGCATCTTCCACAGAACTCAGTTGATTCTTATGAAATTTAGTGCGTCATGTCTTGAACGAAGTTGATGTAAAATGTTGTAAATATTTCCCAGCGCACACTACCTTGTGAAAATGAATTGTTGCTTTGGGATATGTGCAGAAGCAGATGATGGTTTGTAAAGAGTCTCTGTATCAAAATGGTTTTCTTTGCAGAAGACCAAATTCTGATAAAGAACTTGGTACTGCTGAAAGGTTACAGCAGTCGACAATTATTGAAAGAGTTCCCAAAGAAGGGTTGGAACAAAAACGGTCTTGATGTGTTGCTACACAAGATCCGAGCAACGGGTGCTGTGGATCGTAAGCCAGGCAATGGACAACCACTCAATTCACATACAACATCGTATGCAATCTTATACTGATTCAGGAACATGCATCGCAAACACACCGAACAACTCGACATATAACAAGAGAAGAAGAAATAAGCCAGACAACTGTGGTTTGGATAATTCATGACAATCTGAAATTAAAGTGTCTTAATTAATAAATAGCACAAAAAATATAACCCTTTGGACAATGTTGAAGCCAATAAGTCCAATCACAAATCCAACATATAATTGGCCAACACTCTTAAGTGTTAGCCAATTATATGTTGGATTAATTAATAAATGTCATACCCAAGAATTAATTTTACATACGGTGCAAGCAACTTTTGACTAAGTACCTGGAGCATAGTTTGGAAGAGACAACTGAGGGGAGATATGATTGAAGTCTACGAAATCCTGAGTGGAGTAGAATGGGTACAAGTGGATCGATTTTTCACTCTTTCAAAAATTACAAAGACTAGGGGACACTCAATGAAGTTACAAGAAAATACTTTTAAAACCAATAGGAGGAAATATTTTTTCACTCAGAGAATAGTTAAGCTCTGGAACGCATTGCCAAAGGTTGTGGTTAAAGTGGATAGCGTAGCTGGTTTTAAGAAAGGTATGAACAATTTCCTGGAGGAAAAGTCCATAGTCTGTTATTGAGAAATACATGGGGGAAGCCACTGCTTGCCCTGGATTGATAGTATGGAATGTTGCTACTCTTTGTGTTTTTGCCAGGTACTAGTGATCTGGATTGGCCACCATAAGAACAGACTACTGGGCTTGATGGACCATTGGTCTGACCCAGTAAGGCTATTGTTATATTCATCTGGCTTACAGATGAAAAGATATTTACAGTAGCTCCACTGATTAACACACAAAATGATTGCCTGTATGTGTCTTCAACAACACTGAAGTATGAAATTAATGCCAAATGCCTACTATGGACCCGCCCAGCCTTTAGCCAATCAGTCATGGTCTTAGTAACAATCTCGAAATGCGGATTCACAGATCTGTTCTTCATCGATCCTGGGGTTAAGATCAATGCTGCATACTACCATGACATCCTCTTGATGCAGAAGCTGTTGCCAACGATCTGCCGCGTGTCGGGAGACCACTTTATCATCAAACAGGTCAATGCCCCAGCACATCGGGCAAAGGACACTGCAGAAATGCTACATCAGGAGACCCAGAGATGGGGGGCAGAAAGGGCTCGATAGTGCACTTCAAGGGTGGGCTCACCCACTTTGGGCTCCGGTCTGTTCAAAATTGGCTGGCTATGGATCACTGGAGCAAGTAGTGGGAACTATCCTTCTTGCCGAAGATATTTTCTTGTTCTCAGTCATGTGTACTGCACTTTGAATTACTATGCCAGAGCAAAATAGTCCCCAGCCGACATAGGGCTCCTTTTACTAAAATGTGTTAGGGAATTAACGCGCAGAATAGCGTGTGCTAAATTGCCACGTGAGCTGGTGTTAGTTCTAGCCGCGTAGTGTGCATTTAGCATGCGCTAAAATGCTGCGTGCGCTAAAAATGCCCATAGTAGACCAGAGTGCACATGATCAGTGCTCTTTTAGTATACCTATTAAAATGAGAATGTCTGATAATATTTAACATATAAAATACATGACTAGAACTTAGGATGAAAGCATGCACATGAGGCGTAAAAACAAAGCGTATGAATAAAGTGCATAAAATTGGGTCAATGAGGAGTGCTAAGTAACGATTAAGCTTATAGAATCGTTGCCTAAGCTGTGCACATATTTCCATAGGTCGCATGCTGCTGAATGACTGTAAGAAGGGCTCTCCTCATCTGCATTATCGTCGCCCCTATGGCTGCGCTGTGCTCAGTCTAATGGATGATCTTCAGTCCATTTCTGAACTGAAGGAAGAGAATGATTTTGTCCTAAAAGTTTACACGTGAGTAATGCAACATCACTTGTGTGAATTCCAACAAGATGGCGGCCAGTTAGGTCATCAACTGTGCTGTTTTCATCATCCCTCTTTTCGTTTTTTCTTTGTCTTATTTGATTTCTTTTGAATTTTTAATTTACTGGTTTTGTTTCTTGTCTCTATCACTCACACTTGGAAGCTCCTTCTTGTTTTTATTTGTTTTTTTTTTTTTTAAGTTCACTTCACTAACTCTTCAGTCTGACAGTTGCTCTGGCCTAACAGCTGAGGGGGCCTCTCACCTGCTGCTTGGCTGGTTCCATGTTGGCGGTCGAGTGATGTCGGATTGGGTCCTGTTTTTTTCGTGGAGAGTGAGAGAGATTTGGTTTCGGCTCCTCTTCATCTGAGTGCCGATAACCACATACTTCCGTTTCTTTGCACATGAGGGCGCGCAAGTGGGGAGGAGGACGGCACTTCGGAGGGCTCAGAGGCAGTGCTATCGGAGAGAGAACGGCCCCAGAAGGATCCCAGCGTGAAGTCGGGAGAGCAGTTGTCCTGATTGGGAGGTCGCTGCGATCGTTGGAGGATCCCGAGAACATTGGCGACGGCCGTCGGATCTGAAGAGGATGGCAGTGACCGTTTAATGCAACTGATCGCCGAGTGGCGGTTGTCTGGCTGTTTCAAAGGCCACCTGGTCCTAACAACACGCCTGCATTTGTCACTGCCTGACTTTGCTCTATATAACTAGCCTGCATTTCGACATTGCATTGTCTCAGATCCAATTGACAATCCTACTCTCTGTCACTGTCTTAACTCTGATTCAATATGACCTGTCAGCTTTTCTGCACTCATCACTACATCATGGGAAACCTTAAGGCTGGAATATCGTTTAGTAACTGGGTTCCATATTTCAGGACTCAAGGAGCAAAACAGCTTCATTCATTGGCATGTAGTTATGATTAGAGAATGACACGGTGACAAAATTCATCACCGTTCCCGTCCCCGCGGATAACCGCGGGAAACCATCTTCATGTCATTCTTTAAGGAGAGAGGGAAGAATCAGAGTTTAATTGGACACAACCACTGACCCGCAAGCTTTGCTTTGAAGAATGCTGGTGTAGAAGGACTGAGGTTGAAATAGACACTAGAAAATGACATGGGATTATTTCCCGCGGTTATCCGCGGAGACGGGAACGGTGATGAATTTTGTCACCGTGTCATTCTCTAGTTATGATCTTCGAACGTCTTATCCTATTGTTCTGATTGGAACTCTTTTTATTTATTTCTTATATATTTTATTTTTTATTGTTATTATATTTCTACTTTTAATCCTAATTTTAATTTCTTCAATGAAATCTTGTTGGGATGTTTCATATCTTGTTTCTATCTCTGTCTTTACATTTCACATCTTTACTTTTCATTAATTGTTTTTCTCAGGTACTTTAGCTAGACTGTGAGCCTTCGGGACAGTTAGGGAACTTCCAAGTACCTATCTTTACTTACTTATTCTATTGTATCTTTATTGTAAACCGCTTAGAACCTCACGGTATAGCGGTATATAAGAAATTAAATTAAATTAAAAGTGATCAAATGCGGAAAGCACAACTGATGACCTATTGAAAGAGCTTATACTGAAGCTATTGATGGTTTATATTGCCTCACTTCTATCTATATCTATAGCTTGCTGAAATTGATGAGTGAGCAAGGTACTAATATTATAAGAGCCGAGTACTGAACATCACTTATGCCTTATTGTCATTACCCATCACTTTCATCTTATCCCTGTTGCTGTTAAGACTGTGATACTGAATCAACCTCAGTAATCAAAAAATATAATTTAATGTGGTGTTTTACATACCTCTAAATCTCCCAAAGGATTTGAAGCAGTTTACAGAACATTTCAATTGGCCAAAAATCTAATCAGGTACTTTGAATTTCCCTCTCTGTCCCAACGGGCTCACAATCTAACTATAGTACCTATGAAAGAAATAATTACTTTCATTTACCTATATAAAGAGAAGGAAGAGGGAAAAGATAATACAATAAATTCAATACTAAAGGTACGGAAAAGGCACAACAGAAGGGAAAAACTTCAATATCAAAGAACCCTAAAAAAAAATCCCAAAAATATGAGCAGGAAAAAAAATAGCAAAATTAAACAAGCCCAACAACCCTCAGCTACTTCCCCAGGATGATTGGTATGCTGTTTGTCTGAGAGTGGATGGTTGGTATGAATGGACAGGTGAGTGTGGTGTTAGATGGGTAGGGTGGAGATCGATTCTGTGTGTGTGTGGGGGGGGAGGGGTTGGGGTATGGTTGTCTTGTTTAGTGCTTGCTGAGCGGCATAAGAACACAGCTTGCTCAGAAGTCTCTTTGCTTTCGTGCTGGTTTAGGGATGTGGGTAGGGGTTCGGGGGCTTCCAGGGTGGGGTGGTTGTTTGCAATCGGGAGTGGGTGGGGTTTGGGATGGGGGATTATTTGAAAAATTGTTTTGTTGTACTTTTGGCGATCTCGACCTTGCTGAACTCTTGTTTTGTATTGTGAATTTGCTGATTGTGCATCAATAAAACATGATTTACACTAAACAAACCCAACAAAAATAAAATAAAAACAAATCCCAATCAATCTCATTACCACACAGGCCCCTTCTTTAGAGATCATAATATGGTAGAAAGGAAGGAATGTTGAAATGGAAATTCCTGTGTAGTCAAAATTTAATGTTATATATTCTCAAATTATTTCAAACAAATTCATCACAAGCAACAAAGAATTCAGTGGCAGGAAAACCCCATGTAACCGCACTTATTTCCTTTAATGGCCATAAACAAAGTTCCTATTTTACCCACATCCTTCCCCAACTTTTTGCCAGGGAGTGCCTGTGGAGGAGGTACAGAGATGTACACTCTCCCCAGGACTATGCCATTACTCACTGCTTTCTCTTGCCATCCTTCAGATCTGGGAGTCTGGAGGCCGGCTGGATCCTTCCGAGGGGTGCATGGAGGCTGACCAATAATCTTCCGAGATCTTAAAATCATTGTTATGGATTTTGACTACAAAAGAAAGGAAAGTCTTTCAATCAGAAGCACTCCATGGAAGGAATCCTCTTGAACTGTTTTATGAGGGAACAGATAGGCCACCAGCACTAAAATTACAGTTAAAGTCCAGGAGTTTACTTGAGGGTCACTGATCTGCCTGAAGTCTGATCTGCAGACTACCTGCTTGCAATTGCATCATAAAGACCAAACTGTGCCATTATCTCATCAATTCCCCAGCACAGGACCTGACTGCAGTAGTAGTAACATCCATCCCAGCTAAAAGGCCACTATCCTTTTATGAATACAGTGGATTATCATGCCCTTCATACTGTAGTAGAAAGAAAAACAGAGGGTTCTCAATGGAAACGAGTAGCTTGTATTAGTTCTGTTGAGTTACTCTGGAAAGAAAAATTGTTATACTAATTAAAACTATTGTACTGAAGGGTCCGCAAAACATCTTTTGTAATTATGTATGTTTGTTAGTTCAGTATGGAAAGAAGAAACGGAAAATGTATTTACTTTGGTGTGATATACAGGCCTCCTTCACAGACAGAGATTTAATTGAAGACATTAAAAGTAGTTTTATATTAATAGGTGATTTTAATATGCTAGGTGTTGATAGGGATATCCCTTTTGTGGGGTTTCCTAGAAGTAGGGAGATCCTGGATTCTCTACAGGGAGAACTGGAGAAGTTGATAATGGAACACATGCGAGATGGGGTAGGGTTACCAGATGTCCAGGTTCTCGGATGGACTTTCCAAAACCCAGCAGTTTGTCCGGATTTTGGAAAGCCCTGACAAGCTCCGGCCATATCTGGAGCATCTGAGGATGCACGGATGATATCACACACATGCTCCAGGCCCTCCAGACGTGGCCAGAGCTCATCGGGGAAGATGAGAGGAGGCTTGGTGGTGGCGGGACTTGGGACAGAACAGGGCAGGGCCTTGTGTCCGGGGTTTTACCGTTCAAAATATGGTGACCCTACTCAGAAAATACTTTCACAGAAATGGTAATGAATGCATGGAATGGCCTCCTGGTGGAGATCAAAAATGTATTTGAATTCAAGAAAGTTTGGGACAAGTACATTGGATATCTAAGGGTGAGGAAGAGATAGTAGATAGCATGGATAGGCAGACTAGATAGGCCATAATCTTTAACTGCCTTAATTTTTCTGTTTCTTTTAAAATAAAGACTTTAAATAATTAAAAATACCAAAACCCAATCCACTATTGTCATGACCAGAAAAAAAGAAATTACTTGTAAAGTGATCAGAGTTCTTTGGTGGTCCCCCATCATCTGGTGAAAAGTGAGAACAAAGTAAACAAACCATCTCACCCTGTACTCTAAATGAATATTTACAGGTAGGATCTAGAGTAGAAACATAGAAACATGATGGCAGATAAAGGCCAAATGACCCATCCAGTAATCTCTGGAAATATCATGAGCCTACTCTATCTGTTTCACCTATGCAAAAAATTAGTTTCCTATGAATGAGAACACACCAAGACAGAAAATATGACTATTCAACTTTTTCATTGCTCCCTTTAAAGTATTAAGTCCTTCCCACTGTCATTCCCATCATCTCACTTGGGCTACAATGGTGCAGCAAGGATAATAGGTTAACAAATTAGACAATACCTGTTCATTGGATTATGTTAAATCATAACTACTCATACTGTTTAATATTTCTATAGCACTAAAAGGTGTACACAGTGCTGTATATTTAACATTCAATAGACGGTCCCTGTCTAGAAGAGCTTACAATCTAATTTGGATAGACAGACAGGACACCTTAGGGTTGGGGAGATTCTGATAGAAGGAATGATACATTGGGTAGAGTGAGTGGGAGTTAAGAGTTGAAAGCAGCTTAAAAAAAAGTGGGCTTTTAGCTGGGATTTGAATACAGCTAGAGAAGGAGCACGACATATTGATTCTTGCAGCCTGTTCCAGGCATATGGCGCGGCAAGAAAGAAGGGACGGAGTCTGGAGTTGGCAGTTGAGGAGAAGGGTACAGATAAGAGGGACTTACCCAATGAATGGAGTTCACGGGGGGAGGGGGAGGGGGTGGCATAGGGGGAGATATGTACATTTTTTTAATAGCTTTTGAGAGCTGATACTGTCACATGAGGTGTGGAAGAGTAGCCTAGCAATTAAAGTAGTAGGCTGAGAACCAGGGAAGCCCACTTCAAAAATCACTGATGCTCCTTATGAGCTTGGACAAGTTGTTTAATTTCCACTACCTAAGTGCAAACTTAGGACCCTTTATATCAAGCTATGCTAGAGGTTTTTAGCATGAACCAGCAGTCCGATAAATACTCCGATGCTCGTAGAATTCCTATGAGCGTAAGAGCACATACCTTGCCAACCTGTGAAAATACCTGAATGTAATTTACCTTGAGCTAAATCCAAAATTCAAATCTCTCCCTCAGGTTCAAATGGGATGAGCATGTTAGGGCAAAAGATGTCAGAGGCAAACAGAGGAGCCCCTCGCCTTGGAATACAAGCAAAACAATGAGGAAAGACAAGAGGGATGTCTTTACAACCCTTTCCTTGTTGTTTTGCAAAAGATGTCACAGTCAGAAATAAAAGTAAATCATAAGACATTATTTCACCTCCATTTTAGTGCTAAAAATCTTACATGGGAGATTTTAGCACAACTTGTTCCATCTGCCTCAGTTGTGCTTGTGAAGGGGAAGTGGGAAGCATGCGAGTTTATTAGGTGGATATATTATTAGCTTGATAAGAAAATGTTAGTGGAGCTGTGGGAATCTTTCTGGTAGCCTTTGTTAGGTCCTTTTTCTGTGAATGCAATAAAAATGGTTTATTTATTTATTTTATTAATTATCTGCTTGATCACCTAAGCGGCTTACAGTAAGAACATCCATAATCATAAGATGAACAAGAAACAATTCTCTAAACATAAACAAAACCAATGAAGTTATCGCACAAAAATCATCACAATCTGTTCCTGACCATTATTATTTTGATTTAATCTGAATGCAAAAATTCATCATGCTGAAAACTATGGCAGCACCTATCACAGGAACCCAATTGCTACTTCAATGGCAGCGATGTGAATTAATAAAGGTGTGCACACTGTCAGCATACATTTCTGTTCAGATCTCCACCTCCTGAGTGGAAAGGGACACGACTTAGAGTGCATTTAGTTCCTGAATCTTTCTCCCATCTCGTTGCAACTGTCAGCCCAGCCTTACATTGGTAGCTGTCAGCATTTTCTGTTGGCCTAACCAATGTCAGCAAAGGCCTATGGGAGATGATATCAGTCATATCTGATCTTGGGGAATGTCAGTGCAGATAGACCATCAGCCTCAGAATGTCTCGAGCACATCTAAATTAGCAGTGCTTAACAGTAACAAAAGGCCTTGGCACAGCCCTGAGGTTCAAAAGATGTGCTAAGTCTGGTACTTAAGATGGACAGTAGCCCCAGCTGCATGTTCTGGCACAGATAGCTATTGTCAATCAGGACCCATTGTCAGAGGGGTTTCAGTGTCATTAATTTCACTTCCTAATGAACCTCCGATGAGGGTATTGAACCCGGGACCTGGGGGATTGTAAGGCCACCACCTTACATATTGGGGGCTTGTCTGTTGCATCACCCCCTGCAAAACTTTACAGCAACCAGCCACCTTACCTAGAGCCAGTATAGGGCTGGCCTTGATTCCACCTATTCACAGTAAGATATGTAAAAGTGGAGAAGGGGTTTGCAGTCCACAGTAGGACCAAAACACCGGACTGCCATTTGCTTGGCACCTTCTTTACCTGCAGTTTATGCTGGATACTTTGGCTTCTGACTCAGAAAGCCAAATGCTTGCCCTGGGATCGGTAGCATGGAATGTTATTATTTGGGTTTCCCCCCAGGTATTTGTGACCTTGATTGGCCACTGTGGAAACAAGATACTGGACTAGATGGACCATCGGTCTGACCCAATATGAATATTCTTATGGAATATGGAAGCTGAAGGAGAGGTAAGAAGCAGAATGATACCCACACCAATAATATTCCAGTAAGACTGGTACAACTGCAGGGACAGAGCAGGAAAGCTCAAAAACCAATCCTGTGGTGACAGGCAAACGGATGTAGAAGAAATGCCCACTGAAGTATACCCAATACTCCACTGTTGTCCTGGACACAAGGGTAGGCATTACACCCCCATCCTCTGGTAGCATAAAGTGTCCAGAAGAGGTGGTGGATATAGAGACTGTGTCTGAATTGAAAAGGGCTTGGGATAGGCATGTGGGATCTCTTGGAGAGAGAAAGAGATAATGGTTACTGCGGATGGGCAGACTAGATGGGCCATTTGGCCTTTATCTGCCATCATGTTTCTATGGAAAAACAAAACATATTATGACCTTGATTCCTAAGTGCTTGAAGTACCCACCTTCCTCCTATATTGAGCTGATTATACTGTGGACAAGGAGAACTAATTTAAGCTGAATTTAGTTGGTTCCTACAAAGCTGTCAAGTTATTTATTCCAGAAGGGAAACTCTTTGGCCAGTCCTGATTTTAAAAAGTGCATCCCAAAACAGTGTAGTATTTGTAGTCCATGATTCTATCCATTGAATCAGGGCTAAAGGTCCCACAATGCACCGAGATGTGGTTGGCAGAAATTCAGGACCAGAAAAAAAGTATTCCTCCTGGAATGGGTAATTCAGCAGCTCTACAACAATGCTGTCTGGAGAGGAGAAAAGGCATAAAGAAGCAAATTTCTGCCTAAAAATACATTTTCTTGGCTAAATATAGGATGCCAGATAGGATGCCAAATAAATACATTCTTTTGTTTTCTATTGCAAATTTAGAAAATATTCTGGTCAATACTCTGTAAATTAATTAATCTCTATCCAAAATCTAACCCCCTGTTAAATACCAAAATAAATCTAAACAGATTCCTATGGACTTTTCTCTGCAGTTCAGGGTTAAATTTGTCAGTATAAAGTCGTGAAATATTTTATATGTACCTGTAAATTGACAAGCTCAATATTTGTCAACAGAACTATTCATCTCTTTTTTTTTTGTAAAAAAAAAAAATCCCCTTCAGGATCAAACTAAAACAGCACAAAGCAAAGTAGCGTGGTAGGGAACCAGGAGGCACGAGCTTAATTCTAGGAATAGAGCACAGTTGTGCTTAATGAGATCAGATAGTCCCAGCTGAAAAAGAAACGGCCCCATCTCCAGGATATAGCTAAGTCTTTTGACTGGGAGTCAGAGATTCCCTGAAACATCCCCAGGATAAATTCACTCTCTACAATCAAATTCTATCTGCAGCATCTCACACCTCAACCATTTACTGAGCCCTACACTCTAAGCATAAATCTACTACACCCTTCAATTCCTAAAGTGCCTTGATAAATTCCTCCCCTTTCTTGCAGCCTACTTCTGCTCCATATGTGCACACATGGGCAGAGTTTTGTATGGGGGTCAGGGTATTGCAGCCAGAATTGAGAATTACTGGAAGTGTATGTGAGGTAAGGGTCTGGAGTAACAAAGGATACTGCAGGGTAGGACAGAGGTACACTAAGAGTTGTTTGTGGGGGTCCATATACTGGAGCAGCAGGAGTGCTGTAAGGCAGGATTGAGGTGCATTATCACTCAGGATGATCTGTCATAAAATAACACGTAACCTCTTGAGTAGATGCTTTAGAACTGCACTCTCTGGGATTATCAAGGGATAGATTAGCCTAGGATTACTATTACTACTACTGTACTTGTAAAGTCTCTTGCTTGTGGTTAACCATGTTGAACTGAGAGGCTACTGCAGTATATAAGTGAATTTGTTATGTTACTACTTATCAGTTATATAGCACTGAAAGGCATATGCAACGCTGTACATTTTGACATTTATAGACGGTCCCTGCTTAGAAGAACTTACAATCTAACTTGGACAGACAGACATGACATATAGGTGAGAGGAGTTAGGAGTCGAAAGCACTCTCGAAGAGGTGGGCTTTTAACTGGGCCTTGAACACTGCCAGATATGGAGCCTGCCGTAGGGGTTCAGGCAGCTTGCTCCAAGCATACAGTGCAGCAAGGCAGAAGGAATGGAGTTTGGAGTTGGCAGTTGAAGAGAAGGGCACAGATAGGAGGGACTTACCAGCTGAAATGAGCTCACGGGATGGAGGGGGGGAATCATAGGGAGAAATAAGTGAAGAGAGATGGTGAGGGGCAGCTAAGATTCACCCAAAGCAGTTTACAATACATTGAATAGTAATCAGGTACTCAAGTATTTCCCCTATTTGTTCCAGCAAGCTCCCTATCTAACTATAATACCTGGGGCATGGAGTGTTAAGTGATTTGCCCAGAATCACAAGGAACAGGCTGGGATTAAGGCAGTAGCTCTAACCACTAGGACACACCTTCATTTCTCCTACAGCAGCAGCTGGTAATTCTCATTTCAGTGGTAGTAGAAATGCACTAGAGTTAGTAGATGTCAGCTGGGCAGATGCTGAGTTTATCACACCATCATAGGCAAGCTCAATGGCCCCTATCTTCCCAGTGGAAACAAATCACAGGGAACCTTCAGAATAGCATAGCTATTACCACTCATCTGAGACTCTTTAGCCTGCTAAATGGTCCAATCCAATCTGCTGAGAGGATTCCCTTTCCTAATTCCTCAAGTACTGTCTACAAACAGGAAATGCTCAGGGTCTATGGTCAGCTCAGGAAAATCTCCTGGAACATGTAAAGGCTTTCAGAGACCGGTTGGTACATCATATCATCCTAATTCGAACAATTAGGTTACAAGTAGGGAGGACTCTGTGAAGAGTCAGAATATGGAATTGGGTTATTTCACAAGGAATGCCTTATAGCCACATATGTGGCAGGGAAGACAAAAGTCTGGTAGACAAGCTGCATTGATGGTGCAACATCAAAAAACAATCTGAAAATGCAGTTGCATTATAGCCAACATGTAACTGGAAAGAAGGCTTAAAAGTACATTTATTAGAAAAACAAAGTGTGTGCAGAAATTAGAGGATGTGAAAGATCACACAAAAATTGAGGTTTTTTTAAATGACCGATGAAAGAAACATTCAGCTTGATTTGCTGAGATATTTCAGTGTCAGTCTCTGCAAAAGTTTCCAAGGTCTTTTTCTCCTATCCAGCTAAACAGTACATCAACTCTAGTGTAAATGCAATTTTAGATTTCTTTTTTACTCTTTTTCAATGATTGCTTCCAGTTTGCAGTAGCTGTTGATTCTGCAACATCACAAGTAGTTGCTGAATGAGGGCATAGCCAAGAAGATTTTTTTTGGTGCGAGGGGGGAGTGGGGCACCTCTTCTATAGAGCTTTCCCTCAATTCTGCTCCAGAATGGGATCACACAGCAGACTCACCTCAGATACCTTTCTTCTCAATTGGGAGGAGGCTCTTCTGAAAGCATATCATTTGATCCCTCATAGTGAAAACTCTTCTGAAACTCATACAGGATTGAAGAACCACGATTCTTATCACACCTTAGTAACCCCAAGACAGATTTGGTTTCCTCTCCTACTGGAGCTTTCCTTCAGGAATCTAGAGATTGTTTTCTAACACTAATATCTCAGGATCAGATATTCTTACTACTTCCTGACCTTCAGTCTCTTGCCCTCACAATGTGGATATAGAGAGGGTAGTAATGGACTCCTTCAAATTACCTGATAGTGTTATTATGGCTTAGATTCCATCTGGTATAAAGGCAAGGTCATAGACTCCTTTTCCTGCCCTACAAAAACTGCTTGAATACCTTCTACATCTGTCAAAGTCAGGTCTTAAGACCAACTCTATTAGGGTTCACCTTTGTGCAACTGGAACATAACAAATGGAAGGTTAATCCTTCTCTGCTCAGCCTTTAGTTCAGGGGTAGGGAACTCCGGTCCTCAAGAACCGTATTCCAGTTGGGTTTTCAGGATTTCCCCAATGAATATGCATGAGATCTATTTGCATGCACTGCTTTCAATGCTTATTCATTAAGGAAATCCTGAAAACCCAACTGGAATACGGCTCTCGAGGACCGGAGTTCCCTACCCCTGCTTTAGTTTCTCACTATGGAGCTTACTTTTTTTTAAGCCTCATGCAGAGTCAGTTGTTGAAAGCTCCCTTTGAGCCACTGGTTACCTGACAACCTAATGTACCTTACCTGAAAGGTTCTGGTTGTAGTGATGATCACTTTAGCACAGGGGTTGGGAACTCCGGTCCTCGAGAGTCATATTCCAATCGGGTTTTCAGGATTTCTCCAATGAATATGCATGAGATCTATTTGCATGTACTGCTTTCAATGCATATTCATTGGGGAAAACCTGACTGGAATACGGCTCTCGAGGAACTCCACAGCAGAGTAGTGGATCCAGTTTGTACAAACCTTTTCAACAATGTTATGATGCACACATCCTAAATTCCTTCCTAAGGTGGTGGTGGAGTCTCATCTTAAACATTCTTTCCTAAACCTCATGACTACAAAGTAAAAAAATGCACTGCAAGATTGCCTTGGCCTTCTATTTTTGCAGGGTCTCAAAGTCCCTCCTTGAGGGCCACAATCCAGTCAGGTTTTCAGGATTTCCCCAATGAATATGCATGAACTCTATGTGCATGCACTGTTTTCAATGCATATTCATTGGGGAAATCCTGAAAACCCAACTGGATTGCGGCCCTCAAGGAGGGACTTTGAGATCCCTGATTTAGAATGACCTAAAGCAGTGGTTCCCAACCCTGTCCTGGAGGACCACCAGACCAATCAGGTTTTCAGACTAGCCCTAATGAATATGAATGAGAGAGATTTGCATATAATGGAAGTGACAGATATGCAAATCTGCTCCATGCATATTCATTAGGGCGATCCTGAAAACCCGATTGGCCTGGTGGTCCTCCAGGACAGGGTTGTGAACCACTGACCTGAAGCCATAGAAATTACACCCAGATTTTTTTTTTTAACCAAACAGGAGTGGGGGGGGGGGGGCAGCCATCACCAATCACATTCTTTCAAATTTACATCCAGGCTAGGCTGATTCAAGAGGATTATTGTAATGTTATTTACTTGAGATCTTATTTAAAAAAATCATCATCATCAAGATATTAAGAATCATTCAGAACACAGCAATGACTAATTTTTGGTTTGAAAAAATCTGAACGTATCACCCCATATTATAACATTACACTAGTTATCAATCGAAGCCAGGATTATATTCAAATTTGCAAGTGTATCTTATAAGACGTTATTAGGTTTTGCACCTATTTACCTTTCAAAACATTTTGTATTTACTACTAATTTACATCATGTATGATTGTAGAGCTTCTTTGTTCATTTCCTACATTGAAAAGGATGTGTTTATAAAAGATTCCTGGATAAAACTTTATCAGGCTGGCATTTGGGGTAAAACCATAAGTGAATTGTTGCTAAACTCTTCTACATATCAAACATTTAGAAGATCTTTGAAAACTTACTTATTTGACAAATTTGTTTAAATTATCTTAGTGATGTATTTCTGATATATGTTTATGTATGTATCTTCACTGTGTTTGACAGCTTCTCTTGATGTAAACCGCTTTGAACTGCAAGGTACTGTGGGATATAAATAAATTTTATTATTATTATTAAGAGGGTCATGTCACAGCTCACATCAGAGCTATGGCAGTAGCAGGCAATACATTTGAGGTCAGCTCCAACTCACCATAAAATTATCTACATCTATCCTATCATTCTCTTCAAGAAACTCCCTAACCCCCTATCCATCCTGTCTGTCCAAATTAGATTGTAAACTCTTATGAGCAGGGATCATCTGTTGAATGTTCAATGTATAGTGTTGCATATACTTTTCAACACTATAGAAAGTAGTAGTAATTTTTGCAACTAACAGTTCTTGCAGCCGAGCATGGGATAATAGAGAAGAATGGTGAAATAGTGGTCTAGATGTATTAACCTTATTTGCTTGAGCCTATCCCAAGGGGTCTAAAATACAGAGTAGAGGTTGGCTGAAAGTGGTTTCATTTACTAAAAGTTGAGTGTTTCCTCTCCCCCCCATATAAGGTTGATTTGACCTGAAGTACCATGTCTTCTGTATTGGTTGCAGAAAAAAAAAATACAGTGGTATATCTCTAATCTAATCTAAATCTTGAACTTATTTATCAAATCATCCCTAAAAAGAGAGCTTGATTCCATTAACAATAATTAAATTGTAAGAAGCATATTTATATTTATCAGTAGCTATTATTTAAGAAACATTGAAACTAAGTTTTAAAATTTTTTTTGAAAAACCTGGAGGTGATAAGATCTTATTTGAAAAGGTAATTCATTCCAAATTGCAGTTAATGAGTAGGAAAGAGAATGGGAAATTTTACTAGCCGATTCGATACCTTTTGTAGAAGGAAAGCTGAGTTCCTGTGGTCTCATGAGATTGCAACAGGAACTCCCAGTTGTAGTCTCGTGAGACCACAGGAACTCACAGCACAGCTCTGCATGGGGCAGGAGTATAGGAAGATTGCTCCTGCCCCACATCACCGCTAGACCACCAGGTAAGGTCCATGCTCTGATCGCCGCCCCCCCCATCACTTCCGATCGCCTCTGATTGCCTCCCTCCAAGTCCTGGGTCCCTTTTTTTTATACAACAAAACAATTTAACCTTTTTTTTTATGCCAATGAGTGATTTTGAGGGGGGGGCCTGTGGAAAAAAAACAAGGATAATCGAAACCGCAAACATCAAAACCGCGAATAGGGAGGGGGAAGTGTAGTTGAAAAATTTGTGTCTTCAGATATTGAACATGGGAACAGTACAGCATTCTCCCGTCTAAACCAGTGCACTGAAGTGTGTTCAAAATAAGGTTCTTGAAGAGCTTTTAATTCTGCTGTGTCATTATCTCACATTAGTAAATCCAATCCCATCCTCACCTTCAGTCAGGTAAGTTTTTGAAGTTTAATTCTGGAACATGCATTCCCACTCTTTAAATTTAGCCTGTGTGATATGAATCAGCAAGTGGGAAAAGAATAAGAATTTAGGCAGGACCATTTAGGTAGGCTGCTGCTCTGCCCCACCATGACTAACATCAACCAGACTTGAGTTTTCCATAGTTCAAATCGTATAAGTGGTCAAGCTGATCTGTTATAATTACTGTATGCCCAGATATCAATTGCCACTTTAAAAGGTATTTTGTATTTTCCCTCCCAAATAGAATTAAAAAACAGAGCCTGTTTTATCAATATTAACATGACCAGCCGAGGAGGGTGTTGAGGTCAGAAGGTACTATGAGACTGACCTCTATGAAGGAAAATACTGTTCAGTATGTTAAATTTAGAACAGCAATGATGTCTGGTGGGAGTGAAATTGTGGAATCATCTCCCTGGCAACCTGAGGACCTGTTCTGACCTGCTAAAGTTCAGGCAAATGTTAAAGACTGAACTATATATTGAGGCTGTTTTCGGAATCTGTGTTGTAGAGTAAGCCAGGATACTTTGAACAGTGGGCATGATGATTTAATATAGTGCAGATTGGTAATATATTGCTTCCTCTAGTCTTTGAGGGGTTACACTAATATGTGATTGTATTCTAACTGAAAATGTTTTTATGTATACTGTCTTGAACTATTGTGAATGTTTTTACTGTTAACCCCTTAGGGATAGGCAGTCTAGTAATTTTAGAAATAAATAAATAACCAGAGATGTCTCCAAAAACTCTGAAAGCACCTTCAACAGAAGAGACATTCAGATCTTTCATGAAAACCAGGATGTCTTCAGCATATAAGAAGATTTTGTAGTCCTCCCTTGCTACTAATATTGGTTTAATGAATGAATTTGTTCTGATGTGACATGCAAGAGGCTCCAATGCAAGGGCAAAAAGCAATGGAGACCTGAGACATCCATTTACTCAGACTAAATACCACCGATTGCACCTCATTTACTACAATGAAGCCCCTAGGACTATGTATAATGCATGGACCCAATTTCCATATGGGCCAGCCAATCTAATTTGGGTCAAAATCTCAAATAGTAAAATTTGACCAAGTCATAAGGCCTTCTCTATGCCTTATTTATAAAAATTCAAATCAGGTCAAGGGCCCTCCTCCCACTGTCCCCCAACTGCCTTCTCTCTGATCCCAATGAACAATCTGGGGAAGGATACTTTCCAACCTGTTTGCTAGATTTTTGCAACAATTTTCATATCTGCATTTAATAAAGCAAATTGGACTATAGCCAGCCCAAAGGATAGGAGCCTTGCCTGGTTTAGGTAAGACTACCAAATTAGCACCGTCTATAACTTTCGCCACCTCTTGAGGCAAAATAGGAGTATTTAAAAGTATTTTATATACTTCTACTTATATGGTGGGCAATGCTGTCTCATAAATGTAAGCTGAAATTTGTTCTTATGTGCATGTTAACTCAAGAGTATAATTTCTTACAGAAATCTCAATTAATTTGACTCTTAATGTGAAAATTTAGGCTGTCCTTTGGTACCTTTAAATTTTCTTGACCCATCCAGTATTCTGTTGCACCCACAGGTGCTAGGCTGAGAGCTTCCCATCTCTTACCTTTTTCACAGAAGTCCCTTTTTGTACATTATAGAAGGTAATGCATTTTATTATCCAGAAGGTACAATTGCCTTTTCAACTGTATCATCTGGGTATATAAGGTTGGTGTAGGGTTTGCCTCAAGACACCTTTTGTAACTGTGCAATGTGTAAGTAATTGTTGTCTCCGTTCTTTGTTGTGTATCTTTATTAGGATTCCCCACATATAGGCTTTGCCTGCATCCCAGAGCACATCCAAGCCCATACCCTCTGTCCTATTGTAGGACAGATAGCAACTCCATAAGCTCTGGCTAGACTGTTGGGTCTCTGGGTAATTTAATAGGTCAAAATTAGCCCACCATGCCTTAGGCCTTTTCTGTGGAGTAATGGTTTGAATCACCTCAGACAACAGCATGATCCAAAATCACTATTGGATTTATCTCCAGTGTAGACAGTCTATACAACACTCGATGTTCAGCAAAAATGTAGTCTAGTTTAGAGTACATCTTGTATTTACCAGGTAACAGGTATATTCTCAGTTGCCTGAATTATGGATTCTCCATATATCTTCTAAGTAGTATTTATGAAAGAAGTCCCTTAAATTTCTGCTCTCTTGTACTTCTTTTGATAATTTTCAACTGAAGTGCCATTAAGCTAGTTTACTGGCTTCCAACCCAGCATGGCCACTGCTAGGATCCAACTGGGGTCAGTTGAAGATAGAGGAAGCACAACAGGAGAGACCCCCCCCCTCTGGCTCTGCAGATTAAAAAACTCATGATAGTAGAACACAGGCTGGTTCTTATGGAGCTGTAGAGAACTGCCAGGCCACAACAACCCACAAACAGACATGTAGCATCCTTACCCTATCTTATACCAACAAATCACTACATAAGTAAATTGACTTTTCCCCCCGATCACCAACTACTACAAGAGGTTGGTGAGGGGGGAAATCTAGCACCTGCTCGCCCTACTTCTCAGTAATGCAGCCTACTCCAGGAGTGCTTGGATTTCAAGCAAAGACACTCTCTCCTTATTTACAAGGGAAATGATTTTTATTAAAAGAACATTGTGTTATTGATACTCATTCATTCCTTCCTAAATTCAAAAACATTACAGAAATCCTCACCGCACCTTAATAAATAGTTTTATGAGAAATCATCAATTCAAATTCAGTAGTGACTTTAAAAACAGTTCTGAATAAAACCAGACCCTACACCAAGGGACTTTTGCACCTCTGAAGGGTGGGTGGGGGTGGGGGAAGAGGCGATGAGCCAAGAAAAATTACTAAAATGATAGCTTTAACATTTTCAGCATCCATAAATACCACAAGACATTTCAAAGGGAATCAGCTGTACTGTGGTACTGAGTTTTAAAACATAACATGATCTGAAGTACTATGAAGTTTATTCCGAGACCAAGAAGCTCCAGGAAAGAATCTGTTTTCTCAGCACAGTGGCATGCTATCTGCACGACACAGCCTGGTTCAGAAAGTGCCCACAGAACATACTGTGTCAAAAGGCTGTGATGCTGGAGAGAAGATGCTTTTTTCCCCCGAAATGGAAAGGAAGAGGTATCTCTGCAAGCTGATGGCAAGCAGTTGAGCTATACATCTAATCCCTTACTCTTTAGGAAAGCTTCCTGGTTTGGGTCCCGGCCCAAGAAGTTTCTCAGCATATCTGAAGCATCTAAGGATCCTCCCGGTTTCAGAATACAGTTTCTATAATCCATACCAACCTATAAACAGACAAAAAAACCAGGAATGAGTATGCAAGATGAAGTGACATGGAACCGAGTTGCAGGAGTAACAAGGTGGCAAACTGCAATGGGTGACATGTCATATGGTATTTATCTATTATCTTCATTTTTCTATGTAGTCAGCCCATGATTGCATTCTACTATCCTTTCTTCTCCCTTAGAAATCCTATGTAATCCTCTAATAACAATAAGCTTCTACTCATTATGACAGGGGTTGCCATACAACAGATTGCAAATAACTGGAAAAATTGGGATAGACTAAATTATAGCTTTTGGTGGAACTGTGTCACATTTTCAAAATGGAAAGGATAATTGCTGTGCAGCAAGGAAATTTTAAGAGATTTCAGGTTATTTGGGAGCCATTAACAAGATACTGTAAAGTTTGAAAGTATTGCATAGAATAAACATTAATTCCCTTTTGTTCATACACATCTAGGGTGGGATGGGAATATTTTATGATTTCTTTGGCTTATGATTAACTGTTGGATATAAGGGAGGGGAGATATTTCATGAGAGCTATAATTTGATGATATAATAAGTAATGTTAAAGTATAAAATGATTGTATTTTGTGTTATACTTATGAGTTTAAAAAATGAATAAAGATTTATTAAAAAAAAAAAAGAAAAAGAAATCCTATGTACTTGCCCCAAGTTTTCTTGAATTCAGATAGTGTCTACTACCTCCACCAGGAGGCCATTCCAAAATTTACCACCCTTTCTGTGAAGTAGTATTTCCTCAGGTTATGCCGAGTTTGTCCCCTTTCACCTTCATCCTATGGCCCCTTAATCCAGAGATTCCTTTTAACTGAAAGGCTAGCCTCCTGTGCATATATGCCATTGGAGGGATTTAAACTATCATATCTCCCCCTCCTACCTTTCTTCCAAAGAATACATATTAAGATCTTTAAGTCTGTCCCCATACTCTTTATAACCAAGACCACTGACCATTTTAGTAGTGACAAAACCGCTGGCTAGACCAATTTGAGAGCATGAGACAGAAAGCAAGCTCAAGGTTGACTGAATGAAGTGAAAGCAGTTGGATCATATGATCAATTACCTTGCTATTCATGGGTCCTTCCAGCTTGAAGCGGGTATAGAACATATCCATTGAAAACACTTCACTCCAGAGGTAGCCATAATATTGGGCATCATAGCCTCCTGCCAGGTGCCCAAAATTAGCTGGCATGTTTGTACCTTAAGATAAACACAAGAATAATTATCTGGAGCTCTTCTCCAGTCCTTCCACAACACTTAACTGCATTTCCCAATGCTGCTTATTTTTATGCTTAGTCCTGCTGATCTGTCCATTTACAAACCTCTTCAAGCTCTGGCATTTCCAGTTCTACTCAAGAAGAATATCTAAACCACACTGTGCTGAGGTTGCAGATTAATATGCTACATATCCACCCAGCTGTACTAATATAACATATTACAGTTCACTAAACACAGGTGGTGATTGTAGAAAGGTCTTTCAACATGTAAAACCTATTTTACATAAGAAAGGAAATCTGCCATACTTATGTGATACACAAATGTTTTAACTGCACTTTAATACATTTACAACTCTATGCATAAACAAATAATGCAAATATTACAAAGGTTCTCCTTGAAAACCTACCTCCCTATTGCACAATATCCCCCCCAGCCTAAGGATTCTTGTATATCTATAGACCTACAAGCTGAATGTCTAATTCCAACTTCCCACATGTAGCTTGCTCAGCTGGCCTGATCCCCATCATTTTTTTTAATGGTTGGAGGGGATGGGGCAAAATCACCCCTTAAAAAAAAACAATGCTAATTTTTTTTTTTTTTTTTAATATAAGAAAGGAGCTCCAAATTTTTTTAAATAGAACAGAATAAGATGTCAATCAGCAGTCACACAAAAATATGTTAGCAATGCTCTAGGATTTGGCTCTGCCCTCTCCCCAACCTCCCTCCTTCTCCTGTTCCAAGCTTGCAGAGCCAGCGATAAGATATGGATAGCAGAGGATGGAGGAGCGGGGAGTCCTTTCAAAGCCAGAGAGGTGGAGGAAAGGAGATGGTGCACAGAAATGAAGCAAATCCAGCAACAGATATACAACATGCACAATGTTGTGAATAGCCTGCAGGAGGTCTAACTGCAGATGTACTATATTGGGGGAGGGGGGGGGGAAATAAGGCCAGAAGGCACATTGGCCTAGATTCACTAAGGGCACGGATCCGATCCGATCCGATCCGTGTCCGGGGGGCTGATTCACGAATGCGATCAGAATCACGCCCCAACTGTCTGCCCGGATCGCTCTATAGCAGGGGTCTCAAAGTCCCTCCTTGAGGGCCGCAATCCAGTCAGGTTTTCAGGATTTCCCCAATGAATATGCATGAGATCTATGGGCATGCACTGCTTTCAATGCATATTCATTGGGGAAATCCTGAAAACCCGACTGGATTACAGCCCTCAAGGAGGGACTTTGAGATCCCTGCTCTATAGTGATCCCAACGCTGTAGATGGTCTGCGCAAGCGCTGGCCCTCCGTGACCAGAAGAGCTAAATTTAACTTTTTTTTCTTAACTTTAATTTTTTCGCAAGCCCATGGTTTTAACCCATGGGTTAAAACTACGGGCTTGCACAGCGGAGAAGGGCAGGAGAGTCAGGAAGAATTGGGCAGGAGATTCAGGGTAAAGCAGGGCGGCAGGAGAATTGCGGTTTGAGTTGGGGCAGAGAGCAGGAAATTCAGGGCAGAGCAGGGTGGCAGGAGAATCGTGGCTTTGGGGCAGAGAGCAGGAAATGCAGTCAGAAACCACTGAACGACTGGTTCCCAGCTGTTGCTTGTTTGCTGATCGGCCAGCCCAGTCAGTGTTGCTTTTTTAGTGAATTGCTGCCTGTTTACATTTGAATTCCGTTCCCCCCTCATTTGCACGCGCGGATCGGAGGATGATCAGGACAGAGGTTAGTGAATCGGGTCAGAGGGAAATCGGGTCGCAAAGGGGTCACTAAGTGGTTGGAACTTGATCAGTGGGCTTAGTGAATCTAGCCCAGGGGTCTCAAAGTCCCTCCTTGAGGGCTGCAATCCAGTCGGGTTTTCAGGATTTCCCCAATAAATATGCATGCAATCTATTTGCATGCACTGCTTTCAATGCATATTCATTGGAGAAATCCTGAAAACCCGACTGGATTGCGGCCCTCAAGGAGGGACTTTGAGATCCCTGATCTAGCCCTATGTGGTACCTGTACTCTAATGTTTTAATTTCAGTAGTTTAAATATCTTATCTTCTTTAAATTTTTCATTTAAAGAATTAGTCACTAGATTTTATTTTGAGAGCTATTAAATAGGGAGGAGGTATTACATTCAATCATTCATTTAAAAAAACAAAATGTTATGCCCCTCCGAGAAACTAGGTGGCTTACAAAGAGAACATGTACAATACATTAAAAAAAATTTTTTTAAACCTATTTTTGAAAGTGGAGGGTGATTATTCATTTGGATTTTACTAAAACCTATCATCTTTTCATGAAGATTCAACCAAAGTGGTTTACAATAGATTGAATAGTAATCAGGTACTCAGTATCTTAAGACTATTAGTACTCCTTCACTGGAAATATTAGCTTGTGAAATGCAGAGGTTTGTTCCCCTAGTAAATGGCTATAAGCAAGAGAGATCTTATGAATTTTTAACCAGAAATAATGATTAAATTTTAACCATACTAATACTTGGCAATATTAATTTATTGAATATGAATATGTATGAGATGGATTTGCATGCACTGTCTCCTTGAGATGCAAATCTATCTCATGCATATTTATTGTGGATATCCTGAAAACATGACCTGGCTCCGGCTCTCAAGGACCAGAACTGCCTACCCCTGTTAGCCTATACAGATTCTCTCACAAAATTTGAGCATTGAATCTACTTCCTGGAACCTAGTATTATGGTCAAATCTTTTATTTGTTAGATTTTGTAATTAGGTGGCAAGAAAAAGAAAAATTTTATCACCTAAAATTTCTCATCTGTCCTGGAGAAAAACAGATAAGGTAGAATTTTGGAATAGCTTTGACAAGCATAATTTAGAACAGTGCTTCCCAAGTCAGTCAGTCAGTTTGGAGTACTCTCTTGCCAATCAAGTTTTCAAGATAGCCACAATGAATATGCATGAAATTAATATGAATATAATGGAGACAGTGTATGCAAATCTTTCTATTCTTTTATTTACTGTGATTGATAGAGGCCCTTAATCACCTCAAATCAATCTAATAGCACCAGTCTAAGAACAGATCCATGCAGCACTCCACTATTTACCCTCCTCCATTGAAAAAAATGGCCATTTAACACTACCTTCTGTTTTCTGTCTGATAACCAATTCCTAATCCACAATTGAAATTTGCCTCCTATCCCATGACTTAATTTTCTTAGGAGCCTCTCATGAAGAACTTGTCAAAAGCTTTTTGAAAATCTAGATAAAAATCACATCAACTGGTTCACCTTTATCCATATGTTTATTCACACCTTCAAAGAACTCAAGCAAACTGGTGAGGCAAGACTGCCCTTGGCTGAATCCATGCTAACTCTATCCCATTAAATCATGTTTGTCTACAGGTTCCGCAATTTTATTTTTTTTAGCATCATTTCCACTATTTTGCTGGGCACTGAAGTCAGGCTTGTTGGTTTGTAATTTCCCAGATCTCCCCTGGAACCCATTTTTAAAAGTCAGCATAACATTGGCCATTCTTCAATCTTTAGGTACTACAGTCCATTTTAATGACATGTTACAAACCACTAATAGCATATCGGCAATACCCTGGGATGTATACCATCTGGTTCAGGTGATTTACCACTTTAACTTGTCAATTTGGCTTAGTATGTCTTCCAGGTTCATTGAGATTTTTCCATTCCTTCTCATCATTACCTTTGAAAACCATTTCCGATTCAGGTAGATCTTACATCTTCTTCCATAAAGATAGAAGCAAAGATTCATTCAATCTCTCCGCTATGGCCTTGTCCTCCCTGAGCACCCCTTTTACTCCTTGATATTCAAAATATTTCATTGGGGAGCACCAACATGTTTTAGATTTAATTTGTATGCTGAAAGGAAACAAAATATTGCATAATACTATACTAGTATACTTATTAGATCCCCAAAGGTTGTGTTAAGTGTTTTTAAACAAGGCTTTTAGTATCAAGCACTTGCTATCTGGAATTCACTTCCTATAAATATTAGGACAATACAGAACTACGTGTCATATAGAAATTATTTCAAAGCCTATTTCTTAAATAATACTTAGATGCAATATCCAAATATGATTGAGATTATATTCTCAGTGTCTGCCTGGTTATTTTGGTTGTATTCTGCAAGGCACAGTAAAGTTCTATATGGATTCCAAGGACATTTGTAAATCTAATAAGTCTAATATATATTTTTAATTAAACTGTTTTACAAGAATGTTTTATTGGCATATATTTCTGTGTTTGAATTTAATTTGTATTTGATATACTGCCTACAAGAGGCCTTTAAAGGTGATTTATCCTATTTTGGATTGTTGAAGATTTCCTGGAATTTACAGGTGTGTGATAGTTGTCACCGATATGAAAACTGAGATTGTGAATGAATCAAAATTAAAGGATTAAGCTCACAGATTGGCATTCCATGTCTAAATTGCTGATTCTACATGCTGGCTATGCTACGGAAGTTCAGAAGGTTGATTTTGTGACTCTTAAGACATAAATTTATGTACCATTATTCATATACATCCATGGAATTTATAGGTTCTCAGAGGAATAGGAAACTTGGGTGTTTTACAGACAGAATCTGTTCATTGTAGATTAGAACATACAATGCTAATTGGGAGGTCATATGGATGCCAGGATGTTTAATGTCAAGACTAGGTTTTTTACTGACATGATTGCAAGTTGAAAAATGATTTAGGAAGAAAAAGTGAAACACTGCCACCTGCTTGGTTTAAAAACTTAACAGAATGGACTTTTAATATTAACATTGACGCAAGGCATTTTTGGAAAGGAAGTCATGTGATCAACTGTGCCGTTGTATTCTAAAGCATAATAATTATTACAATGATATCAAATAGGGTATAAATCTGTTTGTGCTTGGTTTCTCCCTTTGAAGAGCATTGAAATTCTGATGGCTTGTTCTTCCCAGACAATGGCAGCACTAGTAATAAAACCTAATTGTTTATTACATGGCTTTTCTCCATGTCTGTTATTTGAATTCACAGAACAGAATCTCTAGCCCAGTCATGAAGGAGAGAGAATTCATTCTGGCAATTCTTTTGGCCTAAATGTTCAAGTCTTCCAGCCTGGCTTGAACAGGATGTTTGACTGGGCACAGAGCTATAGATTTACTATTAATTGATATACATTTTGCTGGTATACTGGGAACTGGAAGTTTTATTTTTCAGATAAAATGGTGATAGTTGCGTTAGTCCACTTTTAAAGGTTACATAGAGAAATACAACACAAAGGAAGCATGGCGATATTTTATTGGGCTAACAATGCATTTTTAAAAATTAGCTTTCAAATGTAACTGTTCCTCAGATCATAACATTGACAAATAAGTGAAGCATAAATGCATTCCAATAGCAGTCTCACAGGAAGCGGGAAGGAGTGGGTGGGAGATATCATTCAAAGCACAAAGTGTAAAGATGGGTGCTAATTGGAGAAACAAGCCAGAAGCTAAAAAGACTAGGTTAAAATCTACATAAATATATTAAGCGTTACAATACCAACCAGGATGTTACCAAGTAAATTACATCTAGTGCATGTCTTCAATCCAATTCTCTGGTCACCCAAAGAATTCAATCGGATTTGTTTGGCACGATTTACCTTTAGTAAACCCATGTTGTATCGGATCTTAATCCATTAGATTCTAAGAATTTCACTATCCTTTTCTTCAGCAACGTTTCCATTATTTTTCTAATAACTGAAATGAGGCTTACCAGCTTATAGTTTCCCACTTCATCTCTGTGACCACATCTGCTCTTCTCCAGTCCCATGGAACCTCTCCCATCTAAGGATTTTTTGAACAAATCTTTAGAAGACCCGCCAGAACCTCTCAGAGCTCCCTCAATATCCTAGGATGGATCCTGTCAGGTCTCATAGCTCTGTTCACCTTCAATTTTTCAAGCTGTTCATAAACACCTTCTTCCGTGAATGGTGCAGTATCCATTCCATTCTCAGATGTAACTTTGCTAGCCAATTGTAGTCCTTCTCCAGGATTTTCTTCTGTGAACACCGAACAGAAGTATTTGTTTAGCTAGTTTGCTTTTTTCCTCATCACTTTCTACTTAGTGGTTCATACCTTTTTTCCAGACTCGTAATTCCATTTTTGTCTTCTACCTTTCACTAATATTCCTGAAAATATTTGTCTCCTGTTTTTATATTTCTAGCCATTTGCTCTTCCGGTTTTACCAGATGTCTCTTGGCTTCTTTCAGTTTCTTCCAATCTAATATTCCCTTTCTGTACTCCTCTTTTAAAAAAAAAAAATAATAATAATATTTAAACACCAACTCGTTTACTTTTATTTTTACTGCCACTAGTTTGGAGAACCATATTGGTTTCCTTTCTTTTTCTTTATTTTCCTCACACAAAGTTCAGTAGCCCTTTTTATTACTCCTTTTAATTTGGAGCACTGCTTTTCCATTTCACTTATGTCCTCCCATCCAATCAGCTCTTTCTTCAGGCTGTATAAAGAGAGGTGTAGCCAGTAGAAGGAAGAAGGTATTGATGCCCCTGTACAGGTCATTGGTAAGGCCCCACTTGGAGTATTGTGTTCAGTTTTGGAGACCATATCTGGTGAAGGACGTAAGAAGACTTGAAGAAGTCCAGAGGAGGGCGACGAAAATGATAGGCTTGCGCCAAAAGACGTATGAGGAGAGACTGGAAGCCCTGAATATGTATACCCTAGAGGAAAGGAAAGGAAAGGAGACAGGAGAGATATGATTCAGACGTTCAAATATTTGAAGGGTATTAACGTAGAATATAATCTTTTCCAGAGAAAGGAAAATGGTAAAACCAGAGGACATAATTTGAGGTTGAGGGGTGGTAGATTCAAAGGCAATGTTAGGAAATTCTACTTTACGGAGAGGGTGGTGGATGCCTGGAATGCGCTCCCGAGAGAGGTGGTGGAGAGTAAAACTGACTGAGTTCAAAGAAGCGTGGGATGAACACAGAGGATCTAGAATCAGAAAATATTAAAAATTGAACTAAGGCCAGTACTGGGCAGACTTTCACGGTCTGTATCTGTATATGGCCATTTGGTGGAGGATGGGCTGGGGAGGGCTTCAATAGCTGGGAGGGTGTAGATGGGCTGGAGTAGGTTTTAATGGAGATTTCGGCAGTAGGAACCCAAGCACAGTACCGGGTAGAGCTTTGGATTCTTGCCCAGAAATAGCTAAGAAGAAAAAATTTAAAATTTAAATTGAATCAGGTTGGGCAGACTGGATGGACCATTCGGGTCTTTATCTGCCATCATCTACTATGTTACTCCCTTCATGCTACTGAAGTCCGCATGTTTGAAATACAGGATTTTGGAGTTGTGTGGCTGTCTTCTACTTTGCATGTTATATCAAATCAAACCATATGATGATCACTACTTCATGGTGGGCTCCCACTCTGACATTAGAGACACTTTCACCATTTGTGAGCACCAGAGCCAGTATCGCTTTTTTCCTTGTGGGTTCTGGTCACCATTTGTCTGAGCAAAGCCTCTTGAAAGGCATCCACAATCTACTTATTTCTGATTCTGCAGATGGAACTTTCCAGTCCACATCCGGTAGGATTAAATCACCCAGAAACAGCACCTCCTCTTTCTTTCCCAACATTTGGATATCTATAACCAGAGCTTTATCAATTTGTTTCAATTGAATCAGAGGTCTGTAGACAACATCCATGTATTTCTCCCCCCCCCCCAATAGGCTGTTTATGGGGCACTCAAGACTCTCGTGGAGCATGGAAACAGGCACACTGCAGTCCACTCCAAGCAGGATGGTAGAGGAAAGGAAGAGACCTCACTACCTGGAATGTAACACCCCAGGCAGGGCAGGATTAATTCATCAAGGGCCCTTAGGCACACGAGTTCACTGGTCCCCCAGCCCCACCCCACCATGCCCACCCTGTTTATCTACCCATTTTCTTATTTACTTCTTTATTTCCACTTTATTTATTTATTTTTCTTTTATTTTAAAATTCAAAACAAACAAAGATTACCATACCAGTGCCAGTGTACAGGTTTTTCTTCTATGCATCCTCCAAACATTTCTGAACAAATCCCCCCTTCCTTCCTAGAGGAAGAGATCTTCAGCTGGCAGGGCTTTGGGAAACCAGACAATTTATATTTTGCATTTAGGTAGGAGGCATGGGGCATGGCGGGAAGAAAATTTAGTGCCCGCCATTTTATTGGACTACTATATTTTCACCCATATACCGCGCACCCATGTAAAACGCGCACACGGGTATAGTGCGCGGGGAACACAAATTTATGTAAAAAAAATTTAATATAGTGCCAAGCCGATAAGTGGAGCCTGTAACAGAGTCCTTCCCTGAAGAAGATTATCCTCGAAACTCGAGTCGGGGGGACAAGGATATAACATGGAACAGTAATGGTGTTTGTTTTTAGCACATTATAAGCACTAAACAGATTATGCACCGCTGAGGATCATTACAGACATCATACCATCCGACACACAGATAAGTGTTTTCAATTTTGATTTTTCTCATGCAATTACTAGTTGGATGGTAAGGGGACAGTGAAAAACGATGATGGTCCCCCAATGAACCCCAGTTCGGTGTCATCACCAGTCACGGGTTTTGGGTCTGAGCTTTTCACAATTCTTAATTAATAGAATATTATTGTAAGTTGAACTGTGATTATAGAAGGTATTTGTTAAAATTAGTCCAAACAGGATCACCTTATTTCCATTTTCTATTAATAAACGATCATCAACACAGTTACAATACTTTAACCTAAAGCAAAAATAAACAAATAGAATTTTTCTACCTTTGTCTGGTTTCTGCTTTCCTCATCTTCTCATCATTCTCTTCCTTCCATCTATCCTCTCTCTGCCTCTTCCATATAGCATCTGCTCTCTTTCTATTCCTCTTCCAGAAATTGTCTGCCTCTCCCTTCCATCTCTCTTCCCTCCCCCCCCAATTGGTGTGGCATCCATCTACTTCTCTCCACTCCCCCATGGTGTGGCATCTGTATTCTTCCCTTCCATATCTCCCTCCCAGCAGATTTTAGCATGTCTCCCTCTCCTCCTCACAAAACTGCTATCTGTCTCCTTCTTCCTCCCAGGTCTGGTATCTGTTTCCTCCCCTTCCCTTGCTCTGGCATCTCTCTCTCCACTTCCTTCCTCCTGTTCTTCCCTGATGTTCCTTCTCAATGTATTTTCTGCCTCTGTAAATTCTCTCTTACTATTCAGTCCTCAATTTCTGTTTCATTGTGTCTACCTCTTTCCCTCACCCCTTCCAGTATCTAATTTTATCCTCTTCCCCCAATCCAGTATGTGTCCTCTTTCCTTTCTCCTACCCACTTCCTTCCAGCATCTGCTCCCCTCTCACCCCCTTCATTCAATGTCTGTCCCCCCTCCCTTAAACTTCCATTCAGCATCTGTCCTCCCTTCTCTCTCGCCCCTTCCATCCACTGCCCTCTCGGCCCTTTCCGTCCAGTGTCCGCTCTCGCTCTCTTCCATATGGCATCTTCCCTCTTTCTATGTCCCTTCAATAAACTGTCTGTCCTGTGCCCCTTCTCTCCTAAGAGCATAAGAATTGCCGCTGCTGGGTAAGACCAGTGGTCCATCGTGCCCAGCAGTCCGCTCTTGTGGCAGCCCCTAGGTCAAAGACCAGTGCCCTGAGACCAGTCCTACCTGCGTATGTTCCAGTTTAGCAGGAACTTGACTAACTTTGTCTTGAATCCCTGGAGGGTGTTTTCCCCGGAAGAGCATTCCAGTTTTCTACCACTCTCTAGATGAAGAAGAACTTACTTACTTTTTTACAGAATCTATCCTCTTAACTTTAGAGAGTGCCCTCTCATTCGCTCTACCTTGGAGAGGATGAACAACATGTCTCTATCTACTAAGTCTATTCCTTTCATTATCTTGAATGTTTAAATCATGTCCCCTCTGTTTCCTCTTTTCAAAGGAGAAGAGGCCTAGTTTCTCTAACCTCTCGCAGTACGGCAACTTCTCCAGCCCCTTAACCATTTTAGTCGCCCTTTCGAGTAGTACTGTGTCCTTCTTCATATACGGCGACCAGTGCTGGATGCAGTATTCCAGGTGGGGGTGTACTATGGCCCATTACAGTGGCATGATAACTTTCTCCGATCTGTTCGCGATCCCTTCTTAATCATTCTTAGTATTCTGTTTGCCCTTTTTGCCGATTGCGGACGGCTTTATCAACTTGTTGACCAGTACTACCAAGTCTCTTTCCTGGGGGGTCTCTCCGAGTACCACACCAGACATCCTGTATTCGTGTATAAGATTTTTGTTACCAACATGCATCACCTTACACTTATCTATGTTAAACCTCATTTGCCATGTCGCGACCCATTTATCGAGCATGTTTATGTCCCGTTGCTGATCTTCGCAATCCCCCTGCGTCTTCACTACGCTGAACAGCTTCGTATTGTCCGCAAATTTAATCCCCTCACTTGTCGTACCAATTTCCAGGTCGTTTATAAATATGTTGAAGAGCATGGGTCCAATCACCTAACCCTGCGGTACTCCATTCATGACGCTTTTCCAGTCAGAGTATTGTCCATTTACCCCCACTCTCTGTTTCCTATCCACCAACCAGTTTATCCACATGAGTATTTCACACTTGATTCCATGGCTCACAATTTTTCGAAGTAGTCGTTCATGCAGGACCTTGAACGCCTTCTGAAAATCCAGATATACAATGTCGACCGGCTCGCCCTTGTCTATTTGCCTGTTTACTTCTTCTAAGAAGTGTAGCAAATTCGTCAAGCAAGATCTTCCTCTGCTAAAGCCATGTTGGCTGGTCCTCATCAGATTGTATCTGTCAAGGTGATCAATGATGCGGTCCATTATTAGCGTCTCTACCATCTTTCTCAGTACCAAGGTCAGACTCACCGGTCTGTAGTTTTCCGGATCTCCCCTCGAACCTTTCTTGAAGATCAGCGTAACATTTGTCACTTTCCAGTCTTCTGGAATCCTTCCCGATTTGATCGACAGATTGGCTATTAGTTGAAGCAGTTTAGCTATAGCCCCTTTCAGTTCCTCGATTACCCTTGGATGGATGCCATTCGGTCCCGGGGATTTATCGTTTAAGCCTATTAATCTGCCTGCATACCTCTTCTAGACTGACCGTCAACCCTGTCAGTTTCCTGTCATTGTTTCCTGCGTATAGCCTGTCAGTTTCCGGTATGTTCTGTATATCCTCTTTGGTAAATACAGACGCAAAAAAACGTGTTCAGTTTGTTGGTGATGGCTTTGTCCTCCTTTAGCACTCCCTTTATTCCATGGTCGTGCAACGGCCCCACCGCTTCCTTCGCGGGTCGTTTCCCCTTAATATAGCAATAGAACGGCTTGAAGTTTTTTGCCTCTTTGGCTATTTTTTTCTCGTAGTCTCCTTTGGCCCCTCTTACTGCCTTATGGCACCTGTTTTGATACTGTTTGTGCTTTTTCCAGTTTTTGTTCATTTTTGACCTATTCCATTCCTTAAAACGAAATCTTGTCTCTGATCGCTTCCTTCACCGCTACAGTGAGCCAAGCTAGTTCCTTGTTCTTTTTCCTCTTGGATCCCTTGTTGATACGTGGTATATATAGATTTTGCACCTCGGTGACTGTGTCCTTAAAAAGGGACCATGCTTGCTCGAGTGTTTTTACAGTGCTTATCCTCTTCTTAGTCTTCTTCCCCACCATGAGTCTCATCCCTTCGTAATTCCCTTTTTGGAAGTTCAGTGCTGTGGTTCGCCTCCTGTCTCCTTTGTACATGATTCATTTCAGCTTCAACCCCTCTCAATTTTTCTGGCTCCACCCCTTCCCCTATGCTCTGGCATCTTCCTCTTCTCCTTTCCTTCCTTCTCACTCAATTCCATGGCCTGACATCTCTCTCCTTTTCTTCTCTTTTATCTCTCCCTCCCCCCTTCACGCTCTGGCATCTCCTCTCCTTCCTTTCCCTCTGGTCTGGCATCTGTCTCTTTAAGTTTCCCCCTTCCCTACCCCCATGCCCTGGCAATCTTTCTGCTCTCCTTCTCTTCTATCTCCCTCCCCTGAAGAGTGTGGCAGTCAAGTTCCCTGCGCGTGACGGCAGCTGATTGCCGGCTGCCGAGGAACGTCGGGAGAAAGACACATCGGCACATGCGCGGGTTGCTGCACTTGAAGATGCCCCAAAGTAGGTTGCAAGCCTGGCTAAGACGCAGGAGTGCGCCAAAGGCTCCTAAGGGGATGGGAAGAGCAGAGAAGGCCTGAGCCAGAAGACAGCGTCGGGTAGATGCTTGGACACTAGCCTGGTGGGCAGTGGGATGCAAAAGAGTAATTGGGGCCCGAGTGTGTGGGGTTTTGCCAGAAGGCATTAGGAGCGCGCTGGAAGGCCCGCGCAGTGTTAGGGCCCTGCAGCCTGGAGTTCACTTACGGGTGGTGGGAGGAAGCAGACCTCACCAGGCAGTCGGGGGCTCCCTGCCCTGTTTGCTCCCCCACTAATGCCGGCACTGGAGCCCCCCTGATATTTTCGGGCCCGAGGCACTTGCCTACTGGGCCTACTCTTTAATCCAGCCCCGACCTCAGGGTTAAATGTGGTCCCCGTGGATAACACCCCTAAAAGTACAATACAACCAAAGAAAATCCCTTTAAGATCAGACTTTGAAAACCCCCCCCCCAAAATCAGCTAAACCTCCAAAAATGCCCAACTGACTTAAAACACCCAGAAGATACTTTCCTGAGCCTACCAGACTAGCTCAGATTACAAAGGCTGCACGCTCACACACTGAGAAATATGTATTAGATGGGAATTGCACAAGGTTATTACACAATTCTCAAAAGTCAGGTAGTCTCAGTCTCCCTCTGCAAAATGCAAGCATCTTGAATATGGAGGGCTTGCCCAGTAACTGTTTTCAAGCTCTTCCTAAACTCCAGTGTTAGTAATTAGCTGTAAAAAAAACCAAACACACCCCCCCAACGATGGAGCATTCCATAAGACTGGACATACAGAGAAAACCAATTCATGTGTCTCAAAAATTGTGCATACGTCTAATTTGGCAAATGTAATGGAATTTTTGGGTCCCATGTTTTGTCCTTTTCCCAATAATGTATAAGAAAATTAAAGTATCTATGGTACAATTGGGGGGTAGAAATTTAGTAGTGATCCCTCAAAGGATGAATAATTTGGGGGCAAGTTATTTTAATATACTCAATTTCTTCACTAGCAAAACCGACTCCAAATATCCAAGGGATACCTTCTGATGCTGGGATCCCTAGAATTTCCAGGCACAGTTGCTCATACTCCTCTGCTGCAACCACGTTTTCGCATGTGTGTAGAATCTGGTCAAGTTTGGCCAGTACAATCTGACGCAGATTAAAGATACCTGGACAATGAATGGAAAGAGAAAAAGGAGAGAGAGCTTAGATTAAGCAAGGCTTGTGCATACATGTAAAATTTTAAATTGTTGCCAATGAGCGCCAATAATCAATTGTTAGCACCCAGTTATTGCCAAATTTTCAAGTAAGCAGTGTGCACAATTCAAGTTTCAAGTTTCAAGTTTATTATGGGACTTGATAAATCGCTTAATCAAATGTTCTAAGCGATGTACATTTAAAATTTACAATATAAATGTAAAATACAGTAAAAATACATTACATTACAATGCATACAATATATTTAAGTAATAACTAAAAAACAATAAATTTAAGCATAGATAAACAAAGGGAAAGAAGGGAAGAAATACAATTTTAAATAAAGATAAGACAAAGAAGGAAAAATGATGTAATTAGAACAGAATTGATCAAATAATCATCATTCTTAAAATGTAAAAAAAAATTATGTGAGGAAGGCGTCATAAAACGGTAAAATTTTAACACAGATTTAAATTTATCCAATGAATTAACCAATAAACAGAATTTATAAAATAAATAAATTATGTAGAAAAAGCGTCTTTAAAAAGGAAAGTTTTTAACGCAGTTTTAAATTTACCCAAGTCTTTCTCATCCCGCAACATAATAGGAAGGGCATTCCAAGTTTGCGGTGCCATACAGGAAAAAATAAATTGTCTCCTAGTATTAATAATTTTTAATGATGGAATTGTTAGCAGGAATAAGCCCGATGCGTACCACACAATTTTGGGCACCAAAAGAACTGCCATCTCTAGATCAGACCTTAGGTCCATCAAGTTCGGCGATCCGCTCACGCAGAGGCCCAGCCAGGTGTAACCTGGCGAAAACTTAGTCACCCATATCTTTCTATGCATCTTTTGAGGAGATGTGTACTTAGGGGTGGAACGATACCACTCTTTCTGAATGCTTCCCCTGCATTTGCCAGTGTCCTATGTATTTTACACAAACTTTTGTAAAAATATCAGGGGGAATTGATGACATTCAAAGTTTTCTCTCAATGAGCTATGCGAAAGAGACTTCATTTTTAATGATAAAGCTCCTGTACACCCATTTCAGAACACACAAGGTCAGTGTTATGAAAACTGTCAGTTCCTTTTAGATGTGGAAATGAAAGCTCGTGCAGCAAAGGAGAGTTCCCCAAGCATCCAATTTAATGAAAACACACGCACCACACAGGTTTTGCTCTAACTACAATGGAAAACCAGACTATGAAGAGATCTACCCGATGACAAAAAGCAGAATATTAAGAGGCTGTACACTAACCATACTCTCTCACACTCATGTTAAAAATCTATGTTATCACTCTACGGATCAAGTCAGGGACAGGGATAGCACCTTTATTTGCCAGCCTGGAACTAATGAGTTTGTCCAACAGTTCCTCAGGCAAGGGGCTGCTGGTTCTATAATGCCCGGACATGCGCTGAAGTGGTTCTTTCTCCCAAACCCAGTTCTGCAGCATCTGGGATGGAGCTTCAACAAAATCCTTTTCCACATGTGTTCCACTGAACAATGCAAACTCTGCCTATGAGACAAACATAGACAATAAAAGCAAATAATGGAATGAATCCCGAGAGAGAGAAATGGTCTATACACAGATTAAATAAACTGCCTTCCTGTAACACAGCAAAGCATAGCACACACACAATTAAAAATAAATGAAGAGAAAGTTAAACTGCATAAATAAATTCCATATTTGCCCCAGCTCAGCAAGTAACATAACAAAAAAGTTTATATAACCACCCCACACACATCCCAAAATCCACAAAGTCTTGTGTTCTGAACATGAGGAGCCAGGCATGCAAAGGTCTAACAATGAGTAAAAGGGAATGAACACAAAGAACAGCCCTGCTTTCCTAATGCAGACACCAGAGTTTACCTGAGAGCACAGTTGATGCATTACATGCCCAAATTCATGGAAGTAGGTTTCCACTTCATCATGCTGCAACAGGGATGGGGCATCAGAAGTCTTTTTGGTGAAATTTGCTACCATTGCAGAAATTGCTATCTGCCTGGAACCATCTGGCAGCAAACAGCCAGGCTGGAGCCCAAAGCAAGCAGCATGCCCATATTTTCCCTCCCTGAATGAGGAAGGAGAAAGAAAGGATTAGGCTGCAGTAATTTAACTCCTCATTTTGTTCATCTGCTGAAGAGGAGCCAGGGTCCTATTAGACCAAGTCAGAAAGAATATTTAACATATCCTGTGCTTCCCATGGAGAAGTGCAAGGATTTGGGGGAAACCATGCTCACTCATTCTTTTGTACTCTTCTACATACATAGGACTTACCGTGGATATAAATCCAGATAAAACTTCCCAATTAGTTCACCTGAAGCAGCATCCATCACAGAATACAACATTACATCTTCATGCCACACGGAAGGATCTTTTTCTGGATGAAAAGTCAGGCCCAGCAACTCTTGGTAAATGTCTAAAAGACCAGAGGTCACCACCTCCATAGGGAAATATTCCTTCAATATGTTGTGATTCACACTGTACATGGTTTCTTCCACCTGATTCATATAATAACGCATATCATACATATGGATTTGCTCAGTAAACTCAAGTCCAAGTTCCTCACATTCTTTCCTCTTTAGATCCAACATAACTTCCCTCTCTTTCTTCCCAAGTGGCTCCAGTTTCTGAGACAACTCATCTAAAAAGGCAAAATAAAACCATTCATATGTGTATTAATACAGTACAATTTGAATGTAGATTTTGCTGGTTTGCAAAAGCTGCATAAGAATCCCTTTGGGAGATGGTATGCTTTGCTATTTTACGCACAGACTAGAGTATTCCTCCCTAATGTCTAGCATAGCTGTATTCTCACTACACACTTCCAACTGCACTCAAATCTTCTTTCTAGTAGAAAAGTATACAAGTCTTTGACTGGGGGTTGTGCTCTCCTACTTGCAAGTTTGTGTAGATGGCATCTACATTTTTCAGCTCCTCAGTTTGTACCAAAGCAGTTGAAAGAAAGAGAGAGGAGGAGTTTGGGAACACCTTACCCAGCCCAAGTCCGCTCTGACTGAAAAGAAAATCAGTTAGAAACATTACAAAACCATACCATAGCACAACAGGCACCAACACTGAAGTAACAACCATACACCCATGGAAAATGGTAATGGAATTCAAAAAAGCATGGGATAAACAGAGTATCTATAATTAGAAAACAAATGGTATAAATTTAAAAAGGCCGGTATTGGACAGACCTGTTTGCGTCCCATATATGGTGATTCAGGACTGGGGAGGGCATCAATAGAACTCCACTAATTTGGAACATAAGGATGTTACTGGCTAGACTTTACAATAGATAATCTGCAAACAATGGGATGGTTGGATAAGCTAGAGTGAGCTTAGATGACAACTTAAAATAAATAAACTTCAGCAGTTGGAATCTAGGACAATACCAAGAGGACTTTAGTCTATGGCCCAGAAATATCAAAGAAGAGACAAGTTAATCTAATCAATTATTTGAAATGAGAATAACTAATGGACAGACTGGATGGACTGTTCAAGTCTCTATCTTCTGTCATTTACTATGTTACTATGTCAGGCAAATATGAACTTATTTCATTTTTATTATTTATTGTCAAATATATTTTATTGAGCACAACAAACAGCCAGAACCAGAAGTACAAAGTGCAACAAGATCAGGTCAAGAATTCACCCTTGATCAACCCCCTCCCCCCAAGTCCCCCACCCCTGATCCCCTCACACTGATACAGCAGGAAGTACTCAATACTAAGGAAACAGGACAGTCCTAGACAAAAGGAACACTAAACAAAGCTTGTAACATTTGAACATCTCAATCATGTCACCCCTCTCTCTGCGTTCCTCGAGTATAACTGTAACTTACTTAGACATTCCTCATAAGGGAGATCCTTGAGTCCCGAGACCATCCTGGTGGCCATTCGCTGAATCGACTCACCTCTCAGCACATCCTTTTGATAATGTGGCCTCCAGAATTGTACACAATATTCCAGATGAGGTCTCACCATGGACCTGTACAACGGCATTACAACTTCGGGCTTCCGGCCGACGAAACTTCTTCGGATACAACCCAACATTTGTCTAGCCTTGGATGAAGCTTTCTCCACTAGATTGGCAGTCTTCATATCTTCACTAATGATCACTCCTGAGTCCCGTTCTGCTGCAGTTCTTGCTAAGGTCTCATCATTTAGAGTGTAAGTTCTACATGGATTTCTGCTGCCAAGGTGCATGACCTTACACTTTTTGGCATTAAAACTTAGTTGCCAAGTTGTGGACCAATGTTCCAGTAAGAGTAGGTCCTGCGCCATACTGTCAGGCACTCTGCTTTTGCCCACTATGTTGCACAGTTTAGCGTCATCGGCAAATAATGTAATTTTACCTCGAAGCCCCACAAGCAATCGTCAAGAAACGAAGATTTAACAACTCCAATCTTCCCTTATGCCAAAGGGAGGCTGCCCTCCGATAAGTAATACGAGCATGTCTTCCCATCCAAAGAAACCACTGAACCATATGCTCAAGCCGTTTCTCATCATAGGGAGACAGATAGAGGAAGAACCTGAAAGACGTACAACCACTGCGGAACAATAAGCATATTATAAAGATTCACCCGGCCCAACAATGAAAGCGGAAGACCCCTCCATAACTGCAGCCGGGTCTCAAATGTAGAAAATAAGGGTTCCACATTCAGAGAGTATAGATGGGAAAGATCAAGAGGATACGGACCCCTAAGTATTTTAACTCGGACTCTGCCCACCACAGAGGAAAAGGGCCCCTCCAAGCAGTACGGACTGCCAAACAGGAGGGCAAAGCCATTGACTTGTCGAGATTCAAGGAGAGGCTGGAATGAAAGCCAAATTCAGAAATGAGATCCAACGCAAGTGGCAAGGAAACCTCAGGATCTGTCAGGATCAAAAACATATTGTCTGCAAAAGCCAATGTTTTCAAAGATTCTCCCGCAACTCGGAGGCCGTGCACCTCAAAGAGACGTAAAGTACAGAATAACGGTTCCAAAAAGAGTAAAAAGAGCAGCGAAAAAAGGGGACATCCCTGGCGAGTACCCCAAAAAATGGGAAAAGAATCCATACGGATGCCATTTACTAGCAAGGACGCCCTTAGGTTAGAATATAAAGAACGCACCACCCGAAGATAAAGCCCTCCCAGCCCCACATACTCAAGCGTACGAAACAAAAAGGACCAATTAACACTATCAAAAGCTTTAGAGACATCCAGACTAACAAACAGCGAAGCAATTCCAAAATCCTGACAATGTGCCAACGCAAGGACCTTACGCACATTTCGGACCGATTGGTGACCCCATACAAAGCCCACTTGGTCCTCATGAATAACGGATGGGAGATGTGGAGCAAGACGATTAGCCAACATATGTGAAAACAATTTTAAATCAACATTGAGTAAAGAAATCGGGCGATAAGACCCTGGTTCAGCAGCCACTTTGCCCGGTTTTAACAACAAGGTGACGAGGGCCTCGTTAGCATAACAAGGAAAGGAGCCCCTAACTAAAGCCATATTATAATATTCAAGCAAGGGACCGCAGATATGGGGGGAAAGAATATGGTAAAACTCACCCGAAAAGCCATCAGGGCAAGGGGCCTTACCCGTGCGGAGACTTAATGGCCGTCTGCAATTCCAGTGCCTGAAAGGGATTAAGATGAGTCACCACTTCCTCAGCTAGATGCGGCATCCCAGATGATTGCAGATAATCCAAAATAAGTTCCTCCGGAATCTCATCAGGTGCAGCATAGAGTTGAGAAAAGAAATCAGAAAGAGTCGCTGCCACCTGCGCCGTTTTAGTCACCCGACCCCCCCCTGGCATCCGAAGCATCAGTATCGGTTTACGGCCCATCTTAGCATCCACAAATGTGCCAGTAATCGCCCAGGTCTGTTTCCAAACCTATGAAACCGATGTTTATGATAAGCTGCCCACTTCTGAGAACAAGGGTGAAGCAACGAATTAAGCGCAGCCTGAGTGGACAGATAGTGCTCCCGAGTTGCAGGAGAGGGGGCGGAATGAAAGGCGAGTTTAGCAACACCAAGGGCGCGCTCCAAAATAATGATACGACGATTAAAACGTTTGTCTGGCACAAAAAAAAGAATTAATATGACCTCGGAGCATGGACTTGACAGCTTCCCAAAACAAGATGGGATCCTCCTGATGCTGCTCATTATGTTGTAAATAATCTTCCCATTGGGTTCCCAAAAATGTTTGAAACTCTACATCTTGCGCCAAGTAAAAAGGAAAACGCCAGGAAGAAGAACACATATAAGCCGGATCTAAGTGTATATCGATCCATATTGGAGTATGATCAGAGATACTCAGAGGGCCAATCTCTGCTAATGACAAGGAAGGAAACAGGTCCGAAGACACAAAAATATAATCGATTCGAAACCAAGTATTATGCGCACGAGAGAGATGAGTATAGTCCCAAACCTCAGGATGTAAAAGGTGCCAAGGGTCAACCATGGAAAGAGTGTCACAAAGATCAGTAAGAAGATGACCCCGAGCCCCTAACGAAGAAGACAAAGTACCCGATTTATCAGAGTCGGGATCACTGACTAAATTAAAATCACCCACCAGGAGCAAAGGATCACCAGAATACCGGGCGTGGAGAGAACATAAGAACACAAGCAATGCCTCCGCTGGGTCAGACCTGAGGTCCATCGTGCCCAGCAGTCTGCTCATGCGGCGGCCCAACAGGTCCAGGACCTGTGCAGTAATCCTCTATCTATAACCCCTCTATCCCCTTTTCCAGCAGGAAATTGTCCAATCCTTTCTTAAACCCCAGTACCGTACCCTGCCCTATTACGTCCTCTGGAAGCGCATTCCAGGTGTCCACCACACGTTCTACTCTCTATGCCCTTCAGACGAATTAGGCCCGTAAAACCACCAGCAACAGATAACTCATGTCCCCCAGCAAGATACGCAAAAGTAAATGACGACCATCCGGGGATTTATCAAGAACCTGAACTCCCAGGGGCGAAGATCTCCGTATTAACACCGCTACACCACCATGACGCCTAGGGGAGGAAGCAAAATAAACCTCCCCAACCCACGAGCGACATAACTTAAGATGTTCTTCATCCGTTAGATGAGTTTCTTGTAAACAAGCAACATCAGTGTTGACGCTGAAGAGCTGCCAAGATTTTAGACCGCTTAATCGGTGACGTGATGCCCCCAACATTCCATGAGGTTAGCCTAAATGGTAAACTTACATCTGCCAGAGAAAAAGAAAAATGTAGCCCAGAAGCAAACACCACCACAAAATCAAGACCCCAGCCTCCCCCAGGGCCATCCATCCCAATATGTACCAGAACACTAAATAAGAAAGGGGGGGAGGGCCAAGAGGCCGTCGCCCCAAAAATGTTGTATGAGTATCCCACAGAAATAGAGAGCACAAAAGGAGTCCCGGACTCTCCATAGGAAGTAAGCAGAACAACAAATACCTGGAACCCCAGAAACTAAACCAAGTAATCAGTGAAAGTAAGACCCCCCCACCCCCCCAAAACCCAACCCTTCCCTTCCCAAGCCTCCCCCCCAAAGTCATATCCCCCATACTCCCAACACAAGCTCACAATCCGTCCCACAGAAGCGGGACCGAGAGAGGAAGTCACGATCAGATGTGGGCAGGGCCCCAGACACCCCACCCCACCCCACCCAGTAGTCCCCAACCAGGCTCAAAATAGAAAATCCCACACACACACAAAGCCAAACCAATAACTACCTCCCAGCCCTCCCAATCAGTCACCCCCCCCAAGGCCAAACCACATACATACAAGCCCTTACCTTTATCCTAAAACACCCTCTACCATTCAAACCGAAGTCTGAAGTACCGCTGAAGAGGTACCCATGCTCAACCATCCACAGCCAGGCATTCAATTCCCAAACACTCCAAACCCCACTATCACACTAATTGAAGAACAAACAAGACAGGGATCGAAGCCCCCATGAAATAGGCTACGGTCACACTTCAGGCAAACAACCAACAGGCCCCAAATAGTCACCACAGGGGTCAAAGTTCCCTCAGTTAACAGTCAGGGTGTCGAAGAAGGACCCAGTTCAGCAGGCATCATCCACAGTAGTATAACTCTTCCACCTGGCACTCGTCCAGATCCGCAGATGTGCCAGGTATTGCAACATAAAGCGCTGCTTTCGGTCAAATAGTGCGGAGCACACCCTGGAGAAACGCCACCGTTGTTCTTGCAGAGCCAGCGAGTAATCTTGAAAAATCTGGAGCGGCATTCTCTCATAGGTGAGGGTGTTGCGCTTCTGTTTGTATGAGCACATCAGCTCAGCCTTGTGCGCTGAATTATGCACTTTTAAGATTGTAACTCGGGCGCGGGTGTGGTCCTCTGAGTGTCTGCCCAAGTGGTGTGCCCGATCTAAACGCAAGGGCCCCATTCCAGGCGGCAAGGGAAGTTCAGTAGTGAGCCAGGATTCAATAGTAGGCAAAAGGCGGGAATCGGGCACCGTCTCGGGCAAACCGATCAGCCGAAGGTTATCTCATCGCGATCGGTTCTCCAGATCCTCGATTTTCTCCGCCTGGCACTGTAATTGGTCTTTGAGGGAGAGGAGATCTGCTGCCGATGTCATGTGTGCTTCCTCCACTAGCACCACTCGCGTCTCGAGCTCTCCTGTGCGCCGAGTGGTCTCAGTAAGTAAGGCTTCTAATGAAGTGAGTTGCCGACAGGTTCTCAAAGTGCGAGTCCAGCATGCGAACCACAGATGCCAATAGGGCCTCAATGTGTGCTTCTGAAAGGGGCAGCGGGGATACCGACTCCGCCGCCACCATCTTAGAGTCAGATTTGGAAGGCCGCGGTTCTTTATCTTTGTCCTTTCTAGTGGTCCTCCCACTCATCGCCGGGCTAACGTGCTGGACAAACCTGTCCATACACTAATCCAAGCCCCAGAACTCCTGTGCAGACACTAAGTGATGTTAGGCTAGGTGGGGAGGATTGTAGAACCCCAGAGCTCCAGCAAGATATGTCCTGCTCTGCTCAACACATCACATGACCGTTTTTATTATTTATATACCACTTATATCCTAAGTTGTTTATATTCAGGTACTTTATCATATTTCCCTATCTGTCCCAGTGGGCTCAAACTATCTAGTGTACTTGGGACAATGAGGGGATTAAGTGACTTGCCCAGGGTCACAAGGAACGGCGAGGGATTTGAACCCACAACCTCAAGGTGCTGAGGCTGTAGTTCTAACCCCTGGCTGAAATGAGAATAACTAATGGACAGACTGGATGGACTGTTCAAGTCTCTATCTGCTGTCATTTACTATGTTACTATGTCAGGCAAATATGAATTTAATTCATATACTTTTTCTCCTATGAAAACAGGAAGAATTTTACCTGTGTGGCATGAGCCATCACCCCTCCCCCATCCATTTAGAGGTGTCCATCTAAAAATTTCTGAGCTGTCCAGGATTCAACACTTTGTAGGCCCAGAGCAGTAGCATATCAAGTGTAGGCCCAGTACAGCTATGTCTCAGACAGTATGCCTGTGACATGAAAATGCGACAGGAAGCTCAAGACTCGTATGCCTTTCCAATAGAAAGATTAGAGATACCTACCTAATCTTCCCTTCTAGTGCAAAAGGGAAACAAATCTTGACCAGTGGGATGTACCAAAGCAGTCCCTCAAGTTTTGGGTGGGATAAAAGGAGCCTGTGGACAACACAAAAGAATCAAAAGAGCTGTCCACATGAGCTACCACATCCACCCTATAAGATTTAGTAAAAGTATGGAGAGTGAACTATGTGGCCGCCCTACAAAATTTTGTTAAGGCATCACCACCCCAGACTCTGCCCACAAAGAAGCCACTCTTCTAAGAGTGTGTTCAAAGAAAACAGAAGCTACTTACCGCACCAGACGTACACCAGGAAATATCCACAAATCCACCTTGCAACAGAAGCCGTAGAGACCAACTTTCTTAAGACTACGATTAGTCAACAAGAGATGATCTGAAAGATGAAAGGGATTCATCACTTCCAGGTACCAGATGAGAACTCTTGTGGACATTCAGCAAGGTCACATTTTATCTCTTTTCTTTGAGCTTGCTGAATGAAAAGCGGTTAGCCAAAACCTCCCAATTCATATGGAAAGCAGAAACAACCTTTGGAAAGAAAGAAGACACCATTTGCAGTGAAATACTAGCCTCAGTGAAGAAAGGGTTCCCTGTATAACAGGGCCCAAATCTCCAACACTCTTGCTGAGAAAATAGCCACCAGAAATGTATTCGACGGCAATATCTACGAGCATGCTTCCTCTAAAGGATAAGGCGCCTTGCACAGGGAATGCAGGAGAAGGTTAAGATTCCACATCAAAAGGGCTGCAGAACTGGCAGCTTTAGCCTTGTAGTTCTTTCAAAAATGTTACATTTTTGAAAGGAACTACAAGAGAAAGCCAGAGAAACATACTCCAGATGACTTCTGAAATATGATAGACCTGTCACTTGAACTTTAAGAGAACTACCACTAGTCCTTTTTCTAGCCCATCCTGAAGGGCTAGAATAGTGCGTAAAAAGAGGCACCTGAGATAGCTCAACTGCCTCCCCAGTGCACCAGCTCTGGAAAGACTTCCAAATCCTGCCACATGCCACCACTGTCACAGAGTAGCAATGACCACTTCCACATACTTCTTGCATGCTAAGACCATGCACTCAAGAGCCACGCCATAAGACCAAAGCATTCTGAATTCCCTAGGGCTACTGAACCCCGAGAAGACCCAAATGCAGCGGAAGCTTGAATCGCTAAGCCATCTGAAGCCTGCCTAGATCTGCATAGCAAGGACAATGCAGCCAATCCGGGCCAACCAGAAATCACCAACCTCAGATGGTCCTGCTGATCACTGAGCAAAGAGAAAAGACATAACAGCCCCATCCAAGACCAGGGCTGCACCAGAATGTCCATGCTTTCACTTTCTGGTTTAAGTTTCCAAGTTTATTAAAATTTTGTTATCCCGCCTTATCAGATAAAGGCGGCTGAAGCAAGGAGCTTTCTTGTTGACTGCCAACACCATCAGATCGGATGTCAGAACCCTGCAACATTGTACAATCATAGAGAACGACTTCTGGGACAAAAACCATTCTGTCACCTGCACTGCTGATAGTGCTAGCAGATGGGCTTCCTCCCAACAGAACAGCCTGGCCTATATTTGGGGAAGATCAGTCTCCCTCTTGTCATCATTGGGACTTCTTGGGGCCACTGCTAGATGCAAAGCAAATCCTGGATAGCATCAGTTACCCCTGAAATGTTGCTAGGAATATGGAAACATGTGGAAGAGATTGTTGCACTCTGGCAGAGATATCAAGATCCGCAGGGCTTGGTGCTTGGACCAGTGCTCTTTAACATCTTTATAAATGATCTGAACATAGGTACGACGAGCGAGGTGATTAAATTTGCGGATGATACGAAGTTATTCAGAGTAGTAAAGACGCAGGGGGATTGTGAAGATCTGCACCGTGACATAATCAAGCTCGAGGAATGGCATCGACATAGCAGATAAGGTTCAACGTGGATAAGTGTAAAGTGATGCATGTCGGTAACAAAAATCTCATGCACAAATACAGGATGTCCGGGGCAGTACTTGGAGAGACCTCCCAGGAAAGGGACTTGGAAGTTCTGATCGACAAGTCGATGAAGCCGTTCACACAATGTGCGGCGGCAGCAAAAAGGGCAAACAGAATGCTAGGAACGATAAAGGGGATCACGAACAGATCAGAGAAGGTTATCATGCCGCTGTACCGGGCCATGGTACATCCTCACCTGGAGTACTGCATCCAGCACTGGTCTTCGTACATGAAGAAGGACACGGTACTACTCGAAAGGGTCCAGAGAAGAGCGACTAAGATGGTTAAGATTAGAGAAACTGGGCCTCTTCTCCCTCGAACAGAGGAGATTGAGAGGGAACATGATCAAAACATTCAAGGTACTGAAGGGGATAGACTTAGTAGATAAGGACAGGTTGCTCACCCTTTCCAAGGTAGGGAGAACAAGAGGGCACTCTCTAAAGTTGAAAGGGGATAGATTCCGTACAAACGTAAGGAAGTTCTTCTTCACCCAGAGAGTGGTAGAAAGCTGGAACGCTCTTCCAGAGGCTGTTATAGGGGAAAACACCCTCCAAGGATTCAAGACAAAATTAGACAAGTTTCTGCTGAACAGGAACATGCGCTGGTGGGGCTAGTCTCAGTTAGGGTGCTGGTCTTGGACCAGAGGGCCCCGCATGAGCGGACTGTTGGGCATGATGGACCACTGGTCTGACTCAGCAGTGGCAATTCTTATGTTCTTAAAAGGAGCCCCGCCAGGAACCAGCGGTCTACTGTGGGGGAGGGAACTAGGCAGATGCTCCACCACGCAGGCCATGTGATCCTGCAACATCTGATCCTTAAAGGGTAGCAAACTCAGGGGGCTTTAGAGGCAGAGTCCCCAGCCCACTGCTGAATCCAGAGCATTTTAGGAGCCTAGAGAGAAGGCCGAGCCCTTATTCATAACCCAGAACATGTCAGAGCGCATCTGTACATAATCCACCCCCAAGATCAGAAACTAGGGTAGGTGTCCTCTTCCATCTGTGGGAGCCTGATGCAGGAGAATATGGCAGGCATGAGCCATGAAGGAAGCTGCCACTGCTGCTTTCAGCCCCAATGCCAGCGCTGCAAACCATCTTTTGAGTGCAAAATCCACTCTTTGGTCCTGCACATTTTGAGAACCATCCTGCCATCACTGCATAGGGAAGTGCAGCGGATGACTTCTGCTACCAAGGAATTCACAATAGGCAAGACAAAAATTACCTGAACTTCCTGAACCAGTGGGTACAACAGTCATGGTCTATGCCACCTACAGGGGACCCTCCAGGACATTCCACTGTTCTATCAGCATCATGGTGATGTCTGGATGAGAAGGGAACAGGTAGACTGTGGCTTAGTGCTGATCATAACTGTTCTTTGAACAGCAACAGTCTAAGGAGAATTCAAGTGCAGAATCCGCAAGGCTGTGGTTTGAAAAGATGGCACACAGTTAGGTCCTCTCCCTTGTCCAGGAACATCAGAGACTCTCAATCTGGCGATACCCACTGGGTTCTGGCATTTTCCAAGAGCAAGGAATCCTCATGGGGCATAAGGGCATCTAATTTGACCTCCAGTCATCCTTGTCTCCTTCTGGCTGGACCTCAGGGTCAAAAGACTATGCAGCCCTGGGAAGATTTAACATCTTAAGAGGGAAACTAAACTCCTTGAGCTACAGAAGTGGAGCCATAAAAACATAATAGCTTTACTGGTCAGACCAATTGTCCATTGAGCCCAGTAGCACGTTCTCACGGTTGCCAATCCAGGTCACCAGTACCTGACAAAACTCCAAGGAGTAGAAATATTCCATGCTACCAATCCAGGGCAAGCAGTGGCTTTCCCCATGTCTTTCTCAATAACAGACTATGGACTTTTCCTCTAGAAAATTGTCCAAACCTCTCTCAAAACCAGCTACACTATTCACTTTTACCACAACCTCTGGCAATGTGTTCCAGAGCTTAACTATTCTGAGTGAAAAAATTTTCCTCCTCTTGGTTTGAAAGTATTTCCCTGTAACTTCATCAAGTATCCTTAGTCTTTGTAATTTTTGATGGAATGAAAAATAGATCCACTTTCACCCGTTCTACTCCACTCAGGATTTTGTAAACTTCAATCATATCTCCTCTCAGCTGTCTCTTTTCCAAGCTGAGGAGCCCTAACCTTTTTAGTTCCATCCCCTTTATCTTGGCCATTCTTCTTTGAATCTTTTCTAGTGCCACTATATCTTTCTTGAGATAAGGAGACCAGAATTTAACGCAATACTCCAGATGAGGTTGCACCATGGAGCAATACAGGAGCATTATAACATCACAACATCTGTGGAGATGTGGCGGTATATAAACTTAAGGTTTAGTTTAGTTAAGTTAGTGTTATTAACTATCCCTTTAATAATTCTTAGCACCCTGTTTGCTTTTTTGGCCGCCACACATTGGGCAGAAGATTTCATTGTATTGTCTGCAATGACACACAGATCCTTTTCTTGGGCACCAACCCTCAAAGTGGACCCTAGCATCTGGTAACTGATTTGGGTTATTCTTCCCAATGTGCATCACTTTGCATTTGTCCACATTAAATTTCATCTGCCACTTGGACACCAATTCTTCCAGATGGACCCCGATAGCCCATATAGGCTTCAAACAATAGCTGAACAAAAGCAGAGGTAAAACCTGGCAGGGGTGGACAAGAATTAACCCTGCCCCCTGAGGTTCCTGTGCACAGGCGCTTTACTGAAGGTGAATCATGACCCAGAGGCGGTTAACTGCACGGAACCTGCTGCCCGCCCCCCCAACCCCTTACTGCATGTAGAGTATGGATGCTCCTCAGGCACCCATCTAGCCCAAATCTGGCACATATATCTTGAAGTTTGAGACAAAAAAGAGGCTTTTAAAAATTGGGACAGAAAATCCAAGGTGGCCATATTGGCTGCACGAGGGCGCCAAAAAACAGGACACGGCAGCAAGGAAAAATCAAAATCATGGAGAAGGGGTTTTTAAAAAGGTGGGTAAGTCAAAAGCTTGCCCCAAAACTAGGAATAAGAGTCCCCCCATGTGCCCCATAGACAATAAAGGCTCAGTACTTACAGTGCAGCTGGTGCTATGCCTCCCTCAACCCTCAGGCAAGCTGGAAAATGGTGAAGACTTATTGCCTCAGACAAGCATAAAAATAAATAGACACAAAGAAATGCTTGCATCTTCTGGCTGCTACTCAGACTGGGTTGGAGCCTGCATCCCTTGACCCCACCACCCCTCACTCTTCTTGGGGGTGGGGGAATGCAGCTTGCACCTGATAAAGTCCTAGAGACTGACAGGTGCCAATCAGCCTGTGCTCAGCCCCAAGAACATCTGCAGACCACAAGGGACAAGCAGTGCTACAAAAGGAATGGTCCCTGAGCTATCTCAGTGTTAAATGCAGGCTGGCCAGGTAGATGCCATGAAACAGTATGTGTGTGTGAGGTGGGAGGAGGGTGTAACAGAATATCTGTCTCCACCAAGGCAGAACTACTCCAGGAACCCTGGGCAGCATCTAGGCACCAGAAAGCCTCTAAAAGTGGTACTCCCCTCCTCCGAAAATAAAACCAAAGAACAGAGCAGAGAAAAATGATGAAACCTGCAACTTGTATGTAAAAGATGAACTGAGGAACACAGAGCAGTGTCAGAGGTGAAGGAGCCTAAAAATGTAGATACCTTCTGCACAGAAACTCACAAGTAGGGGAGACTCATGCTTTTTACACTAGAAATCTCATTCTAGAAAACAAGTTAGCTTTAAGTTGTATTTGTTGTTGCTTGCATTAATAAAAATTGTTTGAACTTAAAGTGTTTTTCCAGAAGTCAAAAAAAAGAGTATGTATGTATGTCTGACAACACAATACTTTCACACACTATGTGTGGTAAAGAAAACTGATAAGCACAAAAACAGTGAGAAAAAGCACCACAGTATCTGGATGAATACACTTGAGTTTATTACGAGAAGTTGCTTGTAAGTAAAAAGCATCCAGTGTTGCTAGTGGTCAGTGATGCAAAAGGGATCCAACACAGTCTGTTTTGGTGGTTATTGTTCTCCCTCAGGAGTCCTTAAGAGCAATTTTAAGGAACAATTGGTAGGACAAAGGTGGTACAGAAAAAGTGAATAAATGTGCAGGGATTGTGGATTACATGAAGGTAAAAATACAATAAGGAATATGAGTAAGATAAGGGAATAATTGTGTATGTATTTTTAATTAAACACCTTGGACACCTTTTTATTACATAGGACTATATTTAATGTGGGGATGGGGAGGTAAGTTATGTGATTTAATGAGTTTATTCCTGGTGAATGGGATGGGTGGGGGAGGGGTCTTTTTTATATGCATTTGACAATAATTGTTAGAATGTCAAGTGATTTGTAGGAATTATCTGATTGAATATTGTACACTTGTTGCAAGAGTTAAAACTGAATAAAGAATTTAAAAAAAAAAAAAAAAAGGGAAAACTAAATTTCATAGCTAAGTGCATAAATATGTGAGAAAATAAGTACATTTTGACTGTATGCATCTTTCACAAAGAAACATTTATATTAAATTAAATTACACTTTATATATGCCACAACAAAAGTGCATCATACATGGAGAGGATAACAAGCAGCAAAATTATTGTAGAAAGGGTATAAAGAAAACCATTTACACTATTTCCAAAATTTATAGATCACAATCCCATTGAAAGACTGCCCAATGCAGTATACAAAATAATCTTTCTAGAAATATTCCCGACTCATCCATTTTTTCACACCCATTAGAAGCTTTAAGAGATGCAGGCAGAAAACATTGTACCTAGGAAAGTGATCACACTTTTGCTGGTTTTAGCCATATTCATTTCCACAATAAAGTCAGCATGATTGCTAAATTCTAGCAGTCTGGCTTTCTGAACGCGCAGCTCTAATATCTCCTGAAGGATCTGAGAATTTTCCTGCAACAAGAATGACAGAAGTAGTAAGCAGAGATACTGCCCCAAACTTGCACCAGGTAACAGGGATACTACTATTACCAAAGTTCATATCAGGGAACAGATATGAAGCTTACTCAGAACTAGTATGAAACTATTTACCCTCAATACTGTAGAAATGGCAAGAAATAAAAATTTTATGAAAGAGAGGAGAGAGAAAAGGAAGGCTTTGTTGTTCAAATTCATTAAAAGAAAAGAAATCTGGCAACATGACAAGGTCGAGCACAGCTTACATCTTTACACCGGGAATTAAATGCTCGCTCCATCTCTTTGCGAGTCTCTGGAACAAAACATTTCTTCATAAGAGGAAAAAAGTGTGGATATTTCAGAGTGACCTTCAACTTTCCATCCTCCATTCTTTCCAGGGGGTTTATAAAATCCTCCGGAAGCCCTCCTGAGAAGAAAAAAACAGTCAATAGATGCAAACACCATTTAGAAAACAGGTATTTTGAAAACCATGATCAAATATCCTCCTTCAAAACACAGTCTACATGTGGGGAAGAGGATGGCTGGATCTGAGGGCTATAAGTGGGCATGCAGCATAACTTCTTTTGCTTATCCGAGCCATTTGAACAGAGGACTGAGGAAGGATAGCTACCGTTACAGTGGTGGTTCTCAATGGGCAATAAGTGATGCTATGCCACCCATTCATCCTTCTAACCAGGCGAGAGCTCCATCTGGACAGATCTCACGCTCCTTCTCCCTCCCCCCCCCATTTAGATGCTAAGACAGGACTAAAAGGAGGAACAGAAAACAAAATTAAGTTGTATTTGATTCCATATATCTAACTAATTGATGTATCATGGAAGGATATAGTTTGGTCTGATCATCGTTTATGTAATTTTCAAGTAAAATGGCAGAATAAATTAGGAAAGAGAAAGTTGATATTATGGGAAGAGGTAAGGTGGATCATGTAGAATTTTGGTCACACTATGAATTGAAAGCAAAAGAGGAGCTAGAGGATAATTTTTTATCCAATTGGATGAATTTTAGTATTAAAACTTTAGATAAAATAGCACCACAGAAGAGAATGCGTAAGAGGAAAAGAGCAAGCATTTGGTTTGATGCAGAACTATTAGAAGTAAAAAAGGCACTTAGAAGGGTGAAGAAGTTTTGGATTAAATCAGATAAAATAGAAGACAGAACACAGTGGAGATTGAAACTCAAAGAATATAAAAACTATGATTACAGAGAAACGTAGTACTTATAAGGATAAGATTGGAGATGTAAAGAAAAATTGTAAAGAGCTTTTTAATTTGGTTCATGGGTTGTTTGAAACGATTCAAAAAACGATCTAAAAAGGAAGTTATCCCATCTTCTAATAAGCTGGCGGAATTTTTAAAAAATAAAATCAGTGGGTTACAAACATCTTTTAAGGATCAAACTATAGATGTTGTAGATTCATATATAGATTTTAATGACCAAGTCATTGATGGGTCAGATATTGATTATTTTATGGGACAATTAGATGGTGCTAGGACAGATATGATTTGGGAATATTTTGTTAACCCAGAGTGGGATTTATTCTGTAAATTATATTCAAAATATGCTAAAAGAAAACATTGTCGTTTAGATACCTGTCCAAAAAATGTATTGAGAAATGCACCATTTAATTTTAAAACTACACTTTCCCCTCCCCATTCGCGGTTTCTGCACTCGCGATTTCACATAAGAACATTTGACCACATCACCAACGCCTTCCTAGACTCACACTGGCTTCCAATACAAGCCCACATCCAATTCAAACTATACTGCGTGTTATTCAAAACATTAAACGGAACGGCACCCACCCACCTAAACAACCATCTAAACAGGAACCTCTCAACCAGACAGAAGAGAACCCAATCCCCTTTCTCCTACCCCCCTTTTAAAGGAACTAAACGCAAAAAGATGTACGATCTTCCTACGCTCCTGCCCCGTGCAGATCGCCATGAGGAAATGGCTGTAGGGCGTTCCTGTCGTAGTCTCGAGAGACTACGGGAACTCACAGCAGCCATTTCCTCATGGCGATCTACATGGGCAGGAGCGTAGGAAGATCGCTCCTGCCCCGAAAGCCCTCTAGACCATCAGGTAAGGCCGGGAAGGTGGCAGGGAGGTGGGGGTGGGTCAGAGCCGGATAATCGTGGTTTTTCGCCATTCGCGGTCTGGCTCTGCCTTTATCCCCCGCGAATAACGAGGGAGAAGTGTAATCTTTTTAAATGGATTACTTTACAGTTGCAAAAGGGACAATTTGAGCAAAATTTAGGAAGAATTATAATTATACCAATTGTGAAGAATCCCAAGGAATCACTTAAGTGTGAAAACAACTATAGACCAGTAGCTAGCATCCCATTATTTGAAAAGTTAAGAGGGGTTAGTTAATGTTGAATTGATAAGATACTTGGACAAATTTAAGATTCTGCATGACTACTAATCAGGGTTTCGATCAGGATACAGTATAGAAACTGTAATAGCATCACTGTTGAATCAGATTGATATTCTGTTTAGCACAGGTACTAGTGCCCTGATCTTACAGCTGGACCCGAGTAGCGCCTTCGATTTAGTGGATCATAATCTACTACTAAACTGCATGAATTCTATTGGGATTAGGGGTAATGTAAAAAACTGGTTTAGTGGATTTTTGAAATATAGATCTTATGAAATGTTTACTGAAGACAAATACTCTTTTACATGGAAGAACTCATGTGGAGTTCCGCAGGGTTCTCCCCTATCCCCGACGTTGTTTAACGTATATTTAGTCTCTCTGGCCCACTTGCTTCAAAATTTGAACATAATGTTTTATATATATGCAGATATTATTTTACTACCCTGCAAGACCATTTCCAATGAGTTAATTACCCAGATTTCCAATGTTTTGAAAAAGGTAGAATCGTGGATAAGGCAGCTTAGGATAAAACTTAACTCTGAAAAAACCAAGATCTTTTTAGCGAGCCCTAATGATAAAATTCAGGAATCAACAATCCAACTTAATGGTCAAAACTTTTGAGATAGCGTCAAATTTGAAGATTTTAGACATAACCCTGGATTGTAGTCTAACTTTTAGGAAGCACAGACCTTATAATTAAAAAAATTATGCACTATTTTTTTTTTTTTTTTTAAAAAAACACTATTAAGGAAATTAAGGACTATTAAGAAGTATTTTGATATGGAATCCTTTTGACTACTGGTTCAGTCTACAGTATTGTCCACTTTTAGATTACTATAATATTATTTATTTAGGATTAACGAAAAAGATTTTATTACAACTTCGACTGGTTCAAAATACCGCAGTTCGTTTAATTTTTGGTCTTAAAAAAATACAACCACATAAGCCCTTATTATACTAGACTACACTGGTTACCGTTTGGGGCCAGAGAGCTTTTTAAATTTGGATGTGTTTGCTATAAGGCACTTTATGGACTACCACCTTCTTATTTAGTACCATATTTGAAATTGTTTAAATCAATAAAGTATACCAGAAATTCGGGGATGTTTATCTTCCCTACCCCAAGGGCATGTCGCTATAAAACATTCTTTGATAGGACTTTAGAATATCAGGCCGGGAAAGTAAATTCTTGGATAAGTCCACTGATTGCTCAGGCTCTTACTCTATATTTAGGAAATTACTAAAAACACATTTATTTGATAAACAAGAATGATGATTTTTAGCATAAGCTTTTTAATGATTTTTATTGGGTTGTGCCTTTTCTTTTAACTATGTTGTATTAATTGAGATATTACTGCATGTCAGAAATTGTATTTTAACCATGATGTATAATTCTGCCCATAGAAATGTGTAAGTGACTATTTATTAACTGAAATGTTAGTTAATTATACTGTTGTGAACCACCTAGAACTATTGGCAGGGCGGTATACAAGAAACTAAATTATTATTAACTTCCTTTGTACAGACTGCTTGAGGCAACTTACAAACCTACTAAAAATCAAAACAAAACACAATGCATAAAACAGATAACCAAAATACATTTTAAAGTAGCATATCAAACATATCCAAGGTAATGCAGGAGCTCAATTCACATCAGCAAAACTTCAGTCCACATCGAAGGCCTAAAAAACCTATCACATCTTTGAATGGTCACTTCCTGAAATGTTTTGGTGAACCAGCAATGCTGGAATAACTTTATGAAAATGAAGACAGAACTTAAACACTTCTAAAGCATTGAAATACTCTCAGGAAACTAGTACCAAAGGATGACTATTTCTTCTACATCTTATGCCTTCTTTTGAAGCAATTTATTCACTGAATATACTGCTTCCACCAAAACAAGACAAAAACTGTTTTAAAGATAAATGTATGCAATGTAGATCGAGAGGAACGCCATAAAGTATGTGGCTTTGGGATCTGTGTTATGTTGTTCACATAGGAGGAAGAGAAGGGAATGTTCAGGAATAGGGGAAATGTGCATCTTACCCAAATCTTCATTGGAGAAAGTCAGAAAAGTGTCATCTTCATTCAAGTTCTTATTAAAATCAATACAGAGGTTGCTCAGCTTTATCTTAATGTTTTTAATTTCCTAAACAAGGAAAAAAAATTAAGCTTAATGGAAGATAAACAAGGCAAATACAAACAGAAAGAGTAGCAGACAACGCTTTGATAATCTTTTAGTCCCTGGAGCTTCAATATGCTAGGTGTACAATCCCTTCCCCCTATAGTTAAGTCCCAAAGCCAAGCAACATACCTGAACAAATCCATGACAAGAAAGGGGTACTGGTGAAGCTCCCCAGCAACAATTTGTGAACTGGTCTGTTCTGCAAAATGTGAAAAACAAGCAATAAACAGGCACCAAGTCAACACAGAAAAAATATTGAGGAACAATGTAGAACTAACCTGTGTGCAATGAGCACCCACATGAGACAGCCTTCAGGAATGCATACTTGCAGAAGTGGAAAACTTCCCACAGGATCCGTCAACAAGCAGGAAGATCATGAAGCCTGGCAGGAGAATAAGCGAAGCAGAAAGCAGGCAATTCAGAACAAGTGAGAGGGCGGGCCGTACTGAATCCGCCAAGGACCAACAGAAAGAAGTTTTATCAAAGGTGAAAATCTAATCTTCCATTCTGTTTCGTCCCTTCCGGATTCAATACGCTAGGCGACATACCAAAAGCAACGGAAGCATCTAGGGAGGGACAGAAGAGCCTGCCCGGAACACCAAGATCCCAAAAGTGGTATCAGTTTCGAGCTGCTACATTCACCCAGAAAAAAAAAAAAAAAAGCAGATAAAAGGTAGGAAGAGAGGACCAAGGAGCCGCCCTGCAAATTTAATCTGGAGAAAATGCGCAAAGACACTGCCCATGAAACAGCAACACTTCTAGTGGAGTGGACCTTAAGGGAAATAGGCAGCAGCTTGCCATGGGTGACATACTGTATATACTCGAATATAGGATGAGATTTTGGGGCCCAAAAATGGAGGTCTTGTCCTATATTCGGGTCATCACCCGACCCCCTCTCCGACTTGATACAGGCCTCTAATAGGCCGGGACAGGAAAGATCCCTCCAATCTCCTGTCCGGCCCGGCTGATGCAAATAATTTTTTTACCCCTCCCCCACATACCTTTTCTGCTATCCTCCCCCGGTACCTTTTTAGTTATCCCTGGTGGTCCAGTGGTGCATGGTCATGACCGCGCTCCTGCGTCCAGGCTTCTTGAGTTCCCGCGCAGCCCTGTACTGCTAGCAAAATGGCTGTCGCCAGTTCTCGTGAGACCTGGCGTCAGCCATTTTGCTAGCAGTACAGGGCTGCACGGGAACTCAAGAAGCTTGCTCCTGCGTGCCTGTGCACTGCGAGCCCCAATGGACGATTCAAAGGAGGTGTGCAGGGCAGGAGGGCGGTCCTGACCATACACTGCTGGACCACCAGGGATAACTAAAAAGGTACTGGGGGAGGTTAGCAGAAAAGGTATGTGGGAGGGAAGGGGGGTTTAAAAAATTATTTGCATCGGCCAGGCCAGGAGGGATCCCTCCTGTCCTGGCCCGGCCTACCAGAGGTGGAAGAGAAAGTGGGACTGGGTGTAGAGCCTAGCAGGGCAAAGAGGGAAGGGGGCTGGGTGCAGAACTTGGTAGGGAGGGAGGCTGAGTGCAGAGCCTGGCAGAGAGGGGCGTGAGGGAGAGAACACTGGGCGCAGGGAATGGTACTTGAATATTAAGCCCCTGTCTTATATTCGAGTTAACCATTTTCCTCCTTTTTGGGGGGAAAAATGGGTCTCAACTTATATTAGAGTATATATGGTAAGCCACAGAAATGGCCATATGAATCCATCGGGCAATAGAGATCAGATGCTGGCCGATTACACTGAGGTGAAGCAGTCAGGACAAAGAGGAGATCAGATAGCCAAAAATTAGTCCTTTCCAAAAGTGGAGAAAGACTCTTGAAGTTCAACTTGCGCAAGATCTGATCCTTTTGATCCAAGCCTGTGGAATGAAATTCAGGCATGTGGGTGCTCATTGCACATAGGTTAGTTCTACATTGTTCCTCAATGTTTTTTCTGTGTTGCCTTGGTGCTTGTTTATTGCTTGTTTTCATGTTTTGCAGAGCAGACCAGTTCCAAAATTGTTTATGTTGCTGGGGAGCTTCCCTAGTAACCCCTACCTTGTCATGGATTTGTTCAGGTATGTTGCTTGGCTTTGGGACTAAACTACAGGGGGCTCTAGCTCTCTAAGGTAAGAGGAGCACGTTTAGTGTTTAGATTTTTGCAATTTCTGGATTGCAATAAAGAGTGTTTAGATTTTTGCAATTTCTGGATTGCAGGAGGAATTGAGCACCAGGGGAAGTCTGAGAAGGGTGGCACAATCAAGCTGGCTTTACAAATCCACTGAAGCTTCTCTGAAGCAGCGGTCCGGCTCTGTGAGACTGTATCCTTTCCTCTGACAGAGTACAATGCACAGGGTCTCAAGGCACTTAAGCCACCGAACCCCTCCAAAAAAAACCAAAAACAAAAACTAAGCAAAAAAATAACAGAACTTTATTTTTCTATACCACCTTAATCAAAAAAATTCTAGGCGGTTTCCACAAAAGAAAACAAACTGGACAATCAGTGAAATACAAAATAGTAAAAAATGAATACAACCTATTGTATTAAAAAGACATTAAAAAATTTAAAATTAATGGAATAAAATAAGAAAGATGCAGAGCATATTCAAAAACGTCTGCATGGATTGCTTGCAGAAATTGAAACTACAGGGGACTCTAATTCTCTCTTTAAGGTAGGAGAAGCATGTGCTCAGAAACGTATTTGGATTTCTGCAACTCCCGGATTGTGGGAAGAGACTGAACACCTAGCGTACTGAATCCAGAAGGGACGCAACAGCATTTAGGGTTCATCTTAGCTACACAATAATATTTCACAATGGCACTGGTCAGAATGTTTTTCTACTTGTTTGTCCATTGTGATTCAATTGTTTATTGTGCTATTGTCAAGATGCAAGCAGGGATTATGTTTGGGAGGAGGAACTAGCATCAGTTCACAGATGAGCACAGATATGAAAAAGTTTATCATGCACAAAAAGAAAGATCTTGATTTAAAATGTACAAGATGTCCTAGAACTGCAGAAAGCATATATCTTACTTCCTGCGTTTCTTTGGGGAGATGCAATCCATTTCTCTTGCCTAATTTGAGCAACCTTTCCAGATACCTTTTAGCTTCTGGCCCGAGAAAATCAGTAGGCAACATTTCCTGCAATAGAAATAAGATGATCCAAGGTTAGAAACAAGCAATCTAATGAAATGTTCCTTTTCATCCACACCTCACCAGAACCACAATGCTTAAAAGGAAAGCAGAAAAGTGCAGTCCCGAGTTCAGCTTTGAAGGATTCACACATGCAGATTGCTCAGAGCATAACCTTTCAGAGCATGCTATAGGTCAGTGTATCGCAGGACACTAGTGTGCCTCCTGAGATTTGAGATGTGCCACGAGATGCTAGGGAGGAGGTACATCCTGTAGGCAATCAGCCGGCACCTGTCCTTCTCTCTGCGTGTGTTCCCTACTGGCACCCTCCACTGGTAGCTCAGAATCCATCTGGAGAGCATTAGCACATGCACCGACGTCGATGTGATGACATCATGCATGCGCATGACATCATATCATCGCATCAGCGTACTTCCGGATGCCTCGAGCTGCAGGCACTATATTTAGTGTACCATGGCTTGACAGTTTGCGGGACACTGCTACAGGGTATTCCTGGGAATACGTTTAAGGCAAGAGAAAAACTGGACACATTGTTCAGTACACACACAGTTCACTAGATCACCTTTCAGTATAGATAAAGAACATAACATAAGAATTTGCTTCCGCTGGGTCAGACCAGAGGTCCATCGTGCCCAGCAGTCTGCACTCGCGGCGGCCCATCAGGTCCATGACCTGTCATGTTATCTTGATTTAGCCCTATAGCCCCCTTGTTTTTATCTATACTCTTTCCATACTCTTATCTACCCTTATCTGTATCCCTCAATCCCCCTATCCTTCAGGAATCCATCCAATCCCTCTTTGAATCCCCGTAGTGTACTCTGCCCGACCACTTCCTCCGGGAGCATGTTCCATGTGTCCACAACCCTCTGTGTGAAGAAGAACCTCCTGGCAATGGTTCTAAACTTGTCCCCTTCCAGTTTCTCCGAGTGCCCTCTTGTGCCTGTGGTTCCCCGTAGTTTGAAGAATCTATCCTTGTCTACCTTCTCTATGCCCTTCATGATCTTGAAAGTTTCTATCATGTCTCCCCTAAGTCTCCTCTTTTCCAGGGAGAAGAGCCCCAGCTTGTCCAGCCTATCAGCGTATGAACAATCCTCCATGCCATTTATCATTTTCATACCTCTTCTCTGGACCCTCTCAAGTATGCACAAAAAGAATGTAGCTCTAGAATAGAGAATGACACGGTGACAAAATTCATCACCGTCCCCGTCCCCGCGGATAACCGCGGGAAATAATCCCATGTTATTTTCTAGTGTCTATTTCAACCTTGGTCCTTCTACACCAGCATTCTTCAAAGCAAAGCTTGCAGGTCAGTGGTTGTGGCCATTCATACTCCGATTCTTCCCTCTCTCCTTAAAGAATGACATGAAGATGGTTTCCCGCGGTTATCCGCGGGGACGGGAACGGTGATGAATTTTGTCACCGTGTCATTCTCTATTCTAGAACTTAAGAATCTAGAAACAAATGGAGAAAGCATGCTGAACATGGCCTAGTATTGTCTTTTCAACTCCTCTGACGCACAACTGTGTACGTCAGACCTGGGCATTGTATGGCCCCCAGGCCACATCCAGCACTTTGGCTGTCTGTCCGGCCCACATGAGATGAATGGCAAATTAGGAAAACATAATTCTACATTATATATGCAAAACAACTGTTGGTGTTTTTACTATGCCCGTTTCACATTTTCATAGCCTAATCGTAACATCTACCAGTAGTAGCTAATCAAAACCATACAATTTATTGCTTTTCATAAAGAGATAAAATTAATGTGGAGCAGAATAGAATTCAGTTTATTGGTTCAGTCCTCAAACACAGTCCATTTCTCATGTGGCCCTTTGGGAAAATTAAATGCCCACCCTTGGTGTACATGTATCTCTCTTTTCTGTCTGTGGGGGTAGTTTTGTGTCAGGATGTGACGAAGTTGCATGGGAAAGATTTTGAAGTGGGGCACTTGCCTCTTTTAGGTATGAGCCAGTTTGCAAGGTGGTAGTGCAGTGGTAGGGGGTCGTTCTGCGAGGATGGAGACGCTTTACAGGATAGTGGAGTATGGAACTATTGAGGGGGGGAATAGGTAGGGGATCAGTAGCAAGGGAGTAGTTTTTAGATTAGAAGTTTGCAGTGGGGCAGGAAGGGAGTAGCTATAAGAGGGTGGGGCAATGGTGAAGGGGGTACATGAAGCAGTTTGTCCCCTCTCCTCCCAGGCAGACATTCTACCCCTTTTATATAATTCTTTTCAACTTCTGTTGGGTTGTAATGATTTTATTTCTTTTTATCATCAGTAGTTTCACGTGTTTTCACAAGTTCAAATGTTTATTATTGAAAGTTTATAAACACTGCCTGTTCTATTCATTTTTTGCATGTATTTATTCTTCACGTATGTTTATGGTTTGCTCACTTGGGACCAAGTTCTCCAAATAGGTTCATTTTACACATACCTGGATAGAAACGAAGTTTCACCAGTATGGCTCATTTTAAGATTTCTATATTTATTCATGTTTTTCATTTATTGGTCTTAGAGAAATTACCATATCACCATTTAGTTTCATGTTTTCTCTTGATTAGGCCCTTGATTAACTACTGTTGATCAGAACAAAGGCCTTCTCTGGATCCCACTCTTCTGAAGCCAAACGTGTCTGCTCAAATAGTTCACTTGGACATTCCAATGCCCTCTTAGTAATGTAAGCTGTTGCCAATGCCAGGTGAGTCTCAGCCCAGCAGAGCAGAAGGGAGGCTTCTGGGGCTATTGTTGCACTCCTCCTGTCCCCTTTCCTGTTAACAGACCCATTGCTGTTGTGCTAACACTGACCACTCTGCCCTTCCTACAGAGCTTTTTTGTGTAGCTCTGATTCCATAAGAGTCATCAATAGAATCATCTTAAAATTAATCAATACCCCTTAGCTACCTGCTTATAGCAGTGCACTCTCTAGACAATAAGGCTGGCACTCGCAGTTAGCACCACCAACCTGAGAGCCTCCAGAATCAAGCCAAATAGACTGGATGTACCTATCACCGTTTAAAAGTTGTATGCACCAGCAGTGGTGTCCACTGGAGGAAGTACTGTCCACCGATTCAGAAGACAGCTCTGTAGCAGGTGAACCAGTTGGATGGTAACCATCATAGGCTCTAGAACAGCGGTCTCAAACACGCGGCCCCCCCAGGGACTATTTTGCGGCCCGCAATCTGTCCTCGCCTAAAACAGGGGTCCCTAATCTGCTTCCCTTCCCACTGCTCTCCCCCAAGCCGCCGCAATCGGGGAACAGGCCGCCACCTCCACAATCGGGGAACAGGCCAGTGCAAAGGTCTTAACTCTCCCTGCTTATCTTCCCCAGCTCAGAGCTGACCAATTCTCGCCACCCGACGTCAATTCTAACGTCGGGGAGGAAGTTCCAGGCCAGCCAATCACTGCCTGGCTGGCCCGGAAGTTCCTCCCCGACGTTAGAATTGGTCTGCCAGTGTTGAGAGTTTCTAGTTTCTAGGAGACCTCTTCCATTGGTGTAGCTTGGAGATCCCCACCAACCACAATGGAGATTGGTGCAATTTTTTTTGTGAGGGCCTGAGGCTAAAAGTGGGACCAAGGCTGGTCTGGTCTAACCCCCCGCCCCCCAGCTTTTCACCACTGCTGCATGCAGGAGTTCCCTCCTGTTGCCCTAATCTAAGCAGGTTGCTGTCTGTTCTCTCCCAAATGAAACTGGTCCTGCTTTGATCTAGGCTCCCCAACTCCAAACATTACCTTCAGTGCCAAATGTTTGACTTTTTTTAAGCTTCAGCAGCTTGGGGGGGGGGAAGGGGAAAAGACAGGCAGAAGACATCCAGGCTGAGATGGCAGGGCAGGGGCAAGACGACTTCTCCAGGTGTCCTCTAAGTCTCTGAAAGGCCGTGGAAGAATCCTGGTATTTCCTCTCAGATATGCTCAACTAGTGCACCCTCTCTATCCAAGAATAGCCCCAGCTGCACAGTTGTGTTTACCACCATCTGCTGGAGACATATACTGGTGAGAACAGGCTGCACAGTGCCTTTTATAGGGACAGGGTACACAAGAATTTGCTCTCCATCTCCCACCTGCTGTTTGGTGGACATAGCCCACTGCTTTTGGGCTGATCTGGAGGACAATAGGATCCGATCCAATCCAATCCAACTCTTAATCTTGTATACTGAGTCATCCCAACTATGGGGCTCGATCCAGTTCACACAAAGTTTTTGAAAGGACAAGGAAGTCATTAATTGCAATCCCTTATTTATCATTTAAAGATTTCAGAAATAGATAGGTTTTTAAAAGGTAAGGTACACATGCACTTAAAAGTGAATTTTATAACAGGGTGCCTAAGTTGTCAAGGCATACGGGCTTATGTTTCTTGTACAGGAGAGAAGAAAAGAAAAAAGAGAGAAAGAGGGGGGGGGGGGTGTCAGTACCAGCTCTGCTGCTTCGGGTAAGGGAGAGAGGGAATGGGGGGGGGGAAGAGAAAGTGACCAAGAAAGAAGGGAAGATTATGCTGGACCTACAAGTGGGGGGTGGGGGAAGATAGAGAAGTGGGAGACAACAATTTTTACATTAACTCTCAAATAACCAGAAAATACAGTTATCTAGCATCCACCACTTCCCATGGGTACTACTGTAGTTTTATGAAGTTAGCTCAGAGAAAGTAAGAGCACATGTTTACAACTGTCCTGAGGCAGTTGTATATTTTATAGAATACACAAATAGCACAGTTACTTACCGTAACAGTTGTTATCCAGGGACAGCAGGCAGCTATTCTCACAAGTGGGTGACGTGATTCAATGGAGCCCCGATGAGGACGCCTCACAAGCAGTCTTGCTTGAAGAAACTCGAAGTTTCGAGTCGACCGCACTGCGCATGCGCGAGTGCCTTCCCGCCCAGCGTGGGCGCGTCGCCTCAGTTCAGATAGCCAGCAGAGAAGCCAAACCAGGGGAGGTGGGTGGGATGTGAGAATAGCTGCCTGCTGTCTCTGGATAACAACTGTTACAGTAAGTAACTGTGCTTTATCCCAGGACAAGCAGGCAGGTATTCTCACAAGTGGGTGACCTCCAAGCTAACCAAAATGGAATGGTGGGAGAGTTGGCAACTTAGGCGAATAAATTTTGCAATACAGTTTGGCCAAACTGTCCATCCCGTCTGGAGAAAGTATCCAGACAATAATGAGAAGTAAAGGTATGAACCGAGGACCAAGAGACAGCTTTACAAATCTCCTCAATCAGTGTCGATCTGAGGAAAGTTACAGAAGCTGCCATTGCTCTGACCTTATGGGCTGTGACTCTACTGTGAAGGGGTAATCCAGCCTGGGCATAGCAGAAAGAGATACAAGCCACCATCCAGTTGGAGATGGTACACTTAGAGATAGGACGTCCCAACTTGTTCGGATCAAAGGAGAGGAAAAGTTGAGGAGCAGTTCTGTGCGGTTTGGTGCGTTCCAGATAGAAAGCCAAAGCACGCTTACAGTCCAGAGTATGAAGGGCTGATTCTCCAGGATGAGAATGAGGCTTTGGAAAAAACACTGGAAGAACAATGGATTGATTGAGATGAAATTCCGAGACCACTTTAGGAAGGAATTTTGGATGAGTGCGGAGAACCACCTTGTCATGATGGAACACTGTAAAAGGCAGATCTACAACTAATGCTTGAAGCCCACTAACTCGTTGAGCAGAAGTGAGACCAATGAGAAACATCACTTTCCAAGTGAGATATTTCAGATGAGCCTTGTCAATAGGTTCGAATGGAGGTTTCATAAGCTGAGAAAGAATATTGAGGTCCCAAACCACTGAAGGCGGTTTGAGAGGAGGATTGACATGGAAAAGTCCTTTCATGAATCTGGAAACCACAGGATGAGCAGAGAGAGGTTTCCCATGAAGCGGCTGATGGAATGCAGCAATTGCACTAAGATGGACTTGTATCGATGTAGACTTGAGGCCAGAATGAGAAAGGTGCAAAAGATAGTCCAAAACTGAAGATAAGGAGGAATGTTGTGGCTCCTGATGAGAAAAACACCAAGTAGAAAATCTAGTCCATTTTTGGTGATAGCATTATCTAGTAGCAGGCTTCTGGGAAGCTTCCAAAACATCCCTCACAGCTTGCGAAAAGTGGAGAGGAGTTATGTTGAGAGGAACCAAGCTGTCAGGTGGAGAGACTGCAGGTTGGGATGAAGCAGAGATCCCTGATGCTGTGTAAGCAGCGATGGAAACACTGGTAGAAGGAAGGGCTCCCTGCTGCCGAGTTGAAGTAGAAGGGAGTACCAAGGTTGTCTGGGCCACCGAGGAGCAATCAGAATCATGGTGGCATGGTTGGACTTCAGCTTGACCAGAGTCTTTTGAATGAAAGGAAATGGAGGAAACGCATATAGAAAGAGATTCGTCCAGTCCAGAAGAAAGGCATCTGCCTCGAGGCGAAGAAGAGTGTAGATCCTGGAGCAGAACTGAGGCAGTTTGAAGTTGTGGGGGGCTGCAAAGAGGTCTATCCGAGGCGTTCCCCACAGAGAGAAAATGTGATGAAGGGGCATGGAATGGAGAGTCCACTCGTGAGGTTGCAGAAGACGACTCAAGTTATCCGATAAGGCATTGACCGCCCTCTGAATGTAAACAGATTTGAGGAAGGTGTTGTGGCGAATTGCCCAATCCCAAACTTTTAGAGCTTCCTAACAGAGGGAGGCCGATCCCGTGCCTCCCTGCTTATTGACATAATACATGGCGACTTGATTGTCCGTGCGAATGAGGACTACACGGTCATGAAACAGATGTTGAAAAGCATTGAGAGCATTGAAAATCGCCCTGAGTTCCAGGAGATTGATGACACTGGCGGTCTGTACTGGTTCAATAGCCTTGAGTGCTGAGACCATTCAGATGAGCCCCCCCAAGCGTAAGTCGAAGAGTTGGTCGTGAGAACCTTCTGATGTGGGGGGGGGGGCGGCGCATGTGAAACAGTAAGCCTCTGGATAAATTGGAAGAGAGCATCCACCAGCGAAGAGACTGTCAGACCAGGAGTGACCTGGATGTGTCGAGTCAGAGGGTCAGAAACTTGTGTCCATTGAGATGCCAGCGACCATTGAGGAATTCTGAGGTGAAGTCTGGCAAAAGGAGTCACGTGTACTGTAGAGGCCATGTGGCCCAGAAGAACCATCATGTGTCTCGCCGAGACGGACGGGCGAGAGGACACTGAATGACAAAGATGGAGAAGAGCTTCCAGACGTTGGAGGGAGGAACGCTCTGAGTTGGATAGTATCCAGAACAGCTCCAATGAAGGGAAGAGTCTGGGAAGGTTGTAGATGGGATTTTGGAAAGTTGATCTCGAACTCCAGACTCTGCAGGAGCCAGATAGTGCGCTGAGTCGCCAGGACGACTCCCTGAGACGTGGAATCCTTGATGAGCCAGTCGTCCAGGTAGGGAGACACCTGAAGACAATGGTTCCTGAGCGCTGCGGCCACCACAACCAGACACTTGGTGAAAACTCTGGGAGACAAGGCCAGGCCGAAAGGTAGCACTCGGTATTGAAGATGAAGATGTCTCACCCGAAATCTGAGGTATTGACGGGAGGCCGGATGAATGGGAATGTGTGTAGGCCTCCTTGAGATCCAGAGAGCATAACCAGTTGTTCTGCTCGAGGAGGGGATACAGAGATGCCAAGGTCAGCATGCAAAACTTTTCTTTGACCAGATATTTATTGAGCACCCTGAGATCCAAAATAGGACGCAGATCGCCCGTCTTCTTCGGAACAAGGAAGTACCGGGAGTAAAAACCCTTGTTCTGTTGAGCCAAAGGAACCGGCTCGATAGCCCGGAGCTGCAGCAAAGCCTGAGCTTCCTGAAGAAGAAGGGCGGTCAGGGCAGAGGAGGAAGGATACTCTCTTGGAGGATGTTCCGGAGGAACTTGATGGAACTGAAGAGAGTATCCCTCCCGTACGATAGAAAGGATCCATAGGTCGGAGGTAATAGTCGTCCATCGGTGGTAAAAATGATGGAGACTACTTCGATAGGGGGAAAAACGGGGAAAGGCAGAATGACTGATGTTATGCTTTGAAAGAGACAGTCAAAAAGGCTGAGGAGCCTTGGGGACAGCAGATGGCTGAGGCTTCTGTTGCTTCTGCGGATGCTGCCTCTTAACAGGCTGACAGATGGCAGGAGCCTGTTTAATTGGAAAACGCCACTGGTAAATCAAAGGCGGGCGTGAAGGACGAGGAGGAGCTGGCTTGGGCTTCAGGCGGAGAATAGATTGGAAAGACTTCTCATGGTCTGAAAGCTTTTTGGTTGCTGCCTCAATGGACTCATCGAAGAAGTCAGTACCAGCACACGGGACATTAGCCAGCCTGTCTTGCAGATTGGGGTCCATGTCGATGGTCCGCAGCCACGCAAGGCATCGCATGGCTACCGAGCAAGCCATAGCCCGAGCAGACAGCTCAAAGGCATCATAGGAGGACTGCATCAGTTGTAACCGGAGTTGGGACAAAGAAGCCAGGACCTCTTCGTATTCAAAATGAGCTCGAAAATCCAAGTAGGGCATGAACTTGGGAAGGACAGACAGGAAAAATTCAAAATAGGTAATAAAATGAAAATTATAATTGAGAACTCTGGATGTCATCATAGAGTTCTGGTAAATGCACTTGCCAAACCTGTCCATCGTCTTGCCCTCCCTGCCAGGTGGAACAGTCGCATATACCTGGGAGGGGTGAGACCGCTTCAATGAAGATTCCACCAAAAGGGATTGATGGGAGAGCTGGGCACCGTCAAACCCCTTATGATGAACTGTGTGGTATCTGGCATCCAATTTTCCAAGAACAGCGGGGATCGAATAGGGGGTCTCCAGACAGCTGACAAAGGTCTGATCCAGCAGCTTATGAAGAGGGAAGCTTGAGGGATTCAGCAGGAGGTTGAGGGAGATGCATGGTCTCGAGATACTCCTTCGAAAATTTGGACCCAGTGTCCAGTTGTATGTCCAAATCAGCTGCCACCTGTCGAAGAAAAGAGGAGAAAGTCAGCTGGTCAGCCAAAGCAGGGCCTCGAGGTCTCTTGATCCAATGAGGACGGGGATCTAGATGGAGAAAAAGACCCCACCGTGTCCTCGAGATCCTGTAGTGGAGGAGGCGAAGTAGTCAGTGGGGAGTACTGAAGAAAAGGCTGCTTCCGATGAGGCGAGGCATGCCTGGACAAGTGCTTCGAAGAATGCCTCGATCGATGATGCGAGCTGTGCCTCGAAGCAGGCCTCGACAAACGAGGCGAATGTGTCTTCGCTGAGGCCCCCAGAGAATGGATGGGGCTGGAAGCGGTGGATCGAAGCAGAGGTGGTTGACTGGAAGAACCACGAGGCACTCGCAAAGACTCAAGCCCTTGCATCGAGTGAATCGGTTCCAATGGAGGCACTTGCAAAGACTCTGCTCCTTGCGATGCATGCATCGATGCCAGACCAGACACTCTCAGAGACTTTGCTCCCTGTAGAGAGTGTGCGTATGGCTGAGGCACCAGAGGCGGCTCGACCTTGCGGGAGACCTCCACGTGCCCAGGCTGGATTTGAGAGAGAAGCTTCAGCCCCATTGTGGTAAAGAGCTGAATGAATTGCTTCTCAAGTAAGGTCTGGAACAAAGCCAGCAAGGATGGATCCGCGTCACCAATGGGACCACCTGCACAGGCTTCATGCTCCTTCGAGGCAGTGTGAAAGTGCTTGGACTTAGAAGTCTTGGGTACTTTAAGCACTACAGGAGGAATGGGCTGCTACGCTATCTGACCTGAGGAGACAGAAGGAGGCACCGCAGCCTGCGTCGAAGACAGAGCTGGTACAAACGAGGCCGGTTTGATGAGGCTCGAAGAAGATGTGAAAGCCTGGAGAGCCTCGGGAGAGGCCGACGGTGAAGCACCCTTCGATGACGAACGCTCCATCGAAGACTCCATGCTGAACAGCGTCTCCCACAAGATGCAACGACGCTTGAAAGCACGGGCTGTAAATGTTGAGCAAGGCTGGCACGATTTCAGGAGGTGTTGAGGCCCGAGACACTGAAGACAGCGTCGATGAGGGTCTGTCAGTGAAATCGCGCACTGGCACTTGGAACACTTTTTAAAACCGGTAGCAGGCCAGGACATAGGCCGGAAAAGCTCCGCCACAAGATCGAAGCCGCGGGGCTGCGGCCACGTGGCCTGCCCGGTCGAACGAACGGAAGAATTTTTTTTTAAACAAGAAAAGTATGATGAAAATCAGCGATTAAGAAAAAAAGAACCCCAAACCGCGGACTTTAGAAGGCACAAGTGAAAAAACTTCATGCAGAGAGTCGAAGACGGACTTCTCGGCTCCGCGGAAAAGTAAAAACTGAGGAGACGCGCCCTGTGCTGGGCGGTAAGGTATTCGCGCATGCGCGGTGCGGGTGACTCGAAACTTCGAGTTTCTTCAAGCAGGACTGCTTGTGAGGTGTCCGCATCGGGGCTCCGTTGGATCATGTCACCCACTTGTGAGAATACCTGCCTGCTTGTCCTGGGATAATACATCATTCCAATCCTGTCCCCCTCTGCCCGGTTTGATTCTCAGTATACTGTCTGTGTTATAACCAAAGTGGTTTACATATTACATACAAGTGCTATATTTTCTCTGTCTCTAGTGTACTCAGTCTAAATCTCTGCCCCCCAAACACCAATACATACATCGTGTAAAGTACACTAACTTCTCTTAAGCAATTTTCTGCTACTTGAACATATAACCACTGTTATTGGGTAGTAACTACAAACTCACTTTAGACTTCTCTCAGGGATTGGAATATCTAATCTAATCTTTTATTTATGGATCGCACTATACCTGCATAGGTTCAAGGCGATTTACAAGTAAGAGAACCCTTGTTAGAGCAGGGGGAACATACAATTGAAGGTTAAATTAAATAAAACATATCAGATTTACAATAAACTCATTATACAGACTGAACAGAGATGTCAACAGGAGTAGAGACAAATAGCAGCAAACATTTTACAAATTTGATTTAATATTGGGCACTGCTGGAGTGGAACTGATAGTTTTATTGTAGACAAGCGAAGTGGAATTACTGTAATCAGTTAAAGACTGATGAGCGTCATAGTCATTGGAGCTGCACAACTCATTCTGAAAGAGAACATAAGAATTGCCGCTGCTGGGTCAGGCCAGTGGTCCATTATGCCCAGCAGTCCGCTCAGGCGGCAGCCCTCTGGTCAAAGACCAGCGCCCTGAGACTAGCCCTATCTGTGTACGTTCTGGTTCAGAAGGAACTTGTCTAACTTTGTCTTGAATCCCTGGAGGGTGTTATACTCACATTACCCTTTTCTTAAAGTCACTGCATTGGCTTCCTATTTGTTTCCAAATACAATTCAAACTCCTCTTATTGACCTACAAATGTATTCACTCACCTGCCCCTCACTATCTCTCTTCACTTATGTTCCCGCCCACGAGCTCTACTCAGCTGATAAGTCCGTCCTACCTATGCCCTTCTTCTCTTCTGCAAACTGCCCGAATCCCTATGGCATGCTCCATTGCTGGCAGTGTTCAAGTCCAAGTAAAAAGTCCACTTCTTCAAGAGTGCTTTCAACTAACTTCTCTCACCTTGGGTTCTGCATCCACAATCCTATATGTCATGTCTGTCTGCCCAAGTTAAGATTGCAAGCTCTTCCAAGCAGGGACCTTCTACTAAAAATGTCCATGTATAGCACTGTGTACGCCTTTCAGCGCTATATAAGTGATAAATAGTAGTATGTACATCTATTGAGACTTTCCTTTGAAGACAATTGTTAAAGCATAATTAAACCAGGTTCCTTGTCTTTGGCATTCCTGTCCCAACTAACCTGCAGTTGCTCAAGTCTTTGATACACATCTTGCCTCATGCTCATTTCCACATCAAACTCAGACAATGTCTTGTCAGCTTCTGTACTTGCATTACGAATGTCCTTGTGAGGGGAAACATGCTGAGGGAAATCCAGAACGTTCCTTTGAACTGTAACATTAAAAAACAGCAGTATGTCAGAGCCAGCTACACAAAAATATTTCATGGATATGGTCACAGATGCTAGATGGGTTGAGAACAGTTTGCAGTTTCCAGTGGGACAGTGCAGAGCTTCACATTCCACCACAAACTGTGCTAAGCAGACAACATGATCTTAATTGGACATCTCCCTCACCCTGCCGCATGCCATAGAGATGTTACCTTGTTGGAGTTGTTCCATAACCCCAGATAAATATTATAATAGTCATGTCAGACTCATTTCAATTTATTAGCTGCTTCAAACTGTAGGTGAAAATCAAAAACCCACAATATCAAAGTAACATTATGAATTATACAACAAACAAAGGAAGAAGCAATAAAGATAGAGATTATCGAGGTAAGAACCTAATCCTTTCTTGTAAAATAGGCGAGTCATTCTGGGAAGTGAATCCAAACGCTTTGCAGAAAGTATCAATCAGTTTTCAAAGCCTCCTCCTTCCTCAGTGGAGTGTGCTGCCCCCTTCAGTTTTTACCAAACAGGCGAAAGTCCTCATAACAGAATATACTGTAAGGAGAGGTACAAGGTGCCCACTAATAACAGGTCTGTTCTGCTCTGCAAGAAGTACATTATACTAAACACAATTTAAGAATATGGACCAATAAAAACAGAAGTGTAAAACTGCAAGCTTAACATATGGAGCTAGTACATTCCCCAATGTGACATGTGCGTTTCTCTCTCTCTTTTTTTTTTTTGGGGGGGGGAGGGTTGCTTTTTTACAATTGCAGAAGTGCTTGAATCCCTTAACTCTGACTGGCCTAAAAGATTTCACACTAGAAACTAATCATTTCTGTTTGAGACACTACTCAGTAAGCAGGCAAATTATATGAAGTATAGAGCGGGGGGTTCCAGAACACACAAATTTATAAGAATCCATGTAAGAACCTAAATTTTATTTTTAGTGCAGTAGATGTGTCATTCTGGACAAGTGGGATCTACCAAAGCAGTCTCTGGAGCCTAGGGTGGAACTGATGAGTTTGCCTTCAATACCGAGGACCCAAAGGCTGCATCCAATCTTGCTGCTAAGTCATAAGAACATAAGAATGTCCGCTGCTGGGTCAATCAGTGATCCATTGTGCTCCCGCGGTGGCCCTTAGGTCAAAAACCATTGAGACTAGCCTTACCTGTGTACGTTCTGGTTCAGCAGGAACTTGAATCCCTGGAGGGTGTTTTCCCCTATAACAGCCTCCGGAAGAGCGTTCCAGATTTCTACCACTCTCTGGGTGAAGAAGAACTTCCTTATGTTTGTACAGAATCTGTCCCCTTTTAACTTTAGAGTACCCTCTCGTTCTCTCTACCTTGAGGAGGCTGAACAACCCATCTGTCTACTAAGTCTATTCCTTTCATTAACTTGAATGTATCAATCATGTTCCCTCTCAGTCTCCTCTTTTCAAGGAAGAAAAGGCCCAGTTTCTCTAATCTCACTGTACGGCAGCTCCTCCAGCCCTTTAACCATTTTAGTTGCTCTTCTCTGGACCCTTTCGAGTAGTACTATGTCCTTCTTCAAGTATGGCGACCAGTGCAAGACACAGTATTCCAGGTGAGGGCGTACCATGGCCCAGTACAGTGGCATGATAACCTTCTCCAATCTTTCATGATCCCCTTCTTAATCATTCCTAGCATTCTGTTCACCTTTTTGCCACCGCAGCACATTGTGCGGATGGCTTAATCGACTTGTCAACCAGTACACCCAAGTCTCTTTCCTGGGGGGTCTCTCCAAGTACTGCACCGGACATCCTGTATTCGTGTATAAGTTTTGTTACCGACATGCATCATCACCTTACACTTATCCACGTTAAACCTCAATTGCCATGTCGCGGCTCATTTCTTGAGCGTGTTTGTCATATTGCAGGTCTTAGCAATCCTCCTGCATCTTCACTACTCTGAATAACTTCATATCGTCTGCAAATTTAATCACCTCACTTGTCATACCAATTTCCAGGTCGTTTAGAAATATGTTGAAGAGCACGGGTCCAAGCACTGAACCCTGCAGCACTCCACTCATGATGCTTTTCCAGTCCCAAGTATTGTCCATTTACCCCCACTATGTGTTTCCTATCCACCAGCCAGTTTTTAATCCACGTATTTCACCCTCGATTCCATGGCTCACAATTTTTCAACCTTGTCGAACGCCTTCTGAAAATCCAGATATACAATGTCAACCAGGTCACCCTTTGCTGAAGCCGTGCTGCCTGGTCCTCAGATTGTATCCGCCAAGGTGGTCAACGATGCGGTCCTTTATCAGCTCCTCTACCATCCTTCCCGGTGCTGAGGTCAGACTTACCGGGCTGTAGTTTCCCAGATCTCCCCTCAAACCTTTTCTTGAAGACCTGCGTAACATGCGCCTCTTTTCAGTCTTCCGGAATACTTCCCAATTTGATTGACAGATTGGTTATTATTTGAAGCAGTTCAGCTATAACCCCTTTCAGTTCCTTAATTACCTTTGGGTGGATGCTGTCCGGTCCCGGGGATTTATCGTTTTTGAGCCTATCAATCTGCCTGCATACCTCTTCTAGACTGCCGGTCGACCCTGTCAGTTTCCCATCTTTGTTTCCTGTTTATAGCCTGTCGGTCTCTGGTATATTGGCTATATCCTCTTCGGTAAATACAGACGCAAAAAATGTGTTCAGTTTGTCAGCGATAGCTTTGTCCTCCTTCAGTACTCCCTTTATTCCCTGGTCATGTAACGGCCCCACTGCTTCCTTCGCAGGTCGTTTCCCCTTAATATATTGAAAGAACAGCTTAAAATTTTTTTGCCTCCTTAGCTATTTTTTCCTCATAGTCTCTTTTGGCCCCTCTTACCACCTTATGGCGCTTGCTTTGATGTTGTTTGTGCTTTTTCCAGTTTTTGTCCATTTCCATTCCTTAAACAAAGTCTTCGTGTCTCTGATCGTTTCCTTCACTGCTACAGTGAACCACGCCGGTTCCTTGTTATTTTTCCTCTTGGAACCTTAGTTGATACGCGGTAAATATAGATTTTGCACCTCAGTGATTGTCCCTAAAAAGGGACCATGCTTGCTCTAGCTTATTTACAGTGCTTATCCTCTTCCTAATCTTCTTCCTCACCACGACTCTCATCCCTTCGCAGTTTCCTTTTTGGAAGTTCAGTACCTTGGCAGTTGTTCTGGATCGATTTTTTGTTCCTGTATCCAGGTTGAAGTGGATCATTGACTAGACTGGAGTTTTGTTGACGGTAAGGGATTTTCAACACAAAATATATTTGTCTACTATCCAACATTTTGTAGTTCAAATAAGAATTACACCAACATATATAAACTGGGTCAACTAAGTATTCAGCACATCAGCTCTATTGCTAATTTGTTCTTTTCTTTGCAATAAATCCCCCCCAGTTTTGCTGTATTTTTAAAATACAAAAGCTAGGATCCTCCTCGTTCAGCCTTATTATTTTAATAACATTGCATTGTATAAGTGTAAAAAGAAACCAAACAGAGCATTATTCACCCCCATTTAGCACAGATAAATTATCAGTGGCAGCAGAGTTTAATTTTCACGCACCTCTGTAATCCACCTCCATATCAGCAAGAAGTTTCAAGGTATTTTCATAGGAAACATCACTAAGGTCCTGAGAGCCCACTCTGTCATACACCTCTGTGCAATTTTGAATAAGTTCCGTGGTCATCGCTGAAATTTGTTCCGCTGTTAGATCCCATCTCAGTTGATTCACTTCTGTCCTGTAAGACTGCATTTCCTTTTTGTCATCTATAAGTGAAGTAATAAAAAAGTTTATTCATACTACAAAAACATTTTTTTTAAAAGACAAATAGACTTGGCTGGTGATTTGGACTATGCTGCGTTAGCTGTTAAATGGACTCAAGACTTACATATCCCTATTTCTGCTGAAATGCTAAAGCGGACCGAAATGCCTTGGGACCGAAATGCTTGGTGTCTGCAGTGGAGAGAGAACGTTACTACAAATTCCTGGTCCGGACATATTTTGCTCCAGTTAGAGCCTTTCATGCTCGTCTTTGCACCACTGATCATTGTCCTAAGTGTGGAACACCTAGAGCATCCCTGGGTCATATGTTCTGGCTTTGTCCGGGTATACAGGCTTTTTGGACACGGGTGTGTCACCACCTTGCATCTTTTTGGACTTGCACTTGGACTCCTATGGACACTTTCCTCTTTACGCTGAAGCTGTCCTTGCACCCGGTCCGTCCGGGTATGGCAGCGTTTTCTCGGAAAGCTGTAGTTATGGGCATCAAGACTATCCTACAATGTTGGTTGTCTTCTAACACTCCAACTGTGTCCCATTGGAGGACTCAATTGATTCAGCTGGCGGGATTTGAACGCTTGGCCATTTCTAATATGGACTCTAAAGCAGGCTCCTCTTACCTCACATGCTGGATGCCTTTTTGTTCTACATTACAACCCTCTGTATGTAGCAGGTTGCTCAATTAATTACCTGAATGTTAGCGGAGGCATTGACTGTTCCCATGGGTGGGTGGGAGGGGGGTAGGGGGGGTGGGCATGGGAGGTGATAGTTCTTATTCACTGTTTCTGAGTATTTGTTTCCTCGCTGTTTTTGAAAACTAATAAACAGATTTAAACATAAAAGACAAATAGTACAGACTAACTATAATCCCTTCCTCTCCTTTCTACAAAAATATTACAGATCAGTTCAGTTAAAGATATTTCTAAATATCTGACAGACAAAGAATGCACAAAGCCAGATCATAAGGACAGTTAGAGTTCAAATCCCACCAATGCTCTTTTGAAGGGGGGGGACCTTTTACTAAAGATTAGCTCATGTTATCTGCCACAAGACCCATTTTATTCCTATGGACCCTGCTGTAGATAACATGCCTTAATCTTTACTAAAAGACCACCTTTGGACTTGACCAAATCATTTAACTCTTGTCTCAAGTACAAACTGAAAAGGCAATTCTATAAACAGTACAACATATGTGGGAAACAGGCATCACAAATTAGCACTTACCTGCATATGTGGTTGGCAGTATTCGGTAGCCTACAGGAGCTTTGCTGTTCCTGCATACGTGCAAGGGAGGTGTACATGAGAGTGGAGCATAAGCAAATTGGCAGATTCATATGCAACTTACAGAACAGTGTACGGTTGCATGCAAATTGCCAGCACACTTATGCCTGCTACCGACATGGGATCGTTATACTATGCTCACCATATCATGTTTATCATATGTTTTACCATACTTTTGTTAAACTATATTTTGTAATCCCTGGCAGACAATGTTTGCCATGCCCAAACTATACTCCCTACTTTTCCCTCTCTTGGAAACCTTCTCTGATCTAACGTTGTAACCCTTCTTCCATAACTCTTTTTGTAATCCGCTTTGAACCGAAAGGTAATGGCGGAATAGAAATCTGTAATGTAATGTAATGTAATGCCATCTCCTACCATACTAGGTCAGTGTAAGGTACAGTGGTTGGAACTGCAGTCTTGGCACCCTGGGGTTGTGGGGGTCTGACATGCTGCTTCTTGTGACCCTGGCCAGGTCACTTGGGTCCCCCAATACCCCAGGTATATTAGATATATTATGAGCTTATGAGGACAATCTTACCAGAACAGACAGGGAAAAACGCTTGAATACCTGAATTCATGTAAACTGTTCTGAGCTCCCCTGGGAGAATGGTACAGAAAATTGAATAAATAAACATACTTGAGCCTACATTCCACCTGTCTGTCCTGGTGGGCTTACAAGCTATCTAGGGCAATTGGGGGGGGGAGGGGATCAGGTGATTTGGCCAGGGTTACAAGGAGCAGCGTGGGTTTTAACCGATAACCTCAGGGTGCCGAGGATGTAGCTTTAACCACTGCTCCACTCTCCCCCTATTGTATTCTATAATAGCATGGACCCACATACTTGCCAGTATAGAATACCACTTGGTACTATTGTTTATGGAGTTCATTTCTTAGTACCCTATTCAGTGCCCTTTGCTGAACTGCTCCTTTAAATCAGAAACTCTCCAAGGACAGGAATATACCCACTGTATTTGAATATAATTCACCTTGAACTACAACTTTAAAAGGTCTGAGCTAAACCCAAATAAATAAAATGCCATTACCTGGGCAAATTCCTTTTGAAAACTAGTTACACGGCTGACTTTACCTCAACTTAATATGCATTGCATATTGATATGCTTGTATCGGTGGACTTTCCGACCCAAATTTTCCTAAGTATACACATATACTTTTGGTGTGCTACCTATTGCTTGGGTGCACATTCAGCGAGTGTGCCTCCATTCTCTATCAGCTGGTCCATCATTGTGAAACGTTCTTATAGTTGCTGCGAGTTCTTGTCCTCAGCCTACAGCAGCCCCCCCCTCACATTTTTCTCTGTGTCTTGTATGATCTGTTTTTGGAGTCTGGTGCTTAGATGAGTCTTAATGTGGCTCGGGTTTGCAGTTTGTTTACTATGCCTTCCCTTCCTTACATTGATGTGTATTTGTCTAGGTGTTTTGTATTGCGCTTCCATTTGCATGTTTTTTTACTCTACATGGCCTTGATGTTTATTTGAAAGGTAGTCCATCAAATCTTACTAAATATCTAATATCTATACTAAATCTATTCCTGAACCTTTTCAGCATACATCCCCCTCCTCCTCAAATACCCACCATCTTTAAGATCAGCCCAGTGAATGTCAAACAGAAATTTGACTTGTACAGCACAACTCTCCCTGGTTCACCCTTCTCTTAAGCTTAGCAGGGTCGAAAGTCCATAGGCTATCATTGAGATGGCTTCAGGAAATCCACTGCTTATTCCTAGGATAAGCAGCATAAAATATTGCACTACTTGGGATCTCGCTAGGTACTTGTGTCCTGGGTTGGCCACTGTTGGCAACAGGATACTAAGCTTGATGGACCTTCGGTCTGTCCCAGTTTGACAATTCTTATGTTCTCTTCTTGCGACTCCCAATGCTCTGCCCCACAATTTTCAGCTACACTGCTGAAAAAAACCCCCAAAACAAAACAAAAAACCCTTTTGAAACACCGAGTGCTTTAGCCATTTTTCCGACATTAATGTGGAAATTGTAACAGTTATGAAAAACAGACAGCATCCCCTAAGCATGTCTGATACTGCACCCTAAACATTTGGGCCATAGGCATCTTCTTAGTTTGCCTATACCTTAATGCGATTGTGCACTTTTTTTTTTTTTTTTTTACTTACTTCCTACAAGCTGTCACAGTGGTGTACATTCAAGAACAGCAAGTATTTTTTTGTCCTTGGGAGGGCTCACAATAGTTTGCATTTGAGGCAAGAGAAGGGTGAGCGATTGACCAAGATAACAAGGCACTGCAGTGGTATTTGAATTAGGCTCCTCTGATCTCAGTTCGCTGCTTTAACCATTAAGCAGCTCTTCCATTTGTGTATCCCTACCTTAAACATCAGTGGTCTCAAACTCAAACCCTTTGCAGGGCCACATTTTGGATTTGTAGGACCGCAGAAAAAAATAGTTAATGTCTTAAAGAAATGACAATTTTGCATGAGGTAATACTCTTTATAGTTTTTTGCTCCATCAAAAATTACAAAGACTAGGGGACACTCGATGAAGCTACAGGGAAATACTTTTAAGCCAATTGGAGGAAATTTTTTTTCACTCAGAATAGTTAAGCTCTGGAACGCGTTGCCAGAGAATATGGTATGAGCGGATAGCCTGCAGATATCCAGCAGATATGCAAAGGCAGGAGTCCCAGCATACCCAACGGTAGCAGGCAGTTGCAAGTCAGCTGACACCGATGTCTCTCTTCCTGCCCAGAGAGCGATATCAGGTACAAGACCATGGACCGCAAGTTTGAGACTGCTGTTAAACATGGAGGTCTACTTTTACAAATAAAAAGGGTAAAGAACTGGATACCAAATTTTCAAAATTACATCATAAGCTTTTGGAAAGATACAATAGAAACAACTTTGCTTTAAGCTTTCCCCTCATCTTCTATCCCATTCTAGCAGTTCTCTATAGGAGAGAGCAGGGATCAGTCTAATAAAGGAGGGGGTCATTGGGCTAAAGGTGTTACCACCAAATGAGGTGCCATGTTCTATTTTTTGCAGAAGGCATTAGAGTTGGTGCTAACTCAGCTCTCCAAGTCAACTACTTACTTTGTAACTGCTAAAGCTTTATCAGGTGAGCTGGCACCGAGTGGGTTGATATGAATGCATGCCTTTAGCTTCACCAATTTCCTTCTCAGGATACGATCTTTAGGATTTTTAGAGTAGGAAGCGCCACATACAAATATGGCCCTAGAGGCTGTTGAGTAACTTATTGGTTTGTTTGTTTTTTTTTAAACATGTTTATTGTAAGTGAAAAGGGTACAAAAATCGCAAGGTACATAAAACACGACAAGGAGAAATACAAGATATGGCTATACAACAAAAGCTAACAAGAGCAAATGCAGTGGAGGCAATCAAAATCAACAAGGCCCCACTCAGGAGAGAACCCCCTCCAGAGGAGGAGCCAGCTCAAAACTACTCCCAGAATCAGCAACTCAGCGCAGGGACAGCAGGGAGTTGATGCAAACAGAGGAAGCAATCTGTACCCCCATCCACTAACTTTTAATATAAGCACACAAACTACATCCCACACAAACTCAGACACACCTGTCTCCGCAACACACATACCAACACACGGTCCTCACTAGCACCAAGGCCCCAACCCCACCCCCACCCCCAAGGTACCTAAAGAACAAAGGTGCAGACAATGAGTACATGGGAGGTGGCCAAACATGCAAGGAAAACCAAGGTCCCCTCAGGAAGACATCAGGGCTTGCAAACTCTCCCATAAGGTGACATAGTGTGGCCCAGCCTGGTGTGTGGTTAAGGTATAAGCTTGTATCTCAAAGAGGGCCAGTTCCCAAAGTCTACTCTTCCAGGGGACCCCCAGATAGCTACAAGAGCTCAGACTTTCCATAATTAACTTGCAGACCAGACAAATCCCCAAAGGCATGAATCGCCTCCAAGGCCCTGGGCAAATGTACCGAGACTTGGTCCAGATAGAGCAGGATGTCATCGGCAAATAAACTAATTTTGCAGTCAAGGCCCCCCACTCGTAGTCCCTGAACATCTGTCGCCTGATGAATTTTTATTGCCAGAGGCTCAGTGGTCAATAGAAAGAGAAGGGGAGAAAGGAAAGGAGACACCCTTGGTGTGTACCATGCTGCAATCCAAAGGCTTCCGTGAGACCCCCATTAATCAGGAGCCGGGCCCTAGGTGTGGTGTAAAGAGCCATTAACCAGGCCATAAAATACCCCTGAAAGTCTCCCTGCTCCAAAACCCAAAAGAGATAGTCTCATGAGATGCTGTCAAAAGCCTTTTCCATGTCCAGCCCAGCAACCGCAGATTGTCTATCCCCTCCCCCCCCCCGACCCCCGACCGGAATGAGCGTGGATGGCGCCTAGAACTTTGATCAGGTTCATAGATGCATATCTCTAAGGTAAGAGGCCCACCTGGTCTGGATGTATAAGTTCCAGAAGATAACAATTCAGGTGACGTGGCATTGTCATGGCCAGCAGCTTAATATCCTGGTCTAACAGAGAGATTGGCCGGAAAGAGCCAACCAGGTCAGGATCCTTGCCCGGCTTAGGAATCAGTACTACATGAGCTAGATTGTCACAGAAAGCACCGCCCTCGGCAGCCACAACATTACACATTGCATTAAGCGGTTCTGCCACCAAATCCTATAAATATTCTGGATTTAAAACGTCAGGACCAGGGGCCTTCGCCAAAGTAAGGGATTTGATGGTTGACAGCATCTCCTGCCCAGTGATCGAAGAGCTCAAAGAAGTGTCCTGTTCCTCTGTTAACTGGGGCAGACTTAGCCCCTGAAAAAAAGCAGCCAGGGTATCCCTGTCTAAGGTTCTGCCACCATACAAAGTGCTGTAATAACAAACGAAATGCTCTGCAATCTGCTGCTCCCTCTCGTACCACCTCAAATGGGAATCCCGAATGGCTGTAGTGACCCAATGCTTTTTGAAAGGCCGGACCAGGTTAGCTAAAAGTTTCCCGGCCTTGCTCCCCCACTGATATAGTTGGTAACATTGAGAAGAGGGACTGCTTTGTATGCTGACTAAGCAAATCCTCTATCCTACTACGAACACTTTTTTAGTCTAATCGATCCGATTCAGACAAAGTGGCAATATGTGCCTGCCGGAAAGTGCGCAACTGCTAAGTCAACCAGAGAAGCTCCTGATCCCTCTCCCTCCGTTTTGCCACTGTGTAAGCAATTATGTGGCCCCGCAGTACCGCCTTAAAGACAAACCAGAAAGTTGCCAGACCCACATCTGGAGTACTATTAGTGATCTGGTAATCCAACCAGCGCGCCCGCAAAAAGGTCCAAAAATCCCGGTCGTGGTACAAGTGTATGTGTGTGGGGGGGCATTTTCCAAGAGGGAACCTTTTGGGTAGGGGCCATCGTCAGAGTGAGCACCATGGGCACATGGAAGAAATGGGAACCTCCAAAATCTCTGCCCTGGAGGCTTTAGAAAACAGCCTCCTATCAAGGAGATAGTCTTGCCTGGCATATACCTTATGGGTGTAGGAATAAAAAGTAAAATCCGTGTTAAGGGTGCAAGGCTTGCCACACATCAACAATTTCCAAATGTTGTGATAAAAAAAACCCACCCCACGCAGGTCATGGACCTTGGTTCTGGGCCTAGGTGGTTTACAATCCATGCCTAGTTCAGCAGTGATTAAGATCGCCTCCCAGGATCAGCTGATAGTCTGGATACCCAGAAAGGTGAGCAAGGAAAGAAGAAAAGAATTTACGACAGTAAATTGGAGCGTAAATACTGCAAAAGAGAAGCTTCAGCCCCCAAAGCTCTCCCATGACTATAATGAACCTCCCCATCTTGAATTTGTTTGTGTAAAGTAAAGAGCAAGCGCTTATGCATCAAAATGCCAACACCCTGCTATCTCCCACTTGGCATGCTCAACCTGGGAAAGATGGATCTCTTGCAAATAGGCGATATCAGTACCCAACTTCCGAAGATGGGCCAATATCTGTGAGCGCTTAATTGGGGACTTAACCCGATCTACGTTCAACATAGTGACCTATTATCCAGAGATCAGCACAGCAAATTAAAAATAGCAGGTCCCCTCCTGCAATAATGGCAGCCCCAGATCAGCCATACTCTCCAAATACAAACACCCACAGAAAAAGGAAACTAAGATTCAGTAATGCACATAGAGTCTCCCAGCTAAACTCCGCAGCAGTGGAAGTAGATGTGGCAAACCCTACTGGCTTTGGTACCTCGTCCCTCTCCCACCCACATCCCATATACTCCCCAATCATACCCCCACACTCACCAGACAAACCACAAGCATACCCCCAGCCCACCCTCCCCCCGAGCATGCCACCCCCAGCATACAATCCCAGTTCCACTTCCCCAGCCTACCTAGAGAGGACCCGCCCCCAAATACAAATCTGCACCCCCCCCCCCCAAAAAAGCAGAACACCACAAGTGGAAAAGCAAACTACAAAGTCCTACAGCCCAAACAGTTCGGGCCTAGAGAAGATTGGTAGCCGATCCAGTGTGAGGTCCCCCAAAAGAGAGCACTCCATGGTCCCCGTCAGGGCCTCCCAGCCAGCCCTCGGTCAGACTGGCCTACAGCTGCAGGGAAATGGGTGGCAGAAGGTCAAGCAGGCATCAGCAAACGCAGGGACCTGCAGGAACAGAAGGTCCAAGAGCAAACCTCAGGATCAAAGCCCCTAGCTGCCCTAGACAGGTACAGCCAAGAGCCATGCAGATCCTGCCAGCAAAACCGAAATCATCCCGCAGGCCACACAGGGATGAGCAAAGTGGGACATCAGGCAGGAAGCTGCTCCATAAATGCCTGAGCTTCCTCCACAGCAGTGAGAGTAGTCGCCCTGCCATTCTGCCACATTCGTAGCTTCACCAGGAACACCAACACGAATTGAAGGCCTCAGTTGTGAAGATCTGTGCAAAATGAAGACATGAGCTTTCGTTGTGCTGCCACGCACAGAATTTCCTAACATTGGTAGATTCAAAGGCAATGTTAGGAAATTCTACTTTACGGAGAGGGTGGTGGATGCCTGAAATGCGCTCCCGAGAGAGGTGGTGGAGAGTAAAACTCTGTCCGAGTTCAAAGAAGTGTGGGATGAACACAGAGGATCTAGAATCAGAAAATATTAAAAATTGAACTTAGGCCAGTTCTGGGCAGACTTGCACAGTCTGTGTCTGTATATGGCTGTTTGGTAGAGGATGGGCTGGGGAGGGCTTCAATGGCTGGGAGGGTGTAGAAGGGCTGGAGTAGGTTTTAACGGAGATTTTGGCAGTTGGAACCCAAGGACAGTACCAGACAGAGCTTTGGATTCTTGCCCAGAAATAGCTAAGAAGAAAAAATTTAAAAAAATTTTAATTGAATCAGGTTGGGCAGACTGGATGGACCATTCGGGTCTTTATCTGCCGTCATCTACTAGTTACTATGTTACTATGAGTAATCATTGAAAAGTAGCACTTTGAGCCCCTGCCTTGCAGAATGCCCAGAGGATTTTCTTTTTGCTCCAGTTAGTGAAGCGAGCTATAGCTATGCGCGCTCTCCCCTCTCCCAGCAGTTTAGTGCCGATGCACCCACTCACATTCAAAACGTGCAGTCTCACCGGCCAAGTCCAGCTTCTCCGGCAACCAGCGGCTGAAAACACAGGACAGATCGCCATCCCTCACTGTTTCCGGCAGACCCACAAGCCGGAGGTTGTTTCTCCGGCTATGATTTTCGTAGTCCTCCATCTTGTCGGTAAGCTCTGTGGTCTGCTGGCGCAGCTCCTGCACCTGCGTTGTCAGGCCAGCGCACATGTCCTCCTGGTAAGAGAGCTGCTGCTCAACATTGGCGATACAGCGCTTATGGGTGTCAAACTTCTCGTGCATCTCCTCTACCGCTGATTGGATCTTATTCAGCCTGTCCACCAAGGCCGCTGACACACTTTGTAATGTCCTGTATCCACTCTCCAGCAGGGATGACAAAAGTTGCAGGCTCAGCTGCCATCTTGTGGGGTGTCGAGGGCTGCTTATCCGTGAAGCTTCGTGCCATTTTTATAGGCATATCTGGCTCAGCTGCTCGCTCTAAAACAGGGGTGTAAAAGACCCTCCTCGAGTGTCGCAATCCAGTTGGGTTTTCAGGATTTCCCCAATGAATATGCATGAGATCTATTGGAATGCACTGCTTTCAGTGTATGCTAATAGATCTCATGCATATTCATTGGGGAAATCCTGAAAACCCGACTAGATTGCAGCCCTTGAGGGACTTTGACACCCCTGCTCTAAAATCACTCCAGGCAAGGGCGATCACCCGACCCAGTGCTTAAGCCGGAAAATCCCAGGGGGGGGGGAGGAGGCACAGAAAAAAAAACCCAGGTAAGTAAGCTGATATAGTCAGGGTAGGATCGGAGCACCTGTCTCACACGTCTGCTCAAGCAGGCTGTATCACGTGACCGAGTAACTTATTGTTGAGCTTCTGAGGTTTGTGCATGCAGGTGGTAGAGCAGCTCATAGGGCCTTTCTGGACGTGGAACTGTTATTGTATTGTGTTTATTTTTATCATTAATATACCACGTTCTAGATATGAATGGTGCCTGGGACTCAGGGAAGAGGGAATAGGAATATGATCCTTGCCAGGAAGAGTGGGGATAAAATTTTTTGAAGTGTACAATGAACCTGCTTAAGACATGTGAGGGATGGGTGTACCTAGCCTGCAGAAGGTAGAGAGGAAACCCAATGGAGGGACTGAATCAGTAGGGGGCAAGTCAAGCATTGTCAAGAGGAAGTAGAGAGAAATATTCGGCACACTCGTTCTATGCCTTCCAGTCCACTCTGGTTCATCTATACAACCCATATTCTCCCCCTCCCAGTCAAGTCCTCAATGGTCCCACTTTCCCAACAAACCTGTGCACATCATACACTTTTTTTTTTCTTAGATCATCTCTACTTCTTTCTCCCTGCTTTAATATCTCCTTCCTCCTCATCTTCTTATTCTGTTTTTGTCTCACTCCTTTCACTTAATTCTCCAATGCAGTTTGACTTTGTTTTGGAGTAGAATGCATATAAATAATACACAGGTTGGCAACATTGGGGAGTGGATGAAGCAATTGCAGTAAACCTTGTTTCACTTCAGTGCTTGAAGCAGCAGGATGAGTGCTAAGGAGCTCTGTAGTGTGGCTGTGACAAGTGTAGGAAATGGAGGCTGCAGGTGTCTCGGGTACTGTGTCTGTTGACGATCAGAGGTTGTATATTAAGATTGAAAGTCTATATGGCAAAAACCCGACAAATCCACAAAGTGTTACATGAAGTTTGTGGTGAGTTAACAGTGGACCGTAGTACAGTTTCTCGGTGGGCAACTCGTTTTCGGAGTGGTCATGTGATCATACATGATGCAAGACCAGGAAGGCCAAAATCAACAAGTGCTGAACGATGTGTGAAACTCGCGGCTGATGCTCTTGAACAAGCTAGTCGTGCAACATGCAAGGAACTTTCTGAAACCACAGGGATTCCACCGACATCAGTATACTGAATTCTGACAAATGATTTTTAAAAAAGAGAAAAATTTCTGTCAATGGGTCCCCCACTTCTTGACTGAACAGCAGCAGGGACACCTGGACAATGCAACCATGCTGAAACAAAGATTTGACGTTTAAGGTCCGGCATTCTTGAAACGCACTGTTGCTATTGATGAAACGTGGGTCAGAGACTGAGCCGGAACTGAAATCACAGTCCAACAAGTGGAGAGCTCCATCTTCCCCACGACCAAAAACATTCTAACTAACTCAATCAAAAATCAAACAAATGATGATTTTTGCTTATGATCATGAAGGCATTATCATCAGACAAAGTTCCATCTGGAAGAAGTGTCACAGAAGTGTATTATCATGACTTTTTTCAAAAGAAAAATGCGCAGAAAAATGCACAAAACCCTATCTCAGTTGCTCTTGGTTGGGCCACTCATTCTTCACGACACATATGTCGTCATTGAAAAACTACACAAGTACAGCTGGGAGGTGTTACCTTATGCTCCCTACAGTCCAGACATGAGTCCACCAGACTTCGACCTTTTTCCAAAGTTGAAACAACCTATGCGTGAACATCGTTTTGCATCTCTGGAAGAGCTTTCTTCCACCGTTACCCGAGCCATTCGGCAACTGCACAAAAATGGTATCCTGGATAGAATAATGAAGCTTCCTGGACGTTGGGACTCAGTAATTGAAAAGCAGGAGCCTATATTGAAGGATTATAAAGAAATACTTGAAAAAAATAAAAAATAAAATGTAAATACAAAAAAATAGTGTGCATTATTTATGAAATGACCCTCTTAGAATGAGGAAGTGGAGTGGGAACTGGGGTGTGTGTGCATATTATGCATTCTACTCCAAAACAAAGTCAAACTGCAATGGAGAATGAAGTGAGAGGAGCGAGACAAAAACAGAGTAAGAAGACAAGAGGAGGAAGGAAATATTAAGGCAGGGAGGGACTGAGAAAGAAGTAGAGATGGTCTAAGAAAAAAAAAAAAAAGTGTATGATGTGCACAGGTTTGCTGGGAAAAAGGGACCATTGAGGACTGGCTGGGAGGGGGAGAATATGGGTTGTATAGATGAACCAGAGTAGACTGGAAGGCATAAAATGAGTGTGCTTTATATCAGTGGTTCCCAACCCTGTCCTGGAGGACCACCACCAGGCCAATCAGGTTTTCAGGATAGCCCTAATGACTATTCATGGAGCAGATTTGCTTGCCTGTCACTTCCATTATATGCAAATCTCTCTCATGCATATTCATTAGGGCTAGCCTGAAAACCCGATTGGCTTGGTGGTCTTCTAGGACAGGGTTGGGAACCACTGCTTTAGATGATCTGGAAGTAGGATGGTAAACTGTGGTGATGAATTGGGGTTGGAAGGAAGAAAAACTGGTAGGGCTTGCAGTGCTATACTTAGCATTTCTTTTACTCACAGGTCCTCCCTGTGTATGGCACCACCTGCTGTGCTTTTAATTTAAGGCCAGTCTAGCAAGTTATGTTTACAACATACCATGCTTAATTTCCTTTATGTAACTTAATAATCTGTGGTAAATTAAACACCCCCAATCATTTTTGAAAAGTCGGTTCCTATGCTCCAGAATCCCCCCCTACCTCCACTTCTCGCTAGAATAAGTCAATAGACAAAAACTTTTAATCAAGGAAGAAAAAGTGTTTCTTACCTGATGACACCGTGTCTACTCTACTAACAAACCAGTTAACTCACACGTGCTCCTGTACTTAAACAAAAATTGTAATAAGCAGCTTAACCCCTTCTTCAAGAATATAGGCCACGATCTGGAGAAAGTAAACCGGGATAATAACGTGGATGTAAGCTGCTGGGCGGGTGCTTGATTTACATTGGTTGTGGATTCTAGCCTATCCTAGTCAGAATAGAATGCGACCAGCTGGCACCGCAATGGCGTCACTTCCTTCGAATTCATTGACGAGTCTTCCGGTCTCTGTTGTCTAGGCATGCGCCGTAGTAGCGGCGTGCTTGTGGAGGTTTTGTTCTATAGTTAGTGCCGCGTTTTATAGGTAAGGTTTTTCCTCGTATATTACAGAATACAGAGGTGTCATGCAATTCCTTGTACTGTGAGGTGTTCTTCATGGTTTATACTTGCCTTGCTGTCTGAGTCAGAGAGGTTACTCATCCCTTCCCCCATTCCCTATGCTGCCTGGTACCGGATGCTTCTCACTACACAGAGAGTGGGGGAAATATGGTGGAGGTACACTGAAGTCTGTCAAGTGTATAATAAAAGAACAAACGTTAAAGAACGCATTTTTACATAAAAAAAAGATACAAAGAGTATGAAGCGCATTATATAGAACTATTTCCTTATAGAAAGGGTGGTGGTGGATGTAGGGAGTGACTATTCCAAGGAATTCCCAAAAGAATGACTAAACACAGTTGCAAAATAGAGCAGATAGACGGGGTGCTATGCTTTGTGGAAAGAGGAAGATTAGATGGATCTTAAAGCCTTCATCTCCTGCCATGTTCTGCTTCTCTTTTTTCTGTGTTGGTTGCATTGAATTTTAGGAGCGGTTGAACTTGCCATGAAGTTTTAAGCAACGTAAACTAACTCATTAATTCTGGGAAGCTGTATTGTTTATTTGAGTTCTTTGCCTTATTGTGTGTCTGCTTTTAGTATTCATCTGTAAATCAAGGGTGGAATATAAAAAAAACAACCCTCCTAAACTACACTGTTTTTTGTTCATATTTCTATGCCATTCTAAGAAGTCATTGGGATTAAACAACAGCAGTTGTGGTCAAGGCAAAGAACAGTTTCTCCCTAATTCTAAAAACAGAACACTTTTGTTATATTATTGATTTTGAAGCAGAAATAAGCAAATGCTGACAACTGCCAGTATATGTAAATTAAACATCAAAACATTTCAGCCATAGTCTCACAGGAACAGGGGAGTTGAGTGAGGTGAAAAACAAGAGGTAGGATGAGAGAGATACATGGGCAGTTAAAATTCATGGCCTGTAATGTAATAGGAAACTAAGGTCCTTGTTGAGTCCTGTTTGGTGGGTATCAAAATATTTTATCATTTTTTATTTCAAAGGTCTTATTAGAAAATGACATGGGGACAAATTTTTCCCTGTCCTCACAGGAACTCAAGTTCTCTGTCCGGCCCCGCGAGTTTTGTTGCTGTCCCTGCCCCATTCCTGTAAACTCTGCATTAACGCACAAGCCTCAAAACATTTATGATTATAAAGTGTTTGAGGCTTGTGCAGATGAGGACAGAACTTGCAGGAATGGGGCAGGGACAGGAAAAGAACTCGCTGGGACAGGAAAATGAGTTACTGCAGGGACAGGGAAAAATTTGTCACTGTGTCTCTGGGTCTTATGTTCCTGGATTGTTTTAAAATTTCCTTTTAGTATTCTCACCATAAAATCATTGATGCAAAGTTCTGGGTTTTTTGAAGTGTTTTCTCACAGAGGTGATATCCTGTTTGGCATTGCATAAAATCATTGATGCAGTGTTCTGGGTTTTTTGAAGTGTTTTCTCACAGAGGTGATATCCTGTTTGGCATTACAGTTGATAACTAGTGCCAACCAGGATATTGCTTCTGTAGGAACACACTTAATGGTATATTTGTGTAGATGCTTTTAAAATTGCCTGGGGTATACATTCATTGAAATAGGCAATCACAACACCCAGTGCCTGTTTTAGTGAGAGATTCTTGTAGCATATCTTGGGATAGAATGGGCATTTATACATGGATTTTATAAATTTCATGCACAAGTGCTGATACCTGCCAGCTCATATATGCACAGGTTACTTCAGCCTCAGAGAAGGTGTACCTTTGTGCAGGAGCTTTCCAAGGTGCTATACAAAGGCATACATGTATATTCATTGTGGTTACTACACAATGCCTTTCCTACCTAGGCACCCTGTTATAAAATTACCTTAAATATGCTCAGAACTCTCTTGTTACTCTTTTTATATGTAAGTGAGAGTTTATTTGTTGTAATCATTAGTAGGATGACCCTTGTGCTGCTGTTTTGTAATTCAATTCAGTGCCTTGCTGGGGTTGAAGGCTGTAGAGGTGCGCAGACAGGATGGAGAATAAATATCTGGCATATTCTATCATCCAGTTTTTACATGATCAGTTACGCCATGGTGGTCTGTCCCCTGATGCTCAGGAGAGTTTGGAAGGTAAGTAGCCTCCATAAGTGAAATACAGCCAATCCTTGAATTAACATATTATTCTGTTACATCTACACAGGAGTCCGTACATTAGATGATCAATCCCCAACCGCAAATCGGCTTTGCAGAAATGTGTCACTCACAGCTTTCTGAACCTCCCTCCTTCCCAGTGGAATGTAGTGTCTACTTCAGTTTTTCCTTCTGCAAGTGAACTGTGAAGAGGTGTTTCTGATCTGCTCTGTATCGTTTTTGAGGCTTCAGTGCCTTTTGACTCCGTAATTGGGGTTTTTTTTGCCTGGGAAAGGATGCATGTTCCACAGAACTGAACTGCAGTTCGCAGGGCAAGCCCTCAGGTGGACCTGTGGAGCCAGCTTGCCGTGTTCCATTTCAGGTCTTGGGGTCTGTTCTCCTGGAAGCCAGCTCACCTTCTGAATTTTTCAGAGGTTTGAGCGCAGGTTGTGGGCTCCCTGTGTAAGAATCCTTAAGGTATCAAAGAGCCGGCTGTATGTTTGCCCCCCCCCCCATTGCATTCTAAGGTTCTGTGGGGGTAGAGGTCTTGGTCGAGGTTGGTCCAACTGGCAGTTCAAAAATTTCCTGGTTTGGAGCCATTTCATTGAAGTTCTGAGGCAGAAAGCCCTTTTCATGTTCACAGATTTCAGGGAAAGCTGCCAGAAAGGCACCTTTACAGAACTGTAAGTACAGCCCCATTATTTCCTATGTGAAAATTGGGGAAGGCGGGGGTGTCAAAAAGTTTCATTTTTGAGGGTTTCTGGGGTCAGGGTTCAGGTCCCCCACCTCCAAAACCCTTATTTCAGTGTTTTTTGTTTTTCTAAAAAGTCCCCATGGGCCGTTTTTGGCAAAAGTTTTCTGGCAGCGGCTAACTTGGATTTTAAACTATCTTTTTTACTGAAGCCTCTATCTGCCTCAATTTTAACTAAAACCTACAGGGATGGACTTCTTGAAGTGTTTAGACACCATTTCATGCCAAATTTGAGCTGGATGGCTGTTGAAGAAGCATCCATGTACCATGAGCCAAGGCGTATGCGAGAGGGGATGGGAGCCTTGAACTTAGCCCCACCCGTGTTCTCCAGGACTGGGGAACCACTATGGGTCCAGGAAATGGGGGGAAAAAGTCCCGTTTGGATTCTGAATTCAGCAAAGGCATGAAGCGTAGACACGTGGAATCTGTGGAACAAACAAAAACCCTGTTCAAGGTCCTCCAAAATTTGTAAATCTCATGTGGAGAGTTTTTATAAAGGGCCTGGGACTTATTGCCCAGCTGGAAAGCGTGTCACCATTAGTCCAGGGAGCGTCTCCAGTTTCTGTTCCATTTCCATCGAAGAACAAACCGGCCCCAAGTTTCAACGGCCACTCATAGCTGGACTGGCAGGATTGGAGATCAGACTCCATGCCTTTATTGTCCCAGGGCTTGGAGGCTCTCCTGGAGGACTCCGGTTCCCTGTTAGGGTCCGGCAGTCAAGATGTGTTTCTAGCACTTGACCAGGGTGAGGGCCCATTGGTACACCAGCTGTTCAAGTCAGTTTCTGTTCACCATTTTATGTGATCAAGGAACTGAAGCTAGAGGCGCTGTCTTCCACTTCCCAGTTCACGGTCATGAGCGGCTCCAATGCTCAGACATGCTTTTTTTCCGACATCACTGGTTTTAGTTACTGAGCAGAGATGGCAGAGGGCTCCCTCAGAGTGGCAAAGGCTATGTTCATGCTCTAATTGATGATGCCAGAGTTCCAGCAGCTGTTTAATCAGCCAAAAGTGGATTCTGTGTTAACTCAGGTCACCAAATGCAAGGCTCACCCGAGTGAGGGAAGAGTGATTTTAAAGGATTCTCAAGATTGCAAAGTGGACCTGGTTATAAAGAGACAGTTTGAAGCGCTGGCTTTGGGAATCAAAGCAGTAGCAGCATCCTTTGCAGTATAGGCCTGTCATACCAGACTGAGATGAAGCCCCTCTGAGGAGGAGGATGTGTGCCCCCAGCTAGTGCTGGAAGGGGTTGATCATTATGTTATGGGTGCCCTGCTGGTATTATCAGGGTCATGAGTAAGGTTTCGGCATATGCGGTCTTGGTCCGCAGGATGCTCTGGATCAGACAGTGCATGGGCGATTCTGCCTCCAAGGCAACTTTAAGCAGACTGCTCTTCAAGGGGCAAATGCTGTTCGATAAAGGCCTAGACGACCTTATGGCCAATGTGGCAGATTGCCATCCTAAGTCTCTGCCAGAGGGCAGACCTCACCACCCCTCTGGAGGGAGTAGAGGTAATTTTTGTTTCTCTTGCCGTTCTCGCCAATATAATGCAAGTTCCTCCACTCTTTCCAGGGCTACAAGCAACGATTTAGCAATTCCAGACATCAGCAACCATCAGGGTCCCGTGTCAACTCGACCTCCAAAAAGTCCCAATGACACCAGGCTGATAGCTGAGCTTCCGCTCAGTAGGTGTTAAACTTCATCCGAGAAGACCACAGGATTGAGTTTTATTGTCCTCCAGCAGATTTGTTTCTAGATTTTCCAGCTGGACGTCAGTAAAAAGAAGCCAAGGTCCAAGCGACAGTTCAGAGACTTGGATATTCAAGCCATAGAACCGGTACCTGAAGAACAATTGGGCTCTGGCAGATACTCTATATACTTCATTGTGCCCAAGAAAGGCACAGAAGACTGGAAGCTGATTTTGGATCTCAAGGCCGTCAGTGCATCTGTAAGGATCCTGCATTTCCTCATGGAAACAGCCCATTTGGTCATTGCAGAGGTGGCTGCAGGAAAGTTTCTCTCATCTCTAGATCTGACGGAGGCATACCTGCATATCCCTATTTTATTTATTTATTTATATGAAATGAAATTCATACCAAGCAATAAACTTGTGCAGGAAACTTGAACAGAAAAATTTGCAAACAAGCAAGCAGGTACTTTTAACATAAGACAGTAATAAAGTTCTTCTTAGACCCCAATATAAAGTCAAGAGAAGGGGGAGGGGCCTGTTTTAGGACTTATAATATCAAAAAGAAATAAAAATAATCAAGAAATAGCTTTAACGTGAAACAATTCCTCTCATATGCAATATTATCCACTATTCTTTGATGATCTTTTTCATGTCTAGAAAGCTCCTTAGGTGTTCAGGAACAAAGAAGGTATATTTTGTCCCTAAATGTTTAATAAGGCATTTACATGGGTACGCCAATTGAAAAGTAGCCCCTAAACCTTTTGCTTCTTGCCTCATAAGCAAAAATTGTTTTCTCCTTTCGTGTGTCTCTTTATTAACATCGAGATAGACCCAAATACGTTGTCCCATGAAATGAGTGCATATCCCTATTTTTACAGACCACACAAAATATCTGAGGTTTCTTGTACTTCAGGAACATTTCCAGTTTGTGGCTCTCTCGTTCAAGTGGCAACAGTTCCCTACACTTTCAACAAGGTAATGGTGGTAGTTGCTTCTCATCTTCAAAGAATGGGGATCCAGGTACACTCCTATCTGGATGATTGGTTGATCAGAGCTCCATCCAAGCTGGAGTGTGACAAGTGGTGGACCTGCTACAGTGGTTGGGCCGGATAATCAACTTCAAGAAGAGCCATCTAAAACTGACCCAGAGTTTGGAATTTCTGGGGATGTGCTTCAACACAGAAAATGGCTGCATCTTTCTTTCTGAGCTACGCAAACAGAAACTCAGGAAACAAATTTAGAGCTTTTGGCATTCCCTTCAGGTGCAGGGCTCGATGGTAGCCTCCCTGGAGGTTATTCCCTGGACCAGGATGCATATGCAGCTTCTCCAGGAAGCTCTTTTATCTCGATGGTCTCATCAGCATCATTCTCTTCATATGCAGCTTCCCTAGACAGGGTCTGCGAAGAACAGCTTACACTGGTGGTTCCAGGGACACTTCTTGTCAAAGGGAATGCCTCTACGAATCACGTCATGGGTGACTTTCATGATGGATGCCAACCTGTTCGGCTGGGGAACATACTGCAGGGACCACTCAGTTCAGAGCCAGTGAACTCACCATCAGAAGGGGTCATAACTTAAACCGTCTAGAGCTCCGAGCCATTCAGCTAATGTTGAGAACTCTGGAAACAGTCCTGGAGGGAAAAGCAGTAAGAGTGTTCTCCAGCCACAGCAGTAGCGTATGTGAAAAGACAAGAAGGCACCAGAAGTGATCCCTTATGCCTCAAGGCTCAGATACTGTTCCAGTGGGCAGAAACCCATTTACAAGCCTTCTCCGCAGCTCACGTAAACGGAGTGGAAAACATTTAGGCTGACTTTCTCAGCTGGCAGTCTCTAGACCCAGGGGAATTGTCTCTCTCCCAATGAGCGTTCAAACTCATTGTGCATCGCTGGGACAGACCAGTACTGGATTTGATGGCTTCTTCCAAAAACTAAAAATGAAGCGTTTCTTCAGTCGAATAGAAAAGCCGGGAAGCATAGGGTTGGATGCGTTAGTTCAGCTTTGGCCCAACAAGGGACTCCTTTATGTCTTTCCGCCTTGGCCCTTAATGGGTTGGGTCATCCGCAGGCTCATCCAGGACTTGTGATTATAGTTATCCTGGACTGGCCTTGCCAACTGTGGTATGCGGACCTATTGTGTCTTCAAAAGGACTAGAGATCTACCCTTCCGTGCATCCACTTATCTGGATGTGACCATGAGACCTTAAGCATGTATCCCAGCATGATGATCGTTCAATTGTACGCTGCCTAATTGTCATGCCTGTATTGCTCTGCTCCTCTATATATTAACCGTGTCTCCTCCTATGTGTCTCCTCCTATGTTCCTCCACTGATTGTTTGCAACTGTATATGTTAACTTGTAATCTGTCCTTAGCTTTCTGGGAGGATGGGATATAAATCAAAATAAATAAATAAGAGATCTCAAGCCCCTAGTTCATCCAGGGCTTCTCAGTCAGGGTCCAGTTCCCATGGAGAATCCAGAGCACTTTGGTCTTACAGCATGGCTTTTTAGTCCATGGCCCTATTTTTCAAGGGTTATTTGGATGTAGTTATTGCTATTCTACTCTGGGCTAAAAAACCTTCCACAAAGGCAGCCTATGTCACGACTTGGAAAAGCTTTTCAACATTGGTGTGAAAGAAATCATGTGGAGCCACACCAGGCTCTCATTCCAGTCATCCTTGCCTTTCTGCAGGCTGGTCTGGGAAAAGATTTTGCAGTGGCAATCCTCAAGATTCAAGTGGCAAGCCTCTCCTGCTTCAAGGCACAAAGAGGTAAACTTTTGCTGGCAGCTCATCCAGATGTGACCAGATTCCTAAGAGGTGCACTCCAGTTACAGCTTCCACTATGCTGACCTTTTCCATCCTGGAATCTTAACATCATTCTAAAAGATATCTCTAAGCCTCTGTATGAGCCTCTGTGGGAGGCTTCCACCTTGGATCTCACAGTGAAGATGGTATTCCTGGTGGCAATCATCTCGGCAAGACAAATATCAGAATTGCAAGCTCTCTCCTGCAAAGAGCCCTTCCTTAGGATCATGGAGGCTGGAGTAGCTCTCTCTATTGTTCCTTCCTTCCTGCCAAATGTTGTATTAGATTTCCATATCAACCAATAGGTTTGTCTGCCTGATTTTCAACCCATAGAAACATAGAAATAGACGGCAGATAAGGGCCACGGCCCATCCAGTCTGCCCACCCCAATGACCCTCCCCTACCTTTACCTTGTGAACAGATCCCACGTGTCGATCCCATTTGGCCTTAAAATCAGGCATGCACCTGGCCTCAATCACCTGAAGTGGAAGACTATTCCAGCGATCAACTACACTTTCAGTAAAAAGAACTTCCTGGTGTCACCTCACAGTTTCCTGCCCCTGATTTTCCATGGATGCCCTCTTGTTGCCGAGGGACCCCCGAAAAAGAAGACATCTTCCTCTGCCTCGATGCGGCCCGTGAGATATTTGAACGTCTCGATCATGTCTCCCCTCTCTCTGCGCTCCTCGACCGAGTATAGCTGTAATTTTTCTAACCGTTCCTCGTACGGGAGATTCTTGAGTCCCGAGACCATCCGGGTGGCCATTCTCTGGACCGACTCCATCCTCAGCACATCCTTGCAATAATGCGGCCTCCAGAATTGCACACAGTATTCCAGGTGGGGCCTCACCATGGATCTATACAATGGCATAATGACCTCCGGCTTACGGCTGACGAAACCCCTGCGTATGCAACCCATGATTTGTCTTGCCTTGGATGAAGCTTTCTCCACTTGATTGGCAGCCTTCATGTCCTCACTGACGATCACCCCTAAGTCTCGCTCTGCTACCGTTCTTTAGGATCTCACCATTAAGGGTATAAGTCCTGCATGGATTTTGGCTACCCAGGTGCATAACTTTGCATTTTTTGGCATTGAAACTGAGTTGTCAGGTCCTAGACCAGCGCTCCAGTAGGAGTAGATCGTGCATCATGTTGTCGGGCATTGAGTTTTTGTCCGTTGTGCTTTTGCCCACTACATTGCTTAGCTTGGTGTCATCGGCGAATAATGTTATTTTACCTCGGAGCCCTTCTGCCAAGTCACTTATGAAGATGTTGAATAGGATCGGGCCCAAGACCGAGCCTTGGGGCACTCCACTGATCACCTCCGTCATTTCAGAGGGGGTGCCGTTCACCATTACCCTTTGAAGCCTACCTCCAACCAGTTCCCAACCCATTTTGTCAATGTCTCACCCAACCCTATAGAACTCATCTTGCTTAGCAACCTGCGGTGTGGTACGCTATCGAATGCTTTATTAAAGTCCAGGTATATGATGTCCAGGGACTCCCCAACATCTAGCTTCCTCGTCACCCAGTCAAAGAAGCTGATCAGGTTGGATTGGCAGGATCTCCCCTTAGTAAATCCATGTTGACGGGGATCCCGTAGATTCTCCTCATTAAGGATCGTGTCTAATTGGTGTTTGATTAGGGTTTCCATTAGTTTGCTCACTATTGATGTGAGACTCACCGGTCTGTAGTTTGCTGCCTCTATTTTTGAGCCTTTCTTGTGGAGTGGAATGACGTTAGCCGTCCTCCAGTCCAACGGGACGCTGCCTGTACTAAGGGAGAGGTTGAAGAGCACGGACAGCGGTTCCGCCAAGACATCACTCAACTCCCTGAGCACCCTGGGGTGTAGGTTGTCAGGCCCCATAGCCTTGTTAACCTTGAGCCTTGACAGTTCACCGTAGACACTGCTGGGTGTAAATTTGAAATTACTAAATGGGTCAGCCGAGTTAACCCTTGTCTGTAGCTGAGGGCCTTGCCCCGGCGCTTCTCAGGTGAAGACTGAGCAGAAATATTCATTTAATAGTTGTGCCTTTTCTGAGTCCTTTTCCACATATTTTCCGTCTGGTTTCCTAAGACGTACTATCCCTCCCGAGTTTTTACTTCTGTCACTGATGTATCTGAAGAATGATTTATTGCCCTTCTGGATGTTCTTTGCTAGAGACTCCTCCATGTGGAATTTAGCCTCCCTGACTGCAGTTTTGACGGCTTTTGACTTGGTCAGGTACCCTGCTCTAGAGTCTTGTTTCCCTGATTGTTTGTAAGAGATGAATGCTTTTTTCTTCTCCTTGATGAGGTCTGAGATCTCCGCAGTGAACCACTGCGGCTTATTGTTCCTACGCCGTTTACTTACTAATTTAACATAGCGGCTGTGGTCACTTCCTGTATGGTGGCTTTCAGAGTCGACCACATTTCTTCTACGCTATCGGTTTCTGCTTGACTTTGTAGCACCTGGTGAACAAATTCGCTCATGTTTTGGAAGTTTGTGTCCTTGAATTTGAGGACTTTGGTCAGTGTGGTGGATTTAGTGAAGCCTTTCCTAAGATTGAACCATATCATGTTGTGGTCGCTGGAGGCAAGTGTGTTTCCCACCAAGACTTCTGTGACACTTTCCCCATTGGTAAGTAACAGGTCCAGTATTGCCTGATCCCTTGTTGGGTCCAACACCAGTTGCCTGAGACGTGCTCCCCTCAAAGAGTTCAATAGCCTCCTACTGCTGCCGGAAGCAGCGGTAAGTGTGTCCCAATCCACATCAGGCATGTTGAAGTCACCTAACAATACTGTGTCCCCACGCAAGGTGATATTCTCTATATCTCCAATTAAATCCATATCTAGGTCATCCTGTTGTTTTGGGGGTCTGTAAATTACGCCAAGATACAGGCATTTGTCCTTCCCTCTGGCCAAATTAACCCAAAGAGATTCCCCAGTGTACTGGACGTCTGCGATTCTTGTGACCTTAATGTCATCTTTTGTATATAATGCTACACCTCCTCCCATTCTGCCCTCCCTGTCCCGGCGAAGCAAGTTGTAACCTGGTATGACCATGTCCCACCCATGGGAGTCCGTGAGCCAGGTCTCAGATATTGCAACCACATCCAGGTCGGCATTCCTTATTTCTGTTTCCAGTTCCAGGATCTTGTTTCCCAAACTGTGTGCATTAACGTACATAGCCCTCCATGTGTTTTTATTACGTCTCGTTTGAGCTACTTGGACACTATTAGCATTATGCTCATATTTTGTATTCTCCCTAGACTCAGAACTATATCGTGTACCTAACCCGGACTCCCCAGATCCAGAACTACATTGTGTACCTATCCCAAATATGGAAGGGTGTGTATCTTGTGGGAGTGTTCCCGCGTGGGCTACTTAAACTCCTTTGGGCTCAGGTAAGCAGGATAGGGTTTTACAGAAACTGGATGTGCGAAGAGTTTTATTTTACCACTTGGAAAAGACCAATAAATTTAGTGTTTTAGACCATTTGTTTATGCTAACCAGCTGGGGCAGACTAGCATCCAAGGCCACTATAGTCAGATGGATTTGCATGGGCATTTTGTCAGCATACATCATATCTGGCAAGAAGCTGCTGATTTGTCTTAAGGTGCATTTGACCAGGAGTGTTGCATCTTCATGTGCAGAGTCTCGGGCAGTTCCTCCCATAGAGATTTGTAGAGCAGCTACTTGGTCTTCTATCCATACCTTTTACAAGGTTTTATAGAGTGGACGTGGCAGTTCGGGAGGATGCTGCTTGTGGGTCCTCGATCTTGCGGGCAGGCTCCTCTGTCTCACCCTAGGCGTCGGCCATTGCTTTGGTATGTCACCTAAAGTACAGACTCCTGTGTAGATAGAACAAAAGATTAGGTTCTTACCTGGATAATTTTATTTCTCTTAATCTTCACAGGAGTCCATATCACCCACCCTTAGTATATTCCTGATTCACCTGCTTTCTGTATCAGATATTTCTAAATTTCAGAACTGACTTTCTTCTCTTGTCAGTCAAGATGACTAAGCATAAAGAAATCCTGTATAAGTAAGTGACTTGTGCTTCTTGCTCCATTGCTGACTATTCAAATAGAGGCTAGAAGATTTAGAACTATGTCATGTTTGATTACTTAGTTTCTCTCTCATTTGCTCTGACCCTTTCATCAAAACTCATTTTTAAACCGAGTCAAGCTCCTGGTTACAAGAGATGACCCAATATATAAACCTAAGGATTGGATTAGTGCTTCTTGCACACAGCAGGTTGGTTCACTATTGCTGCTATGTTATAAATGCTTGTTAATCATTGTTCTTTTTATAAGTTGCAGAGCAGAACAGATATGTATGATGACTGCAAGGAAGTTCTCCATATCTTTTCTTCTTTGTATTCTATTCCAGTGGAGATCGATTGCTTTGGAATGAACTGAAGGGGGCGCTGCACTGGGAATAAGGGAAGTATGGAAAACTGTGAGTGATGCACTTCTGCAAAGCTGGTTTGCGGCTGGGGATTGATTACTTAATGTAAGGACTCCTGTGAAGATTAACAGAAAGAAGATTATCCAGGTAAGAACCTAATCTTTCGATTGGGGGGAGGAATTGTCTATTTTCATATTAAAATCCACAACTTTAGCCATCAGTGAGAACATTACATATCATGTATTAAGAAAAAATTTATATATATATATATATATATAATATATAAAATTACATATATATATAAAGTACATTTAAATTGTTTGGGTTTTTTTTTAACTTTTGGAATTCTGCTGTGTCGGGTTATTCAACAGTCATGGCCAATATTTCAAAATTCAGTGTTAGCACTGTTATAATATGCACACAGTTACCAGCAATTTGTCTGTTAAACCTGGACTCTTAAATTGAGGGTTCACTGGATCTTATTTTGAAGCTCATGACTGGCAAATGCTTATCATTTTGTGCTCAAATGTGGAAGAGGTTGGATTTTCTGAGCCAGATGTTTTAGATGTAGTGGGGTTTGAGTTTACATTATTCTGGAGTTGGGTTGGAGGCTATTTTGTTTTCTGTTTTAAACCTAATTTATTATTGATTTTAATCCCACTTTAATTACCAACATTTTATGTTTTGACAAGGATTAGATTACAAAGACAAAAAAGAGGGGGCAAAATAACAAGCTATAGCCCACTGCAGCAAAAAGCACTTGTGAGCAATCAAGGAAACAGTAGAACTTGTGAGCTAGTCAAGGAAACAATAGAAGAACACAGAGACTGTTCCGATGAAACACATGAATAAAGTGGCCAGTCATTTGGACTTCTACAGGTAAAATGAGAATTCTTTAGGGCCTCCCCCTCATTTGGAGACAGCCTGTGCTGGAATGCTATACCTTGATAACTGGCCAGCTAGGACAGTGTTTCTCGATCCTCTCCTGGAGGCACATCATGCTATTCAGGTTTTTAGTTCTCAGCCCAACCAAGAAAAGAATGATGTGGATATGGTTCAATCAATGATCTGAAACAATGTCAAAACATAGAATTTCGTTTCTACAAATTGGCACTTAACAAAATAAGATAACACACTCTTCAGCTACAGTGGAAAAATAATACTCAGAAAATAGGAAGTTGGTGGCGTGGAATATAAGCTGTCGCTTTTTGTGGTCGACATACTTGCTATCATTGAGGGATCAGTGAAGTCTTTGCAGGCCTTACAAGAGCAGATGGGTACTTATGGTGCTCTTTCTGGCTTTAAAGCAAATCTTTCCAAGATGGAAATATTGAATCTCTCAGTACCGGAGACAGAGATACCAGGGTTATAGCAGCAATTGCCTTTTCGGTGGGTGAAGGGTCCTATTTGATATCTAGGGAATCCAGTTGTGGGCTGATTGGACTCAGTTATATGCTGCTAATTATATACCATTGGTGGCATTCATTATTAAAGATCTGGCTAGGTGGTATAAACTATATCTATCTTGGTGGGGGAAACTGGAGGCTCTCCATATGATGGTGTTACCTTGCTTGCTTTACTTATTTCAGGTCCTTCCTTCCATATTCCCTCTGCATGTTTTAGGAAATGGCATGAATGTTTTTTGAATTTATTTGGGGTAGTAAGCAAACGAGGGTAACTCGAGTGATTATGTTTCAGGGTAAATTGGAGGGAGGATTGGGGTACCCAATTTGGAGTCCTACTATAGGGCGGCTAAGCTTCGATCCCTGGTGGAGCGGCATGTTGATCCTCCCAAATTATGGGTGCACGTGGAGCAGGGTGTTCCCCTATTTGTAGAGATATTTGGGCCCTATGATACCTACCTTGGGTGGGGTTACAGAGGGGAGAGGTGGGTTCCTTATTGAATCCGTTTACCCAACTTACTGTGAGAGTGTGGAGGGAGTAAAGGGTTAGATTGTTGGGTCAGAAGGGGGGGGGGTGTATCTTTTCTTCTGTTGATGCATTCCCTGGATTTTCAGCCAGGTAGAGGGGGAGGTATCTTCGAGAGATGGGCACGATTGGGTTTATGCTGTTTTGGGCAATTTTTGGAAGGGGATAGGATTAAGGAGTTTCCAGAACATCAGGAGCAGTTCCATTTGCCATTGGGGAACTTTTTTCCCTATTTACAGGTTAAGGATTATTTGCAACGTCATTGGAGGGGTCAGTTCCAGGGATTTTAGATCTCTCAATTTGAGGAGCTTATGGGTACGCCAGATAAATGGGGGTGTATTTCTAGTTTGTATAAACTTGTGAATCGGGCTCTTTGTCCAAAGGCATCATATATGTTGGCATGGGAGGAGGATTTACAGCATGTATTTACTGAGCAGGAGTGGGCTAAGCTATCTTATCGTATCCAGCATATTTCATATGTTCCTTTGTTGGTGGAGAATGCTGTGAAACTGATGATTGGATGGCACCTTTCTCTTGTTATTTCAGAAGATCTCCCATTCCCAGTCCGCCGCTTGTTGACGCCGGTGTTGGGAAAGGGCCACTTTCTTCCATATGTGGTGGGAGTGTAAGGTGTTGGGTATGTATTGGGAGCAGGTTTTTCAGTATGCTAGTAAGCTGGTTCAGGCCCTTTGTCTAGAGATGCTATGGTGGCACTTCTGGGGGTACAGATTGAGGGCCTTACCGATGACCAGGACAAATTACTCACGCTGGCTTTTGTGGCTGCTAGGCTGGTGCTTGCCCAACACTGGAAATAACTGGTGGCGCCTTCACTGCAGCAAATGAGGGATCGGTTGGGTGGGATTTGTACTCAAAATAGGTTGACTGCTCTCCTGGCACATAAATAGCAGCACTTTAAGAATATCTGAGGTAGTTATTTGGAATTGGAGGAGGGTTTCTCCGTTCCAGGGGGGGAGTGTGGAGCCATGAAGTATCTGTCTTCTTGTACTGTTTATATTGTACTGACATCTGGCTTTGGATATTTTGATTATTCTTGGGGTTTGGGGGGAAGGTGGGGAGATGGGGCTTCTTGGTATAAATCAAAACAAAAACCATTTTGGTGGAGTTGTATCATATCGTGGCAATCATGGCCTGGTACGTCTGTGGGGAAATTAGGAAGTTGGTTGGTTGTACTGAGAACTTTCCAGCACCCCCTCGTATACAGCTTTATTTCATACATATTCATTTTGGTAATCCCACAAACCTGACTGTCTAGGTGTGCCCTGAGAAAAAGGTTTGAGAAGCACTGACATAGAGGATAATTTTACAAAGCTTTTTCTGTATGTAAAGCCAGTTTTAGTGCAATGTATCTAGTAGTTCTGAATGCTAGGGTCTTGTATATGAACTAGCAAGAAAACTGTTGATCATGCTTTCAACTGTAGCTTCTTCTGTCCCCTCAGTTTGTTTTCTGCAAGCATGTTGCTCGGAAGTGTTTTGATCTGATCTGCTGTTTTATTATTTTTGAGTACTTTTTCTCAGTGTTATTTGTAGGCTCGGTGCCTGGAGGTTCCCACTTGGTGGGACCTCTGCCTGGGAGAAGATGTAGACTCGCAAGGCAGAAATCTGCTGCTAGCAGGATAAATCTTTGGGGACAACTAGCTAGTTAGCTTGCTTTTATATTTTTTGAGCTCAGGGGACGTCCTCTGCATAGTTGCTTTCATCCTTGTTTTAATTAGTAACTTGAGTGCAGGCTGTTTGGCTCCTTCCTGGCTCGGCCGGAACTAACAGTGGGCTGGTAGCATGGTCTCCCCCCCCCTCTTTTTCACAACATAGTTTTCCAGGGGTTGAGGTTCAGTCCGACCTCAATCTGACTGCCAGCCAGAAGACCAAGTTAGTTCAGCGACTCTGTGAGGCAAATTTCTTCTCCATTGTTTCCAGCTGAAATCCTTTACTGAAGCAGGCAGGCATCACGTAGCACAGTGAATAAGACTATTGTAGCCTTTGGGGAAAATCTGGGAGGTGGGGAGGGAGGTCCCCAAAAGTTGAATTTAAAGGTTTCTGACTCCAGAGCCTAGGTTCTACCCTCTAAAACCCCTTTTTCCTGTGATTTCTTTTCCTTCAGGGAGATTTCCCTAGACTGTTTTTGGTGCAACTTTTCTGGCAGTGGCCATCTTGGATTTTAAACAATCTTTTTTTTTTTTTTTTCCTTTCCCTCCATCTGCCTCAAAACCCCTCAATTTTGACTGAGATGGACTCCTCAAGCATGTTTACCCCTATTTCATGCCAGGTTTGCACTGGATGGCCAGCTGAGGAGTATCCATTTCCCACATACAACAGAGCAGGGGTGGGGGCCTCAGGCTCAGCCTCCTCTGAGTTCTCCAGGGCTGGGCATCTGCAGAGAGGTGTGTCCCCCCCCCCCAGGATAGAGACCCTTTCCAGAACCCTCCAAAACTGTTTTGGCCAAACACAGTTGACCCCCAGTACAAGGCTTCACCCCAGAGTTTGCAAGCCTTATGTGTAATGCTTATTTGAACTGCCAAGGGTTCTCTGCGTCTGTTAGCAGTGCACAAATGGCGACGGTGTAGGGTTTCCCTCCTCAGCAGGGTCCCCAACCAGAAGAGGACACAGACTTGGACCAGGAGGTTCAGTCTGTCACTGACTGGAAGGAAGACAAGTCTAATTCCATGCCACTTTAATCCCAGGATGAAGTCTCCCTGGCAGAGTCTGCTTTCATGCAGGAGGAGAACTGTCATGAGGTGGTGGTGACTCTGGATCAGGGGAAGACCCCACAGCACACCAGCAGAGCCTCTGCATTTTAGAGCATTATTTCCACGTCGCTGGAAATCCCGCCAGCTTCCTCTTCTCATTACTCAGTTATGAGTAGTTCTGTAGCTCCGACTGTGTTATTTTTCTTTCGTATCTGGACATCACTAAGCTGGTCACTGACCATTGGGAGTCACCAGAAGAATTCCTTCAAATGATTAAAACTATGGCCAAGGTGGATCTGATGGCTCCAGATTTCCAGCAGCTGTTTGTTCAGCTGAAAGTGAATCGCTGGTGGCACAGATCACTAAACAAACTTGTCTGCCTAATGAAAGAGGGGTGATGTTAAAGGATCCTCGGGACTGCAAAGTAGACTTCCTCCTCAAACGTCAATTTGAAGTTTTGGCCCTAGGGATTAAGACGGCATCTGTGTCTTCCTTTGTGGCACGTGCTTGTCATACTCGCCTGTCTCGGGCCTCAGACATGATAGATGGGGAAGATCCTCAAATGCTCCTCTCGGGGTTGAATTATACTGCAGATGCTCTTTATGATCTTATCAGAGTTATGAGCAAGGTCTCGGCCTATGCTATCTTCGACCAATGGATGCTCTGGATCAGACAGTGGGCAGGAGATACTATGCTAAGTAGACTTTCCATTTAGTGACAGATGCTCTTTGGCAAAGGCCTGGATGACCTGATAGCCAGTGTGACAAATCCAAAGTCCTTACCAGACCCTGGATGGCCCAAAGTTCGGGATGGGGCACTTTTTGAAAGATTTTGTACTTATTCGGGATCCAAACGACGCAAGGATCCTTTTGGGGACTGTACTAAGAGATTCAGCGGGGGCAGGAAACAGCAAGCCTCGGGCTCTTGCCCCTCACCAGCCACTAAGAAAGCACTATGATGCCAGGCCAGGGGCCATGCTCCCCCAGATAGGGGGCAGACTGTCAGCCTTTTGGTCAGTCTGGTCTCAGATTGGTATAAACCACTGGGTTTTAGATGTAATCTGGGAGGGGAACAAAATCGAAATCTGTCCCCCCGCAACACTAATCTGTAACTTCTCTGGCCAGTTAGCCCAAGCTTTGAGGGCTCTCTCTGGCCAAGGTAGAAAGACTACTGACTCTTCAAACCATAGAGCTGGACCTGGACGCAGACTTGGGTTCGGGGAGATACTCCATATACTTCATTGTGCCAAAAAGAGGCGCAGACGTAGATCTGCCTCAAGTAGATCAGTGCGGCTTTGAAGGTACTGCATTTCCACATGGAGCCATTAGGTTGGTCATAGTGGCAATTTCTTGCCTCCCTCAATCTGATGGAGGCCTATCTTCACAATCCTATTTCCACGTGTTGGAGCAGCATTTTCATTTTTCCGCTCTCCTCTTCGGCCTGGCCACAGTATCTGGCACCTTTACCAAGGTGATGGTGATAGCAGTGCACCTCAACAAAGCTGAGATTCAGGCACACCCATATTTGGATAATAGGCTCATCAGAGCACTGTCCAAGGAGGAAGGCAAACTGGCGGTTTAGAGAGTGGTGCAATTCATCCAGAACTTGAGCTGGATAGTTAGCTGGAACCGACTCAGCGCCTCGAGTAACTGGGAGTCTTGTTTGACTCTGCCTTGGGCCAAGTGTTTCTTCTAGAGCCATGCAGACTGAAGCTCCAGAAGCAGATTTTGGAGCTGCTCCAGAGACCAGCTTCCATGGCATAGCATTATCTGCAGGTCCTGGGGTCGATGGCGACCATAGAGATGATTCCTTGGGCCAGAGCACACATGAGACCTCTCCAACCAAGACTCTCTTCTCTTTGGATAGGTTTGGATAGGTTCCTAGAGGATAAAGGAATTGAGGGGTACAGATAGGAGTAGCGGTAGGTTATAGGGATAGTCTGGGACCATTGCTCAGGCAATTGGCCTGATGGGCCACCGCGGGAGCGGACCACTGGGCGAGATGGACCTCTGGTCTGCCTCAGCGGAGGCAACTTCTTATGTTCTTATGCTCCCTGGTCCCCTCAGTTGAACTCGCTACAACAGCCACTCCCCTGGCTATCTACAGTGAAGTTGGTGGCTGAGGTCAGCTGCCCTTTCAAGAGGCATGCCTTTTTGTATCTTCTCCTGGGAGATACTAATGACTGCTGCCAACCTTTACAGTTGGGAAGGGGTCACTGCAACAGATACCCAGTCCAGGGGTGTTGGACTCTGGCTCAGCAGAAGTGGTCCATAAATCACCTGGAACTCAGTCATTCATCTAACACTTCAGGCACTAGAAGACAAGGCAGTCAGAGTCGTCTTGTCCAATGCAACAGCAGTAGCATATGTCAACAGACAAGGAGGCACCAGAAGTGCTCTGTTGTGCCTAGAAGCTTGACTCCTCTTCCGGTGGGCATAAGCTCACTTGCAGGCTCTCTCAGCTGTGCATGTGGTGGGGGTGGAAAATGTGCAGGCTAACTTTTTCAGTTAGCAGAATCTCAACCCAGGGGAAGAGTCACTTCTTCCATAGACGTTTGACACCATAATTTGGTGATGGGGGCCTCCACAGATGGATCTGATGGCCTTGGCGGTGAATACCAAGATGCCTTATTTTTACAGCCGACGATCCGAGCTTGGAAGCGAGGGGTTAGATGTGTTAGTCCAACTATGGCCAGAGAATGAGCTTTTGTAAGTGTTTACCTCCATGGCCCATGCTTGGGATTGTGATTCATCCCGGATTGGTAGGCCTAGTGGCACTCTATTGGCCTCACAGACCTTGGCATGCAGACCTAGTTAGTCTTCAGAGGGATGAAGGCCTCCAAGTGGACCTTCTCACTCAGGGACTGGTTCCTATAGAGAAACCAGAATGATTTGAGCTTACGACATTGGTCTTGAGTTGGCAGCCCTGATAAGTTAGGGTTATTCAAATGTGGTCATTACCACGTTGCTCAGAGCTACGAAGCCATCCATGGTGGCAGCCTATGCCAAAGTTTGGAAGTCATTTCAGTGTTGTGAATGGTGAAGGTTGAGCCGTGGCGAGCTCCGATTTCAGTAGTCCTGGACTTTTTGCAGGAAGAACTTCAGAAGGGGCTGTTGGTAGGTTCTCTGAAAGTGCAGATAGCTGACCTTTCCTGTTTAGAAGCTCGGGGAGGGGGGGGGAGAGGTTTCTTGGCCTCTCACCTGGTTCATTAAATGGGCTCTGCCGTTGCGCCTTCTGGTGAGAGAGTGGCACACTAGTGAATGCTACAGCCTCAGCTCCTGAGGTTGTGGGTTCAAATCCATGCTGATCCTTGTAACCCTGGGCAAGTCACTTAATCTCCCCATTGCCCCAACTATGTTAGAATGATTGTAAGCCTGTCAGGACAGACAGGGAAAAATGCTTGAGTATCTGAATAAATTCATGTACACCATTCTGAGCTCTCTTGGGAGAATAGTATAGAAAATTAAATAAATTGGAAAGTGTGGCACAGTGGTTAGAAAGCTTCAGCATCCAGAGGTGGTAGGTTCAAACCCTGCTCTGCTCCCTGTGACCCTAGGCAAGTCAGGTAATCCACTGCCCTAGGTACATTAGATAGATTGTGAGCCCACCAGGACAGATAGGGAAAATGCTTGAAGTACTTTTACTGTATGTAAACTGCTTTGAGTGTGGTTGTATAACTACATAAAGGCAGTATATAAGCCCTAATCCTTTATCCTTGGTGCATTACCCTTTCCCATCCTGGAACCTTAACATCGTGTTGCAAGATCTCAGTACTGCTCTATATAGTGTTGAAAGTGCACTCCACTAGAGGAGTTGCTGCCGCTTGGGTGGAAATTAGAGTTGTTTCGCCTGAGGAGATTGTAGAGCAGCTACACGGTCTACCCTTCATACCTTTACCAGGTTCTATATAGTGAATGTAGCAGCCAGGAAAGATGCTGTTTTTGGGTTCTCTGTTTTGAAGGCAGGCCCACCCTATACTCTGGGGACTGCTTTGGTACGTCCCTAGCATTCAGGACCATTAAACACATTGCACTAGAAAGAAATATTAGGTTCTTACCTCGTTAATCTTCTTTGTTGTAGATGTGTCTAATGGTCCTGAAGCCCTGCCCTGTATATGAGCTTTGCCTGCCATCTGCCTTAGGATCAGTCTGGATTTAAAGATGATATGATAGAGGTCTATAAAATACTGAGTGTAGTGGAAAGGGTAGATGTGAATTTCTTGTTTACTCTTTCCAAAAATACTAGAATTAGGGGGTAGAGAATGACACAGGGGAAAAAATTTATCACTGTTCCCGCCCTGTCTCCGTCCCTGCACCATCCCCGCGAGCTCAGTCCCCATCCTCGCAAGCTGTCAGATCTCATCCGCACAAGCCTCAAATATTGATGATTTCATACTGAACTTATTTTGTTAAAGTATAAAAAGACTATTCTGTACAATTGTCATTTTATAAACACAAATAATACAGAGCAAGGATCAACAAAACCCCTGCCTCCCCTCCCTTTTACAAATATCCCCTCCAGTATTGTGAAAACTGAACAAACCAAATTACTACAGAATGCTACATAGAAAAATCAAGCTAACGGAATACTTCAGTCACGCATGGCAGGAATAGTGCTAGGGGAGTGCAACTAGGGCAACTGCCCACTGGTCAGAGAGAGCCCTAAGCCAGCTGGAAGCTAAAGAAGCACAGCCTGGGCTTTGCAGTTCCCAGTTATGTCTAATACCAGCTCTAGCAGGATACATATTTCAAATCTGAAATATTCTAATCACAAAGTATAAAATTTAAAAATAAATTTCTACCTTTTGTTGTCTGGTAATTTTATTCTTCAAATCACATTGGTCTCAGGCTTTGGTTTTGGGTTCCTTCTATCTTCATCCTGGCATGGCTTGCTCCTGAAGGTAAAATAGGCCCAAGAGGAACTGGGGAGGAGATGCCGAGTCTGACACGGGTGCAATTTTTTTACCACAGGAGCAAGACTTTTCACCGCTTCCACGGGTCTTGTCCCTATTCTGTGGTAAACCAGTTGCAAAATGTCCCCATTACTGCGGATTTACTGCGGTGATCATGGTTTACCACAGTAAACGGTCCCCGTGTCATTCTCTACTAGGGGGCATGCGAAGAAGCTACCAAGTAATAGATTTAAAACAAATTGGAGAAAATATTTCTTCACACAACATGTAATTAAACTCTGGAATTTGTTGCCAGAGAATATGGTGAAATAATTTAGCTTAGCAGAATTTTAAAAAAAGGTTTGGCTAATTTTCCTAAAAGAGATGTCCATAGGCCATTATTGAGATGGCTTGGCGAAATCCACTGCTTATTCCTAGGATAAGCAGCATAAAATCTGTTTTACTACTGGGGATCTAGCTAGGTATTTGGGACCTGGGTTGGCCACTGTTAGAAACAGGATACTGGGCTTGATGGACCTTAGGCCTGTCCCAGTATGGAAATTCTTATGTTCTTGTGATGCTTAGGTGAATCCTCATGACTAAACACATCTGGCTTAAGTCTCTGCTTGATAGCAGATCATGCAAGTAGCTATGAGCTCTATACATAATTAGTGCTGGTTGCAAAATTTGGATATTATAATGCTATTTACTATGTTTGTCAAAAAACAAAACTGTAGAAAAATGTACAAGGTGCAGGAATTTATTCAATAAAAGTCATCAAAACATGCATACATGAAATAAATGTATCCAAAAACTGGTTCTTGTCCTCAAGTGTACTGGACCCAACATGATCCATGTTTCGAAAAATACTTCTTCCTCAGGGGTCCAAGATAATCAATACATAGAGTGTCAAGAAACCAGATTGAATAGAGCAAGTAAAATATCGGACAAAACTGGCGTGAGCCTCTCCTGTCTCGGGCGCTGCAGAACAAAACTGTAGTGTCAGGGAATTTTCCCTGTTTTCCTCCTTCCTGTTATGTCTTTTACTACAGTACTACTTGATTGCTTTTGTACATACTGACTGAGCGGGAGCAGCTCCCTGGAAAGGAGGTGGAGCTGAAAGCATGATTGATAGTTTTCTGCAAACAACTTGAGCTGGTTCGGATACAAGACCCTAGTGTTCAGGACCACTAGACACATCTACAAGAAAGAAGATTACCTGGTAAGAAAACCTAATCTTTCTTTTTTACATGCAGAAAGGGTTTATAATTGAAGGACTCTATATTCATGCATAAAGTGCACCTACTTGTATATAATTTGTGCATAAGTTACTTTTTATAGAAAGAAGTGTTTGTAGGAGCATGGTTTGGAACTATGTGTTTATTTTTAAAATGTATTTATGAACTCTTATGTACTACTTCCTTGGTTAAGAAGGCTGTTTGAGGCCATTTACAGTGCTATGCAAATTTAAAAACCACAAAGATGGATATAACAGAATGGACACAGAACTGGACCCCATAAGTACCTGCCTGTTAACTAACAGTATGTGTTTTGTGAGAATTCAGGGCAAAAAATAAATTCTGCACACAGCTTTTTAAAAATTCTGCAAAGTTTTGCATATTTGTGAAAATAATATACTATAATGATTCTAAAAAGTCTCTGAATAGTACTTAAACTTGTAAACTGAAAAGCTCTTAAAGATGCAAAATTGTAAAGTTTTTGTGGTGCATATTTTTCTAATAGTGCACCATAGGACACCGAACCTTTGAATTGACTATTTTTTCCCCAAATACTTTCTGCTACATTAAAAAATATTAATCTATCATCATATATCATATTTAAATATTTGTATCACAAATACTGTATATTTTACTCTCTTGTACTCTTTACAATAATATGCTCATTTACATTAATATCCACACACACTGTACAGTCATGTGAAAAAATTAGGACACCCCATGAAATATTAAGTTCTTTCTTAAGAAATGTTAATATATCAATGTCAAATCTTTTTTTATTTATCTCTGGAAAAGAAAGTCATCCTTTGTTGTCGAGTACAGCTTGGATTCGGGCAGGCATCGAATGGCATAGCTGTTGGCAGTATTCTGGTGTGATCTGAGTTGGCCACACCTGTTTTATTTTGTTCTCCAGATCTTCTAGTGATGTTGGATGCATGTCAGCCACAGCTCTCTTCATTATTACATTACATTGATGACTTCTATCCTGCCAATACCTTTCAATTCTAAGCAGTTTATAACAAGAAATTAGCCTTGGCGTTCCCAGGGAGATTACAAAGTTGATAACTATAGTATGCGTCGGGAATGGTTGATAACGGTTTGGTTAGATCATTTGACAAATTTCTTGAATAGTATGGTTTTCAGTTCTTTCCTGAATGTTTTGTAGTTGGGTGTCATGGTCAGCAGATTTGAGAGGTGGTGATCTAATTTTGCTGCATTCTCGATTATATTGAGATCAGGAGAGTTTCCAGGCCATGGAGCCAGTAAATAATATCCAGATGACGATAATTTTAGGAAATCCCTTTGCTCTCATCGTTAATCAGTTAAGTGTCAAAAGATAGTTGGATTGGCCCGCACCCCCCTCCCCCGAAGCCGACCTGTCCACAGAAACTGCAGGCGCTGCCAGGGATCCCTGCCCCCTGCTGAAGCTGCTGCCGGGAATCCCTCCCTCCCTGCCTTTCTGCCTGCCTGCCGCACCACCCACCCCCAAAGCCGACCCTGTTATTTTGTTGGAGCTGGACTCGCTCCATCCTCCCCCAGCAGCAACTCCTTGCAGGGACTGCACGTGCAGCGATTCACATGCTGCATGTGGCTGGCCCACAAACCTTCTCTCTGACATCAATGAGAACGTTCTGGGGTCAGTTATGCAGCGTGTGAGTCGCTGTTGGTGTCCCTGCATAGAGTGCTGCTGGGGGAGGAGGGATCCAGTCCGGCTTCAAAGAAGTAACAAGGTCAGCTTCAGGGGTGGGGTGATGCAGTGGGAAGGCAGACATGCAGGGAGGGATACCCAATAGCAGCCAGACTGCGTACCCCCAACAAGCGGTCCGCGTGTTGAGAAACACTGATCTAGAGCAGGGGTGTCAAACTCAATCACATAAGGGGCCGAAATCTAAAACACAGGCTAAGTCACGGGCTGAATTTTTTAAGATCTTAGTCTTAGTAGAAGGATTCTGGGTTAGATGGACCTTTGGTCTGACCCAGTTTGGCACTTCTTACATTCTCATGATCCTCAGAACGATCTCCATTGACCACCCTCTGTCATCTTCCACTCAACCTGTTCCTAACTCAGTCTGTCACTTTGGGGCCCATCCTGAGGGCACACAGTTTATTTATTAGATATCTGTGTGGAACACCTTCAAAGGAAAATGATTAAAAAGAAGCTAAAAGGATCAGTTGCAAAGGTTAGGACTGTAAACCAGGCGTGGATGTTAATTAAAAATACCATCATGGAAGCCCAGACCAGATGTATTTCACGTATCTGCAAAGGTGGAAACAAGAGCCAGCTTGGTTAAAAGGTGATGTAAAAGAGGCTATAAGAGCCAAAAAACATCTTTTAAAGAATGGAGAAAGGATCCAAATGACAAAAATAAGAGACACAAGCACTGGTAAATTAGATGCAAAGCATTGATAAAGACAGCTAAGAAAGAATATGAAGAGAAACTTGCAAAAGAGGTAAAACTCATAGCAATTTTTTTAGGTACATTAGAAGCAGAAAACCTGTGAGGGAATCTGTGGGACTATTGGATGATCAAGGAGCAAAAGGGGCGCTCAGGGAGGATAAGACCATAGCGGAGAGACTGAATGAATTCTTTGCTTCAGTCTTTACGGAAGAAGATGTAAGAGATCTACCAGAGCCGGAAATGGTTTTCATGGGTGATGATGCGGAAGAACTGAAAGAAATCTCAGTGAATCTGCAAGATGTACTAAACCAAATTGACAAGTTAAAAGTGATAAATCACCTGGACCGGATGGTATACATACCAGGGTACTAAAAGAACTCAAACATGAAATTGCTGACCTGCTGTAGTGATCTGTAACCTATCTGTAACCTGTTAGTGATCTGTAACCTGCTAAAATAATCTGTAGTACCTGAAGATTGGAGGGTAGCCAATGTTATGCCGATTTTTAAAAAGGGCTCCAGGGGAGATCGGGAAATTACAAACTGGTAAACCTCACTTCAGGCAAAATGGTGGAAACAATTATAAAAATAAAATTGTGGAACACATAGACAAACATGATTTAATGAAATGGAGTCAGCATGGGTTCAATGGAGGGAGATCTCTCCTCACCAATTTACTTGACTTCTTTGAAGTAAATAAACATGTGGATAAAGGTGAGCTGGTTGATGTAGTGTATTTAGATTTTCAGAAAGCTTTTGATAAAATTCCTCATGAGAGGCTCCTGAGAAAATTAAAGAGTCATGGGATAGCTGGCAAAGTTCAGTTGTGGATTAGGAATTGGTTATTGGATAGAAAACAGAGGGTAGGGTTAAATGGTTATTTTTCTCAGTGGAGGAGCGTAAACAGTGGAGTGCCGCAAGGGTTTGTACTGGGACTGGTGCTATTTACTGTGTTTTTTGGACCATAAGACGTACTTTTTCCACCCCCAAAAAGGGGGTGGAAAAGGGGGGTGCGTCTTATGGACCGAATACACTGCATGCACCCTGGTACCCTTTTTAGTGGCGGTGGTCCAGCGCGGTCTCTTGGATGACTGCCTTTGTCTTAGAAGAGCGACGCATAACCTTTGTGATTCCTGCCTGGTCGTGCCGCTCGGTAATTGACTTCAGGCAGTTACTGACTGTAGCCAATCACAGAGCGGCACGGGACCAGGCAGGAAACATAAAGGTTGCGTTCCTGCATTGTGCGTCACTCTTCTAAGACAAAGGCAGCTGTCCAAGAGACCGCGCTGGACCACCACCACTAAAAAAGGTATCGGGGTGGGGGTGGGGGGCTACGGGTGGCTTTGGGGTTTGGACAGCTTCGGGCTTTGGGCTTCCCAGCACCAGACCACTAGACGCACCTATGCGTATAGGAGGAAAAACCAAGAAGAAAAAAATTCTGAACTAAATTTTTTTTTCTTGGTTTTTTCCTACTCTACAGGTGGGTGTGTCTTATGGTCTGGTGCATCTTATGGTCCAAAAAATACTGGAAATTAGAATGATGAGTGAGGTGATTAAATTTGAAGATGACACTAAACAGTTCAAAGTTGTTAGAACGCATGCAGATTGTGAAAAATTGCAGACAGACCTTAGGAAATTGGAAGACTGGGCATCCAAGTGGCAGATGAAATTAAGGGCCTGTTATACAAAGCCGCGCGGCAACAGCCCTGAAGCCCTTTAAATCTCTATGGGCTTCGGGCCGTTACTGTGCGGCAGCCGCTAGTGTGGCTTTGTAAAACAGGCCCTTAATGTTGACAAATGCAAAGTGATGCACATTGGGAAGAATAACCAGAATCACAGTTACCGGATGCTGGGGTCCACCTTGGGGGGTTAGCGTCCAAGAAAAGGATCTGAGTGTCATCATAAACAATACGATGAAACCTTCTGCCCAATGTGTAGCGGCGGCCAAAAAAGCAAACAGGATGCTTGGAATTATTAAAAAAGGGATGGTCAACAAGACAAAGAACATTATAATGCCCTTGTATCGCTCCATGTTGCAACCTCATCTGGAGTATTGCGTTCAATTCTGGTCTCCTTATCTCAAGAAAGATATAGTGGCGCTAGAAAAGGTTCAAAGAAGAGTGACCAAGATGATACAGGGGATGGAATTCATATGAGGAAAGACTAAAAAGGTTAGGGCTCTTCAGCTTGGAAGAGAGATGGCCGAGGGGAGATATGATTGAAGTCTACAAAATCCTGAGTGGAGTAGAACGGGTACAAGTGGATCAATTTTTCACTCTGTCAAAAATGGCAAAGATTAGGGGACACTTGATGAAGTTACAGGGAAATACTTTTAAAACCAATAGGAGGAAATTTTTTTCACTCAGAGAATAGTTAATCTCTGGAACGCGTTTCCCGAGATTGTGGTAAGAGCAGATAGCGTAGTTCAGGGGTCTCAAAGCCCCTCCTTGAGGGCCGCAATCCAGTCGGGTTTTCAGGATTTCCCCAATGAATATGCATGAGATCTATGTGCATGCACTGCTTTCAATGCATATTCATTGGGGAAATCCTAAAAACCTGACTGGATTGCGGCCCTCAAGGAGGAACTTTGAGATCCCTGGCGTAGTTGTTTTTAAGAAAGGTCTGGACATTCTCCTGGAGGAAAAGTCTGTTATTAAGAAAGACATGGGGGAAGCCACTGCTTGCCCTGGATCGGTAGCATGGAATATTGCTACTCATTGGGTTTTGGCCAGGTACTAGTGACCTGGATTGGCCTCCATGAGAATGACTACTGGGCTTGATGGACCATTGGTGTGATCCAGTAAGGCTATCCTTATATTATGTTCTTATGTTAATCTAAATCTAAATACACTACATTTAGCGCATGTAGTACAACACCAGGGAAATAGAAACAAATGAATTTCTTCCTCAACAGTGCAAAATATAGAGAGCAGATGTAAATTTTCAAAACTGACATATTTCAATCACTGAATTGAAAATTAAAATCATTTTCCTACCTTTGTTGTCTGGTAATTTTATTTTTTTAATCATCTTTTCCCAGTCTCTGGCTGCACTTCCTTTTGTCTGTGCTCTTAACTCTGTTTCCAAGACCTTCTTATCCATTTGCTGATATTCTTTCCTTCACTTTCTGCCTTATATCCAGACCGGGAATTTTAAATTACAATCCATCGTATCGCTGTGTGGCGCCTTGCTGAAGAGCTTATGAGCACATTAATATTTAAAAAGCCTTTAAGTGTTTCTTGGTGACACCAGTTTGAGAGAATTGCCCAGCATTTATGAGAGGGGGTGTTTTGTTCTATTTTACATCCATCTATGGCATTAACCTTTAACATTCAGCTTTCTTCCATTTTTCTGCTTCCATCTCAATCTATTTTTCCATTTCGTCCCCTCCTCTCCATACATGTGCACTGTCTCCTCCCTCCTTTTCCCCATCAATCCTAAACAACATTTTTTTCCATCTCTTTTCCTTTCCCCCCTCCTCCCATCCCTGTGCACCATCTCCTCCCTCTCTCTCCCCCTCCTCTTGTGTTCTGACATCTCTGTTCCCCCCCCCCCTATGGTCTGGCATATTTTTTTCTCTCCTTTCCACAGTTTGGTATCTCTATCCCTTCCTTCCTTTCCCTCCTTCCCCCCTACTGTGGCCTGGCATATCTCTCACTCCTCCTTCCTTCCCCTTTCTTGTGGTCTGGCACCTCTCTCTCTCCTCCTTCTCCCCCCCCATTCTTGTGGTCTGGCATCTCTCTCTCTCCTCCTTTCCCCCCTTTCTTGTGGTCTGGCATCTCTCTCTCCTCTTTCCCTCCCCCTTCTTGTGGTCTGGCATCTCTCTCCTTCCATCCCCCCTTCCCCTGATCTGGTATCACTCTCTTCTCCTTCCCACAGTCTGGCATATCTCTCTCACCTTCTTACCTTCCTTTCTTCTCTCCCCCCTTCTCGTGGTCCATTTCCCTTCCCCCTTTCCTGTGATCTGCTTTCGCCTCACAGTCTCTCTCTCCTCCTTCCCTCCCCCTTCTTGTGGTCTGGCATATCTCTCTCTCCTCCTTCCCTCCCCCTTCTTGTGGTCTGACATATCTCTCTCCTCCTTCCCACAGTCTGGCATATCTCTTTCACCTTCTTCCCTTCCCTTCTCTCCCCCTTCCCATGGTCCATTTCCCTCCTTCCCTTCCCCCTTTCCTGTGATCTTCTCTCTCCTCAACGTCTATCATACCTCTCTCTTCCCTCCTCCCTTCCATCTCCGCTCTGCACCGTTGCCCACTATCTTTATCTCTCTCCCTTCTGTTCCCTCTCTCCTACCCCAGTCTCCCCCATACTACTTAAGAAGCTGGTCCAGGGGGCTTCCTGGCCTGGCATTTCCTCCCCTTTCTATCCGCGCCAGTCCAATGTTGTTCTCACCTTCAGTCTTGTAGACATATCCATTTTTGTTGCAGGGGACTGGCAGCAGTTATCAACTGATGCATGCAGCTCCGTTCTGTGTTTTTCTTCTGCCATGGTCAGTCCCCAATGACGCAACTTCCTGTTTTCGCCTGGATGAACCATGGCACAAAGAAGGACCGCAAGTAGCGGTTGAGAATCGATGCCAGGGATGGCAGCCCCCTGTAAAAAAAAAAAAAAAAAAATGGAAGAGGAAGACAGACTCACACAGATAGAAGGGGGTGGACATACCGACTTATTAGGGGCCCCACAGAGCCTCGGGGCCCAGGGCAGCTGCCTTGTTTGCCCCTAACGCCTGCTGTGGCACAATCACCACGGGCTGAATGAAACAATGGAAAACAAAATAAAGTATCCAAAGGGTAAATTAAAAAGTAAGGTGGACCACTTGTTGTATATATAATGTGATTTAAATCAAGGGAAAAAAGACTTCAAAATACCCCAAGAATGTAGTCAATAAGTCACAAACTTTTCGGGGTTGGGTATCATCATTGGTCAAAAACCCTTGAATGTATATTTTTAATTCAATTTTAATCTTTTGTGATGCTTTCGTGATTAATTCTTAAATAAATAATGTGATTGTAAATCAATTTTTTGTTATTTCTTCATTCTTATTAATGAGCGTTAAATGACCAGCAAGTGTATATTTCCAATTTGTGTCATTTTCTTCTGGCTTGATTAAAAAACTATAAAAGCACTTATCTTAGTCACCCGACGGAGGCCCGGTCTGTTTCGCAGCAATGGGCTTCTTCAAGGGTTATAAATAGGGCTTATAAGTTTGCCAGTTGAATTTCAATATTGCTCATCACTCTTAAACAAAAGGAGAAATAAATAAACACATATGAAATTTCTACTAAACAAATCTATGGACTAATATTTAAAATTTAGTCAAACACCAACTACTTGATTATTAAGACTGTAATATCGTTATGGATAAAGCTATTAAGTGAAAAATGCTACCTGTATACTTGCTTGTTGGAAAAATTATAAATAACATTTAACACATATCTCAACAACCTGAATGATCTTAAATCTGATGTACACTTATAATAACACTTGTCATTCATAATACTGCTGTTGAATTAATTGTAGTAAACTCTTGATCAATTTAAAATGGCGACCGTATTTGTGCTAAACAATGAGATTTTATGGCCAGTCAAAACGCTCATAACGTCAACATAAATGACGTACACTGAATCTCGTTTGGCAACTAAAACTATTTTTAAATGTATTTAAACACCTTAAGTGTATTAAAAAATAAACGTGTGGATATTAGAAATAGATGCCGAAAATGTCATTGTTTTATAGTTGTCCTAAAAAAGCGCCTGAACGCCATTGATTGTCTATTCTATCTGTTTAAAAACATCTAAAGTAAATTTTTTGCATATATCTCGACAGCAACAATCTTAAATCATTTTAGATTATATTTAACAAATAAATTCTTAATGATACTTGCCGTGCATAGAACTGCTGCTTGTTCTGGCTGCATAAAATTTTTTTGCTAAGATGGCGCTCGTATTTAAATTGAGATGCTGAGAATCAACAACCAATAAGAACTCTGATGACGTCGCTGTCAGTGACATGCACTACTGGCATGTTAATTTCTTAATACACTTAAGGTGTTTAAATACATTTAAAAATAGTTTTAGTTGCCAGACGAGATTCAGTGTACGTCATTTATGTTGACGTTATGAGTGTTTTGATTGGCCATAAAATCTCATTGTTTAGCACAAATACGGTCGCCAGTTTAAATTAATCAAGAGTTTACTACAATTAATTCAACAGCAGTATTATGAATGACAAGTGTTATAAGTGTACATCAGATTTAAGATCATTCAGGTTGTTGAGATATGTGTTAAATGTTATTTATAATTTTTCCAACAAGCAAGTATACAGGTAGCATTTTTCACTTAATAGCTTTATCCATAACGATATTACAGTCTTAATAATCAAGTAGTTGGTGTTTGACTAAATTTTAAATATTAGTCCATAGATTTGTTTAGTAGAAATTTCATATGTGTTTATTTATTTCTCCTTTTGTTTAAGAGCGATGAGCAATATTGAAATTCAACTGGCAAACTTATAAGTCCTATTTATAACCCTTGAAGAAGCCCATTGGTGCGAAACGGACCGGGCCTCCGTCGAGTGACTAAGATAAGTGCTTTTATAGTTTTTTAATCAAGCCAGAAGAAAATGACACAAATTGGAAATATACACTTGCTGGTCATTTAACGCTCATTAATAAGAATGAAGAAATAACAAAAATTGATATACAATCACATTATTTAAGAATTAATCACGAAAGCATCATAAAAGATTAAAATTGAATTAAAAATATACATTCAAGGGTTTTTGACCAATGATGATACCCAACCCCGAAAAGTTTGTGACTTATTGACTACATTCTTGGGGTATTTTAAGATCTTTTTTCCCCTTGATTTAAATCACATTATATATACAACAAGTGGTCCACCTTACTTTTTAATTTACAATCACCACGGGCCACATAAAACGGCCAGATGGGCCGGATTCGGCTCATGGGCCTTGTGTTTAACACACGTCATCTAGAGCAATGTTCTTCAACCATCATTCCATGGACCGGTGCTGGTCCACAGAAATTTCCTGCCGGTCCACAACAATGCTCTTCAACCACCGGTCCACGGTGTTATCGATGCGGTGTTATCTTCGAGCTGGCTCCCTCTTCCTCACTGACTCAGTGCACAAAGGTAGAATTCTTTCAACCCCTTCTGGATCTCATCGTAAATTCTCCTGCGGGAAAGCTGGACAAAGCATCCAGAGTTCTAGCATTGATACTGAAGCTCAGAGATCTTGGAGTCAGAGAGGCCGTATTGGAAGGTAAATGTGGCATCTCTGGTTCTCTGCTCTTCCGTTTGGACTAACTACAGCACCATGCATCTTCACCAAGATAATGATGATGGTAGTGACACACCTCCAGAAGGCGTGGATACAGGTACATCCTTACCTGGACGATTGGCCAATATGGTACCGTCCAAGACAGAAAGAAAAGTAGCGGTTGTCTAAGTGATCCAGCTTCTGCTGAGCCTAGGCTGGGTGATACACTTCAGCAAGAGTCACTTGGCTCCATCACAGTCCTTGGAATACCTGGGAATTCTGTTCAACACAGATCAGAACAGGGTCTTTCTTCCAGAAACGCACAGAGCAAAGTTCTGATGTTGCAACGTCAGAGGGAAGGCTTCTAGATGAGGCGCGGGACACGCAAGGAGCCTCTGCCCGCGGCTTTGTGCACCGTGTCAGTGAGGAAGAGGGAGCCGGCCTGAAGATAACGCCGGGGTCGGCATAAAATGGCCAGGTGGGAGTAGGCCAGAAGGTAAGGCATAGCATGGAGGGAGAGAGACAACAAAGGTAGGGGAGAATGATTTTATTTTTGAAATTAGTGATTGAATTATGTCAATTTTGAGAATTTACATCTGCTGTCAGTGTGCTTTATGTAGTTTAATTTTGTGGTTAACCATTATGTGTTGTTAATAAGATTATATTGTGAGTATCTATAAAAAATGAATGGAAAAAATAGTGTTACAATTAGTACTGTTATGGGGGCGGGGTCTGGGGCGAAGATTGGGTAGAGATGGGTGGTGGTTTGGCCCACGACTTAGCCCAATGTTCTTCAACTGCCGGTCCGCGAACCGATGCCAGTCCACAAAATAATTCTTTTATTTCTGCCGGTCCATAGGTGTAAAAAGGTTGAAGAACACTGATCTAGAGTCTTGTATAGCATTTAAAGGGCATCTTGTACAGGTTGTCTTTCTGGCATTCTTTACTTCAGTATGAATGACTGCTTTTGATAGTGCTAAGCATACTTTGTTTTCTATGATTCCTGACTGATTTGTCTGCTTTCTGTACAGTAAATCATTTGGTGCATGGTTGAAGACAAAACATTAGACCACTGAATATTGATAACGAAACAAATATGGTGTTTCTGAAGTGGAGAAATGCCATCCAGACTACCCTAAACTACAATTTAGGATGAAAGCAGGCACATCAGTATATTAAAAAAAAAAATAATCATTTATTTCAACTAGACCTATATCTCTTGGCCTGAAATGTTATAGTGGTATGGATTTCCATAAAAATACCAACTTTTTATGCAGACATCTCTTGAAATACATAGAAGTGAAGGTCAAAATATCAGAATTTCCCTTTCCTCCCCAGTTGCAATCCAGTGTCTGGAGACGGCCTTTGGGGTTTCTATGGAAGAGCATAACTTAGCAGTCTCTAAAACGCTACCTGAGATTTTTGCTGCAGCTACGCTCAAGGTATGAGATCTGTATTCTGCAAACACATCCTGTAATAAGATCAAATTAGTTTCTATGCAACTTTCATTTGTGTAGTAGTGGAGATAAGAGCTCTCAGCTGGAGCACTCCAGTGGACAGTAAAGGGAACAAGTTGCCTCTCTGTTGGATCCTTCAGAGAACAAGCAACTGTTTAATAAAATCTGTGGGGCTTTCTTCTTTCATAGGAAATTCCCTGTGTCACAGTGAATTCTGAAACAGACTCTCCAGCAGAGAGTGATACTGCTGAAGCTGAAAGGCTGAAGACAGAAGGTAACATGTCCTATAATTACGAGAGCTCATGCTGGGTATTCTTGCTGCAATATTGTCCTATAAAACCAAATATTGTATAGGGACTTAATCATATGGCAGTCTTCAGTAACCTGAATGATTTCTGTCCCTTCTATATATCCACAGAACATATCTAGTCTCCATCAACTCTGCTTTAATTTTCTGATTGTATATGCTTAGTCATGGGAAGCTTCCTATACCTACTTCTGCTAGTTTGTCCTGGATAGTTCATTAATTGGTAGCTGTGTTAATATCTTAGCATTTTATTCTCAAAAAAGTTAAAGCTTAATTGTAAATGCTTTGTATTGTTTCTTGTCAGACATCTGGAGTGATCTTGGAAGCTGTCACAGGTTCCAGTTTGAAAGCAGCTGAATTGCATCTCACAGTGATAGCTAGTTCAATACTGCTCAATGCAGATTCTCAAATGTAGAAATGAAAGCTATGTTCAAAGCTTGAGTTTTTACTGTACAGCCAAAGTTTGTTTTTCCTTGTCTACTCAAAAATTACTTGGGAGAACTTGCTACAAAAGAGCTGGTCCTTGCGAATTCTGTACTAGAAAGGAGCTATTCTTTCCTTTAAGATGGAGTATATTGGAAGAAGTATCTAATCTGTACTGTTAGTAATCAAATTTTTGTCTCTCTTTAGGAAATGAACAAATGAAGTTAGAAAATTATGAAACTGCTGTAACTTTCTACACAAAAGCTTTAGATCTAAACCCCACAAATGCTGTATACTTCTGTAACCGGTATGGATTTTTTTTTTTTCCATTATTTTTTATTTTCAAATTTTACATAAAGTGTACAAAATATTAAAATACATTTGATAAATACATAGTATCACTTTTATATCTAATACATTATATATCTAAGTTTGATTTTCCCCCTCACCCTCCACCCTCCCTTTTATTAATTTAATATAATATTTTTAATTTTCAAATTTTACATAAAATGTATAAAATATTAAATTGCAATTGATAAATACACAATATCATTTTTATATCTAATACATCATATTCTAAATATATTTTTATCCTCTCCCTCCCCCCACCCTTCTATTACTTTTTATTCATACATTACTTATTGTATAACATATTATAACATATTATGTAGATATTTTTTTCATTACCCCCCCTGTATGTGTGTCATAAAAAAGATATTTAAAAGAAGAAAAGAAGAAGAGAAATATTAATATTTATTCATTGCAGTATTTTGTCAATGGCCCCCATATTTTTATGAATTTAGTATATGTCCCTCTTTGTATTGCTATTGTTCTTTCCATTTTATATATATGACATATTGTATTCCACCAAAATGTATGATTTAGGTTATTATGATTCTTCCAATTATTGGTTATATGTTGAATGGCAACCCCTGTCATTATTAATAAAAGCTTGTTATTTTCTGGTGAAATTTGACTATTTTTCCTCATCATCATTCCAAATAATACCGTATCATATGATATTGCTATATGATTTTCCATTAATTTATTAATTTGTGGCCAAATTGAATTCCAAAAAATTTTAATGTAGGGACAATGATAAAGTAAGTGATCTAATGTCCCTTGTTCCAGATTACAGTGCCAGCATTTATTAGACTTAGAACTGTCTAATTTTTGCAAACGTGTAGGGGTCCAAAAAGCTCTATGTAATAAAAAGAACCAAGTTTGTCTCATAGATGCTGACATTGTACATCTCATTCTCCAAGACCAAATTAGTGGCCATTGAGATGCATTAATTTGATGCTTAATCTCAATGCTCCAAATATCTCTTAGACCATTTTTTGGTTTTTTATTCAAATATCCAGATATTAATTTATACCACAATGCGGCTTGATGTCCTAGGAAGTCTGCTTGAAAACATAAGAACTTTAAACTATATTGATTATTCAATGTTTTCCATTCAGGGAACCCTACCTGAATGGCCTGCTTCAATTGCAACCATTTAAAACTTTGTGTTTTATTAAGACCAAATCTATGTTGCAATTGTGAAAAATCCAGCAGTTTACCTTCTGAAATAACATCGTCTAGAGATCTAATGCCTGCAATAATCCAGTTCTTCCAAAGGATTTGAGCTCCGCCAATTTTGATCTTGGAGTTTATCCATATAGATTGATTAGTTGATTTGTTTATTGGAATAGGTGTTAATTTATCAATAAACCTCAACGTTTTCCAAGTATCCATTAATATTTTATTTTCTCTGTATCTTCTAGGTATGTTAATACTTGGCAGATGAACTAAATTTAGGGGAAACATAAGGCGCCATTCTAAATATAACCAATCCGGTACATTATCCATAAGTTCTGGGAGGATCCAATACATACCCTGACGTAGAATATAGGCTTGATGGTACCTATAGAAATTTGGAAAATTTACCCCTCCCTCCTTAATTGATTTTTGCAAGGTTACTAAAGCTATTCTAGGTGTTTTACCAAGCCAAAGAAATTTTGTTAAAATGCTATTAAGCTTTTTATAAAAGGACCCCTGAAAATAAATAGGTATCATACTCATTTGGTAACAAACTACAGGTAACATCATCATTTTAATAGTTTGAACTCTTCCCCACCAAGAAATATGTAATGGGTTCCATTGCTCACATAACTCCGTAACTTTTTTTAATACATATTTTTCATTCTCTTTTACAGTATCTTCAATTGTATTTTTAACTTGAATGCCAAGATATTTAAATCCTTCTTCTTTCCATATAAATGGAAAAGTGTCAAATAATCCTTTTGCACAATAAATATTTAAAGGTATAATTTCAGATTTATTCCAATTAATTTTATAACCTGAAAATTTGCCAAACTTATCAATTAATTCCAATAAAGAAGATAAGGTAGACTCTGGATTTCTCAAGTAAAGCAAAATATCATCAGCATAAGCTGAAATTTTATATTCCATATCTGAATATGGAATACCTTGTATCTCCCTCGTTTGCTGTATTGCTAACAATAAGGGTTCTAATACAACATCAAATAACAAAGGAGATAAAGGACAACCTTGTCTAACTCCCCTCTGCAATTGAAAACCATCAGATATCTTATTATTAATATTTAATCTTGCAATCGGGAAGCTATACAATGTTTTTACCATTTGTATAAATCCAGAACCTATACCAAACCATTCTAAAGCCTGATACATAAAATTCCATTCTACTCTATCAAATGCTTTTTCAGCATCTAATGAAACTGTAAAAGCTGGTTCATCTATTTTTTTTGACAAGTTTAACATGTGAAACAATAATCTAGAGTTATTAGAGGAATGTCTTTTAGCAACGAAACCCGTTTGATGCATATCTATAATATGTGGGAGAGCTTTGGCTAATCTCAAAGCCAAAATTTTTGCCAAAAGTTTATTATCAACATTTATCAAAGATATAGGCCTGTAGTTTGAGACCAAAGTAGGATCTTTATTTGGCTTAGGCAAAACAATTATTATTGATTCAGCCATAGTACCTTTAATATTACCTTTTATAAGTTGTGTCTGATATAAATTTAGTAAATATGGGGAAAGGACATTTTGAAATGTTTTATAAAATTCTACTGTATAACCATCACCACCTGGAGCGGATCCAACTCTAAGAGATCTTAATGCTGTTTCTAATTCTTTTAATGATATAGGTTCATCTAAACTCCGTTTTATATGATCAGGAACCTTAGGTCCATTAATTAAATCTAAAAAAATTTTTCCATCTTTTTGTCTCTCCAAATAAGGCTCGGAAGAATATAGGTCCTTATAAAATTTTAAAAATTGTTTTAATATTATATTTGTTTGATTTGTTATTATACCATTATCATCTTTTATTCCATTAATATTAGTTTTCCTTTTTTTTGCTTTAAGATAATTTGCCAATAATCTCCCCGCCTTATTAGAATTTCCATAATACATTGTTTGCTTGGAAAACAAATCTCTTCTTATCATTTTTGAAGTTAATTCATTATATTTACCTTTTACTTTCAAAAGAGCTTGCAAAACTTCATTTTCCCATTTACTTACCAATTTAGCTTCTAATATTTTTATTTCTTTTTCTAATTCTATATATTGTATTTTAATCTGTTTCCTAATAAAAGCTGAATATGATATAATATTACCCCTCATAGTTGCTTTAAATGCATCCCATACATTCTCTATAGATGTATCCTCCACTAAATTTATAACCGGTATGGATTTGATTTCAGATTTCTTGGTGTGTGCTTAACAGAAATCATACTTACTAAAACTCAGACTGTCATTCTGATAGCTTTTCCATCTTCTGTGTTTCTTGTAATCTGCATCTGCAAGCATATATTTCAATGGTGATAGGATATGATTTCCTTTTAATAGTTCCTAAACCAACCATCTTTCGGAAATTATGTAAAGTGTATAGTACTTAATAAGACACTTAAAAAATGAAGCTCAGGGAGTTTGGGGGCTTAGGAACCAGAATAAGGAGCCAAAGAAGAGTGAGATTAAATCACTGTCTCTGTGTGATTTAATCTCATCATACTGTAATTTTGTAGATAATTTTATGAGTCAGTAATGAATGTAGCTTTCATCTTGCTTGTAAAGCATGCAAGAAAATGGAGTGCTTGAATTAAAGCAAGATCTAGGATGTAGATCCTCAAAATTATCATAAAAATCTTATTCTTACAGTGATCTGTATGCCATAACTGCACTGTGTTTGTGCTAGTAATAATCTATGAGTTCTGCTATAGCAGAATAAACTGTTCTAGGACTTTAGCACTTGTTTCAGTGCTGGACCAAAAGAACCCATGCAATTCTGTTTGCAGTATTGAATCTGGAATATTTTCTTAGAAATTTTACATGTCAGTGTATAATATGTTGCTCCAAAGGGCCCCTTTCAAAATATAATGACTACCGTATATACTCAAATATAAACTGACCCGAATATAAACTGAGGTAACCCTTTTTCACCCAATAAAGGAGGAAAAAAGGTTGACTCAAAAATAAACCGGGAGTGCCTTGTCCTGCCCTGTCTTGCCAGGCTCTACACCCTGTTCCCCCTCCCTCACTGCTCTGCCAGACTTTGCATCCAGCCCCTCTCACTCCCTCCTTCCTCTGCCCTGCCAGTCTCTGCACCCAGCCTCCCTCCCTGCCAGGTTTGGTACCTTTCCCTCCCCTCCCCTCCCGATGCCTTGCATGCCTCTGCAAGACCTGCCATGAGACCTGGTGATCCAGCGGTGGCTGGGACAAGAGGAATTCCTCCCGTCTCCTGTCCAAGCAGATTCTAATTATTTTTATCTCCCGCCTCCCCCACATACGGTAAGTCGCAGCAGGAGCAACCTTCCTTCGCTCCTGCCTGTGCAGAACCGCTAGCTAATTGGCCGCCGCAAATTCTCGCAGCAGCCAATCGGCTAGCAGCTGTGCATAGGCAGGAGCGACTTTCCTTCACTCCTGCCCGTGCAGAGCCACTAGCTGATTGAATGCCGCGAGAACTCATGGCAGCCAATTAGCTAGCAGGTCTGCATGGGCAGGAGCGAAGGAAGGCCACTCTTGCCTTGATTCACTGCTGGACCACCAGGAATACTTAAGGTATGTGGGGGAGGCAGGAGGGAGGAAAATATAATAAGAATTGGCTGGGACATGAGGCAGGAGGCCAGCACTAACCCAGATGTAAACAGAGACAACCATTTGTGGACCATTTTTTTGGCCTAAAAATCTTGGTTTATATTCGAGTATATATGGTAATCTTCCTTCTAAAAGCTATATCTGCTGTGCTCAGAGCATTCTGCTTCTAAAAATAATGCTGTTCCAGTCATGCCAGCTTCCCTGGGTGTTTTGTTGTTTTCTGTGGAAGAAAAACCCCCATTAACTGTTTGGTTTATAAGGATCTGTGAAATGGTAAAGTCAGAGAAAAAAAGCTTTTCTAAACCTAAGGAACCTGCAGCTGTGCCACTGAACTTTCAATATTTCTTTCCTATTCAGGGCTGCAGCATATAGTAAGTTGGGAAACTATGCAGGAGCTGTGCAGGACTGTGAACGAGCTATTGAGATTGACCCAAACTACAGTAAGGCGTATGGTAGGATGGGGTATGTACTGACCTCTCTCTCTTCATGGAACCCTCAAATTCTGGACAGCTCAAAAATAGTAATTCTAGTGCAATAGATATGTCATTCTGGAGAGTAGGGTATTCTCCCCATGCTCGTGAGCCGTACAGAAGGAATCCATTCCAGGTTTTCAATTCCTACTTCTCCAGAGGGCTCTTTTTCCTTATGCATGCGAACCAGAAAATGTCTTTCTGATCTGCTATGTATATTTCTTTCTTTCTTTCTTTTTTTCAGTTTTTGCAGATTTCAATGCACCAAAGCTCCCCAGTATGGGGATAAGCTTTGCCTGCATGCAGACTTGGGTCTGCAGCTGGCAGGTTAATCCCTTGGGGATCTGTATGGCCAGACTGCAGAAAATTCTGTGGAGCTCAGGGTCTGTGTCCCTAGTAATTTAGCTCGCCTACTGGATCACAGGGGCTTGAGCATGGATGTTAGGCATCCGCAGGGGGCTCAGTGGGGTTTTTAGGATGCTGGCTGTGATTTTGTCTCCTTCCCCCCTCTCTTTGTGTGCGTGGTTCCATGGGGTTTGAGTATCAGTCTGACTTCGGTCTGACAGGCGGGCCAAATATCTCAGCATTTGGAGAACTGACTGATTGAGGCAGTGATTCTTCTCCCAGTTCCAGCTTCTACTTAGAGCTAAGGCAGGCTGCAGCACCTTCGGAGCACATGTCACAGTGAGTAAGGCTATTACAGCCTATCGACAAAATCAGGGGAGTCTAAAAGAGCTGTTTTTTTAAGGTTTCTGCCACTTCCTCTAGAGTCCCCTACCTCTAAAATTTAGATTCTGAGAAAACTGGGTGTGAGGAGAGTCCTCCTACGTTATTTAGAGGTTACTAATGAGTTCGGACTGTCTGATCATCTGTTTGTGCTCACCAGTCAGGCTAGATGCAGCAGACCGGCGTCCAAGGCTACCATTTCAAGATGGATACGCATTGTCATCTCATCAGCATATATATTGCTTGTGGCAAGCAGTCGCTGGTCTCCTTGAAGGTGCGTTCGACAAGAAGTGTGACTTCTTCATTGGCGGAAGCTCATGTGATTTCGCCAGAGGATATATACGGCAGTGGCCTGGTCCACATACGGTTCTCCAAGTTCTACAAAGTGGATGTGGCAGCGAAGGAGGACACCTTCTTTGGGTCCTTAGTGTTACGAACAGGCGAAGAGGCCACACCGTAGATTTCTGGGACTGCTTTTGTATGTCTACTGTCCAGAATGACACACCTATTGCACTAGAAAAAGAGATTAGCTTTTGTAGAGATACTAAAGCAATTCTAGCAATTTTACCCAGCCAAATAAATTTTGTAAGAATACTATTTAACTTTTTATAAAAGGACCCCTGAAAAATACTGGTAACATACCCATTTGATAACAAACTACAGGCAAGATCATTATTTTAATAGTTTGGACTCTCCCCCACCAAGAAAGATGTAAAGGATTCCACTGCTCACACATTTCTATTACCTTCTATAATAAAAATTTTTCATTCACTTTCATTGTTTCATCCAACGTGTTTTTTATCCAAATGCCTAAATATTTTATTCCATCTTCTTTCCATAGAAAGGGGAATGTTTCAAATAAACCTTTTGTGCAATGGGCATTAAGTGGAAGAACTTCTGATTTATTCCAATTTATCTTGTAACCTGAAAATTTTCAAAATTTCTCTATTAAGTCAAGTAAGCATGGAATGGTTGTTTCAGGATTTCGCAAATGAAGCAGTATATCATCTGTATAAGCAGAAACCTTATATTCCCGATCTGAATAAGGAATACCCTGTATCTCCTTTGCTTGCTGAATAGCTAATAACAAGGGTTCTAATACAATATCAAAAAGCAAAGGAGACAAGGGACATCCTTGCCTAACCCCCTTCTGCAGACTAAAACGCTCCGAGAGATTTTTATTAATATACAATCTAGCAGTAGGGGAACTATACAAGGATTGGATCATTTGTATAAATCCTGCTCCTATTCCAAACCAATCCATTACTTGATACATGAAGGTCCATTCCACCCGATCAAAGGCCTTTTCTGCATCTAAGGATACAGAAAAGGCTAGATCTTTTATGACTTTTGTTAAATTTAACATATGAAAAGCCAATCTGGTGTTATTAGAAGAATGTCTCTGAGCAACAAATCCTGTTTGGTGTATACCAATAATAAAAGGGAGAGCCTTGACCAAGCATAAAGCCAATGTGTTAGCTAGAAATTTTCCATCTACGTTAATTAAAGAAATAGGCCTGTAATTTGAAACCAATGTGGGATCTTTATTTGGCTATAGTAAGATTCTGCCATAGTACCTGTGATGCAACCATTAGTTAGTTGGACCTGATATAAATTTAATAAATGAACTAATAGGGTGCTTTGAAATGATTTATAAAATTCTACTGTGAAACCATCTCCACCTGGAGCGGATCCAACTCTAAGGGATTTCAACGCTGATTGCACTGATTGCAACTCTTTTAATTATATAGGCGCCTCTAAACTTCTTTTATATGTTCAGGAAGTTTTGGACTATTAATTTTAAAAACTTTAAACCATCTTTTCCTTTATCTGAATAAGACTCGGAAGAATATAAAGCTTTATAAAAATTTAAGAATTGCTTTAAAATAGGTCCAGTTTGAGAATGAGTATTACCTTTTTCATCTTTTATTCCAATAATTTTTGTCCTTCTTTTCTTTGCTTTGAGATAATTTGCCAATAATCTTCCCGCCTTATTTGAGCTTCCATAATACATGGTCTGTTGAGAAAACAAATCTTTCCTTACAAATTGTGAAGAAATCTCATTATATTTACATTTTACCTTTAAAAGAGCCTGTAGGGTAGTTTGTTCCCATTTTTCAATCAATTTTGATTCTAAAACCTTAATTTCCTGTTCCAAATTAGAAAATTGTTTTTTAAGCTGCTTTCTAATATATGCTGAATATGAAATAATTTGTCCTCTCATGGTAGCCTTAAAAGCATCCCACAAGGTTTCCACTGAGATTTCTCAGGAAGCTACAAAGCCATGGCATAGAGGGAGATATACAAAGATGGATAGGCAAATGGCTGGAAAACCGAAAGCAGAGAGTGGGCATAAATGGGAAGTTCTCCGACTGGGAGAGAGTGACTAGTGGTGTGCCCCAGGGCTCGGTACTTGGGCCGATCCTTTTTAATATTTATATCAATGACCTGGAAAACGGAACATCCAGTGAGATCATCAAGTTTGCAGACGACACAAAACTCTGCCGGGCAATCAGATCGCAGGAGGACAGTGAGGAACTCCAGAGCGATTTGTGTCGGTTAGAAAAATGGGCGGAGAAATGGCAGATGAAGTTCAACGTGGAGAAATGCAAGGTAATGCATTTAGGCAGTAAAAATAAGGAATACGAGTACAGAATGTCAGGTGCAACTCTGGGGAAAAGTGAACAAGAAAGAGATCTGGGTGTACTGATAGATAGGACCCTGAAGCCGTCGGCACAATGCGTGGCAGCGGCAAATAAGGCAAATAGAATGTTGGGCATGATAAAGAAAGGAATCTCGAGTAGATCGGAGAAAGTTATAATGCCGCTTTATAGGGCAATGGTCAGACCCCACTTGGAATACTGCGTCCAACATTGGTCTCCCTACCTAAAGAAGGATATAAAACTGCTGGAGAGGGTGCAGAGACGAGCAACTAAACTAGTGAAGGGTATGGAGAAACTGGAATATGAGGATCGACTTAAAACACTGGGATTGTTCTCCCTTGAGAAAAGGAGACTGCGTGGGGATATGATCGAGACCTTCAAAATACTGAAAGGAATTGACAAAATAGAGCAGAGAAGATTATTTACAATGTCCAATTTGACACGGACAAGAGGACATGAAATGAAGCTAAGGGGGGGCAAGTTCAGGACTAATGTCAGGAAGTTCTGCTTCACACAGAGAGTGGTTGACATCTGGAATACTCTCCCAGGGGAGATTATTGCGGAATCGACAGTCCTAGGTTTCAAAAGCAAACTAGATGCATATCTCCTTGAGATAGGCATATAAAGATATGGTTGGCTATAAAATAAGCCAGGTGAATACCTAGCAGGGCCTCCGCGTGTGCGGATCGCCGGACTTGATGGACCGAAGGTCTGATCCGGAGATGGCGCTTCTTATGTTCTTATGTTCTTATGTTCTTTTGAAGTATTAAATTGGAAAAATTCATTCATTTTTGACTGAAATTCTTCAAGAAAATTTGAATCCTCAAGTAATGTATTATCAAATCTCTGTAAAGATCTGCCATTATCCTGCTCAGCAAGTTTAAATTCAATCCACACAACACCATGATCAGACAAAATAATTGGATCTATGGAAGCTTATGTAACCTGCTGACTTAATTGATTTGAAATGAAAATATAATCTATTTTAGATTCTATTCTATTCTATTCTAGATTTCTATTCTAGAAAAGGATTTGTGAACCTGGAAACAGAAGGAAAATTCCCGTTCATTAAAATGAAGTATCCACCATATATCTTTCAAATCACAAGACTGTACCAGATTATCTAATCCTAATGATTTCATAATTTTACTAGGTTTTTTTTATCCATTAATGGATCCATAACAGCGTTAAAATCCCCTGCTACCACTAAATTAGAAGCAGCCAGTGGTAGTATCAACTGTTGCAGAGTTTTGAAAAATTCACTTTGCTTCGAATTGGGGGCATATACATTAAATAACGCCAGCATAGTTTGTCCCGGGCTCATTTCCACATGTACCCATCTTCCTAAAGGATCTGAAGCCATCATTTTAAAAATAGCTGAACATTTTTTATTCACCAAAATGGCTACCCCTGCCTTTTTCCCTACAGCCGGGGCAAAAAAAACAATGCTTCACCCAACCAGCTTCTAATTTCTTAGCTTCTATGGCCGACAAATTTGTCTCTTGGATATAGTATACTTCTGCATTTTGTTGTTTCAGAAAGGAAAGTGTTTTCTTTTTTTTTTGATTGGATGATTGAGGCCATTCACGTTTAACGAAAAATTTTTTAACTCCATATTAATATTATAATTAAATTTAAAAAACACTACGAACACCTCTCACATCAAGCAGCATTATGGGGCAAAGACCTAAAACAATTGCTCTCGCCCTCCAATTACGAGGAATTCAGGAAGCGCCTAAAAACATACCTATTCCTGAAGTACCTAGACAACTGACCCGCACTCCACTCTCAACAACTGTTTTCCTGACCTATTTCTCACTCTCTTCTCTCTTCAGGTCACTCATTTTGTACCTTTTGTAATCTTTTGTAAACCGCATAGAACTTTATCCCAGGACAAGCTAAAGAGATATATGATCAAGAAACTGTTTTATTTTACTTTGTGATTAAAATAAACATACCGAGGGCCTCAAAATAGTACCTGGTGGGCCGCATGTGGCCCCCGGGCCGCAAGTTTGAGACCACTGCCGTAACAGGTGTTATCCAGGGACAGCAGGCAGATATTATTACATCCCACCCACCTCCCCGGGTTGGCTTCTTAGCTGGCTTATCCTAACTGGGGACCGCGCGCCTCCGTCAGGCGGGAAGGCACTCGCGCATGCACAGTGCGGCCTAACTAGAGCTTTCTAAGTTCTTAGAGTGCAATCACTCTAAAATTGTCCGTACCGGGGCTCCGTCGGTGCCGTCACCCATCAGTTAAGAATATCTGCTTGCTGTCCCTGGATAACACCTGTTAACGGTAAGTAACTGTGCTATCCCCACAGTTAATTGAGGGAACACACGCAAAATACTTATCTCCAATTGTGTGTTCCAGCAGCCCCCTTCCTCCCAATCGCCACGGTCTGGGTATCTCCATCCTTCCCCTTAACTTCACTGGTGATTTTTATTTTTCTCTCAACATGCAGCTGGAGCCTTTTCTGAAGTCGCATGCAGCTGCCTGAAACTTCTCCTCTGATGTAACCGGAAATAGGAAGTTGCGTCAGAGGAGAAGATTCCGGCAGCCGCACATGACTTCCGGCTGCTTGTTGAGAGAAAAATAAAAGTCGTGTTCTTTCTTTTTTTTTGCCTTAGGATAAAATAGTATATTAGTTGTGCCAACTGAAGTTAGTTGTACCCTGCCAGCTGAAGATCTCTTTCTCTAGATCAGCAGCCAGAACTTTGATTTATAAAATGACAATTGTACAGAATATTATTTCTTTATATACTTTAATAAAATAAAGTTCAGTATAAAACTTTTTGAGGCTTGTGTGGATGGGATCAGATGGTTTGCGGGGGCGGGGACAGGGACGGGAAGAGCATGGAGACTGAGCTCATGGAGACAAGCTCATGGGGACGGGGCGGAGATGGGGGACACATTTTTTCCCTGTGTCATTCTCTAGTAAAAACCTAATCTCTATCTGAAGTTAATGCATGAAGATGTTTTAACTGCAGGAGGGTGGGTCGTTTAAACCTGAGGAGTTGCTGTAGTTTGAATTTTTTTTTTTACTATTCCAAAATTTCCTACTTTTTTTCTTCAAATTTTTATTTTTATGTAAACTGTTTTGATATCTTTTGAAGAAGGGTGATTATAAGTAACTTGTAAATAAACATACAAGTAAGCTGAAAAAAACCCCAATTGAGAAAGCAAAGCTGTTTAATTTCTACACTCAGGGCTTTATAGAAACAATATTTATTGAATGACTCTTTGGGGCCCAGCACTTTTGATTGGAAGAGAAGCTTTCTAAGAGGGAGGGAGGCTTATTTGTTCAAAAATGTTGTTGTCTAGTATATATATTACTTTTGTTTTGCTTTACAATAAAAAATTAAAAGAAAAAACAAACAAAAGAAAAAAATCCCTCTTTGGAGCCCTTTTACTAAAGATAAGAGCATCTTTGAGTACTCTCTATATTCTGTGAGACCAGATATGTACATTACATTACATTAGTGATTTCTATTCCGCCATTACCTTGCGGTTCAAGGCAGATTACATAAGAATTGTCATGAAGTTACAAGATATATAGGCGGATTACATATGAATTGTCGAGAAATTAAGGTAATACATGTTGGGTAATTTGAACATTTTAGATTTGATAGGAGTAGACAATGTGGTAGGTGGAGCTTGGGAAGGAACTGGTCGTGTTAAATAGGTTTTATGTATTTTTTGAAGAGTAGAGTACTAACCAGACAGAAATTCATGGAATCATGAAACAGTTTTTAGTGTTGGTGAAGGAATGGCTTAGCTGGAAATAAATTAGAACCTACAGTGTTGCACTAGGAAGGGGAGATGTACAGGCTAAATGAACCTTGCTGCCATATTGTTTTTTGTGTTGTGCAATAATGCATGTATTAAGCAAACTGTTATGTCCCCACAGTCCCTCTGTTGCTTTTATGCTCCTTACTCTGTCTGGGAGATAGCATAGTTTAGTCAGTATAGATAAAGAAGAAAGGACACCTGTCTGTTGACAAGTTAGCTGAGCCCATCTTGTGTAGGAAACTGAGGAAAGAGGCCACAATCTCCTGAAAGTTTCAAATGAGGTATCTATCATTACTTATTTAATTGTATGAAATTTTTTTTTTTTAGATTGGCCCTTTCAAGTTTGAATAAGCACAGAGAAGCTGTTGTTTATTATCAGAAGGCACTGACACTGGATCCAGACAATGAAACATATAAATCAAATCTGAAGATAGCAGAACAAAAGATGAGAGAAACTCCTAGCCCAGTAAGTGTACTACTTGGTGCTCCTCTGTTTGCTGGTTGTCCATCCCATGAGTATTCTGGGCATGTTATAGAGAGTGACTGAAACCAGGATTTTCAGTTTTGACTAAAACCATCACCCACCTCCCTCTCCCTCCTGACCACAGTCTCTGCTCTTCCTGGGCCTACCTTTAGAAGCCCCAGTAATCTAACAGCCTCTTTGATGCCGAAGTGATCTTCAATTGCTCTTGCCCATACCGGCTCCAATCGCGGTAGCCAATTTTTGAGATTGAAATTGGCATTGACAGGGGCAGTCTCTAGCCTCTCCTGCCCATGTCGGCTCCAATTTCAAAACGGATGCTGCTACATTCTGAGGCAGTCTTAGCAGCCATTTTGACTGTGAAGCTAGCATGGACAGAAATGAATAGGAGCACTTCTTTGCCAAAGATGCTACTTAGACTACCGGAGCTTCTGAGGTAGTCCTAGAGAAGACATTTGGGTGGTGGAAGAGCAGTAGGCAGAGACTGTTTGCATTGTTATCATGGGGGAAAGGGTTTGGTTTCAGCTGATCATGCACCAGTGTTTTTTGAGTAAACCTGAAACATGGCCGAACCCAGATTTCGAGGTACTTGTGGCACAAAACTGAAATTTGGTCAGCCTTTGTTTTAATATGGAGTTTCTGTACTCTGAAGGAACCATTTTATTTAACAGCTCTTTGGTTGCGAGGAATGTAAACCTGATACTCTCCAAGTTTTGCTGTGATTGGAAACATTTTTTAACTGTGAGAGAGGCTACAGGTTAACTTTGCTGGCTCTTCCAAGTTTGTGTGGGGCCCCATCATTAAAGTGAGACTAGATCTGCAATGGCTTATAACACATTTATTGATGGAATTTCTTTACTTCTTTAATGTCCCTCCAGACCGGCACAGACAGATGGGTTTACGCTCCTCTGCCAGCAGGAGACTGAGAACACTCTGAATTCTAACAGTACAAGTGGGCTATGCAGTCCCTCATAGAATCGGTCGGTTCTCAGTCTCCAGTAGGTGGAGTGGTAAGTCTGTGCAGTCTTGTGTAGGCCTTTAGTTCAGAGCTAGACTGTTGGAGGGGATAGGCAGTGATTTTTACTGGCCTTTCTTACCTGGACTGAGGTAGTGTCCCAAGGGGATCCCTTCTTTACCTCAGGGGTATTACACTCGGATGGCTGGGTCCCTCCCCCCATTCCCCTCACCTCCTCTTCTTTTTGTTTAGTAGTGCCTCTGCCCCTGGTGCATTGGCTACAGCTTAGAGATCCTGTGGGGTATGCTCTTCTTTTCCTCAGTGGAGTTATTCTCTGGCGGCCGGGTCTCCCCCCCCCAACACCCCAATTTTGTTTAGTGGTGCCTCAACTGTACATCTCTGCTTTTGTTCATTGACTATAGCTTAGAGAGCCTGTATTCTTTTATTTTCTGTGTGTATTACACGACAACAACAACAAAAAAAACAACAACAACAGGGGTGCTGTACTCTAGTTGTCGAGCCCCCCCCCCCAAAAGGTTTTGTACAGGTGCTTCAGCTTCCTCCTGGCTGCGCCAGTGGGGTCTACCCATCTGCCTAGTGGAAAGTAGCTTGATCTTTCTTCCTCTTGCGCTGGATGCAAGTTCTGTTCTGTTTTGCTTCTAGTGTCGGCAAATTCTGTGCAATTCCGGTTTGGTCGATTGCTCTGCTGGCAGCTCCATTGTCAGTCTGCCACTCGGCGTCGGCAGTTTATGGGCAGCTTCGGTATATGTCAGTTGCTCTGCCTGCAGATTCTTTTTTGTTTGGCCAGCCGCTCTGCTGTTTGGAACATTTTCGGTGGTTTGCTGGGCTTCTCCGAGGTGGACGGTTGTGGAGAGGCCCTGGGATTCCCCTGCCACTGTTGGCGATCAGGCTGATATGGAAGGGGACTCCCTTCATGCTGCTGTAATGTTGGTCCTGTGGAGAAGCCCCGGGATTCCCCTGTCGCCAATAGCAATCACGCCAGCATGGCCAGGGTCTCCCTTAGCGCTGATGCACTGTCGGTCCTGTGGAGAAGACCCCAGGATTCCAAGTTTCTAAGTTTATTCTTCAGATAATTCAAAATACGGCAATAAAACTTATTCATAAAGCGAAAAAATATGATCATGTTACACCACTAATGATTAAATCACACTGGCTTCCTATTTCCCACCGAATTAACTTTAAGATTCTATTTTTAGTATTCAAAGTACTAATCTTTAACGAACCACAATTTATGACAAGAATGATTATTCCATACAATGCCCCGCGTTCTCTACGATCATCTTCTTCAAACTTACTAACAATTCCCTCTTTGAAAATCGTTGGCACAAGAAGAAATGATATGTTTTCTGTTATGGCTCCTAAATTGTGGAATTCACTGCCACATTATATTAGAAATGAAAAAGATCTTTCATCTTTTAAAAAATTATTAAAAACTTTTTTGTTTCAAGACGCTTTTGATGTTTAATATGCCTTATCTTGGACCCTTCACATTTTGTTACAGATATCAACCACATTAACCCCTTTCCCTCCCTTTCCCTTTCCATTAACCCCTTTCCCTCCCTTTTTTCCTTTTATGTAATTTCCAATATAGAATGAAGTTGTAACTTTTCCCCTCTTTCCTCTTTCAATCATGTCTGTCTTTAATACGACTGCAAAAATGTTAGTTGATTTATTTAATCTGTATGTTGTTTGTTTTTTTTATCCAATTGTATGTGAGACCACTAACTAGTGGCTTTTTAAATTGTACATCGCTTAGAAAATTTGTATAAGCGATTCATCAAATGGTAATAAAACTTGAAACTTGATAATACCATCTATTAAAGAATATCTAGATGGTTTACAATTCTAAATTTAAAAGAACAATATAGTGGAAAATAAAATAGAAAGGGGCTTCCTTACTGTTGCTTCAACGTCAGTTGGCCAACTTGGGGGGAATTCCTTGCTGCAGTTCTGACCACTCTCCAGGAGTCTTTTTTTTTTTTTTCTCCTCCGCTCTCTATTGCCGGGAATTTCAGGGGGTCCCTTACTGCTAAAGTGGTGCAGTCTTTGGCAGTTTTCTTTGGCGGGGGTTTCCCCAGGGGATTTCTGCTTCAGTGCTTTGGGCCTTCTCCTCAGCGTGTGTTATCTAAGATAGCAACGGCTCCTATTGCTTTGGCAGGAACAGCCATCATTTTCTGCTCTGCCACCCTTGCCTCGGCTGTCCAATCTTCTGAGGCAGCTTCTCCTTTGGGCAAGAACGTCTGTCTTTAATTCTCAGTTCAAGTTTTCAAGTTTCAAGTTTTATTAAATATTTGATGAATCGCCTATTAAAAAATTTCTAGGCGATGTACATAATCTGAGTGAAAATATTCAAGAAACTAAAATATAACAAATATTGACATATTACACTATAAATTTCATCCAAAACATACATGAGGGGTAAGGAATAAATTAAAGTTACAATGTTGGGTTAGAAAAAAAGGGAAAAACAAAAGGCTAGGTTAAACTTTATCAAAGCACAAGATAAGGCTATCTCTAAAGCAAAAAAACACTTTGAGATTAAAGATGATCTTTAAGTAAGTTTTTTTTTTTAGATTTTTTTCTGATTATTTATTTAAAAGGAATAAAACAATAAGGTTTAAAAGTATTTAAAAGGAATAAAACAATAAGGTTTACGCCAATATTAAAAGGTATTCTTCGGTCAATCAGGAGTAAAAGCGTCTTTAAATAAATAAGTTTTTAGTAATTTTTTAAAAGTTGTAATGTCCTGTTCAGTTCTAATATATTGGGGAAGTGCATTCCACCATTGTGATCTCTCTGGGAGCAATCTTATCTCTGGCGGGTCCAGCTGCCCCCAATCTTTTCATCTCCTCCTCAGTAGCGGCGGTGTGTGTCCTGGCAGGGGATGCATTCTTGGTGGGTGGCCTTGCCTTCAGGGAAGAAACAATGGTCCCTTCCTGCTCTCCTTTTGGATCTGGGAAGGTCAGGAGTGTCTGCTGTCAGAATGGCTGTGGCTCTGCTGTGTCGTATCGTCCTGGCTTCTGCGGAGTTCCGGAGCTCTTTACTCCAATGGACGGGCCTAAGCAGGTCCCTCTCTTAGTTGTCCTCCAGCCAGAGGTTCGCTGAGTGGTCCTGTTCTTGCCGATGCACCTGATAGTGCAAATGTGCAATGCTTGCAATAAAAGGCCCCTTCTGTTTCTAGTCAGATCCTTTGAACATCTTTTCCCCACTCTGGTGGTGGATGGGGGTGGGGGTGGGGAGGGGATTGTGTCCCTCATTAGCGTAGGCATTGGTCATGGTTTTTGCTCTCCGACACCAGTTCCAATAGATGGGGTTTTGGCGTTTAGGAGCCCTCAGGATGCAGACTTGCTGCTTTTTTCCAACCTAAGCTTGGCTATTCTGGCTCTCATGGTCCTGGCTTTTCTCTGCGGAGTTTTGGTGGCCTTGTCCCATTTTTTTTTCATTGTTAGGCATGGTCTTGGGCCAGGCAGACTGGTAAATCAGGAGTCACCCTTCTTTTCTTCAGGTCCCTGTAGGTTCTCCTCCAGGCTTTTGGCTTGTGCTGGCCATTTGTGGCTAGAAACCAGTTCTGGCTTTAGGGCCGGTCTGCGATTTCCGTTTTCTGTGCCTGAGCTTGGTTGGTTTCCGTTCTGGGGTCTCTGCCTTTAGGTTGTGCTCTGGCCCAGGTGTGTTTCTCCGGTCTTGGTTTTCCTGGTGTGGGAGTGGCAAGCATTTCATCTAGCTCTTCGGTGTTGCTTGTTCTCCAAGCTGTGTTTCCGGTGCCCCCCTCAGGAGCTTCACCCTACATAATTTTTCCTTTTTAGTGCCTGAGAAGGAGGTCTCTTTTCGCCCCTTCTTGGGTGGTGTGCAGCAGGGATCTGTACTGGGACTAGTGCTATTTAACTTATTTATAAATGATCTGGAAATTGGAACTACCAGTGAGGTGATTAAATTTGCAGATGACACTATATTGTTCAAAGTTATTAAAACACAAGCGGACTGTGAAAAACTGCAGGAAGACTTAGGAAATTAGAAGACTGGGTGTCCAAATAGCAGATGAAATTTAATATAGACAAATGCAAAGTGATGCACATTTAGAAGAATAATCCAAATCATAGTTACCGGATGCTAGGGTCCACCTTGGGGGTCAACACTCAAGAAAAAGATCTGGGTGTCATTGTGGACAATACGTTGAAACCTTCCATCCAATATGCAGTGGCAACCAAGAAAGCAAACAAGATGTTAGGAATTATTAGAAAAGGGATGGTAAACAAGACTAAGAATGTTATAATGCCTCTGTATCGCACTATGATTGAAGTTATGTGAGTCAGTTATGTGAGTAGCCCCTGATAGAAAAAGGTTGGACAAGCTAACCTGACAACCCTCAAAAAGATATTTTTCTTTTTGGAAAAACAAACACAGAAGCCAGTTGAGATAAGAAGATAAAGCAAGTGTAATCGCAAGTGTAGCAGATATCAAAGACTGTGTTCCAGAAGTCTCCAAAATTTGTTGGTTGTCTTCGATAGGATCCTAAGGACTAGCCATCACTGGTTGTAGTGGTGATGAGGGGTCCACATTTGGAAAAATAATGATATATCAGAGCCAACTTCTAAAACCAATCCTTCTAGCAGCAGTATGGCACCAGCCAGCAACTTGCTGGCAGCTGAAAGACCTTTTCCTTCACGCCAAATAAAATCATCCATGGAGCTGGTATTAGTTACAGGGAGCTGTGATGTGGGTTCTGGGGGATATCCCCTCACCTTCCCCTTCTTTTTTGGAATAATATTGGTGTGTCAGAGACAACACTGCTGTTGCCACCATCTTGGCTCCTCTCCTCTTGCTGATCATCAAATGCTTGTTTTCTTTCTTCATTGCTTTGTTACAAAAATATGGATGAGCTGGGGCTGCACGGTGCCTTTTGTAGTGCAGAGCACATAGCTCCTCTGTCTCTATCTGCCAATTGACTGACATAACCCATTGGTTCTGGACTGGTCTGGTTGGACTTGAAAGAAAATCAGTAGGTAAAACGAAATTTTTCTTTCTGCCAGGTTTGATGAGGCCAAGTTAGACTGTAGCCAGTAATTCTCAGATATACTAGGATCCTACAAAGTTTCTTCAAGTTAGACAAACCACTTCATGGATCAAAACATGAGAAAGTGGGGTAGTTGTCGCAAATTAATTTGTATTACTGCAACGGGCATTTTCTAGACATCAAAAACAAGGACTTCAAAGGCACATTTTCATGCTGTCCTTGACTAATAGCTTCATGTTTGTCCATTTTTACTTAATTGTGTACTTTTCCAGATTCAACTGAATTAATTCCCATATTTTTTTCATGCTAAAACAGTTCACATTTCACTATACAGAGTTACTACCTTCAAATTGCCTCTTGAATCAGTAATCAGACTTTTTTTTTTTTTTTTAAGAGTAACAATTTGTTTTGAACTATTTGGAATTTTCTGGAGTAATTGGGGAAAATAAGTTTTAGAAGAGTCCGGGATAGGTGCACATTGTAGTTCTGGGTCTAGGGAGAGTACAAAACATGCAATTAATGCTTAAAGTGTCCAAGTAGCTTAAGCGGGAATATCCCCACTGAGATGTAACAAACATACAACATGGAGGGCTATGTACTAGAGAGTTGCGCGGGGACAGAAATCCCACCCGTCCCCGTGAGGAATCCCTCCGTCCCCACCTGTCCCCGTGAGGAATCCCTCCGTCCCCGCGAGGAATCCCCTCCGTCACCATCCTTCCCTATAAACTTCAGAAATAGTTATTTTATTTAATTATGCTACCTAATTAAATTTAGGCTCTGGTAGAGACCAATTTACAAATAAGCAAAGAGACTTTATTAATTTGGAAATATTAATTGGGAAGAATACATACTTTGTAAATGGGTTTCTACCAGAACCTCTAATGTAAATATAAAATATAAATACTCAGCTGATGAGAACCCACAAACTGTCAGCTGAGGACTTCCTTTGCAGTTGGCCGGGGGTCCCTTTTGCCAAGCTTGGCAGGCAGCAGTAGCGTCCCTGAGTCACAGATGCTGGCACCTCAGTGGCTCATGGATGCTGCCAGCGACTGCTGCGCTTGGTGGAGGGGAGTTCTGGCCATCTCTAGAGGAGGTCCTCTGCTGGCGGTGCTTGGGGATCCCCACTAGTCACAGCAAGGGTCAACAAGTACTTCAACACTGTAGAAATAAAACCAGAAATGCATTTCCTTTTCTTTTGAACACAAAACAAAGACATCTGCCATATACATTTCCCAAAGCTAACATATTTTAGTCAATAAATTCCGTTTTTTACCTTCGTTGTCTGGAGACTTATTTTTCCATAAAGTTGGTCCCAGTTTCTTTTTTCCGCTTTCCCATCTTCTGTAAATTCTTCTGTTGCTGTCCATTGGTTCCCCCTACCATGGTCCAGCATTTATCTCTTTCTCATCTTTCGTGCCTGCCCACCAGCCCCATGCCCAACATTTCTCCTTCTATCACCCCTCTCCAACACTATGCCACATCTCTCCCTCCATTCCCTTCACCACTGTCCAATATTCCTCCCTCTTGCATCCCTTTCAATCTGTCCCATTGTTCCCTTGCCACATTTCTCACTCTCATCTTTTTCTTCCCTATCACATTCTGTACCTTCTTCCCTACGACCAAAAATTCTCCTCTTTCTTCCATTTGCCGTGTGTGTGCCGTGAGGGAGGTCTGGTGACCCAGAGTAAGAGCAGGGGTGCCCACACTTTATGGGCTTGCGAGCTACTTTATAATGACTAAGTCAAAATGATCTACCAACAATAAAATTTTTAAAAAACACAAAGCACAATGAAAGGCAGAGAAAATGTTAATTATTCATATTCCAGGTTTTTTCAAAGAGGTCACGGCAGATGACTCTATGCAATGTCACCTCGGTAACAAAATACAAAAATAGACAAATACACCCCCTCCCTTTTTACTAAACCACAATAGTAGGTTTTAGCACAGGGAGTTACGCTGAATGCCTCGCGCTGCTCTCAATGCTCATAGGCTCCCTGCGCTAAAAAACGATATTGCGGTTTAGTAAAAGGGAGCCATAGTGCAAAATATAGACAGCAGATATAAATTCTCAAAACAGACACATTTTGATCACTAAATTGAAAATAAAATCATTTTTCCTACCTTTGCTGTTTGGTGATTTCATGAGTCTCTGGTTGCACTTTCTTCTTCTGACTGTGCATCCAATCTTTCTTCCTTTCTTTCATCCTCCTGTATGTTTCCTCTCCTCCAGACCTCATTCTCTCCCCCAACTTTTTCTTTCTGTCTCCCTGTTCCCCCTTCTTTCTGTCTCCCTGTCTGCCCCCTTTCTTTCTTTCTCCGTGCCCTCCCCCAAGCCACTCGGTTTGCTGCCACCGCCATCGGGGAATAGCCCCCAAGCCACCACTGTCCCAAGCTTTCCCTGCAGAAGCGTCGCGCTGACCAGCATTCCGCTCCCTGACGTCAATTCTGACGTAGGAGAGGAAGTTCCGGGCCAACAAGGCATTTCTCCTCATTCCATCCAGCCTGAGCCCCATCTCTCCTTGATCCAGCATTTCCCTTCTGTGTTTGTCAGAATTACCATTCCACCTATTTTCCAGCATCACCCTTCTTTGTGTCCATCTCACCTATAGCCCTATCTCACCACTTTTTCAGAATCTTCATTTGTCTCTGTCCTTGTCTTTACCCCATGTTCACCATTTGCCTTTTCAATGTCTTTATCTCCCCCCCCCCACACTTTTTCAGCATTACTTCTATGTCTCTATTTCACCTCCTCTTCATGTCCCCTCTGTATCTCTATCCTTATTCAGTAGGTCCTGCTTACTCTTTCTCTTCTTTGTGTCACTATCTCCATTTTCAGCTTTCCCCCCTTTTCCTTTGTTACTGCACCCGGTAGCCAGAATCTTTCCACCCTCCCTCCACTCCGGCCCAGCCCAGTATGAAATATTTCCTTTTGTTTCCCTCCCCTCTCCCTCTCTCTTCTCCTCCCTTACCCACGAGTCCTGCATCTGGCCCTCTCCCTTCTACCTGCACCTGGCAACACCCCCCTGCTCCGCGGCTCTCTTCAGCAACTCGTCAGCAGCGGTGATCAAGACAAGCTGCCGACATCGAGGCATTCCCTCTACGAGTCCCGCCTTTGTGGAAAAAGGAAGTTGAAACAAGCGGGACTCGCAGAGGGTAGGCCCCGACGTCAGAAGCTTGTGTCGACCGCTGCTGCTGAGTTGCCGAATAGAGCCGCGGAGCAGGGGATGTGGCCGGAAGCAGGTAGAAGGGAGAGGGCGATAGGAAGGCTGTAGATCTCCGGAGCATGACACCGACCCCAGCCAGGATGATTTCTTTTTCAGGCGTGCAGCTTACAAGTCTGGCGTCGCGGCGGGAAATAGCCATGCTGAGCAGTGAGCTCAGCACGTACACAGATGAAAGCCTTGCTTGCTGATTGGTCTGGCGGCACGGCGGGGCGGGGCCGCTGGACCAATCAGCAAGCAAGGCTTTCATCTGTGTATGTGCTGAGCTCACTGCTCAGCATGGCTATTTCCCGCCGCGACACCGGACTTGTAAGCTGTACGCCTGCATCGCCAGAATTTAGGTAGGCTGTTTTCATCCCCGTGGGAGTCCCGTGGGCCAGGGGGCGTCCCCGTGGGAGTCCCGTGGGTCAGGGGGGCATCCCCGTGGGAGTCCCGTGGGCCAGGGGGGGAACCCGCGGGATCCCCGTTCCCGTGCAGACCTCTACTATGTACGTCAACGCCCACAGTCTCGGAAACAAGATCCTGGAACTGGAAACAGAAATGAGGAACGCTGACCTGGATGTGGTGGCGATATCTGAGACCTGGCTCACAGACTCCCACGGGTGGGACATGGTCATACCGGATTACAACTTGCTTCGCCGTGACAGGGAGGGCAAAATGGGAGGAGGTGTAGCACTATATACTAAAGATGACATTAAGGTCACCAGAATCGCAGATGTCCAGTACACAGGGGAATCCCTTTGGGTAAATTTGGCCAGGGGAAAGGACAAATGCCTATATTTTGGCGTAATATATAGACCCCCAAGACAACAGGATGACCAAGATATGGAATTAATCGGAGACATAGAGAATATCACCTTGCGTGGGGACACAGTATTGTTAGGTGACTTCAACATGCCTGATGTGGATTGGGACACACTTTCCTCTGCTTCCGGCTATTAAACTCTATGAAGGGAGCAAGACACCGGCAACTGGTGTTGGAGCCAACAAGGGATCAGTCAATACTGGACCTGATACTTACCAATGGAGAAAGTGTCACAGAGGTCTCGGTGGGCGACACGTTGGCCTCCAGTGACCACAACATGGTATGGTTCAATCTCAGGAAAGATTTCACTAAATCTACCACACTGACCAAGGTCCTCAAATTGAAGGACACAAACTTCGAAGACATGGGAGATTTCGTTCATCAGGCGCTGCAATACCAAGCAGAAACCGATAACGTGGAAGAAATGTGGTCGACTCTGAAAGCCACCATACAGGAGGCAACCAACCGCTATGTAAAATCAGGTCCTGCTCCTTTATGCGCTCCTTCATGCAGCTCCTTCTAACTCTGACTTCATCCCCTCACTACTTATCTCTTACCAAACTATTCTCATACCTCCTTTCATCCCACAGACTCCTATTTCTCATATGCTACTTACTAACATCTGTTGATTCGACTCTACTACCTTTCAGCTTCTTTGCTAACTTTAAAATGCCCTCTTTATCTCATCTATTTCTCATTCTACAATCGCTCAATTCCTCTAATAACCTTTTGGAAAGCTTTCCTCCATCACTTCTTAAAAAATTCTTCTTTTCTTCGGCCCATACCTTTGGGAAATGATTTCCAAATCTCTTTCTGACAGCTTGGTTCCAATCCCTTGGAAAACTGCTCTCATCTTTCCTAAGCTCAAACAACTCAATACAGATCCTACCTTACCTTACCTATAGCCAATCTACCTTTAATCTCTAAACTTACGGAAAAAATTATTCACACTCAACTAACAGATTTTCTCGAGAAAACCCACGCCCTTCATCCATGCCAAACCGGTTTCCGCTCTTCACACTCCACAGAACTATCTCTACTAGGACTTATTTCAACTATACACTACCATCACGATCATCAGAAATCTATTATTCTAATCTCTCTTGACCTGTCTGCAGCCTTTGACACTATCGATCATTCTCTTCTTCTCTCCAGATTAAAAGACTGCGGTATTACAGGTAGTGCCCTTTCTTGGTTCGCATCCTATTTTCACGAACGCTGCTCCAAAGTCCGAGCAAAAAATGAAACTGCTCCAATCATACCACAAACATTTGGAATCCCTCAAGGCTCAATCTTATCTCCTTTACTTTTCAACATTTTTCTATCTCCGCTTCTTACTTTGGCGCAATCTATAGGATTTACAATTTACGCCTACGCCGATGATATACAACTCCTTCACCCAATCAATACTTCTAACATTTTAGAAATAAAAGAAATAAACAATAAACTGAACATCATAAGCGACTGGTTACATTTAAACAAACTCTCGCTTAATATCGATAAATCTTGCGGGCTTCTTCTTCCAATCAAAACATCTGAATCATTATTAGGAACAATCTCTATCAAATCTCTACCAATACAAATGCTAACCAAAATAAAACTTCTTGGTGTCACCTTCGATAGAGAGCTTACTTTTCATGACCACATAAGTTCGGTCGTAAAAATCTGCTTTTTTAAACTTCGTATTATTCGATCACTCTGTCCCATCCTAGATACTAACTCAATCAATATCTTAACTCATTCCCTAGTTATTTCCCACCTAGACTACTGTAACTCCCTTCTAAACGGACTCCCTCAAAAAGAATTACAACGACTGCAATTAATACAAAACTCTGCTATAAAACTAATATACAAAAAAGGTAAATTTGATCATGTTACTCCTCTTCTTAAAGAGGCCCATTGGCTCCCCATCACCCATCGCATCACTTATAAAATCATCTTACTTTCCTTTAAAATTAAACTTTCTCATCATCTTGATAAACTATTAATTCCACAATGTTCTCCTCGTACGTTAAGATCCACTGACCAAAAACTCCTTTTCATCCCTTCCCTAAAAGAATTCTACTACACCCGAAAAACTAATTTTGCAGTAACTGCACCTACTTTATGGAACTCTCTTCCACAATTTTTACGCGATGAACAAAATTTAATCAAATTCAAGACTAGCTTAAAGACTTTTTTATTTCAAGATGCCTTCGAATGAACCTAAATCACTCTTTTCCTTCTCCCAAATCTTGCTCTAAATATTTTTTATTTTTATTTTTTCTTCCCATTTTTCTTTCTTTCTCTCTCTTTTTTCTACTTCTTACCGCGAGTAAGTATTTGCCTCAACAAAGCTACCCTATCCTTCGTGTTCTATCCCCTCCCCATCTTCTCTCTTCTTACTAAATTATGTAATTTCTCCCCTCCTTCCCGTACTTTCCTCACTTTCCAGTTAGTCTAGTCTATGTCATTTACGTTCACTTCATCTTATAAATTTTTTAGCCTTTATAAAACATTGTTAACCGGCCAGGATGGTCGGGATATTTATGGTCGGGATATTAAAAACTAATAAACTTGGTAAGTAAACGGCGAAGGAACAGTAAGCTACAGTGGTTCTCTGCGGAGATCTCGGACCTCATCAAAGAGAAGAAAAAAGTATTCATCTTTTACAAACAATCAGGGAAGCAGGACTCTAGAGAAGACTATCTGGCCAAGTCAAGAGCTGTCAAAACAACAGTTAGGGAGGCCAAATTCCGCATGGAGGAGTCTCTAGCGAAGAACATCCAGAAGGGAGATAAATCCTTCTTCAGGTATATCAGTGACAGAAATAGAAACACAGGCGGGATAGTACGCCTTAGGAAACCAGACGGAAACTATGTAGAAACGAACTCGGAAAAAGCCAAACTGTTAAATAAATACTTCTGCTCAGTCTTCACCCGCGAGGCACCGGGACTCGGCCCTTAGCTACAGACAAGGGATGGCTCAGTAGACCCGTTTAGTAATTTCGAGTTTACGCCCAACAGTATCTACTGTGAGCTGTCTAAGCTCAAGGTTAACAAGCCAATGGGGCCTGACAACCTACACCCCAGGGTGCTCAGGGAGTTGAGTGATGTCTTGGGCAGAACCACTATCCGCGCTCTTCAATCTCTCCCTCAGTACAGGTAGAGTCCCGTTGGACTGGAAGACGGCTAACGTCATTCCATTCCACAAAAAAGGATCCAGGATGGAGGCAGCGAACTACAGACCAGTGAGTCTCACATCAATAGTGAGCAAACTAATGGAAACTCTGATCAAACGCCAACTGGATACGATCCTGAACGAGGAGAATCTACGGGATCCCCATCAACATGGATTTACCAAGGGGAGATCCTGCCAATCCAACCTGATCAGCTTCTTTGACTAGGTGACGGGGAAGCTGGATGTTGGGGAGTCCCTGGACATCGTATACCTGGACTTCAGCAAAGCATTCGATAGCATACCACACCGCAGGTTGCTGAGCAAGATGAGTTCTATAGGATTGGGCGACACATTGACAAAATGGGTTGGGAACTGGCTTGGAGGTAGGCTTCAGAGGGTAGTGGTGAACGGCGCCCCCTCCGAAACGACGGAGGTGATCAGTGGAGTGCCGCAGGGCTCGGTCTTGGGCCCGATCCTATTCAACATCTTTATAAGAGACTTGGCAGAGGGGCTCCGAGGTAAAATAACATTTTTCGCCGATGATGCCAAACTATACAATGTAGTGGGCAAAAGCACAACAGACAAAAACTCAATGCCCGACAACATGATGCACGACCTACCCTACTGGAGTGCTGGTCTAGGACCTGGCAACTCAGCTTCAATGCCAAAAAATGCAAAGTCATGCACCTGGGCAGCCAAAATCCATGCAAGACTTACACCCTTAATGGCGAGATCCTAACAAGAACTGTAGCAGAACGAGACTTAGGGGTGATCATTAGTGAGGACATGAAGACTGCCAATCAAGTGGAGCAAGCCTCAGCCAAGGAACGAGGAACGGCTAGATAAATTACAGCTATACTCACTCGAGGAACGCAGAGAGAGGGGAGACATGATCAAGACGTTCAAGTATCTCACGAGCCGCATCGAGGTGGAAGAAGATATCTTCTTTTTCAAGGGTCCCACGGCAACAAGAGGGCATCCGTGGAAAATCAGGGGCGGGAAACTGCACGGTGACACCAGGAAATTCTTTTTCAGTGAAAGGGTGGTTGATCGCTGGAATTGTCTTCCACTTCAGGTGATTGAGGCCAGCAGCGTGCCTGATTTTAAGGCCAAATGGAATAGACACGTGGGATCTATTCACAGAGAAAGGTAGGGGTGGGCAGACTAGGTGGTCTGTGGTCCTTGTCTGCCGTCTATTTCTATGTTTCTAAACTAATAAGGTTTATTTATCTTCTTGAGCTTCCCTCTACATTTCTTCTTGTATGCTTTTTGGTTTACACCAAACCCTGCCTGATGTTTTCACATATCCTTTTTATCATTCTAAACTGATCATGGTAAGATTTCAAGTCTAGGCTAAAAACCCACTTTTTTGAGGCTGCTTTTAACTCCTAATCCTCCACTCACTTGTAAAGTACCCACGTCTGTTTTTATCTTTCCCTCTGTGAGAAATTCCTTAACCCCTATTTGTCCTGTTTGTCTTTTTTAATTAGATTGTAATCTCTATTGAGCAGGGATTATCTCTTACATGTTTAATGTACATCTCTGCGTATGTCTAACAGCACTATAGAAATAAGTAGTAGTAGGTTTCTAGAACACATGTAGACCTTCCTTTTTGAAGGCTAGCTTCCATATAATACCCCAACCTGCTAATTCTAAGTTTTCCAGCTTTATCGTCTAATGATTACAATGATAGAAACAGATACACTTCTCCCTTGGTATTCACGGGGGATAGGGGCAGAGCCGGACCGCGAATAGGGAAAAATCGCGAATATCTTCTCGTCCGGCTCTGACCTATCCCCACCTCCCCCCCTGCATCCTGGCCTTACTTGGTGGTCTAGCAGGCTTTCGGGGCAAGAGCGACCTTCTTACGCTCCTGCCCCGTGCAGATCGCCAATAGGAAATGACTGCCGTGAGTTCCCTTAGTCTCTCAAGACTATGATGGGAGCTCACAACAGGAAGATTGCTCCTGCCCTGAAAGCCCGCTAGACCACCAGGTAAGGCCAGGATGCTGGGGGGAAGGCTGGAGAGAGGCGGGAACATGCTAAACTATGGGTGGGTTCCCCCTCCCCCCAAAAAATCGCGAATATGTGAAATCGCGAGTGTCGAAACTTTGAATGGGGAAGGGGAAGTGTACTTGGTTATGAAAGGAAGATCATAGTAACTGAACTACCCAGTGAATCTTTCTTCTGCATTTGTTTCCTACAAGACAGGTGGAGCTGGAGGATTCGATTTAGCAGGTTTGCTGAATAATCCAGGCTTCTTGAGCATGGTAAGTATGCATAGACACTTTGTATATAGACTTGTGTCGCCTGAACTTGGTGATATGGAAGAAGAGGGTTCACTGTCCAGACAGATTCTTATCTTTTGCTCTGCGTGCAGTTTTGTTTTATATTTAGTTATTAAAAATGTATATAAAAAAGTACTGTAGCTACAAACTTAGTTTAGCACCGTCTGTGGCGGTATAGAAGAATAAAGTTATTAGTAGTAGTAGTAGTAGTAGTTAAATCTAGAAGGAATCTTGAGCCTGCTCTCTGTTGTTAAGCAAGTAAGCTTAAAATAAGAGGGAGCAGGAACCACTTGGAACACAATAAAATGTAGGATATTGCCATCCTAGGTTAGAATATTCTTAGGAGAGATAGTGGGAAGAGAGAGAGTAAAACAATACCAACTGAATTAGGAGAAGAGCAGGGAGAAACTGAATAACTGGGTTGCTCAGGAAAAACCAGAGAGAAGTTTATATACCTGTAGGCACATCAGAAGGAGGTAAAGTTTTGATATAAGCAGTATCACCAGGGTGGTATGCAAAGAAGAAATCTTGTTTGTAGGGGGTCTTGAGTTTGCCAGATGTGAGCTGGAACCAGTTGTGTAGCAAGGGTGGGAGGCGCCTGGGGCAGTGCCCTCTTATGTCTTCTGTGCCACACGCGCTCCCCATCCCTTCCCCCATATCTGTTTAGCTTCCCCGATGCAAGCAGCATCTCTAACTTGCTGCCCGCGCCAGCTCTCCTTCTGATATCACTTCTAGTCGTGGGACCCGGAAGTGACATCATAGGGGAGCGCCAGGGCAAAGAGCTAGAGTATGGTGGCTGTGAATTGAAGGCGCATGCGCAGTGGAACAGGAGTGCGAAGGATTGGGGGGATGAGGGGTAAGGCCTTCCTAGCAATGTCAAGAATCAGACAGGAATGTTGGTCATCATTGAAAAGATGACAAATCTCTGTGTAAGGCTGGTTAAACAAGGTCAGTGGAAAAAGATGGATCTGGTTCTTCAAAGAGGAAGTAGAAATAGTAAGAGAAGGGAGAAAAATATAGATATAGGCAGAACTGTTCACAATAGAAACAACGTAACGAGGCAATTCAAGTCACTTCAGGGTTTGTTTGAAGGGCGCTCAGGGAACTAAACCTATATTCACAACTCACAACCAGAATCATGTGATTATAATATAATATAATATAAGTGAAGGGTGCTCTCAGTGTGAACCATCAGCGATAGGAGTCCAGCTCCGGCACTTCACTTCTGGGTCAAGGCGATAAGCCTCCACCCCCACACCATCATCGAGCACCCTGGTGTGCTGCAAATTAAGTAATTCAATAAATCATTCAAATAATAAATCAGTGAATAAATCAAATGTAATTCAACAAAAAATACCTGAGCGACCCCCAAACAAAACCCTGCCAGCCAGACCCCCCAAAAACATTCAGCAAAATCAAAAACAAAAAATCACATACAAGTTGAAAAAAAATACTTATCTGAGACACTTCTCACACATTAACGAGCAAAAACCGCACCAGGAGAAAAGGTTCAACCACGCTGGTTTCAGGGAGGAGCCCTTCTTCAGGAACCTGACCCCCGACGAAAGCAAAAACGAAGAGGTCGGCTGGAGGGCGGGGTGCACGGGCGGAGCAACACTCGCGCTTAAAACGGATCAAAAGGCGACGTCATGCACAAACCAACCAATCATACAACCATACACCAACCAATCACACAAAGGGGCGAGAGTACGCCCATATACACACAACCGCAGGATTAGAAAGAGAGACAGAGAAGAAGAAACAACCAAAACCCGAACCTGGAATCTAACCTGTAACCCAGACACGAAGCCCCCACAAGAAATCCAGTTAAATGATAGTGTTCCATTCCACACTTTCGTTGAGACCATTGGGATAGACAGATTGTAATTGGAAAATCCAATACTGTTCCCTAAGATTTAAATGGAACTGTCTATCCCCCCTGAAATCCCAAGGGACTTGCTCAAGCACGAACCAGGTAAGGTCCGTAAACCGATGACCAAGTTCTGCACAGTGCGGCACAAGGGGAGCAGAATGCGTTTCAGTGCGGATATGGCTCCTGTGTTCTTGCAGTCTAATTCTGATCTTTCTGCTGGTCCGCCTCACATAGCACAACGCACAAGGGCAGATGATGACATACACTACCCCTTCAGAATCACAGGAAGTGTGAGATCTAAACTGGTAAGTGCATTGGGTCCGAGGATGTTGCCAATAAGAAATTGACAAAGATGAGGCACACATATCACAGTGGCCGCACGGTTTGTGGCTGCCCCCAGTGGGCACCCGGCTTCTTGTGGACAATAAGTCTTTAAGATTTTTGGGGCGGGAAAAGGCTATACAGGGAGCCTCCTTGAAGACAGAATGATGATCCAGGATATGCCAGTGCTTTCTCACAATGTTGGCTATCCGGTGGGCTTGGTTAGAAAATGAAATGACACATACTTGCTGATCCATGGGAGGCCTGATTCCTTTAGACCGTAACAACTCAGGGTTGGCATAACGTGCTCTGCGATAAGCTCTTTTGATGGTCCATACTGGATAGCCGCGGGCCTTGAAGCGTTGGGATAATAACTTGGCTTGAGCCTTAAACTCCGCCAAGGAGGAGCAAATGCGGCGAATCCTAAGAAATTGCCCCACGGGCACTGACTGGCGCAACCTGACAGGATGGCAGCTGGTATAGTGTAAGTATGAAGTCCGATCTGTGGACTTACGAAAGACAGTGGTGACCAATTGCCCATCAGCTTTGCTAACCATGGTATCCAGATAAGTGACACTGGTCTCATTGGCAGTGGCAGTGAACTTCAAGTGCCTGTCCAGATTATTAAGCCATGTCAAAAACTCATGAAACCTGGCCCTGGTATCGGTCCATACAAGGAAGACATCATCGATGTAACGAAGCCAGATGGCGATGTACGACATCCACGGAGATAGATATAATAATTTCTCTTCAAAGTTCGTGACTAGAGAATGACACGGGGAAAAAATCTGTCCCCGTCACCGCCCCGTCACCGGCCCACCATCCTCTGCACCGCCCCGTCACCGCCGATCCCTTCACCGCCCCATCACCGTCACCGCCATCCCTTTCACCGCCCCGTCACCACCACTGCCATCCCATTCACCGCCCCGTCACCGTCCCCGCTGCATCCATATAAGCCTTTTTCTTTTCACTCCCTCCTTCCAATTTGAGCCGGGAACACTAGCGATCGCACGGTCCCCGGGGCCACTACCTGCCTGCCCGGTCGATCCTGGTGTTTGGCCGGCTCTCTCCCTTCTCCTCACCTTGGTTTGTGGGTTTTCTTTTTCGGCAACCTGCGCGCTTTCCCAGGGAGCCGCACACGCGCGGCTGCTCAGTGTTCGATCTTCTGCTCTGCTGCAACTTCCTGTTTCCGGTTGCGTCAGAGCAGAAGATCGAGGCTGAGCAGCGGCGGGTGTGCGCGGCTCTCTGGTAGCGTGCGGGTCGCCGAGGAGGAGGATCTGCGGACTGGGGTGAGGAGAGGGGAGAGAGCTGGCTGGACACTGGAATCGATTGGGTGGGCGGGTGTGAGCTGCGGGAACCGCGCGATCCTTCATGCCTCACTGCGGGGGACAAGACCATTCACCGCCCCGTGGGCGGTGAATGGCCTTGTCCCCGTCGCCGCAGCGACTGCTAGTTTTCTTCCCCGTTTTCGGCGGGTGACCCGCGGCTAAAATGCGGTGGCCGCGGGTAAACCGCCACCGTGTCATTCTCTATTCGTGACGTAAAGATTAGCCACACTGGGGGCCATGGCAGTACCCATGGCTACCCCGTGAGTTTGGAGATAAAACTCCCCACACACCTCAAAAAAGTTCCGTTGGAGTACCAAGTTGGCTAGTTTCATCAAAAAAGGCTTAGTAATACGATGGTTATGGAGACCCACGGTTAGATGATGTTCAACAATCCTCAACGCAGCAGACTGAGGGATGTTGCTGTATAAGGCTTCCAAATCCATAGTTATCAGCAAATCTGACTGCTGTACCTTGATGGATTCAATTCTGTTGAGAAAATCAGTGGTGTCCAATACGAAGGACCGTGCCTGAGCAACCCTGGGTTTCAAAAAATGGTCAACCATTTTGGATAGAGGCTCCAGGATAGTACCACGGAGCGAAACGATGGGCCTACCTGAGGGATCATTAAGAGTTTTATGGATTTTGGGTACAGTGTAAAAGTGAGGGCTACGGCTAGGAGGTTGGGATAAGTATTTGGCTTCGGATTTAGTGATAATATTATCCTGCAACGCCCCCTGTACAATCATAGCTATTTCCGTACGTAAGGCAGGAGAGGGATCCTTCTCAAGTTTCCTATACCAATCCGTATTGGAGATATGTGCATCCACTTGGGCACTGTATTGGGCCATAGACTGAACGACCACAGCCCCGCCCTTGTCGGCAGGTTTGATGTCTAAATTGGGGGCATTCTTGAGGGCCTCCAGAGCAAGCTGCTGGGCCTTGGTGATATTAACAAACCGATGGCCAGGGTAAACGTTCTGGAGCTGGTCAATATCACGTAACACAAGATCACGGAACACTCGAATATGAGCATCAGTGGGCCCCGGGGGGATCCAATGGGATTTAGCCCTAAATAGAGAATCATCCCGGGGCCCCTCCTGGGTGGAAAAAAACAGCTTGATCTGGAGGCCCCTAATAAACCGAGCCACATCCCTATGTGCAGTGAAAAGGTCCAAAGCAGTGGTAGGAACAAAGGAAAGCCCCTTCTCTAACAGTTGGGTCTGTGCATCAGAGAGGGGAACCCCCGATATGTTGACCACTAGAGACCCCTCGCTGCCTGCGAACGTGTTACTGGAAGGTTGAATGACTGAACCGCATTGCGGTCCGGGTAACCTCTGCAGCCCCGGGACCGTCTTCTTGGGCCTCTTCTGGATCCTCGACCTAAAAAACGGGTTGACCCCATATGAGAGCTCCGCCCACTAGAATCACTAGAGGATGAGCCTTCATCAGCGGGATACGTGTTAACCTGTGGCACCATCAGAGTGGATCCCTGAGGCTGCATCCAGGTATAAACATACCCAGATACATAATCCTCTGTATCCCTGTGAAATTTCTTGATTTTACCCTGTTTGATCTTGTTACGATAATGCTCATGAGATGTCTGTAAATCTGGCAAACACTGAGCAAATAATGGCGATATAATGGGATCAGAGGTTAATTTGGATTGTATCTCCATACTCTGTTCATTAACCTCATGAGAAACTTCCTGAATGGTGTCAATCAACAATACCATCAAATCCAGGGAACACTTATTGAGAATTGCAGCCCATTTGTGCAGAAAGGGGTCTCTATTGGTAAACATACCGGGAGGTTTGTGAACCCTCAAACCTCGTGGAATGTAATGATTTTTAATGTACTCCACTAATGACATACTGTGTAAATCTAGCTTGCTTAATTCTTTCTGTAAATTACACCATGTATTTTTGTTGGCCACAAAATCCGGCACGTTCACATGCATATCAAAGTCCGCACTGTGCAGAACTTGGTCATCGGTTTACAGACCTTACCTGGTTCGTGCTTGAGCAAGTCCCTTGGGATTTCAGGGGGGATAGACAGTTCCATTTAAATCTTAGGGAACAGTATTGGATTTTCCAATTACAATCTGTCTATCCCAATGGTCTCAACGAAAGTGTGGAATGGAACACTATCATTTAACTGGATTTCTTGTGGGGGCTTCGTGTCTGGGTTACAGGTTGGATTCCAGGTTCGGGTTTTGGTTGTTTCTTCTTCTCTGTCTCTCTTTCTAATCCTGCGGTTGTGTGTATATGGGCGTACTCTCGCCCCTTTGTGTGATTGGTTGGTGTATGGTTGTATGATTGGTTGGTTTGTGCATGACGTCGCCTTTTGATCCGTTTTAAGCGCGAGTGTTGCTCCGCCCGTGCACCCCGCCCTCCAGCCGACCTCTTCGTTTTTGCTTTCGTCGGGGGTCAGGTTCCTGAAGAAGGGCTCCTCCCCGAAACCAGCGTGGTTGAACCTTTTCTCCTGGCGCGGTTTTTGCTCGTTAATGTGTGAGAAGTGTCTCAGATAAGTATTTTTTTTTCAACTTGTATGTGATTTTTTGTTTTTGATTTTGCTGAATGTTTTTGGGGGGTCTGGCTGGCAGGGTTTTGTTTGGGGGTCGCTCAGGTATTTTTTGTTGAATTACATTTGATTTATTCACTGATTTATTATTTGAATGATTTATTGAATTACTTAATTTGCAGCACACCAGGGTGCTCGATGATGGTGTGGGGGTGGAGGCTTATCGCCTTGACCCAGAAGTGAAGTGCTGGAGCTGGACTCCTATCACTGATGGTTCACACTGAGAGTACCCTTCACTTATATTATATTATATTATAATCACATGAATCTGGTTGTGAGTTGTGAATATAGGTTAGTTCCCTGAGCGCCCTTCAAACAAACCCTGAAGTGACTTGAATTGCCTCGTTACGTTGTTTCTATTGTAGGATTTTTGGCAAAAATTGAGTGTATTTGTTGTGTTTAGAACTGTTCACAAAGCATATGCTGGTGGTAGGGAAGTGATTTGGTGGTAGTGATAAATTATGCTTTTTTTTAGTGTTGCCAACAGATCAGTCTGGACAAATGGGTTATACTATATGCAAACGGGGAGATACCTAATAAAATTTTAAAAAAGCATAGAATTGAGTTCTATGATAAGGGACAGTGTGTTATTATTTCAGTTCAATATTTGCTATCTCCAGTGGGTGGAAGGTGGTTCTCTGCAGCCTCTGTACTGATATGAAGATGCTTGCTCCTGGTCCAAGTTTCCAAGTTTATTTAATTTTGAAATACCATTTGAAAGGGTCAGGGATTCTCCCTCTGTAATGATGATATTATACCACCAGGCAGCAGGGTGCGCTAATAAGAGAGAAGGAACTACAACCAGACATGAGTATATCTTTTCCAGTTTAAGATTCATTCAGGAAGGTCCCAGAGTGAAAGGAGACTTCCAAATCTAGAGGCTGATACAAGCCTCAACAAACAGACTCTCTAGGAGAGTTCCATGAGAGAGAGGTCAAGAGCTGATACAGAGCTCTGGAAACAGACTAATTCTTATGAGGGGAGAGTGAAAGCAGAGTGGTTGAGGTAAGCCCAACTTATTATTCTTAAGACTTGTAGAATATGTTCATGAGTCTGGCTGGGACTGTTTATTTGCTTAGAGAAACTACTTCTCTTGAGCCTGGGAGTGAACAGGCTCAAAAGAGTGTATAAATAAAAGTTTTCCTTATATTTTCCAACCATATCTGCCTAAGTGTTTGTGTGAAGGTGAACAGGGGGTTCCTGGAAAACCTGGCTAGGATCTCCCACATGCCACTTTAATGGTGCACCTTCATGGTGATTTACAATAATACTGTGTTTGCTTATCTGCCTAGCTATTCTCTGGAAGCACAAGAATATTGATGTACTGTAGCACACTTGAAATTTCACTTTTATTTTGATTGCATTCTCACATATCACACACCATATGTATTTATTAAGCCCTTGGGAAGTCAAAGCAATTGAGCACTACTTTTACAGGGCGGGCATTCTGAGTGCTTATGACTACACACTGAGGATATACATTCATAATATATAAATTTAATTTGATTGAATAATTCTGTTCACATGTGCTTCCAGAGCAACTAGTTCATTTCCTTTGGATTTTTCAATTGTGAAATTCTCTCTTGCCATAGGAGGGTCTACATTTTTCAAGTCATAGCCTCGTCATATTGATAGCCATAAATCTTTTTTTTTTTTATTATAGTGGACCATGACACGACTGAGTAAGCATTCTCTTGACATTGTTGCTCTTTTGAAAATTATAAGCAGCTTAAGTTTCATGTGGCTGGCAGTACAATGGGGAATGACTCTGAAGTATGACCTCTCGTGTCCTGCTGTTGAAATGGAAACAATTTTTATTGCCTGTGGATGCAACTGTTCATGTTGCATATCAGATGACATTGGCACATCATCCATGTTGCATCCATGGATGTAATACCTAGCTTGGATATTTCATCTACTACAAATTTCCCAAAAGTTGATGACTTTTTGCTGCCAGTTATCTGGAAGCCACTGGCCTACCGTTCTCCTCACGGACAACTCATTTATTTTCATAAATTTTGAAATCTGTGAGAAACTAGCATTGAAATCCTTGATGCCTCTTTCAGTTGCTATTTGTTTGGGTTTCATCTGAATGACACTGTGGAAATAGAAATATGATGGCAGATAAAGTCTAATATCCAGTCTACTCATCCCCAGCATCCACTATCTCCTCCTCTCCTTAAGAGATCCCACGTGCCTGTCCCATGCTTTCTTGAACTCGGATACAGTCTTTGTCTCCACCACTTCTACCGGGTGTAAAAAAAGTATTTTCTTAGATTACTCCTGAGCCTATCACCTCATAACTTCATCCTATGCCCCCTCATCCCAGAGCTTCCTTTCAAATGAAAGAGATTTGCTTCATGTGCATTTATGCCATGTAAGTATTTAAACAACTCTATCATATCTCCACTCTTCTACCTTTACTTCAAAATATACATATTGAGTTCTTTAAGTTTGTCCCCATTCGTCTTATGATGAAGACAACCGACCATTTTAGTAGACTGACTCCATCCTGTTTATATCATACCTCTCCCTATGCACCCTAACATCCTTCTAGCTTTCGCTGTTGCCTTTTCAACCTGTTTGGCCACCTTTAGATCATCACATACTATCACACCCAAGTCTTGCTCCTCTTTCATGTGCATTATCTTGCATCCCTTAGCATTAAATCTTAGCTGCCAAATTTCAGACCATTCTTCAAGCTTCGCTAGGTCCTTCCTCATGTTATTCCACACCATCAGGGGTGTCTACTCTATTGCAGATTTTGGTATTAACCTCAAAAGAGGCAAGTCTTATCTGACAGTCCTTCAGCAATATCACTTATAAAAATGTTAAAAAGAACAGGCCCAAAACCGAACCTTGAGGCACACCACTGGTAACATCCCTTTCCTTGGAGAGATCTCCATTGGCTGCTACCCTCTGTCACCTTCCACTCAACCAGTTCTTAATCCAGTCTGTCACTTTGGGGCCCTGTCCCGAGGGCACTCATTATTTTTTTAGATGTCTGCGTGGAACACTGTCAAAGGCTTTGCTAAAATCTAAATACACCACATCTAGCGCACTCCCTCTATCCAATTCTCTGGTCACCCAGTCAAAGAAATTGATCAGATTTGTCTGACAAGAACTGCCTCTATTGAATCTATGTTGCCTCGGATCCTGTAATCCATTGGATTCCAGAAATGTCACTATTCTCCATTTTTAAAAGTGTTTCCATTAATTTACTTACCACAGAAGTCAGACTTACAGGCCTGTGGTTCCCTACTTCCTTACTTCCACTTTTGTGGAGAGGGATCACACCTGCCCTTCTCCAGTCCTCTGGTACCACTCCTGATTTCTAGAGAAGCATTGAAAAGGTCCGTCAGCAGATCTGGTCCTATCGCTTTGTCCACCTTTAGTTTAGCTAGCTCCTCACAAACACAATCCTAAATCAATCAGAGTCTACCATACCTCCATCCCTACTTGCATTTGTTTTCTGCAGTCCCGCTTCCAGCGCTTCAGCTTTGAACAGAGAACATAAATATTTGTTAAGCAATTCAGTTTTATCTTTATCAACTTCTACTTATTTCTCCCCTTCACCTTTGAGTCTCACAATGCCACATTTGAATTTCTTCCTATCACTAATACCTAAAAAATGTCTTGTTCCCCCCCCCCCCATTTTACCTTGTCAACTATTATTTTCTTTCATTTGCATCTTTGCTTTCCTGACTACTTGACCAGCTGCTCTGAACTTTTCAGATGTTTTATCCTGTTTCTGAGTCTCTTGTAGTTTATGAAAGCTAACTTCTTTCTCCTTACCTTTATAGCTACTACTTTTGAGAACCAAAGCTGCCTTCTTTTCCTGTTACTTTAACTTACTTTCCTAATAAAATGGTTTGTTGCCCTTACAATAGCTTCTTTCAGTTTTGCCCACTACTTTCCTACTTCTTCCAGATGTTCCCATCCAGACAACTATTCCTTGACATAATCTCCCAGGACAGTTTTTGAGATTCTGGCTTTTTCTTGTAAGGATCCTTTCTTTTTCTACACAGACACAGGAATAACCATTTGCACTGCCCCTTCCTTCCTTCCTGTCAAAAGTGGTTTCCTCTTTTCATGTTAACCAATATTTGTTTCTTCCTTTCTTAGAGACTAGTTTTAGGAGTACTTTCTTGTAAAGCTGCTGGATATGCATAAGGTTTTTCTCGGATATCTAGAAGTCACTAATGAATTTCAAAACTCCAAACATCTATTCATCCTGTTTGTAGATTCCAAAAAGGGCTTTTCTTGTACAATTCCTCTGGAGGCTGAACAATAGGGTAATCAATCAGCCTTCTGCTGCAGTGACTCATAATAAAATTCTAGCCTCTCTCCTTTAGTGACCACATCCCTGTACTCCACCCCTGGAATCCCAGTATAGTTCCTGCAGCTGAGCTGCAGGGATATTGTCTCTTCTGCTTGTGATTTCTTTTCAATTTTTAGTCACTTTAATTAGCCTTTCAGCTTCCATTATTGCTATTGATTACTAGTTGAAAGACACAATCTCTTTTGCTTATATTTTGATGAGCAAGCAGCCTCCGCAATCCCTTGGGGCTCATTCTACCAGAGGAGTGGCAACCACCTGTGTGGAGTTTTGAGCAGTTCTTCTGGAAGATATTTGTAGGTCAGTAACCTGGTCTTCAGTTCACTTCTTTTCCAAATATAATAAGCTGGATGTTGTGGCTTCTATAGATGCTGTGTTCGGAGTTTATGGGGAGAGGGTTTAGCTGATGTGTCCTATCAACAGTCTGTCCAGAAACCTATCTTTCTCTTGTACATTTCTCAAAACTTATTTTTGTATTATAACTCTCTAGACTTCTCTGTTTAGATGACCAAGCCTTTTCTTCAGCTGTTTGTTCTGCTGCTGTTGTTTTTGATGTTTCTCATGTTCTAAAGAGAAAGGAGACTTTTGCCATTTTGTAGATTTCTTTTATTTGTAACTGCTTTGAGTTTCAAAGTACTGAATTGGAATAACATAAGAGTTGCCACAATGGGACAGACCAAAGATCCATCTAGCCTAGTATCCTTTTCCAACAGTGACCAACCCAGGTCACAAGTACCTGGCAAGATCCTAGAGTAAAAAAGATTGTATGCTATGTACTTATCCTAGAAATAAGCAGTGGATTTTCCCAAGTCCATCTTAATAATGGCTCATGGACTTTTTCTTTTAGGAAGTTATTCAAACCCAGCTAAGCTAACTACTTTCACCACATTCTGTGGCAACAAATTCCAAAGTTTAATTATACGTTGAGTGAAGAACTATTTTTTTCAGCTTGTTTTAAATCTACTACTTAGTAGCTTCATTGCTCGCCCACTAGTTCTAGTATTTTTGGGAAGGAGTAAACAAGTGATTCATATCTACCCATTCCACTCCACTCAGTATTTTATAGACTTCTATCATGTCTCCCCTGAGCTGTCTCATTTCCACGCTGAAGAGCATTAGCTGATTTAGCCTTTCCTCATAGGGAAGTCATCCCATCCCTTTTATCATTTTCATCACCCTTCTCTGTACCTTTTCTAATTCCACTATATCTCTTTTTGAGATTGCAACCAGAATTACACACAGGAAGTCAATCAAAACTTATCTCTTTGATAAATTTCTCTGACTCCACTTCTGCCTTGATGTACTTCTAAAACACTTCCAGGAAAAGTTTGATTAATCTTACCATGCTAATGTAATTTTGAAAGTTTTTTGTAATATCGCTGTCTGTATACAATCTCTTCCTCTGTAAACCGCTCTGAACTGTTTGTGGTATTGCAGTATATAAAAATAAAGTTATTATTATTATACAAGGGCATTATAACATTCTCATCTTTTATTTTCCATTCCTTTCCTGATCATTCCTAACATTCTATTTGCTTTCTTGGCCCACATTGCACACTGAGCTGAGGGTTTCAACGTATCCTCGATGATGACACCTAGATCCTTCTCCTGGGCAGAGACTTCTAATGTGGAACTTTGTATCACATAGCTATAGTTTGGGTTCCTTTTTCTCACTGTACCTTATCATAGAGCTCCATTAATCTTTATCTTTATTTATATTTGATATACCACTAGCGTGTTCTCTGTCTGCAACTGCTAGTAGATGGGTATAACCCATTCATCTAGACTGATCTGTTGGAACTAAAGGTAAAAAAATTAGCAGATAAGACCTAATTTCTCCTTTGAGGGATTGGTTAATTGAACTTTAGATGGGTTTGTTTGTTAAATGTTATACATCATATAGAGGAGATTGGCGATACGGTTATGTCATTAAAAAGAACATGTACTACTTGATGTGGAGTTACTTAATACATTTTGGAATATATTCAGCATAAATAGACATTGTAGGGAAGCTGTTGCATGTCTTTGTCTAGAAAATAAAGTATTATACCCAATTTTGTTTGTAACTTTATATTATTTTTATGCAATCATTGGTACTTTTTCTCAATAGGCCTCAAACCTAATGAACAATCCACAAGTGCAACAGCTGTAAGTATTTGCAGAACAGCAATAAGACTTTAAGCAGAAGTTTCAGGTTTAGTTACTGTTAAACTGAGAAGATCTTGATGGGGCAGAGAGGCAGTTTAGGCCAGAAGGGATATAAGGGGAATGTAGATGGACCCAAAGAAATGATGGGCAGGGGTGATAGATTGGAATCTTGGAAGGGAGGGAAATTCTCATATGAGAGGCAGATTGAGTCAGGGGCGATGTGCACAAGGGACAGATGAGGTGATTTGAGTCTAAAGGATGCACACAAGGAATGTGGATAGATTGGGCCTAGAAAATTTAGAGGCTTGTGTTCTGTATATGAACATTCAGTTGAGGACTGGCTGGGGAGGGTGATGGCTGGGATGGTTAAGATGGGCTGGAGTGAGCTTTGATGGAGATTCCAGTAAATAGAACCTAAGCACACTAGTGGGCAAGGCTCTAGGGTTCTGGCCCAGAAATATCTAAGAAAAAGGACCATTTAAATGATTAATTTTGTAGAGTATGTACTGGATGGTTGGGCAGACTGGATGTACTATTCAGGTCTTTATCTGCTGTAATTTACTACATTACTATGAGATTGATTGGGCCTAGGAGCTAGTGATAGGTAGGGCCCTTGGACGTTCCGGGATTGAGCATATTAGGTTTTGTCTTTTGGATTTGTTTCTTTGGTATAGGTACCACTTTTTCTAGTTTGACAGGCTAGTAAGATAGTGCACTATGAATAAAGTGTCTGGAGTTTCTCAGGTTAAGAATGATGCACTTTTACCACTGTCTTGAATTTAAAAATATTGTCTATGGCAGGATGTCGGGAATGATCTCAGGTACACACAGTCCCATGCCTGGGGCTGAATCTGGAGCCATGCCTGCCCCTGGTGACCTGGCCAACCTTATTCAGGCGTGAGTAAATTGTTATGATTGACTTTGACTTTAACAGTAAGTTTGCATTTCAGTGCTTGAGTAAAAAAATATTTTTTCCAGAAAGAAAATCAGACGTGAACTGTTATATTTTTGTACATAGAGGCCAACAGTTTGCTCAACAGATGCAACAACAGAATCCAGAACTAATAGAACAACTTCGAAATCAGATTAGGAGTCGAACTCCCAGTGCTGGCAATGAAGATCAACAGGAATGAGAGAATGTAGTGAGTACAGGATCCCTGATGGGGGGTGGGAATTGTGGGGAGAGGTGTGATATACTAATAAGAGGTATGTGGATGGGGGAAAGTTTGTTCACACTCATGAAACCTTTTCCTCTCCCCTTCCCTAATAGGGCAGCAATCTGGAGCAGGTGAGCTCTCAGCAAGCTTTTCTATGTATTTTTAAGTTCAGTTCTCATTCTTGTGCATTGGTCAATTTTTGTTGGTCTAAGCAGAGTCATAAATGTTTGTTTAAAGCACTTTATGTATTAACCAAATAACATCAATTTCTCCATCAAACAGTGTGACCACAAGAACAGTAAGACCCCCCCCCAACCTCCAAACAAATGAATTCTGGTCCTAATATATATACATATACGAGGGTGAATCAGAAATTAAAGGCAATTGTTAAATTACATGATAACCAGAATGCAACATATGTACTCGTACATTGTTCGTCTATGCACAGTTCAGCACTTGGCTTTTAGTTGTGTGGTAGCCATGAGGTCAGAAACATGAACGCTCCATTGCAAGATTGCACCATCGAAGAACAATGTGCAGTACAGTCTACTCCATCTAAGTGCACGTCGGTTAAGCGCACGCTTCAGTTATCTGCAGCCTACCTCCGTGGTCCCGTGATTTTTGGTTTTATCCCAGGACAAGCAGGCAGCATATTCTTAACACATGGGTGACGTCACCGACGGAGCCCCGGTACGGACACTTTTTATTAGAAAGTTCTAGTTGGCCGCACCGCGCATGCGCGAGTGCCTTCCCGCCCGACGGAGGAGTGCGTGGTCCCCAGTTTCTTCGTTTCCGCGGAGCGAAGAAGACGCATGTTTTTTCAACGGCCGTTGAAAACGAGTTTCCTGCCTTCCCGCTCGTGTAAATTTTTTCGGTTTTTATTCTCTTTCTTTTCGGATTCCTTATTTTTACTTTAAAAAAAAACAAAACTCTCGTCGAGTTTTCTGTATTTTATGGCCGGCCCCGGCGGGGCCTGTTGCCATCATACAGGCCTCCGGATTCGATTTTGCGGAGGCCGTGTTTCCCTTCATGCCCCCTCAACCGGGCTTTAAGAAGTGCCAGCGGTGTGCACGCCCAATCTCTCTCACCGACCCGCACAATTGGTGCCTGCAGTGCTTGGGTCCAGAACATCGGGCTGACACCTGCACCCGCTGTGCTACGCTTAAAAAGCGCACTTTAAAAAATAGGCAGATCCAGCAAAATATTTTGTTCGGTACCGGATCTGCCATGGAACCTGCCGCGACGTCGACGGCACCTCAAAAGTCGGCACCGACTACGTCGACACCACCGGATCCTTCTTCGGGGTCGCTGGGCCCAGGTAAGACGGCTAAGAAGCCTTCCACTTCTCTAGAACGCCCTCCTGCCACGGTTGCGACGCCGACCCTTACGGCACCGCACCAACCCCGTAAACGCTCCGCTCCGATATCGGTGAGTGCCTCGTCATCGGCCTCCTCATCGCCGGAGCATAGAGCGGCACCTATGGTACCGAAGAAGAAAAAAGCGGTACCGGTGCCCCCCCCTGGATGACCGCATCGCGGCCATACTCCAATCCCAATTACAGGAGCAGCTGCAGCAACAACTACAACAACTGTTGCTGGCCCCGCACCTTCCGGTACAGGACCGGTCCGAGCCTCGCACTGTCCCATCGATGTCGACCCCCTCGGTACCGATTAATACCTCCATGCCAGTGCTCTTGGCTGAGCCACCTACAGTGCATACCCGTGCTGCTACCGACCCTTCCCGGTCCCAGGAACGGCATCGGTCTTCCTCACCCGGTACCGCCTCGGTGCGCTCAGGCAAATCTCTCTCAAAGACCCGCCATACCGAGCCTTCCACACTGATGTCCAGACGTGCACACCCCGACGTTAGGGACCCGGACTTATGGGAAGACTCCACGCACGGTACCGAAGAGGACGCTTCGTCGACCGACGAAGAACCCTCCATGGCCGACACCGTTTCAAAACCGGAACAGTCCTCTTTCTCTAAATTCCTTAGGGAGATGTCAGCAGCTCTTTCTATCCCCTTAGAGTCCGACTCTAAAAAGTCTCAGGCTTTCCTCGATGCCCTAGACTTTGAGCAACCTCCCAAGGAATTTCTGAAGTTGCCCGTCCATGACATCTTACGGGAAACTTTTTATAAAAACTGGGAGACTCCCCTCACTGTTCCCGGGGCCCCTCGCAAACTAGATAGCTTGTACCGGGTCATTCCAATCCCAGGGTTTGACAAGCCTCAATTGCCCCATGAATCTCTCCTGGTGGAGTCCACCTTTAAAAAATCTCAGGGTTCCAGTGTATATGCTTCCACCCCTCCTGGCAGAGAGGGAAAAACTATGGATAAATTTGGTAAGTGCCTTTTCCAAAATGCGATGTTAGCCAATAGAGCAAACAATTACACCTTCCACTTCTCCTTCTACTTGAAGCATCTGGTGCAACAACTCTCCTCCTTACAAAAATATCTTCCTGAACGTAAGGTCCCCCTCTTCCAGCAGCAAATTTCCAGCCTCCTCCAACTCAGGAAGTTCATGGTTCGCTCCATTTATGACTCGTTTGAGCTGACCTCTCGAGCATCTGCCATGGCTGTTGCTATGCGCCGTTTGGCCTGGCTGAGAGTCTCTGACCTTGACATTAACCACCAAGACCGCCTGGCTAACGCACCTTGTCTGGGTGACGAACTCTTCGGGGAGTCCCTGGACTCGACAACCCAGAAGCTCTCAGCTCACGAGACCAGGTGGGACACTCTGGTCAAACCTAAAAAGAAGACTCCACCTGCTCGCCCCTACAAACAGCAGTCTTCCTACCAGCGCAGGTTCTCTGCCAGACCTCTCAACCCGCCTCAACAACAGTCTCGCCGTCCTCGTCACCAGCATCAATCTCAGGCTCGTTCACAGTCTCATCAGCCTGCCAAGCCTCTTCCTCCATCAAAACCATCTCAACCCTTTTGACTCCTTTCTCCAGGGCATAGCCAGTCTCCCACCATCGCTACCTCTTCCTCAGCCTATCGGGGGACGTCTCCAGCTCTTCCTCAGCCGTTGGGAGGTCATCACCTCGGACCAGTGGGTCCTCAACATCATTCGCCACGGCTACTCTCTCAACTTCCAGACTCCCACCAGACAATCCTCCCATCGAGTCCGCTTCTCACTCCTCCCAATCCCTCCTTCTTCTCAATGCCATCGAAGAGGTTCCTTCGGACCAAAGGGGTCAGGGATTCTACTCCCGCTACTTCCTGGTTCCCAAGAAAACGGGAGACCTCCGTCCCATCCTCGATCTCAGGGACCTCAACAAGTGTCTGGTCAAGGAGAAGTTCAGAAAGCTCTCCCTTGCCACGCTTTACCCTCTTCTCTCTCAACACGACTGGCTATGTTCCCTAGACCTCAAAGAGGCCTACACTCACATCCCAATCAATCTGACTTCACGTCGCTACCTCCGATTTCAGATACAGCACCGTCACTATCAGTACAAAGTGCTACCCTTTGGCCTCGCATCATCGCCCAGGGTGTTCACCAAGTGCCTTATTGTGGTGACGGCCTTCCTCAGGTCTCACAACCTCCAGGTGTTCCCCTATTGGACGATTGGTTGGTGAAAGCACCTACGTCTCCACTTGTGCTACAAGCCACTCATCACACTGTCTCTTTTCTCCATCTCCTGGGGTTCGAGATCAACTACCCCAAGTCGCATCTGCTTCCCACACAGCGACTTCAGTTCATTGGAGCAGTTCTCGACACCACTCTGATGAGGGCGTTTCTCCCCTCCGACCGACAACGGACCCTGCTCCACCTCTGTCGTCAGGTGCTCCTTCATCACTCCATCCCAGCCCGACAGATGATGGTCCTCCTGGGCCACATGGCCTCGACGGTCCATGTGCTTCCTCTGGCGTGACTCCACCTCAGGACACCTCAATGGACTCTTGCCAACCAATGGTCACAGACCACGGATCTTCTTTCTCATCCCATCTCTGTGACATCGTCTCTTCAGCAATCTCTTCAATGGTGGTTGAACTCCTCAAATCTTTCCAGGGGTCTACTCTTTCATCTACCCCCTCACTCCATGATCATAACCACAGATGCCTCCCCCTATGCGTGGGGAGCTCACCTGGGAGATCTTCGCACCCAGGGACTCTGGACCCCTCAGGAGCGTCAACATCACATCAATTTCCTGGAACTCAGAGCCATGTTCTATGCTCTCAAGGTCTTCCAGCACCTTCTCTACCCTCAGGTTCTGCTCCTGTGCACAGACAACCAAGTCGCCATGTACTACATAAACAAGCAAGGCGGCACCGGATCTCCCCTCCTCTGTCAGGAGGCCATCCGCATCTGGACCTGGGCCACGGCCCACAGTCTTTTCCTCAAGGCTGTCTATATCCAGGGCCAACAGAACTCCCTGGCCGACAATCTCAGCCGCATCCTTCAACCTCACGAGTGGACTCTGGATCCTCCCACACTCCGCTCCATCTTTGCTCGCTGGGGCACTCCTCAGGTGGACCTCTTTGCAGCTCCTCACAACCATCAGCTGCCCCAGTTCTGTTCCAGACTCTTCTCTCCTCATCGTCTGGCCCCGGATGCATTCCTGCTCGACTGGATGGATCGGTTCCTCTATGCCTTTACTCCACTGCCTCTGATGTTGCGGACGTTATCCAAACTCCGCAGGGACAGAGCCACCATGATTCTCATCGCTCCTCGGTGGCCTCGCCAACACTGGTTCTCCCTCCTGCTCCAGCTCAGCTCCAGGGAGCCCATTCCTCTTCCTGTGTTTCCTACTCTACTTATGCAGCAGCATCAGTCTCTACTACATCCCAATCTGTCCTCGCTCCACCTGACAGCTTGGTTTCTCTCGGGCTGACCTCTCCAGAGAATCTGTCTCAGCCTGTCCGTCGTATTTTGGATGCCTCTAGGAAACCGGCCACCCTCCAATGTTACCATCAGAAGTGGACCCGGTTCTCCTCTTGGTGTCTACTACATCATCACGATCCCACCTCATTGGCGGTGGAAACTGTACTGGACTATTTGCTCTCTCTCTCCGACGCTAGCCTCAAGTCTACCTCAATCAGAGTCCACCTCAATGCCATCACTGCGTTTCATGAGCCTATCCTCGGAAAACCTCTTACGGCTCATCCCCTGGTTTCCCGGTTCATGAGAGGCCTCTTCAATGTCAAACCACCTCTGAAGCCTCCTCCAGTCGTCTGGGACCTGAATGTGGTTTTATCAGCCCTCATGAAACCTCCGTTTGAGCCTCTTGCCACAACTTCACTCAAATTTCTTACATGGAAGGTGCTTTTCCTCATTGCCATCACCTCTGCCAGGAGGGTTAGTGAGCTGCATGCACTGGTTGCCGACCCACCTTTCACTGTTTTTCACCATGACAAGGTGGTTCTGTGTACCCATCCTAAATTCCTTCCTAAGGTGGTCTCGGAATTTCATCTCAACCAGTCCATTGCGTTGCCTGTCTTTTTCCCTAAGCCCCATTCTCATCCTGGGGAACAGACATTGCACACGCTGGACTGTAAGCGTGCCCTTGCTTACTACCTTGACCGTACCAGGGCTCACCGCTCGTCTCCTCAGCTCTTTTTGTCCTTCGACCCTAACCGTCTGGGTTGTCCTGTCTCTAAACGGACGCTTTCCAACTGGCTTGCTGCCTGCATTGCGTTCTGTTATGCTCGGGCCGGTCTCTCACTGGAAGGTGCTGTCACGGCCCACAGGGTCAGAGCTATGGCTGCTTCTGTGGCTTTCCTCCGTTCCACACCCATCGAGGAAATCTGCAAGGCTGCCACTTGGTCCTCAGTTCACACGTTCACTACTCACTACTGTCTGGATACCTTCTCCAGACGGGATGGGCACTTCGGCCAATCTGTTTTACACAATTTATTTTCCTAATGGCCAACCATCCCTCCTCCCTCTCTGTTAGCTTGGAGGTCACCCATGTGTTAAGAATATGCTGCCTGCTTGTCCTGGGATAAAGCACAGTTACTTACCGTAACAGGTGTTATCCAGGGACAGCAGGCAGATATTCTTACGTCCCACCCACCTCCCCGGGTTGGCTTCTTAGCTGGCTTATCTTAACTGGGGACCACGCACTCCTCCGTCGGGCGGGAAGGCACTCGCACATGCGCGGTGCGGCCAACTAGAACTTTCTAGTAAAAAGTGTCCGTACCGGGGCTCCGTCGGTGACGTCACCCATGTGTTAAGAATATCTGCTTGCTGTCCCTGGATAACACCTGTTACGGTAAGTAACTGTGCTTTTTTTTCATTAAAGTCAATGGACGTAAACTCTGGATAATTGCAATTCTGATAAGCACACAATCCGCTTATGCGCACTGTTTTAGGTCCCACCTCTACACGTTCACGACGTTCTCACGTTGATGAGCCACATGTTTCGGATCAGCATTTTAGGCATGGCTAGGTGTTCAAACTTTTGAAACTGCACCATGATGTCTGGTGACTGGTCAAAAGTCATTGTCTGAACATGTTCACCACATTGGACAAAAGTCATTGTCTTTGGCTGAACGTGTCGATGTCTTAAAGAGACTTGACCAACGGGAGAGTCAGGTCTTTATTGCAAAACATTATAGCGTTTATCCTAGCTAGATTTCTCAGATTTACAAAAAAAAAAAAAAACAAGCCATTTTGAAAGTGGCAAAACAACAGCAATCCTACCAGGAAATGGAAAAGAATTGGGAAGGCTGGAGATGTTGAACAGGTGTTGCTGCAATGGTTTGCTGAAGCTAGAAGTCGTCAACTGCCAATTAGTGGGCCTCTGCTGATGAAAAAAGCAGCACAGCTATCTGAAGAACTGGGCGTAGAAGACTTCAAAGCAACAAACGGATGGCTGGAGAGGTGGAAAGTTCGTAACGGCATAAAATTTAAGAAGCAGCATGGCTAAAAACAAGACGCGGATGAGTTTGATGCAGAAAGATGGGTCATGGAAGTGTTGCCATCAGTCATCGGCGGATATGAACTATGCGATGTTTTCAATGCCAATGAGACGGGCCTGTACTGGCGTGCCATCCCTGATGGAACATTGGCTTTCAAACGCAGCAAACACTGTTGCCTTCAAGGTGTCAAAGGAATTATTGACATTGCTGCTCAGTTGCAATATGGATTCAAAAACATTAAATGCCTACCTGTTGAATATGAAAGCAACAAAAACGCATGGACGACAGCAACATTGTGGATTGAATGGTTACAGAAGCTTGACAATCTGATGAGAAGGCATAGGAGGCACATTGTAATGCTGTGTGATAACTGTACAGCACACAGCAATGAAGTACAACTAACCAACATCAAACTCGTGTTTCTGCCACCAAACATGACATCTTTGATCCAACCGATGGACCAGGGGATAATCGTCAACTTCAAACGTCATTACAGGTCGCTCATCCTAAGATATGTGATGGCAGTGATTGATGCAAGCATGGAATCCAGCCCCCGAGCTGCTGAGCTTGTGAGAAAAATGACGGTGCACGATTCTCTTCACATGGTACGGGAGGCCTGGAGTCAAGTCTCATCATCCACGATTTCAAATTGCTATCGACAGGCGAGTTTCATTCATGCATCTGATGAGACAACTGAAGCTGACACTTTGTCCATTTAACTCCCAGTTGGACTCTCACCACAAGAATTTGAGCTGTATGTCACTGTTGTCAACGATGTGCCCACATCAACTGACAGCACTAATTCCAATATCATAAAGGACACTGCAGACAACCAAGAGTCTTTTGAGGACAGAGATACTGCTGCGTTCATCACAAAACAACTGCAGAGATTGTTTCCTTCTCAGACATGCTGAAGTCCCTACACATGCTGCGTTATCTGGAGATAAATGGATGTTATGACTATGGCCAGTTGTACAGCATCAGCAGATATACAGCCTGAATCGTGCAATCTGCGTGCAGAAAACAGTGATTGATTATTTCAGTAGAATGTTGGTTTAAAAAAAGGTTTACAGTGTATTTCATTAGACAGAACAGTGCTGATTCTAAAACTGAACCGTGTAGAATTGTTTTACACGTGTTTTTTTTACTGAATAAAAGTTTTATTGCATTTGACTACAGTGTATTGTGATTTTTCATGACTAAAAAGTGTTACTCAGATTAAGCGTACGTCGCAGTCCAGTCCAGAGGCCTTGCATTTAAGCGGAGTCGACTGTAGTGCGTTTTCGTTGGGCAAAGGAAGTAAAACTTGTGGAAATTCACCATCGGATATTGACTCAGAATGGACATAGTACCATGAATCAACAAAAGGTTTATGAGTGGGTGAAAAGGTTTAAAGCGGGAAGAACAGGTGTAACTGATGAAGGTCGATCTGGTCGCCCATCAACATTGCACACACAAGAGCATATTGCAGCCCTCCTCCAAGAAAATCATGTTAATCTTCTTTTGGGACATGAAGGTGCCTATTCTGGCACATTTCCAAGCACATGGGCAAACAGTGAACAATGAAAATACTGTGCATTGCTGTGAAATGAACTTAAACCTGTAATTTGCAGCAAAAGAAGAGCAATGCTGCACCATGACCATGCACGTCCTCATATAGCAAGAGTGACATCCTCCACATCCTCCTTACAGGCTGGATCTGGCACCTAGCGATGATCACATCTTCAGTCCACAGAAAGAGACACTGTGAGGTTGCAGATTCACCTCTGATAATGAAGTAAAGGAAGCAGCACTAATCTGGCTTCGGGAGTAGCCGAAAAACTTCTCTGCAGGAATGCAGGAACTAGTTAAACGATACAACAAATGCATCGTCTTGCATGGGGATTATGTGGAAAAGTGATATGTTAATCACTCAGTTATTTCTATTAAAGCCGTTAAATGTATTTTGCCTTTACTTTTTGATTTATCCTTGTGTGTGTATAATTAATATATATATATATATATATATACTGTGTGTGTGTAAAACATTCCCCTCCCTTACTTTCCACTCCTCAACCAACATGTCCATAGAGAGTATGCTACTTCTGCTTTGCAAGACCACCACAAAGTAACAAACCCCCAGATCTCCTTCTCTAACCTCGCACCATGATCAAATTCTTCTTCCCAAACTCTGGAGTTCCTACCCATATACTCATTCTAAGCATCCTCTCCTCCTAATTCCTTCCACATCCCTAGCAGAGCTTGCCGCATCAATTGAAGATAGTGTGAAAATGTTTGAATATAATTCTTCCCAGTATGCAAAAATTGCTGTTTTCACTCCAGAGAAAGTGTTGCATCCTGTTGTTTCCATGAGCATTAAGCTATGTAGTGCACTTCTCCATTAACAGGAGTAAACTTTCAAACTGTTTCTTGGCCACTAAGCTCATTTTACAAATAAACAACCTGGCAAACTGTCCCCTAACCAGAAGGGACTTGGATATGTTTAATATTGCACCTCCTAGAAAAGCTTTACCTTTTGTCCTAATACCCTTTTCAAGTCACAACTAATGATCCAAAGTACCCACTTTCCTTTTGCACAGAAAGATTGTTCTGATGTGGTTTGAATCTATTTAAAGGCCTTTACCTTTCAGATATAAAATCTATGTAGGATTTTAAATTGTATTTGCTTGTAAATTATTGCTGCTGCAGCCACCATAATCTGTAAAACACCTGATTGTATTGATTATTTCCTGTTCTAACCCTAACTCCTATTCCCATTTAGTGTATTCTACATCCATGGACCTGTTCTGAAACTTCAGCTGAAAAACTTCTTCCATTTTTCCCATTAATGCCTCTTCTAGGTCATAAATGTTTAAAACCCTCTTGAGGACTATGGTTGAAACAGGGTGTTTTATCCAAACGTGCCTTTATTGACAAGAGTGGGTTGCTCCTCTCTTTAGGCCTTAAATGTAATCCCTTTGATTGGCCAACTGTACAGAAACAATTTGACTGCCTTGTTGGGGAAGGGGCTTATTGATGCTTTGTCAGTATAAAGTATTGACACATTTCTTGGCTTCCAGTTTCTATTGTATAGAAAAGATTTCTACAGCTGCAGAACAAAAGCCATGTCTCATATTGGAATGTCCAAGTGAAAGCAGAAAAATATGAGACCTGCATGTTTAAGACTGACTGACTGATTCTTTCTGTCCCATCCCTTGTTCCTTTTCTGAAGAGCCAGCACATTATAAACAAACCAGCAGTTCCCAATCACATCACTTTTATATATTCAGGTGTTCTCCCAAACTTGAAGGAAAGTTGAAAGACTTTCATTTCCGATCGCCCACACAAGATGTCTATGAGATCAAGAACTTCCAGGCTGGCTTTTCATTCTCAAACCTGCAAAATCAAACAGTTTGAACTTCCATGGACAGAAGATCTACATACACAAGGAATGCCAATCAAAGGCAAATAATCTGGGACCTTAAAATCAAGCTTGTGTTGTCTTCTTTATTAAAGGTTGTTTATATACAGGAACCCTGCACTTGCTTTCTTTTTCTCTGTAATCTTTACATCAATGTCTAGTTCCTGTATGTTGGAACAGATTTGGAGAATATTTGCCCTAATTTAATTATCTATGGGTAAGGGAGAACCTTAATGTTATACATATGCTCTAATCTTCTATTCAGCTGTGGCTCTCATGAACTTCCTTTCAGGTCAGCTTCCTACTGGTGCTCCTCATTCTCCCATGTTTTCTCTTCAGATGATACAGGTTCTGTTGGGGATCTGACAATTTTGCAGATGCTCTTTAGCACATCCACATATCCTTTTGCTTTTTCTCAGATTATATAACTTCAACCCACTTTGGTTGTCTGAAAAATGCCAAGGAATTTTATATTGTATTGCCAAATCTTGAGGATCTACTACATGTGAAACAGATTCTATAGGGCTTAAGTATTATTTGAGATTTCAAGGTTCTCAGTATGCAAGTGGAAGAGTCAGGTAGAGGGAGTGGTTAGAGGGCCCTTATGTTTAGGTACTGTTATGGGCATAGTGTCTCATCTATATACTGAGAGAAAAGGGAAACAGACTCATTATCTACAAGCTCAATGATTATTTGGGGAGTAAACTAAGTTAGCACTTACTAACTCAAGGCACATAAAACTAAGACTTACAGGCAGAAATGATTTATAATATTAAGAAATATCTAACCAATTATGGTAGACAGGACAATTATGCTCAAAAGACCGCTGTATCACACGCAGAGTTAAATCACAAAAAATGGTGGAGAAAAAAGAGACCTCGGATAAATCAGTATGCTCTATATTTCAGTACATCAAGGTCCTATAGTAGAGCTTAGCAAAGTCATTGGTCTCTCAAAAAAATATTGTAATATATATTTAAAGATTTCAATATCTATACTTTGGAAGTAAAGCAAGATGCTAGACTGTTTGATCTAGAAAGCACAAACAGCGAAGGAGACTCTGGCATCCAGTCACCTTTATTGTACCACAAAACTTGACATATCGTGTTTCGGCCCCAACTGGGCCTGCCTCAGGAATCTGAAAAGTATTTACAACATTTTGTTCTTCACCAATCATCTGACAAAAATGGAACGCATATGTGCAGTCTTCTGAAATATAGCTCCACACATCTTTTGTGAACACCTTTCTCTCAAATGAGTAAAGTTGTTGTCTCTTGTTTCTCTGGGACTTTTTGGTCTGCCTCAGTATCATAGGTCTTACATTTTTAAGAATCTATCTACACTATAACTTTTTACTTCCCCAAATCAGTCAGATGTTTTGTCTAAAAATGGTATGTAGGGAAAGGGAGGAAAATAAAGAAGGTCCAGTTCCAAAAATCTTTAATGAGAAAATACTGTGACAATGTACAAAGGTCCACAGAAATAAAAAGACCCAAAACACCCAAGTGTCAACAACAATGCCTGTATTAAGAGTCACAAAATTCTAAAACATGGGAACTACTGGAGCAGTTAAGCCAAACTGCTGCACAATGGTCATTGGACTTTTTATTTCTGTACCATGGACCATTAAAGATGACCACAAAGCATTTTCTCATTAGAGACTTTTGAACTGGATTGCATTGTCTTATTTTCCTCACTTTCCTCACATTTTGTATGTGGGTATCATATCTTTTATTATATTGACTAATAAAAACAGGACCAAGCCAGTTCAACACCATGAAGGGTTGTAGAGCAGTAACAATAGAGAAACGGTAGCTGGAACAAGGCAGATCCAAGTTCACAGGGAAGCTGAATTTAGTATGCTATTTGTTACTATGTATGTATAACGTGACCATACGTCCCGTTTTTAATTACCTTGTCCTGAAGCACACCCGAAATGTCCCGTTTTCGGAGCCCAGGATTTCTTCCTGCTTCCCCAACGCAGCAACAGGCCAGGCGCTGCAGCAACTGTACTGCACAAGTGCCAGGCCTACAAGACTTCCTCACCCCACCCATCAATTCTGACATCGGAGAGGAAGTTCTGGGCCAGCAGGGGAAACAGGGTGCGTTGGGTGGCTTGGGGCAGGGAGAAAGAAAGAAAGAGAAATTAAAGAGGAAGCACAGTCAGAAGGAAGTGCAACCAGAGACTCATAAAATCACCAGACAACAAAGGAAGGAAAAATTATTTTATTTTAAATTTAGTGATCAAAATGTGTCAGTTTTGAGAATTTATATCTGGTCTATATTTTGTACTATATTTAATGGGATCCGAGGGAGGGGGTCTTGTCCCGTTCTGAGGAAAAAAAATAAATGGTCACATTATGTTTTTATTTTTTGGCACCAGCCATTGACCCCTGATGCAGGCATTCACTGAAACATGGGCCACATCGGGTCTTTTAATAAAGTCGATTCCCCGTGAACTTGGCCTCTACACTATTATTAATCTAATGAAAATTAACACATTTGAGTTTGTTTCCTGTTTTCATTAAAATCATCAGAAACTAACTGACAGAAAAGATTTGTAAGACAAGTTTCAAGAACAAATAGGTAGAAGGGAAATGAATACCTTCCTAAAAAACACCTAACAGAGCCTGCAGCTAGCATATTCTCCTAGTACAGAGAAATTTGATCTCTGAGCATGCCCAGTAGGTAGTCCCTGCGTGCTCAGCCTTCCCCTTCCTCTTTAGTCTTTAACAGCTACAGATTGTATGCATTTCTCCTCAGCATCGCCTCGTTCTTCATAATAAATTACTAGTTTTCAGTTACTTTGCACAATCGCCTGTAAATTTATTTTTAAAATGTTTATTGGTTCTCTGCAGCTCCAGCCTGAACCCTGTGGGCAGTTTTTATTTCAACTTAAATTTTCTTCTGAGCATGTGTGCTCCATAACTGGCGACTACTCCCATGATGCTTTCAACTCTCCCTCCCCAACTCTTCACAGTTATTTAGTCAATTTGATAGCCACAAAAACATTACAAGCTAATAGCTGCACAGCTGATTTTTCACTTATGCTATCTGAAACTGGGATCATCACCCTTCCATCTCTTCTGTCACCACAAACCTGCCCCTCCTCAGAAGCCATGGTCAGATGTTACTGTAAGTACACAGAGAATAAAACCAAGAGAAAAAAAAAAAGAAACTTTTCCCACAGATCAGGTCAGGAAGCCATCATGCTGACAATGGGAGAGGGGAACTGTCTTTTTAAGCTCAGCCAAAACTCCACCAAGCCTGCATCAGAGGAAAAACAGACAGTAAGCTTCTCTCGGAGAAATCTATTCCTTTTATGAATTGCTTAAAAAATTTTTCTGCTGACACCTGCTGAACAGATATAGAACAGATATAGCATTTTATCAAATACATAAACAAAATACTGTACTGTATATGCTATGGAGCTATTTCTTTTTATTACGTGTAACTTCATTTATGATACTTTGTATCTTTAGTATTTTTCTGTATATGATTATAGAGTCCTTTTACTAAAAGTGGCCTTGGCGTGCCACTTGCAGCTTTGGGAAAGCTGTGAATAATGGCCAACTTTCCCATTTTCCTAATTAATTGCCACATGCTAATCTTCTCTGTTTTGCTTGACACATGCTTATCTTGCCATTGGCGCATGGCCATTAAACAGTTAGTGTGAGCCCTTACCAACATCTATTTTATAGGCGGTAAAAGCTCATGTACTAAAGTTGTGCTAATTAATTAGTGCATGGCAATGCCTCATGCACTGATTAGCACTGTGATGCCTACTTCCACTCCCAAATACACTCCCTTAGAGAAAATTATGATAGATTATGTTAGTGTGTGGTGTACGCATACAGGTAAGAAACTTTACTGCAAGACAGCACTGCACGCCCCACAGAAGCCCTTTTAATGTGCAGAACTCATGTGCAAGTACTTACCATAATTTAGTAAAAGGGCCCTTATATTACTTGGTAAATTGTATAAATATAAAATACTACAAAAAAAACCAAAACACTGTCCATCTTCAATTGTGTTGGCATCTTTGCTAGATATTCATGCCTGTTCATCACTTTCACAATGTTGATGTTTTCCCCAGGCTTCTCCCTTTCCTTTTCCTGGCAAAGCTTCAGCTCTTGCTCATTGGCCTTGAAGGCCCACACCTTCCACAAGATGCATTCATTTGAAAAAGATCAATTACAATTTTTTCTAGTAAAATTTCTGGGATTTCTGCCCTTGTCCACTGTCAGTTTGAAAGTGGCCCCCAGAATATTAGGTGGTAGGGGTTAAGTGAAAGGCGTACTGACAAAAGAGGCCTCTAGGCTGACATCCACCACTTCCAGGGAATCCTAGAAAAGTAGGAAAATTAATATTAACTTTAGATACAAAAAATAAAAGCCCCCCCCCCCCAATCATATGTGTTCAGTGCCTTACAGGTTTAACTTGTATCCATGTGCAATGGTGACTTGATGTCATCATACTTTCACTGTGCCTAAGAGATGTGTATAGATGACTAATAACTTGTAGCTGTGACCCAGAGAGGCATCTCAGCTAGGTCAAAAGTATGGTGTTCACTAAATTTGCAAGTCTTCTTGGAGTCTTAGGGAATATGCAAGTGATGTCAAAGACATTCCTGTGGTTATCATAGTTCCAGCAGTCAGGGACAGTCCGGTTGCATGTCAAGATGCTATCATGAGTTGAAAGACACTTCGGATGAGAGTATAAAAATGCATCTGCCAGAGGCACACTCAGCACTGGTATCCTGAACTGATTCTGATCTCACCAAAAAGGATAACACTATGAGCTAACTTCCTGCTTGAAAAGAGGTTAGAGCTGTTGCCTCATCACCCTGAGATTGTGAGTTTGATCCCAGCACTGCTCCCTGAAACCCTAGGCAAGTCACTTAACCTTCCATTGCCCCAGGTGCCATAGGTAGATTGTGAGCTTGCTGGGACAGATAGGAAAAATATTCAAGAGTACCCGATTACTATTCAATATATTGTATCCACAGTGGGTGAATCTCTTCATGAAAAGGCACTTAATAAAGCCCAATAAATAATAATAGCATGTGACCTTGATGGCATTCTAAAAGCCTTTGAACACTTTTTTTCTGTATAGGATACCTGTTCTCAGCAACCGCCTACGTGGCTTTTGAGAATTGCACACGGGTGTCCTATACAGAATTGAGTCTGTCCTAATGGACAGATGCCCAACCCTGCCTAAGCACCTGATTTCTCTAACCGACATCCATGTCACAGGTGCTGTTTAGAGAATTGCGTTGCCACTGAGCTGATTGCAGCAAGGGAATCTCCCTGCCACAATCAACTGAGAGGCAGGGAACCTTATCGCAAGGCAGCCAGCAGGAGGGATTCCCACTCCCTCCCATCACCACCCCCGACAGGAGGGATATACAATCCCTCTAGCCACAAACCCCCAAAACAATCCCCAGGAGGAAGGATGCCAACTCCCTCCTGACACCCCCGCCCCCAACATCCCCAGCAGGAGCGATGCCCACTCCCTCCTTCTGGCAACCCATGACCCCCCCCCTCCCCCCAGTACCTTTATCAGCAAGGCTGGCTGGAGGGATACTTACTTCCTCTGGCCAGCAGGCCTGCCTCTTCAGAATGGTAGGCCTTTCTACTACATTCTGGGATGCATCAGAGAGGGGTCTAAGGCCCCGCCCATAGGAAGGGCTTTAGGCACCTGGACCAACTGGAATCTTAGGCCTCCTTCACACTGCATTCTGGGATGCACTGAGAGTGGCCTAAGACTCAGATTGGCCAGATACTTAAAGCCACTCCCATGGGAGGGGGGTTAGGTCCTTCTACGATGCATCCCAGGATAAAGCATCTGGGTGTGGTTTGGGGGGACTGCCAGCAGGAGAGAGTGGGCATACCTCCTGCCGGCTGACTATTTGAAATGCAGGCCAGCATTTTGCTGGTCTACATTTCAGACGCCTATTGCAGCCCTAGGGAGATGCCTAGCGCCACTTAAGCTCGCCTAAAGCCACTTCTGGGTGAAACCACGCCCAGCCTTGGACGAGCTTAAGTGTCGCTAGGCGCCTCCCTGCACCCACGACAGACGCCTACAGTGTAGATCAGTGGTTCCCAACTCTGTCCTGGAGGACCACCAGCCAGTCAGGTTTTCAGGATCGCCCCAAAGAATATGCATGAAATAGATTTGCATGTAATGAAAATGATAGGAGTGCAGATCTGCCCCATGCATATTCATTAGGGCTATCCCAAAAACCCAACTGGTTAGTGGTCTTCTAAGACAGGGTTGGGGACCACTGGTGTAGATGGCCTGCCTTGCGTTTTGTTTTTTGTTTTTTTAGAAAACTTGCATCCCAATTGGCTGGTTAGACAGTGGTAGGACGTCTACCGCTGCCTGCAATTGGGATGCTGTTTATAGAATTTGGCTCTTTGGGTTTTAGGTAACTAAACTGTTATAACAGGAAGTGTGCATTGGTTTAAGCAGGTTAGAAATCTTTTAATTAATTCAATCCACATATTCTTCATTACATCTATATGTATTAGAAGCTTTTTATTCTGTGATATTTTTGTTTCATAGTTGCTTTTGTAAGTAATGCCTATATATTTTTGTATTCATATCGTGTAGTCTTTGCAGCCTGTCAGTAAATAAGAGAGGTTTTGAATTCAAGGCCAGCTAATACATGATGTGCTTGTTTCTAGAGTTCTAAGGCCATTATTTACCCATCTGTATCTAGTAGGGAGTCAACATGATTACTGATATTACCCTCATAGGGTTGTGCTTGTTAACTAGAAAATGAAGACAGAGAAATACAGAATATCTATGCCTGTATCACCATATAGACCCTGTGTTGGATAGGTCAGGAGCACTCCTCAACCAAGTTCAAGTTTATTGAGAATTTGCTAACCCACCCATTGTACAAAGGCAGCTGGGTGGCTTACAATCTAAACATACAAAATGAATAAGAGAAAGGGGGGGGGGCAAAAACTACAATTTAGGATAGAATAGCATGACACATAAGATAGGAGGCGATGTGTCTCCCAGTCTACCTCGATCAACTGCATTCAGCTTTCAACATTCAATTTAAAAAGGTATCATTTTTAAATCTATATATTACCTTTTAACATTCAAAAGTCTGGAAATATAAACTGTCTTAGGCAATACCTGGAGGCATCCAAGTCCCTTCCCTTGTGACAAGAGGCTGTCTTGAGGTTGAGGTGCCTCTGGACAACTGAAAAGTGATTATGTAAGACTGACTCCTGAATCTGGTAGAAATTTAGATTTCTTTTTTTTTTTTTTTTTTTTAATTCTTTATTTAATAATTTTAATACAATAATCTCAGTGAAATGCACAATTAGCATGAAATATAATTCATAAACTTAGTAAACTAACAAGATTACTACATCTTATTAATATTACAATTAAAATAATCCTGTCCCCTTTCTTACCCACCCACCCCCCCCCTCCCAGGAGACCTGGTTCCAAAACCCTAGGGGTAGGAGAGTTCTTCATAAGGCTTCTTTTTCCAGCTCAATATAAGTCTTCCATATGTCATTAAATTTTGCCCATTGATTAGTTAAAAGGGCTGAAAGTCTAGAAATCTAGATTTCAACTGTGGAGCCCTCTGTGGTCAACTGCAATGCTGGATGCGTTCATTAACTAAGATTTCAGGTTTCAGAGGGAAAAACTCAGGAGTGTAAATCCCTTTCTTCCCCCTAACTACTATCATCATTGCCACATTATACTATCCCTCTCTACCATTTGGAGAAGTTGCCTTCAGGAAAATGGCAAATATAAAATCTATCTTATTTCTTGTGAAAGTAAACTAACTGTGTGCTGCAGAAATGTTTAAAGAGCCTCTCTTTCAAGTCTGCCTTGACAGAATTGAGTAGGCTGTCTGACTGCCGGGAGCAGCCCCCTAATTTGGCCACCAGGGATAAGATTTCCTTATTACACTGTTTTTTTAGTTCAGGATCAGTAGTGCACAGCAAGCGAAAAGCTTTCAAGATCTTCAGATCTTGACCCAGAGATCCCAATCTGGTTCTGGCTGAAAGGCAGCAACATGATAAAGCTACTAAGTAGTAGATTTAAAACAAATCAAAGAAAAATATTTCTTCATCCAATATGTAATTTAAATTCGGGAATTTGTTGCCAGAGAATGTGGTGAAAGCAGCTTAGTAGGGATTTTAAAAGGTTTGGATAATTTCCTAAAAGAAAAGTCCATAAGCCATTACACTTCTCACTCCGTATTCGCGGTTTCAGCATTCACAGTTTCGATTATTCACGGTTTTTAGCTTGCTGGCTCCTTCCCCCAAAATTACATCAGCTTGCATAGAGAAATCGCTGATTCCAAGCACTTTCTTCACCGTGTTTTGCCTCTCTTTCAGAAACAGGCCAGGTTTCACCATATTCACAATGGTTTTTGATAGAAACAGCGAATAACATATGAAAAAGTTATTTGCGGTTTTTCTGTATTTGCGGTTCTGTTAATCCCCTATCACAGCGAATACAGAGGGAGAAGTGTATTAAGATGGACTTGGGGAAATACACAGCTTATTCCTAAAATAAGCAGCAAAAAAACAGGGATCTTTCCAGGTACTTTTTTCCTGGGTTGACCACTGTTGGAAACAGGCTTCATGAACCTTTGGTCTATCCCAGTATTGCAACTCTTTATGTTCTTATTATAAAATTCTGATATTTGTTTTCCATTCTTTTCCTTATAATTCCTAAGATTCTATTTGCTTTCTTAGCCCGTACACCAAGTTGAGGGTTTCAATGTTTCCTTAACAATGACAGCTAGATCCTTCTCCTAGGTGGTGACATCTAATGTGGAACCCTGCATCATGTAGCTATAGTTCATGTTCCTATTTCTCACATGCATCACTTTGCACTTACATTAAACATCACCTGCCATTTTGATGCTCAATCTCCCTCTTGCAATTTTTCATAGTCCTCTTGTGATTTACCAACTTTGTGTTATCAGCAAATAAAGATTATGTTCTCACCTCAATTATCTTCTTTCTTGCACATGTGTCTAGTAGTCTTGCACACTGGAGACCACATTACCGTAAAGATGTACTGAGAGTTGAGTCGGTTCAGCGAATGGCCACCAGGATGGTCTCCGGGCTCAAGGATCTCCCGTACATAGAAAGGCTGAACAAATTGCAACTATACTCTCTCGAAGAACGTAGGGAGAGGGGAGACATGATTGAGACATTTAAGTATATCACTGGTTGTATTGAGGTGGAAGAGAATATGTTCTCTCTTAGGGGACCCTTGACCACAAGAGGGCATCCGCTAAAAATCAGGGGCGGGAAGTTTCATGGCGAAACCAGGAAGTATTTCTTCACCGAAAGAGTGGTTGACAATTGGAATGAGCTTCCAGTGCAGGTGATCGAGGCCAGCAGCGTGTCAGATTTTAAAAACAGATGGGATGCCCAGGTCGGATCTCTAGGAGGGTAGAGATAAGGGGATGGGTCATCAGAGCACGATATCTCAAAGGATAGCTAGGAGGGAGGGTCAATAGAGTGGGCAGACTTGATGGGCCTTGGCCTTTTTCTGCCTTCACTTTTCTATGTTTCTAGGGTTATACCCCTGAACCTGCAAGTTGATTGCAGAAGGATGTCACACCTCTTTCAACTCTGCCTCCTTCCGTGGGCTTGCCCATGCCCCTTCAGTTTGTACCAAAGCAGTCAAGAACTACTATAATAGAAAACATGAAGGAGGAGGGGTTTGAGGAATCTCCCCAACAACACACTTCTGTTCTGCTCTGTAAGAACTGTAACCTACAAAGTTAATAAAACCCAAGACAAATTGCAACCAGCACTAACATTTACAGAGCTCGTAGTCACTTACATACCCTGTAACCAGGCATAAAAAGTTGGGGGTTTTAAAGCATACTTTAGATGACTGGCAGAATTTCTCCAGTCCTATACTTACACTCTGACTGAGGCAGAAAGCAGGCAAATCTAGCTGATGGGGGAGGGGGGAATGAGACTTCAGGACTACTAGACACATTTACAAAAAAGAAAATTACTTGAGGTAAGAACTAATCTTTCTTTATAGTGCAATGTATCTAGTAGTCCTGTACGCTAGGGACGTACAAAAGCAATCGCCTAAATCTAGGTCAGGACAACTGAGCCTGATTTCAACATGGAGGACCCAAAAGCAGCGTCCTTCCTGGCTGCCATGTCCACTCTATAAAACTTGGTAAAAGTATGAAGCGTGGACCATGTAGCTGCCTTGCAGGTCTCCTTAGGAGAAACTGTCCAAGCTTCCATCCATGAAGCCACACTTCTGGTGGAATGTGCTCTAAAAGAGATTGATGACTCTTTACCATAGCCAGTATATGCTGACGAAATCACCAGTTTAATCCATTTAGATATAGAAACCTGATGCTGTCTTACCTCACTTGGCCTGGTGGTGAGCACAAAGAGGTGATCTGAGAGCTGAAAGATATTGGTCACCTCCAGATAACGAAGAACTCTACAGAAGTCCAATAGTTTCAATTCTTTGTCCCCCTTGGGATGAAACGCAGACAATCGGACTTATTGATTGATGTGGGAGGCCGAAACCACCTTTGGAAAAAAAGGACGGGACTATGCACAAAGAAATCCCTACTTCTGTAATTTTAAGGATCAGCTCCCTGCATGACAGTGCCTGTAATTCCGAGGCCTGCCTCGCTGAAGCATCGCCACTAAGAACACGTATCTTGACTGTAAGGTCCAGTAAGAAAGCCTTGCTGAGCTCTTGAACGACCAGATTAAGATTCACTGGAGAATGCAACTGAAGAGCCCCCTTTAAGAACCTTGTCACTCTTAGAACAAATAAAAATAATTCCTCAGAGGGGATAATACATAACAGGGACTACTTGCTAGTCTTGCTCATTTTTCTCTGTCCTCCTTTTATTGATTTCCTTTACTGTAAATATAAATGGTGATACTTTCCTTTCGTATTTGGAATTCCTTTTCCAGTTTAAAGTTTATCTATTTGTAAACCACTTCGATTTGCATGCTAATAAAGGCAGCATATCAAATACAAATAAATTACAACTACTCAAGAATAAAATGATTAGGGGCTGTATTCACCCAAGGAAAAAAATACATAAAATACATGTTTCAGGTTTTTTGAACTTCATCATTGTGGTCAGTTACTTGAGGCTAAGACATTATGCATTTTACTATTTAATAAAACTAGGCAAAATTTCCATTTCAGGGACTGTCTAGTTCACATAACACATCACCCAGTAGACAAGAAGAGAGTAACACCCTTTACAGATTCAGATATCTTTACTGTTTTTGCTGTAAAATTACTTTCCACGTGTATTGAAGCGCTAAAAACAAAATCAACTTGCCTTTATAAAAACATAGAGTGCACGTTATGTGCTTAATTGCCTTTGTACAACAGGTTTCCACAAGAATCCTAAGAACATAAGAATGCTGCTGGGTCAGACCAGTGGTCCATCATACCCAGCAGTCTGCTCACGCGGCGGCTCTCTGGTCAAAGACCAGCACTCTAACCGAGACTAGCCCTAACAGTGCATGTTCTTGTTCAGCAGGAACTTGTCTAACTTTGTCTTGAATCCTTGGAGGGTGTTTTCCCCTATAACAGCCTCTGGAAGAGCGTTCCAGCTTTCTACCACTCTCTGGGTGAAGAAGAACTTCCTTACGTTTGTACAGAATCTATCCCTTTTCGACTTTAGAGAGTGCCCTCTCGTTCTTCCTACCTTGGAGAGGATGAACAACCTGTCCTTATCTACTAAGTCTATCCCCGTCAGTACCTTGAATGTTTCGATCATGTCCCCTCTCAATCTCCTCTGTTCAAGGGAGAAGAGGCCCAGTTTCTCTAATCTTTCGCTGCACGGCAGCTCCTCCAACCCCTTAACCATCTTAGTCGCTCTTCTCTGGACCCTTTCGAGTAGTATCATATCCTTCTTCATGTACGGCGACCAGTACTGGATGCAGTACTCCAGGTGAGAGCGAACCATAGCCCGGTACAGTGGCATGATAACCTTCTCTGATCAGTTCGTGATCCCCTTCTTTATCATTCCTAGAATTCTGTTTGCCCATTTTGCTGCTGCCGCACATTGCATGGACGGCTTCATCGACTTGTCGATCAGAACTCCCAAGTCCCTTTCCTGGGAGGTCTCTCCAAGTATCGCCCTGGACATCCTGTATTCGTGCATGAGATTTTTGTTACTGACATGCATCACTTTACAGTTATCCACGTTGAACCTTATCTGCCATGTCGATACCCATTCTTCGAGCCTGATTATGTCACGTTGCAGATCTTCGCAATCCCCCTGCGTCTTCACTACTCTGAAAAACTTTGTATCGTCCACAAATTTAATCACCTCGCTCGTCGTACCTATGTCCAGATCGTTTATAAAGATGTTAAAGAGCACTGGTCCAAGCACTGAACCCTGCGGCACCCCACTGGTGATGCTCTTCCAGTCCGAGTATTGTCCATTTACCCCCACTCTCTGTTTCCTATGCTCCAGCCAGTTTTTAATTCACGTGAGTATTTCACACTCGATTCCATGGCTCGCAATTTTCCGAAGTAGTCGTTCATGTGGAACCTTGTCGAACACCTTCTGAAAATCCAGATATACAATGTCGACTGGATCGCCCTTGTCTATCTGTCTACTCCCTCAAAGAAGTGCAGCAAGTTCGTCAAACACGATCTGCTTTTACTAAAACCGTGCTGACTGGTCCTCATCACCCCGTGTCCGTCAAGGTGATCAATGATGCTGTCCTTTATCAGTGACTCTACCATCTTTCCAGGAACCGAGGTCAGACTCACAGGTCTGTAGTTTCCCAGATCTCCCCTCGAACCTTTCTTGAAGATCGACGTAACATTCGCCACCTTCCAGTCTTCCGGAATCTTTCCTGATTTGACTGACAGATAGGCTATTAGTTGAAGCAGTTCAGCTATGGTCCCTTTCAGTTCCTTGATGACCCTCGGATGGATGCCATCCGGTCCCGGGGATTTATTGATCCTGAGCACATAAATGCTCTCATACATAGTTTATAGATTGCTTGAATCAGGTGCAACATCTCCACCCATATGCAGACCTCAGAAATATGTACAGATACGGTAGGCCTCTTAAAAGTACACCTGCTCTTGTTGTGGATGCATATATAGTACATATTACAGGCACACAATTTTATACAGTCATTTCTATATGTAGACCATGCTTCGGGTTCAGAGAATATAAAATTATATTCAAAGTGGTTAAAAGGGAAAATTCTTTTTTCAAAATCTCAACATAGAAAGGCCTTGCATGTATAGATTCAAAGACAATTAAGTGTAGGGAAGTAGAGTGCATCGGCAAGTGCCGCCGTCCTTGATCTGTTCTGGTGCAATTTGTAGTAGTTTAGGACAGAAGACGCTTTCCAGGCTCGGGAGCCGGGAGGCCCTTTACTGGACACGCGCAAAGCCTAACCCGAACCGCACGGACGGGACCCCTCTCCTTAGAGATTTCCAAGGCAGCCCCACACCGTCACCAAGGGCGGTAAGAGGCGAACCAGAGGCCGCGGTCTCTCCCCAACCAACCTTACCCGCCAGCATCTCTTTCTGGCTCTGACTCCGCCGCCCCGATCCAGCGGATCCGAGTTCCCCCTCCCCCATCAGGTATCTTCTTCCTCGTTCACAAAAACCCCGCCCGGTCCTACCTTCACATTTGTCTTTGAGGCCGGCAGCGGCAATCAGGCCGGAAAAAGGAAGTCGCGTCAGGAGGGGTGCGGGATGGGGGCGGAGGGAACGCTCCCGACCGGAGGGACTGGGCTGCTGTTGCTGCCGGCGACTTCAAAGACCACTTTGGAAGGTGGGACGGCGGGCGGGGAGGAGAAGGGAGACGTTGGGTCGGGGAGAAATGACGGACCACGGTCCCGGGTCTGAGGGGTATTTGGCGTGGGACTTGGTGTTTCTATTACAATCGTCACTCCTACTGACTTACCTGACCATTGCATCATAACCCCCCCCTCACTACCACAATTTACCCTCATTACCTTCACTGTCACAGACCTCACGCAGTCTCATCGATATCAGCTCAGACTGATGAGCTTTTTTTTCTTCTTGTAATTACTGTGTTTTGGAGTTAACTTTTAACTTTGCTTTTTACATTAAAAGGGAACATTGAACAATTAAATTTGAATATAAAAATAGCAATTGTTTATACCTGTGCATTATTTGCCTTATGAAAACATCACCCAAACTGGTGTACTGTATTACGTAACATTAAGCAAACATGGACATGACGTAAGGAACTGCTTACTTATAGGAGGAGTCCAGTTAGTATAAATTCCAGTGTGTAAATGATCATAAAATTTATTTTATTTATATACCGGAGATTGGGCACTGAGCACTTATACACAAGCAAACATATATTTAAAACCAATTTAAAGTGAATTTTATGAATAATTGAATTTAAAACCAGTGAACTTCATATTTCATGAAGTAAGGAAGCCAGGTTCAAACCCCACTGCTACTACTTGTGACCTTGGGCAAGTCACTTAACCCTCCCTTGCATCATATATAAAATGAGAGTGATAGGGCTTCCAGGAACAGGGAAAAAAATCTCTTGTACTTATCTCAAGATATAGTGGCACTGGAAAAAAGTTCAAAGAAGGGTGACCAAGATGATAAAGGGGATGGAACTCATCTCGTATGAGGCAAGACTAAAGAAGTTAGGGCTCTTCAGATTGGTAAAGAGATGGCAGAGGGGAGATATGATTGAAGTCTACAAAATCCTGAGTGATGTAGAACGGGTACAAGGGAATCAATTTTTTACTGCCCCAAGATTTACAAAGAATAGGGGACACTCGATGAAGTTACAGAGTTATACTTTTAAAACCAATAGGAGGAAATATTTTTTCACTCCGAGAATAGTTAAGCTCTGGAATGCATTGCCAGAAGAAGTGGTAGAGCGGTTAATGTAGCTAGTTTTAAAAAGGTTTGGACAAATTCTTGAAGGAAAAGTCCATAAATTGCTATTGAGACAGACTTGGGAGAAGCCACTGCTTGCCTTGGATTGGTGGCATGGAATGCTGCTACTATCTGAGTTTTTGCCAGGAACTTGTGACTTGGATTGACCTCCATTTATACAGGTTACCGGGCAAGATGGACCATTGGTCTGACCCAGTAAAGCTATTTTTATGTTATTGAATGTGAAAATGACCCATTGTACATAGAAACATGATGGCAGATAAAGGCCAAATGGCCCATCTAGTCTGCCCATCCAAAGTAACTATTATCTCTTCCTCTCTCTGAGATACCATGTTCCTGTCCTATGCCTTCTTGAATTCAGACACAGTCTCTGTCTCCACTACTTCCTTCAGGAGACTGTTCCACACATCTACCATCCTCTCAGTAAAAAAGTACCGGTATTTCCTTAGATTATTCCTGAGCCTATCACTTCTCAACATACTGACCTTACAACTAGATACCCTTGACATGAGAGTACCCCCTCCCCCCCACACACACACCATATAAAGACAGCACCTGCAGTGCAGAACATGCATAAACCAAAATCAAGTGACAAAGCATATAACCCATGCTGCATACTATCCCATATGCTAGCAACTCAGTACAAAGAAAGCAAGATCTATATAAGGTGTAAGATTACATGTATTATCCTACACCCATGAAATACTTCGAATAATTAAGTACTTACCCAGATTATATATGTCAGAAAAATATTAGTGATGCCATCTAGTATGTCACAACTATTTGTAATGAAGCTTTGGATCTTCTATGTAAATAAATAGATAGTTTTTGGTGGGACTTGAGAACTTCTTTTAGGGGTCCTTTTACTAAAGTTTAGCACATTCTAACGGACATTTTTATACCTATGGGCTTCTTAGCATTTAGCATGCTCTAAGCTTTAATAAAAGGGCCCCTTAATCAGATGCCATGATTTTATAAAATGTGATACTACTGAATCATTTATTTCATTTGGGAATAGTCATAGAATTTCCTGGATTTTCCTATTTGAACTCAAATCATTCCAGACACTTGTGACTACAGTCAAAAATGTGTGTGTGTGTGTGTGGGGGGGGGGGGGTTCAGTTCTTAATGAGTGTTGTACACATCACATGCAGAGCTGTTATTTAGAATGTGAAACTGAGTAATAAAATTTCTTTGCTTGGTCCTTGTACAGAAGGATGATTTCCTTGAAACTTGATCTCGCAGGGTGTATGAGATGATGGATCAACCATCAACACCACCAAGGAATCAGTTCTGTCCTTGATGCTGAGCTTTTTACCCCGGAAAGTCTTTCTGAGCCATCAAGATGAAGATTGTAGTTGCTAAAGTGTTGTGCTTGCTGGGTGTGTTTTCCCTCATGATGCTTGGATCATTGCTACCTGTTAAAATAATGCAGACAGATTCTGGGAAAGCACTTCACTCCCGGAAGATCCTCACTCTCTGCAATTCCTTCTCAGGAGGAGTGCTTCTAGCTACATGTTTCAATGCCTTGCTTCCTACAGTGCGAGAAAAGGTAAACATGTTTTCCCATTTTTTTTTCTTTTAGTTCTGTTAATGTGAGGTGTAGAATTCTGCCTAGATTTGTATTTATTTATTTATACCTCGCCTTTCCCAAGGCGGGTCACAAAAGAATACATACATAAACTCAATCTCTCCTTTTTTTATAAAACGTTTCTTTTCCTTCTTTATTCAGACAATGATTCAAAACAGCTTAATCACAGGTTGCATACCGAAAATGGAAAGAAGCAATCATCCGTCCAATAATAAAAAATCCTAAAGACTCAATTGCAATTGAGTCAAATTACCGACCCATTGCCAATCTACCCTTTATCACTAAATTAATAGAAAAGGTTGTTTTCAATCATTTAAGCAACTTTGTAGAAAAACACATGCATTACATTCCAATCAGACAGGCTTCAGATCTAATCAACAGAACTTACCATGATAGGTCTTACAACCAATATCCAATACCACCTAGACCACCATAAATCTGTCCTCTTGATCTCACTTGATCTATCTGCAGCTTTTGATACCATTGACCATCATTTACTCATCAAGAGACTGTCTTCCATTGGCATTTCTGACCAAGTGCTAAACTGGTTTAAATCATATTTTCAAGATAGGTCAGCCAAAGTTATTTTCAACAATTCATCATCAAACAACTATACAAATTCTTATGGCATCCCTCAAGCTCAATCTTGTCCCCTCTTTTATTTAATCTTTTCTTGTCACCACTCCTCACTTTAAGTCAATCCATTGGATTTTCTGCTTTTGCCTATGCAGATGACATCCAGCTTTTGTATCCACTAAATATAGCCGATTCTAATGAAATAATAAATATAAACAATAAGTTAAAACAAATAAGTCAATGGCATAAAGACAATATGTTGGCCCTGAACGCAACCAAATCTTCAATAATGTTTTTTCCATGGAAAAAGGATCTTACCTTCTTATCAGAAATACTCTTAGACAATTTCCCATTACAAAAAGTAACAATGACAAAAATACTAGGAGTATTATTAGACCAAGAACTTTCTTTTCATGATCAGATTAGTTCTGTAGTTAAAAACTGTTTCTATAGGGCTGTTCCGATCCAAGATGGCCGCGGATGCAAGCCGCTGAAGCAGGTCGCCGAACAGACGCTACTGTTAAAGATTCTGAGCTCTTTTGAGCTGTTTTGTTTAGTTTTTCTTTCCCTCAAAATGCCGAAAAGAAGGGGAAAGAGCTCTGGTGGGGCCTCCCAGCGCTCCGGAACACCTACCTCCGGCAACATAGAAGCGCTGTTTCGGCGATTCCAGGGCACCATGATGACGTCGGGACTGCAGTTAGAGACACCCCGTGGGAACGGAACGGAGGTGTCTCACCGAAGTCTTGAGACCACTCTGAGCCCCGACGTAAGACCTCCTCCTCTGCACCCCCGTGCAACCAGCTCCCCAGGGGTTGAGAGCTCACCGGAAGTCGGGATGAGCTCTCCCCTAGAGGCTGCGCGGAGCTGTGTTGAGGGAGCCGATTCAGGCACACAGGTTCTGCAGGAGAGCCTGAATATGGTTGGGAGTGCTGTAACAGCTGAAACTGGACCTACTCAAGCAGAGGGAAGTGGAGGAGAGCGGTCGAATGGTGAGCACAAACTTTTGAATACTCATTTACAAATTCCTACCATAGTTAAGCCCCAAGAAGTTACCTTAGATGCCTTGTGGGACCTGGTGGCAAATATGGCGAAAACAATTAATGTCCAACAAGTGCAAGTGGAGGGGAAAATGAAAGACCAAGAAAAAGAAATTTCCTTAATAAAACAAGATATTGCTGACTCAAATACATCTTTGGACAGTATCAAAAATGAATTAAAATCCTCCAAACAGCTTCAAGAGACTTTAATTAAGGACAATGTAAACTTAAGAAGGAAGATTGAAACATTTGAAAATTTTTCAAGAGTCAACAATATCAGACTGATCAATTTTCCACGAATTACAACAATTACTCCGCGAGAGATGTTAAAACGATACCTGACGGAAATATTAGAAGTTCCTGAGGGTTTATTACCTCCATTTACACAGGTGTACTACCTTCCCAGGAAAAATCAAATTCAGCAACAGGAAGATAGCCATGGACCAATAGATGTATCGGCATTACTGGAATTATCAGAAAAAGAAATGGCTACTCCTGCAACATTAGTGGCAACTTTAGCTTTAACAATGGATAAGAATTGGATTTTGAGACTTTTCTTTAAAAATAAAGCAAAAGAATTTATGGGACTCAAAATACAAATGTTCCCAGATTTAGCCAGGGACACACAACGGCGAAGAAAAGAGTTTCTTATGTCAAAACCGGGAATTATAGCTCTTGGAGCAACTTTTTTCCTGCGATATCCATGTAAATGCGTTATACAATATAATTCCCAAAAATATGTTTTCTTTGAGCCTTACCAATTGACAACTTTCCTTTCTCTTTCTCGGCTAGAGAGGGAAAAGAATGGAGGTGTATAGAATATTTAAGATGTCCTTACCAGCTGACTTGCATTGTTTTCTTTAATAATATTTCTTTGCTTTTCTCCGTTTATAAATTACATTTTGGATCTTTTGTGGACTTGAGCTGATTTAAGTTAATTGGTATCCCCGAATTTATAATGTTGTGGTTTTTATTTTCTTGACTTAAAGCTTTCTGTACAAGTAAATCTTGATTTGTATTTTGAAAATTGAATAAATAAATAATTAAAAAAAAAAAAAACTGTTTCTATAAGCTACGTCTCATTAGATCTTTATCCAAAGTTTTAAAACCAAAAGCTCTTAATATTCTAATTCATTCTTTGGTTATTTCCATACTGGATTACTGCAATATATTATATCATGGCATAACTCAGAAAGAAATAAGGCTACAAATTATACAAAATACAGCAATAAAAATTATTACCAACTCCAAAAAATATGATCATGTCATACCTCTTTTACGAAAAGCACACTGGTTACCAATTTCACATAGAATAATCTATAAAATTGCATTGATAACCTTCAAAATTTAACAAACCAGCACACTAAAATTTCTGCATCGTTTTTTGATACCATACTCTCCAGCCAGGACTCTAAGATCAACGGAACAGCATTTGCTGACTATCCCTTCTTTAAAAATAATAGGTACTAGAAGAGCTACAATTTTTTCAGTCATAGCACCCCAGCTTTGGAGCAATTTCCCAATCTATTTACGTGGAGAAACCTCATTAGAGAAATTTAAAAGCACATTAAAATGCTACCTGTACAAAGACGCATTTGAGTCATAGATAGGATAATTCTTCTATCATTAATCCCAGGCTCAAATACCTAATTTTAACTAGACCTTATGTATAGGTCACAACCTACCCCATTCTCTTTTTAGGCTTAGCCATATTTGTAAAACATTTTTTCATTACCCTCCTGATGTTATTTTTTCCTTAAATGTATCTTTACTTTCCTTAAAATTGTAGTTCACCCCTCTTCCCTCATGTATCGCTAATTATTTGTGTACATACATTGTATGTTTACTTGTACAAATTGTTTTATTTTGTGTCCCAATTTTTTTATTGTCATACGCATTGAAGTATTTGATATTGCTTGTATAACAAACTTTTAATAAACTTGAAAACTTGAATCATATACAGTACAACAAATCAAACATGAATATACAAAACAGTGATAATGTAAAGCCTCCTAAAATTACAAAGAGACTACCAGCGCCTCGCACCAAAAAACTATAAATCAAGTCCCATAGATTTATATAACTCTCAATCATTTTAGACTCTGTCAACAACAAATCATTAGTAAAGTATGCAGGCTTGCTTCATTATTATCGGCTGTGAAACTTGGAACATTTTGAAAGGATATAGAAGAAAGAAAGTGCTTGATTGTGATATGAAGTGTTGCCAAAGACACTGTAGTGTCCTGTACCAGATAAAAAGATATCTGTTATAATAAAACCCTTAGTGCACATGCGCAGTTGAAACTCCGTGCGTCCGTGTCTCCATGCTGCCGCATACACAGTAGGAGCCTGTGGCGGTTTCTCCATTGGCCTCCGTCCTCATGCGCATAAGCGGCAATGGCTTCTCCCCTCCCACATCCCAGCCAGCCTGCGCCTCGACAAATGGCAAATGTTCCGGCCTCTAGGGGGTCAAGGCACTGCTGCCAGGCGCACATACAGGATGGAGCCGGAGGTAAAAGGGAGGAGAGTTGCAGTCTGACACCTTGCCTGAGAGAGGCAGAAAGTCAGACAGACAGCGGGCAGGGAGAGAGACAGACAGAAAAACAGATGAACAGAAAGGGGGCCAAGGAGTGAGACAGAAAGAAAGAAAGACAGACACACAGAAAGACAGGAAGGCATGGAGAGAGACAGAAAGACAGACAGACAGCGAGCAGTGAGAGAGACGGAAAGAAAGAAAGCAAGACAGACAAAAAGAAATAAAGACACAAAAAGACAGGAGGGCATGAAGAGAGAAAGAAAGACAGACAGACAGCGGGCAGGGAGAGAGACAAAGACAGAAAGAAGGACAGACACACAGAAAGACAGGAGGGCAGGGAGAGAGAAAAAAAGACAGCGGGTAGGGAGAGAGACAAAGAAAGATAGAAGGACAGACACACAGAAAAACAGGAGAGCATGGAGAGAGACAGAAAGAAAGACAGACAGACTGGCTGGGAAAGAGACAGAAAGAAAGACATACACAGAAAGACAGGGGGGCATGGAGAGAGAAAGAAAGACAGCGGGCAGGGAGAGACAGAAAGAAAGACAGACAGCTAGCTGGGAGAGAGAGACAGAAAGAAAGACAGGCAGACAGCGGGCAGGGAGAGAGACAGACAGACACACAGAAAGACGGGGGCAGGGAGAGAGAGAAAGAAAGACAGCGGGCAGGGAGAGAGACAAAGAAAAAGACAGGGCAGGGAGAGACAGACAAAGGAAGAAAGACAGCAGGGAGGGAGAGAGACAGACAAAGAAAGACAGACAGACACACAGAAAGACTGGGGTCATGGAGAGAAACAGAAAGAAAGACAGCGGGCAGGGAGAGACAGAAAGAAAGACGGACCGAAAGGGGCCAAGGAGAGAGACAAAGAAAGACAGACACACAGAAAGACAGGGGGCCAGGGAGAGAGAAAGAAAGAAAGAAATGCCTCAGCGCCCCATTGCGCTAAAAGTCTATACATCTATTCTAGCACCTGTTAAATCTAATGGGCTTAAACACTAGTACAGTAATAATCTAATCTAATCTAATCATACACATGTATTGTGCCTTTTCAATTCCAATAACCTTTTCATTGTGTGAAAAGATAAAATACAATAACATTCAAACTAACATATAACTGTCTGGTTCTCAAAGTTGGATGGAAACTGACACCTAGGATACATTTCAGAAGAGCCATCTAGCTGCTAACATAGCTATCTAGGATACTGTTTGGTCTGCTAGTTTGTGGTTGGAAATAGGCTTAAATCTAGAGATGGCCTTTTAACTTTGCAGGCTAGCACTAAAAAATTAGAAACGACCAGCTATGTTGTTGTCTTAACCAGAATATCTGTCTTCTTGAAAACAATTCACTGGGTGGCTAGCTATAATTTGCCACTAGAGGGATATTTGACCCCTGGAATTTAGCCAGCTAACTTTCTAACTTCCTGGTATATTTCTTTGAAAATTGACCCCAGTAGTAACAAGTAAGATAACAACCATACATCAACTTAATTTGACAAAATATTTCCCCTATTGTTATCATTAAATGCTGAGTTTCTCTGGACAAGCAAGATATATTATTCACACATTGATGATGTCATCCCAAATGGCACCAAGAATGATCCACTCTTTTAGAACCCATAAGTTTCTAGAACATACCTCTTGGCATGTGTGAGTACTGCTGTTTGACTGTTATTCCTTTCCCAATCTACTTTATTTGTCCAGCAAAGCAGGAATGTTTCTGCTCTCTTATTGTTTTAATATTTATTTATTTTATTATTATTATTCTTCAATCAAACATATATTCACAAGAGATCATAGTTAACTTATTAACTCCAAGTACAACACGACCACAGTAGTCCTTAACAACAGATTCCCTACCCGCCATCCCAGTCCCACCCCCTACCTTGCCCCTACCTGGGTTACAAATTTAACAAATAACTCTTGAGGTATACAGTTACAAATTAAAGTCTAAGGGCAGGATGCACAAAGCTCCGACACCATGCTAAAAAATACATGCTATTTGTGCGGAGTATTGCTGGTAAAAGGGGGGAGGAACTGTGCCTGGTGCTTGCTCAGAAGAGCAATCGCTATCACAGCTCCTCCTGCCTGCCCGAACTGCCAAAAAATAGCAGCCCCTGCTCTCCCTTCCTGCCGGTTGAGAGATCTTGAGTCAATCGGAGCCTTAGGTCTCTCCCAGTGCATTCTAAGATGTACCAGGAAGGGTCAGGGCTGCCATTTTGAAGAGGCAGGCCTGAGGCAGGAGGAAATGGGCATCCCTCCTGATGAACCTTTCTCCAAAAAGGTACGGGGTGTTGGGGGTGGGAGGAGTGGGAGGAGAGTGGGAGGGAGGATTGGTCCCTTGAGCTGGGGTGCTGGGCCCGGGGCCTTGAGGGAGGCCAGCCTGGCCCAGCCCACTACGCTAGCAGAGATTTCTATGGGGGGAGGCTACCCCTGCCAGCTTTGTAGCTCCAGCTGATTGGGGCTTCCCTGCTGGTGGAGTCCCAATCAGCTGGCGCTCCGGAGCCAGAAGGGGTAAGCTGGCAGCCAGCACTCTCTCCTCTGCTGATGGGGGGAATATCGGGAACCTCTCCCAATTGGGAGGCTCAGTGGGAGGGGAGAGGGGGGTCCCTGTTTTTATTTCTTTTTATTTTATTTCAATGGGCGCAGCTTTATGCAGTTGTGACCATTGAACTCATGGCCCAAGTACAGCTACTGGCAGCTCCAGTAGTTAACAATTGCCAGTAGTTAACAATTGTAAACAGAGAGGGCATTACTTATTGTGCATCACCTATGGAGAGCTCATTAGAATACTAATGAGTTCCTTCCGATGCATATGCATAGGGTTCTTGGTTGCTGCTACGAGGATCAGTAGCAACTACGGAGAACCCTTTTGAACATCGGGAGGAAGGCCTGCTTTAATGAGTCTTACTAGCATGGAAACCTTTTGTGCTTCAGGGCCTAAGTCTGTTGAAATATTTTCCAAGTTCTAGGAGCTGAGCATGGGTACGGGGACGCCAGCGCACTCATTAAGCAGCAGTTGCCAATTAAACTGATAGCCTTCGCTCAAGGTGTGTAAAATAAAAAATATATGGAAATGACACATGACACAAGTTCTATATCAAAATTATTATTATTGCTTTTATTTTTCCATCATGGGACTTAAAAAATTAATTGTGTCATCGGAAGCTCCTTACAGTGGCAAAATGCTGGCTTTCTGACAAAGAGCTCCACCCGATACTTCGAAGCTCCCCAATATATACCTTCAGTCCAGTTTGACATCATTGGCTGTCAGCCAATCCACTAATAGAGGTTGTCCTGAAATTTGGATAAAGAACTTTTCTTTAACATGGAATAAAAGTTCTAGAAATCATATTTTTTTTTTACATTCATTTCTGAATATACATTAACATTTTATTACATATCCAATATTCTTTTTGTCCTTTTCAAAAAGGTATATTAAGAGAACCTGCATTTGTTAAAAAGTGCTGAGAAATTCTCGGCTCTCCCTGTCAGCATAGTAAAGGAGAAGGAGGGGTATTTCCCCCTTGCTCAAACTGTTAGTGTTAAATTTCACTGATATACTTTCCTCAGTGTGGGCTTCATGTGTCCCCCTTCCCTTCCTATGCTGGAGACTGCTACAGGTCTCTGATTCTAACTTAACTATTTCCAGATATTGCTTTAGGATTTTTCCTTATTGTTCCTTATATAAACCATTTCACTTTAAATACTAATTCTTTCATATATATCTTTCATATATCCATTCATTCGTCCGTTCGGTCGGGGCCCCTTTCATTCACATCCATACCATGTATTTCATTCATATTTAAGGCAAGAAAATTTTATCTATTATGCCCAGTATACCCAGCTCAAGCCCATCTGGTATCAATTAGACCATGAGGGAAGCTCAAGGCGGGCAAAAACCTGAATAAAGACTAGGGACATAGGCTGAACACAAAATGGAGTAAAGCCAAGCAGAAGACACAGAAAAACAAAGAACAAAATGGAGTCACTACCTCAAGATAGAGTTCATGTATATCCTGATTTCCTCTATGATCTAGCTTAATAGCAAAGTACATAAAAAGAATATTATTATGCTTTTCCTTAATATTAATCTGTAGTGTGTTTTTCTGGCCTTGGCTACATCCATATTCAGATTTTTATTCACCAACTTTTTGTACGCTTCTATTAGGCGTGGCCTTAACTAACACATATGCTTGTATCTAACTAGAGTTACCCAGAATCATACGAAAAGCAGACATTTTTGTAGAAAAACTCCACAAGATACTGCACCACTCATGTCCTGACGTCCATTCCATTACCGTCCCATAGACATTGCCCCCTACTGGCCACGAGCCACTATTCCTCAGAGCGCATTCCTTAATGTCCATCTCTTCATTCACATTAGAGAATAAATACTACTATTAATCATTTCTATAGCACTACCAGATGCATGCAGAGCTGCACAGAGTCACAAAAAAGAAGGAAACAATCCCTGCTCGAAAGAGCTTACAATCTAAACAGCCAAGACAGACAAACAGGATGGCATGGATACAATTAAGGGGAACGGTTAATCAGCTGGCTTGGTTGGAGGGCAGAGGAATAGGGTTAAGGATTGAAGGCTATAATCAAAAAGGTGGGTTTTCAGTCTGCTTTTAAACACGGGAAGGGGATTGATGGACAAACTCAGGTAACAGGGGGCAGCTGGATGAAAGGAATGAATAAATCTAATTTTTCCACTCGGTCACAGTGGAAGGACATGATTGCCTCCAATATTTCAATATACATTTTTAACCATTACCGACAATTTCAATATTCAATGATTAATGGTGCTCCTAGTTCCCAGTGCCACAAAATTTGAAAATAGAAGGATATCCACATGTAGAGGTATTCTCCTACCAAGTACCTGATGAAGATAGTTCAAAATATTTTTCCAAAAGTCTTTAAAACATATGCAATAGGGTTGCCTGCAGAAGAAGTTATTTTTGACAGAAAAACACACAGTGGAGCCATATATAATCTCAACAAAAACTTATAATTGATGATCTAGAGATTTTGGTAAGATTTTTCATTCAAATACAGATAGCTTCTCCAAATACCAAAGCGCCTCCCTCCATCGCTCCATTCCAAGCAAGCGCCACCTGATCAAAGTCCTGTGGCAGTATAAGATTAGTCAGACTAATTTGGTAGAAGGATAAACTAGCTTTAGTCTTTCAAGCCAATGTGAATGTTTCAACAACCAAGTCCAATGCATCTTCAATTTAATGTCTTCTCTCTTTCTTATCTGATTTAAAAAAAAAAAAAGGAAAAACCATGCAGAGTATGGCTTATGGAATTTTTCCAACCTCTGCATATGTGCACGCACATACTGAGTGTAGAAGTGCAGCTCCAGTGCTGAAGGAACTTAGGGAAGTTCTGATAGCTCAGCTGACTGACTTTTTCAATGAGTCTCTAGAGTCGGGAGTGGTACTGGAAGAATGGAGAGGGGCGGATATGGTCCCTCTCCACAAAAGTGGAAGTAAGGAAGAAATAAGGAATTACAGGCCAGTAAGTCTGACTTCTGTGGTAAACAAATTAATGGAAATACTTTTAAAACAGAGAATGGTCAAGTTTCTGGAATCCTGTGGATTACAGGACCGGAGGCAACATGTATTCACTAGAGATAGGTCTTGTCAGACAAATCTGATCAATTTCTTTGACTGGGTGACCAGAGAATTGGATAGAGGATGTGCGCTAGATGTGTTGTATTTAGGGCTGGGTCAAGAAATGGTTGAGTGAAAGGTGACAGAGGGTAGTGATCAATGGAGGTCGCTCTGAGGATGTTACTAGTGGTGTGCCTCAAGGTTCTGTTCCTGGGCCTGTTCTTTTTAACATTTTTATAAACGATATTGCTGAAGGGTTGTCGGGTAAGATCTATCTCTATGCAGATGATACCAAAATTTGCAATAGAGTAGACACGCTGGATGGTGTGAATTAACATGAAGAAAGACCTGGCAAAGCATGAAGAATGGTCTGAAATTTGGCAGCTAAAATTTAATGCTAAGAAATGCAAGGTCGTGCATTTGGGCTGCAAAAACCCAAGGAAATGGTACAGTTTAGGGGGTGAAGATCTTATCTGCATGACAGAAGAGCGGGACTTGGGTGTGATTGTATGTGATGATCTTAAGGTGGCCAAACAGGTTGAAAAGGTGACAGCGAAAGCTAGAAGGATGCTAGGTTGCATAGGGAGAGGTATGGAGAGTATGAAAAAGGAAGTATTGATGCCTCTGTATAAGACTTTGGTGAGACCTTATTTAGATATTGTGTATAATTCTGGAGGCTGCACCTTCAAAAAGATATAAAAAGGATGGAGTCAGTCCAGAGGAATGGTTAAATGGTATGTGGTCTTTGTCATAAGGCGTATGGGGACAGTCTTAAAGATCTCAATCTGTATATTTTGGAGGAAAGGCGGGAGAGGGGAGATATGATAGAGATGTTTAAATACCTACATAATGTAAGCTGTCCAGTGCACCTCCAACTTACAGCCAGTGGCGCTCGGCAATGATTGTACAAGCCTCTTTGGAACGCAGACAATTTGTGGATCTTGAATCTGGTGCAGGAGAACGCTTCCATATGATTTGGGAGCCTTTTTGGAGAGACCTTACACCACTTGTGAGAAGTCGTCTCTTGAATGCGTGATTCATTTTCTGTTTACTTGTATTTTGTGCCTCTCTTGGGTTGTGTTGGTAGGGGAGGTTTAGGGGAGAAGAGTGGGGGGTGGAGGTGGGGTAGGGGATTTGTTTCTGGTGCTCTTATACTAAGAAAATAGTTGTATTTGGCTGTTGCTGTTCTGTTGTCACTTTGTTCTAATAAACACATTTAAATATACCTACATAATGTAAATGCGCATGAGTCGAGTCTCTTTCATTTGAAAGAAAACCTCAATGAGAGGTCATAGGATGAAGTTAAGAGGTAGGCTTAGGAGTAATCTAAGGAAATACTTTTTTACAGAAATAGTGGTAGATGCATGGAACAGTCTTCCAAAAGAGGTAGTGGAGACAGAGACTGTGTCTGAATTCAAAAGGGCCTGGGATAGCCACGTGGGATCTTTTGGAGAGAGAAAGAGATAATGGTTACTGCGGATGGGCAGACTAGATAGGCCATTTGGCCTTTATCTGCCATCGTGTTTCTATATTTCTAAGAAACACTTCAGCCTACAGAAGGCCATTTTCTGATTGGAGATAATAAATTTTAACCCACTGTCAACTAGTTTCAAGTTTAATTTTGATTTGATATGCCGCCTTATCATTAAGTCTAAGCAGGTTAGAAGTAAATTTAAAAATAAATATAAAAGGGTATAAAAACAGAGACAGATACGAACAACAAAAAAACAGTAACTTGATACAAAAGAGGTGATGGTAATAAGGAGGCGACACAAAAGGAAAGGAGAATGTTTCTCGTTTGCTATCGATGATGAATGGTGGGAATTTCAGTTTAAAAAACACCTTTTTTTTGAGTAACTTGTGCTCTATCCTTCAGTGTCAAAGGACCGTCTGTCTGTTCCACAGACTCTCAGCAGTTGGCCTATGCCACCGGACCCACACGGCATAGCAGAGATGATTCAGCCTGTTTGTACCTAAGAAACAACAACTGGAAAAAAGAAAAAAGAGAAAGAGAACAATGGCATACCCCAGGGGCCCTACCAATCAAACAAAAGGAATTTTCTGTATGATCGCAGGCACCCACTCTGGGTCTCTCGCCAAGTATAATTGAACTTTAGCATTAGGGGGCATCAGCCTACAAAAGGAACACTCTAGATTTCTTACATTTTTGTAGTTTGGAGGGATACGATAAACAGCTGTATATCTCAATAAAAAGTGCAGCTCTGAACTGGTGAGGTAACATCCATTTAGGGAGCTGGTCTCCCGGCTGAGCTTAGCAGTTTGAGAATTCAGGACTCGGGATACCACACCTTGGAATAGCTAGAGGAGTCAAGCTCTCTTTCTTTTTCTCTTTTTTTCTCTCGTGCTGATAGTCCCCATAAGAAATATTTCAAGGAAGACCCTTTTCGTTTGTTAGTGCAGTCTTCTGTCTTAAGTATCCTTGACTGCTGTAATATTATTTATTTAGGTGCCTATAAGAAAATTCTCAAAAAATTGAGAGTGGTTCAAAATACTTCAGTTTGACTCATTTTTGGTTTAAAAAAATGGGAGCATATTACTCCTTTTTATCAGGAACTTCATTGGTTGCTGATTGAGTCTAGAGTTTTGTTTAAATTTTCATGTATTTGTTATAAATCAATCTTTGATATGTCTCCAGGCTATCTTGTTCCTCATTTTTCTTTGAGCCACTCAAACAAGACTACACGCAGAGTCCATTTGTTTACATATCATTCTACTAAATCCTGTCATTATAAGAAGTTCATTGAGAGAACTCTCTTTTCAGGCCGCTAAATTGAATGATTGGTTTGGAAAAATTATGCTAGAGGTTTCTTCTTATTTTGATTTTAGAAAATTGTTAGACACAACTATTTGATAAGTTTGTATCTTAAAGCATCGTGTTTTTTAATTCTTTCAGTGTTTTACATTTATAATTTGATGTATTTCCATTTGTATTGTAGTCATCGCTGTATGTTTCAGCTCCACTTGTTGTGAACCGCCTAGAACCATTCTGGTCTGGTGGTATATAAGAATAGATTATTATTAATATTATTATTATTAACTAAAGAATATTATTACTGGGTCAGGACTGCTGTTCAGTGAGGGAGCTCCTTCCTGAAGAAGTTGATCTTGTTCTCCTTTTCACTACACAGAGCTCGACTCTTAAGAACATTTGTGAATACCTCCAGTTTTTTCTCCTCCATGCCCCTCTTGCTGCAATCCAAGATTGTTTCTGATGAAGGGGGTAGTACTACTGAAATGGAGAACAGAGAACTTGAAATGGTTTAGGAAGTCATACCTTTGTTACAGGGGCCAGCGTGTAAGGCACTTCCTGGAAGTCACAAATTATTTTTAAAGGTGACAATCGCTTGGTGGTTGAAAGAGGCCATAACTCTGCCCTATCTGCCTAAAGTTTCTGTTCTCAAGGTTCATTTAACTGGTGTCAAGGGCAAAAGTTTACATGATTTTTTCAGTGGATATTTGCAAGGCCATTATTTGGTCATCTTTGAATTCGTTTACAAAGTTTTATAGGTTTAAAGATACTGCCTTTGGTGCAGCAATTCCAGCAGGGGCATCTTTGTTTCACTCAGTGTGAGAATTGCTTTCCCACATGCCATGTATTCTACATCAGTCAGGTTATATGAAAAGGAAGGAAAAATGTGGTCTTACCTGCTAATTTTCCTCCTTGAATTTTAACCAGACCAGTGCAAAAAATTCCCCTTTGTGGCCTGAATTTGATATGGTTTACATTTTATTTTTTTTCAGTTATATTTGGTGAAGAAGCTAGGGACTCAAAAGGGTTCCTCTAGTTGGCATGGCAATGAATACAGTCCTTGATTCTCTCCAGGAATATTTTAGTTATTTGGGATAGGTTAGTTGTTTTGACTTTTGCTTGTTACAGAAATACTCGGGACTTATACCTGTGCAGCCCCTTTAGTATAATAGAGCTCACAGCTCTTAAGTCTGTCTCCATCTGGACACATCCCATGTGCTGTGGACTGAACAAGTCTGGCTATGACTCACTGAAAATGAAATAGAGGTATGTAATGTTTGTCTTACTTTTGGCTTTGTATATCCATCCCCGATGATCCTAATTTAAAGCTCTCTTTTCAATAGCTAACCAGTCTGCTGTGGAAGACACTTTATCTCTTATTCAATAGGTGGACACCATTTCTGTTCACTAGCCCATTCCATAATGCAGGAAGCCGAAATGCTTTCTGACACCATGTAACTCAGTTCATCACACTAGGGCAGGGGTAGGCAATTCCGGTCCTCGAGAGCCGGAGCCTGGTCAGGTTTTCAGGATATCCACAGTAAATATGCATGAGATAGATTTGCATCTCAAGGAGGTAGTGCATGCAGATCCATCTCATACATATTCATGTATGAGCCTGAAAACCTGACCTGGCTCCGGCTCTCGAGGACCAGAATTGCCTACCCCTGCACTAGGGCGATATGTGGCAAGGGACTGAGATGAATATGTGATTGTACTGTAATTGAAAGGGTTACCATTTATGCTGTCTTGGAACTATTGTGAATGTTTTATTTTGTTAAACACTTAGTTATAGGTGGTCTAGAAATTTTAGAAATAAATATTTACAGTATTTGTTCTTTATCCCTAGACTAGAGGAGTGAGGGGGAGGGGCTAAAATGTACTCAAGTTTTAAGAACCCACACCAGCTGTCATTAGAAATGGGTAGGAAAATTGCTGTACATGGAAAACCTGTACCAGACTTTGCCCAAAGACTGATCTGGTGCATCTTCATAATGTGATATTGTAGCATTCTCGCATCTTGTTGCTGATAAGTGTATTAAGACATTTGTTCCATCGCCAGTTAGTTAAGGCCTGCCCTACCAGGCCTCCTATTTATCCACCACTTTTACTATTCTTTTAGTAAGTCCTTAGTAGACATAGGGTCACAATTAGGGCTGTTAGATATCAGGTGCTTTTCACATCAAAATAAAATCACAGGCTCACCAGAAACACAAGAATGCCTGCATCAAAATAGCCAACAGCCCATTTATGTCATTGCTCCGATTACCCACATAGGTTTATTACTCACAATAAATTAAATAAATATCTTTGCAACACTACAATCTGCATTCAAGCACATCTGATTTCCTCATAATTAGATTTTTTTTTTTTTTTTTTCAAAGAGATGGTTACCGTTTTAGTGACAAAAAGTTTGCTTTTCTTTTCTAGTTCTCGGAGCTTTTATTCAAATGCTGTTCTCATACCTAATTTACCATATATACTTGAATATAAACCAAGGTAACCTCCTTTTTTCTCCCCCAAAAGAGGGGAAAAAAGGTTGACTTGATTAGAAACTGAGGGTTTATATTCAAGTATGGGTATTGGTGGTTCAGTGGTGAGCCAGGACAGGAACAATCCCTCCTTGTCTTGTCCCAGCCAGCTCTGCAGCCCCTGCCCCTGAGCCGGGCCTGCCTTGAGCCCTGGTGGGCTAGTATGAGCCAGAACAGGAGCAAACCCTCCTGTGTCCTGTCCCAGCTGACTCTGCGCCCTCAACCCCTCCTTGACCCACTGCAGGACTCCCCTGGGCCTGCCTTGAGCCCTGGTGGTCTAGCAGTGAGCCAGGACAGTAGTGACCCCTCCTGTCTCAGCCAGCTCCTCAGCACCCTATCTCCCTCTCTCCTGGACCCTGCAAAGGTCTGCCTTGTAAAGCCCTAATGGCCTTGCGGTGAACCGGGGCAGGAACGATCCTTCTACGTTCCTGCCCAATGCAAAGTCACTAAAGAGAATGGCTGCTGTGAGTTCCTGCTGCAACCTCGCAAGTTCCCATGGCCCAGAAATCTTGGTTTATATTTGAGTATATACAGTATTTAAAAACAATTATAATCTTCCATCTCAAAAAACCGTGATGCTTCCGAACGGACATATATGAGGTCTGATAATTAGGTTCATGAACTTGCCACCGTGCCCTTGCGTTGGCAGCACTGTACAAACAGCACGATAAAGTATAATAACCTTGGTATATCGGTGTCTCACAGCTGTGTTCATGTCGACTTGTGGCGGTGTCTTGCTGAGTGGCATTCATTATTGTTATTGCATGTTTTTCTGTGCCATCGTGAAAATGTCAGAGCTGGAATTAGAGCAACAAACAAACATTAATTTCTTGTTGAACTTGGCAAGAGTGGAAGTGAAATCAGGGACATGTTAGTTCAAGTGTATGGGGATAATGCCATGAAGAAAACAAATGGATTTAAACGTTTTTCTGAGGGGAAAGCGTAATTGGTGAAGAGAGGTCAGGGCAGCCAGTAATAAGCAGAATTGACAAAAACATTGCAAAAATTCATTGAATTGTGCCTCAAAATTGCTGGCTGACTGTGAGAAGCACAGCAGACCAAGTAAACATTGATAGAGAAACAGGAAAATCTTAACTGAAAATCTTGGCATGAGAAAGGTGTGTGCAAAAATGGTCCCTCATGGCTCTTGCATCCCGACAATGCACCAGCTCACACGGCACTGTCTGTGAGGGAATTTTTAGCCAGTAAACAAATAATTGTATTGGAACACCTTCCCTACTCACTTGATCTGGCTCCCCCAATGACTTTTTTTCTTTACCCAAAGATAAAGGAAATATTGAAAGGAAGACATTTTGATGACAGTCAGGACATCAAGGGTAATACGATGACAGCTCCGACCATTCCAGAAAAAGAATTCCCAAATTGTTTTGAAGGGTGGACTAGGTGCTGGTGTTGGTGCATAGCAATAATTTACACATGTAGCTACCACGTTTAGACACTAGCATAAGTGTGGGCACATAGACATTAGGCATGCCAATACCAGTTTACACTTGTATTCTAGTTTGGAACCTAGGCACTTCCTACCACAGTCTTGAAGCACCAGGTTATATAATTATCTCCATATTGTTAAGCACGTTTGCACACGTAAGAAGAAACTATAGGCACCAAATACATTTGCTCTCACTTTTAAACAATGTTAGAAGTTCTGGTATAAAGCATATACATATGAGTTAAGTGAATCAAGATGCTATCGGAAAGTAGATTTCCCGTAGTGACAGATCTGACAGCATTGTTTATCTCTATATTGAGAGCCTATGATTCTTGGCTTTTAGTGCTAGTGCACTGATTCATCTAATCCATGTCTTATTCTTTAGTTTTCAGAGGTTCTTAAGCTGGGAAACATATCCACAGACTATCCACTAGCAGAGACGGTCATGTTGCTGGGGTTTTTTCTTACTGTCTTTATTGAGCAAGCAATCCTGGTTTTTCAGAAGGACAAACCTTTTTACATTGACCTGGAGACCTTCAATGCAGGATCAGATGTTGGCAGTGACTCCGAAAATGAGAGCCCCTTCATATCATGCTCACATGGGCACAACTTGCGTGAACTGAGCCATAGCCAGCACTCCCACAGCCGTAGCCTTACTATGGCTTTTGCTGCTTCCAGTTCCCTGCGACTCTTCAGTCTTGTGTTTGCTTTATCAGCACATTCCATCTTCGAGGGCCTGGCTTTGGGGTTGCAGGAAGAAAGTGATAAAGTTGTGAGCCTCTTTATTGGTGTGGCTATTCACGAAACACTGGTAGCCGTAGCCCTAGGAATCAGAATGGCAAACACATTGCTACTACTGAAGGATGCAGCTAAATTAGCTATGCTGGTGAGCATGATGATTCCTATAGGCATAGTGATTGGCATGGGTATCGCAAGTACTCAGAACCTAGCCAGCAACGTGGTCTCAGCATTGCTCCAGGGCATTGCAGGAGGCACACTCCTTTTTGTTACTTTCTTTGAAATTCTAGTGAAAGAGCTAGAAGAGAAAAATGAGCGTCTCCTAAAAGTACTCTTCCTGGTATTGGGTTATGCTGTTCTTGCAGGTCTGGTCTTTTTCAAGTGGTAGAGATGGAAATTGTGATAGCATAAATGAAAACTGTTCTGGGAACAGGCAACATAATTTCTAATAAGAAGTCAATAGTCGTGAGTTTTAAACACTACTGAAATAGGAATATTAAATTCCAGAAAATACAGTGTTGAGCACTTAGGGGGCCAGTTTACTTTGAATTGAGCCCTTAGCGTTAAGGATAACAGTGTTTTGGATAAATGGGGGAGGGTTGTAAGATTGACGTACAGTATTGTGTGCTGCAAGGTATGTATTCTGAGCTTGGATCCCTTATTCACTAGGAACAGTGAAACTTGGGTTTGAGCTGAGATGGCATTTGTCAACTGAGCGTGCAGCTTAGAAGAAGTACTCCTCCAGCACATAGGCTGACAATTTTCTTGAGCCATTTGGGAAAGCTTAGTTGGGGGTGCATTCAAATCCAGGAAGTAAAGGAAGCTTATCTGCCAATCATAGAAAATGGTATAAGATCATTTTTGGAGGAAGGCATCTCTCTGGTTCTCAGGGCCAGTAATCATCCTACCTAGAGTTATGGGATTTGACTAAGAAGTTTATAAAAAGGAGGGGGGTGATGTTAAGATTTCTATGCCTAGGGATATTTCATTATAACTCTGTATGAAAATGTCACTGCTGTAGATCTTGCACACTATGTTTGTTCATAGATGGCATGAACTTTCTGATTTGCATGTTCAAGGGTTAAGACAGTCTCAGATGCACAAGCTATTCAAGCAAATCTAGAACAGGACAACAGTGAAAGAGTCTAGTGCTTGAAATGTATTTTGCCTGGAACACTGGTACTGCCTGGATTACTTGTTATTCAGAGCTCTTGTATGTAGTAGCAAACTCTGGAATACTGACATAGCCTGGCTTATAGCCTGCTTTGACCTCCAGAACTGCTAGGTCACACTTTCACTGCCCAGTCATAAAATGTTTTGGAATATGAAGTGGGAGGATTGGGGTTTTTTTTTTGGTTTTGTTTTTTAACATGCTGTGTCTGAATTGAATTGCCTGTACATAGCTTGGGTTTTTCTACTTTACTAATAAAGTTAAACTTTGTTTTCAGAATTTACATTTTACCAGTTTGAGAATTTTTTATGTGTGATTGTTTAACCCGTGAATTTTCATGGCTTCTGTAGCTTAATGTCTTGCTCTGATTCAGTAAGATATTTTAAAATTGTATGTCACCGTTGAAAGTTGAATTATACAAATGTAAAATAAACTTTTATACATTTATTATTACACAGTAATACATGTTTAGTACCCACATGTGAATTCATATGCTGAATCTTTTGAAAGTATTACTATCTGCTAAATATTGAAATAAAAATTGGAGTCTATTTTTTCTAAATATAAAGTTAAAGTCGCTGACAGACACACATACAGCATCTGTGCATTTAATCAACTCCTTGAAAACCAATAATCCTGTCTCCAAATGCATTCTGCTCAAGCCAGTGCTAATGTCCCCACTACTTGCTAGGTTTTCAGAATAGCCACAATGTTGCTAAAGATAAATTTATATATCCTGAAGACCCAGTATTAAGTCTATTAAATCTGTTGTACATCTCGTTCTGTCATCAGGTCAGTTACATAGGGCTCCTTTTACAAAGCCGCGCTAGGGCCTTAACGCGCGGAATAGCACGCACTAGATTGCCGCACGCGCTAGCCGCTACCGCCTCCTTTTGAGCAGGCGGTAGATTTCTGGCTAGAGCATGCTAGTCCGGTGCATGCAATAAAACCGCTAGCGTGGCTTTGTAAAAGGATCCCTTAGTCTGTCTATCTACTAAGAGATTTTGGAGCTAGATTTGGAAACAGCTTCACCTTATTTGTAGGTTTGTTATTATGCATCTGCCATCTCATTCAGTGAATTACACTACAGGTAGAATGTGTTTTCTAAATCAGTGAATAGTCTGTGTTTAATGCTGCTAAGTTACCTTTGCTCTTACTGAAGGAAAAAGTGGAAACTCTTTAAGTGTCCAAGACTGAGAAACTCAACCAATGAACGTGGAACACTATGTGTAGTGTATAATGTGTTTTAAACAGAGGAAAAAGGACCTCAAAAAACCCCTAAGTCACAATCAATGATGTTATGAACAATCGGGGTTAGGTTTTCATCACTGGTCCGAAAACTCTGTATATTAATATCTTTCTTTTTTTATATTTTTTAATGCAATAAAATTATTTTATAATGTATCTTAATATTTAAATATTGTGAATTCTCTAAATCACTTGAAGAGCAAATTAAAGCCGGCAAATATTGTTTTAAGGCTTTCTATAATATGAATTGAACCAGGCACTTATCTTAATTGCCCAACGGAGGCCCAACCGTTTCGCTCAACGGGCTTCTTCAGGGGTAACGATAAGAGATAACCTTGTGCCGGTACTATCTTTGCTCAAAAGTTCTGCGGGGTAGCTGCGTGTTTCTTTACCAGCAACTGGATAAGAGATAACCAGTTACCAGCAACTGGTAAAGAAACACGCAGCTACCCCGCAGAACTTTTGAGCAAAGATAGTACCGGCACAAGGTTATCTCTTATCGTTACCCCTGAAGAAGCCCGTTGAGCGAAACGGTTGGGCCTCCGTTGGGCAATTAAGATAAGTGCCTGGTTCAATTCATATTATAGAAAGCCTTAAAACAATATTTGCCGGCTTTAATTTGCTCTTCAAGTGATTTAGAGAATTCACAATATTTAAATATTAAGATACATTATAAAATAATTTTATTGCATTAAAAAATATAAAAAAAGAAAGATATTAATATACAGAGTTTTCGGACCAGTGATGAAAACCTAACCCCGATTGTTCATAACATCATTGATTGTGACTTAGGGGTTTTTTTGAGGTCCTTTTTCCTCTGTTTAAAACACATTATACACTACACATAGTGTTCCACGTTCATTGGTTGACCTTTGCTCTTACAACATTCTGATCCAGGATATACATATCGGAACAGAGCATTTGTAACTGGATAAATTGTGAATCGGAACAATCTGCAGGTACAATACAATTTTTATTTGTATACTGCTAATACCTCCGTGAAGTTCACAGTGGTTTACATAAGTAATTATGGTGATGCAAATTAAAAACTAGTGTTACAATATTTAGGAATTATTAGTAACAAATTCATGAAATAGATAGATCTTAGGTCTTTTTTGAAACATTTAAAATTAGATTGCTGGTTAATAGTAATTATTTCTTACTTCCTTGTCAGCAGCAGCAGATGAATCCAGATACTAATGGGTTGTGTCCATCTGCCAGCAGCTTGAGATAGAGAATACCAAACTGAGCTCTGTCATATCTTGGTTAAAATGAGAAAAACCAAAAATTGGAGTTTCAAAAATATTCCAGCTGGGGAGTTAAAGAATTCAAAGTCGTAACAATTCCTAGAAAGGGTTCTACAGGGGATTTCTGACCCAAAAAATGAGTCACCTGCAACTTCATCACTTTAGAGCAGTGGTCTCAGACTCAAACCCTTTGCAGGGCCACATTTTGGATTTGTAGGTACTTGGAGGGCCGCAGAAAAAATTGTTAATGTTTTATTAAAGAAATGACAATTTTGCACGAGGTAAAACTTGTTATAAGTCTTTCCTTTTGGCTAAGTCTTAATAATAATAATAATAATATTGTAATTTATAGCTAAAGAGATATATGGTCAAGAAACTGTTTTATTACTTTATGATTATAATAAACATACAGAGGAACTCAAAATAGTACCTTGCAGACCGCGAGTTTGAGACCACTGCTCTAGAGCGACTAGAGGTGGCTAAACCCAGTGCTCTTGCCTCATGCTTCTCAGCCAGCCATTCAGCGTAATTCTGACATGAATCGGATTAAAACAGCCTGAGGAGTCCATCTGTATCAATTTTAATCCAAATTGAGGTGTTTTGAGGCAGATAGAGACACTTAAAATCAAATCAGGAAACCTAAAATGGCTGCCATAGCAGTGTTTTGGTGCCACAAAACTGGGAGAGCTTCCCCCAAGTTAAAAAAATTCAGGAAAGGCGGTTTTGGAGGTGGAGGATCTTAAATCTAGTCCCAGAAACCCACAAAATGGAAATTAGAGACCCCCCCCAACACCTTCCATAGACACCAATTGACTATACTCAGAGTTGTGCTGGTGCAGTGCCTGCTTCAGTTGAATTAACAGTTGGGATATGGAGAAGAATACTGCCTCAGATAAGCATGTAATAATGATCCAGAGGCTTGTTTTGTCAGGCTGCCAGACCAACAGCCTCAAACCCCCATAGCTCCACATGCATCTTGGGGGGGTGGGGGGAGGACACAGCCAGCACCTGATAAAGTCATCAGGACCGACACGGGTCCACACAACCTACGCTTGCGCTTTGCTACCAGGGGAATGAACTCCAAGCCACCAATAAAAAGTGTTAATGCAACTGGCCAGACAGGTGCCCTATTAAAGAGTTGCCCTCCCAGCTACAGACTTCTAACCCAGAGAGTCTGTGTCTTCTCCCAGACAGAGCTGCCCCAGTAAGACTGGGGACCTCTGAAGCACCAAGAAGTTGCAAAATCTGGATAAAAACCCAAAAATAATAAACCAGAATCAGAGCAGATCAGAAAGACACCTTCCAACTTGCATGTAGAAGGAAAAAACTGAAAAGCTACTGCATAGTCCAGGGATGCAGGAGGCAGAGCTGAAAATGTAGATAAGGCCTTCTACACAACTCATGATTAAAGGAGAATAACCCACTGGTTCAAGACTCGTATGCCTTTTGCTCTAAAACCAGGAAATAACATCAGAAGGAAGCCAAGGCTGGCACAAGAAGCAAATGGAAGATGCTGCTCGCGCTGGTGAACATTTAAATAGGTACGTGAAGGCAGAGAAGAGAAGAGGCAATTGCACCCCCCTAAGAAAGCACCTGGGGCGGTCTACCCCCCCCTCCCCCTCTTACTATGCCACTGCACTAGAATAACAATTTGGATTTCTTTTATTTGTACAAAAAATAAACTGAGTGGGGAAGATGGTATAATAGTGTTTAATTTAATTGATGGGGTTCTAATTTTTAAAACTTGCCTAAGCCACAAAAATACCTTACCCTAGCTCTGGAGAGGGACCATATGTTTCTTTTATAATAATAATAACAATTTATATACTGCAGGACCGTATATGCGGTTTACAATGATTAAAGATGTTACAGATTGAGTGGAATCAACAAAGTATGGACTTGGTGATTGACAGTTCTAGAAATCGTTTGTTGAGGACTAAGATTGTATAGGTTGGTTTCCTAAGTATTTCAGGAACAGATGTGTTTTTAGACGTTTCCTGAATTCCCTATAGGTAGTAGGCATGAGTAATTGTTCTAGGTCTTTACCCCACAGTGCTGCTTGATGTGAGAAAAGATGTTATGATGACTTTTAAATTTACAACCTCTAACCGGTGGAGAAACAAAGTTCGGGTGTGAGCTTCGCCTATGTCTTGGTTGTGAAAGAGAAAAGGTCTATTATATATTTAGGGGCTAAGCCATAAAGTACCTTGAAGCAAAAAAACAAACAAACTTGAATTTCCCACGTGCCTCCATCGGCAGCCAGTGTAGAAGTCGATAGGAAGATGTTACGTGATCAAACTTCTTCATGAAGCAGTAGTAAAGAATTAAAATAAGTTACCTTTGAATCTAAATGTCTGCAGTATTCTAAAACTAACTCCTTTATCTTTTTGGTTGAATTACAGTAGACAGAAAAGAGCAAACCATTTATTGGCACCCAGTGATCTTTTTTTCTCCCTAGAAAAAGTAATAGAGGCCTGACATGAATTACAGAATTCTTGGCACTTTCTGCTGTAAGCACTACACTAAGCCAAAAGGTAAAATTATGTTCTTACCTGATAATTTTCTTTCCTTTAGTCACAGCAAATGAATCCAGAGACTAGTGGGTTGTGTTCATCCAGCACCAGCAGGCGAAGATAGAGAGCACCAAGCTGGTTAGGCAGTATTCCTTATAACAAAGCAGCAGGATCAACATGAAAAACCAGTTGGTACATAACTTCCTCCTCACAGTTGATGAATCCACATCCAGGGCACCCTTTAGGGCCAATCCCTAAAAAGCAAAGACAAAACAGGAAAGGAACATAAAGGGTCTCTGGATTCATCTGCTGTAACTAAAGGAAAGAAAATTATCAGGTAAGAACATAATTTTACCTTCCTTGTCATCAGCAGCAGATGAATCCAGAGACAAGTGGGATGTAGCAAAGCAGTCCACAGCATAGGCACCTACTCTGTGGGTGCACAAGCACCCCCAATATTTTTGGAAACTCATGTTTCCCACGAGCCAATAGCGGCCTGTGGTAGAGACTTTTTGGGTGGCTCGTGCAGCAGTTCAGGATTCCATTACCACCCCCCCCCCCCCAAGGGATCCATCGCTGCAGCCGCTCTTTCACTCTTTAGGCCGCCGGCAACATGCATTAAGTAAACATACTGCCTTCCGCGACGTGGAAGCTTTCCTTCTACTTCCTGTCCCCGCTTAGATGCGAAGCAGTAGCAGAGGGAAAGCTTCTGGGCCACAGCAGGCAGCATGTTTACTTCACTCACACTGCTGGCAGCCAAAGAGTACAAGAGTAGCTGCCTTACTGGATTCCGTGGAGGGGAGGAATGCAGGGGATCACTGGGGGATCAGAGGGAAGGGTGGTCATTAGAGAAATGCTGGACTGTGGGATAGAGAGGAAATAAAGAAAGATACCAGACCTCTGGGGGAGGAAAGGGAAGAGGAGGACAGAGATGTCAGACCATGGTAGGGAGTAGGGAGGGAGAGAAAAGGAAATACCAGACCACATAAAGGGAGGATGGGAAGGAGAGAAATGTTGAACTCTTGGAGGAGGAGGGAAGGAAAGATGCCAGACCAGAGAAGAAGGAGAGAGAGGTAGGTGAAAGGGTAAGAGAAGGACACAGAGATGCGCATCCACAAAGGGGAAGGAGGGGAGAGAGATGCCAGACTGGGAAGGAGAACAGAAAGACCACCAGATGGTGAGAGAGAGGGAGGAGATACTGCACAGGAAGAGAAGAGAGTGAGAGGAGATGCAAGAAAATGCTGTTTAACCCTTTATGTGGCATTGTTGCTCAGAAGAAACCTGTGTTTCTAAGGCTCTAATGGGAGATCTGCTTCTCTAAATGCCTGTTACTTGGCACTGTTGCTCAAATTCAACATCGTTATGTAAAGCAGCTGGTTTCACCATCTGCCTATTAAAGGGTTAAGAAAAGATGGTAATAGGGAAGAAGAAAGAGGAGATGGTAGATTGAGGAGAGGGGAATGGCAGAGAGAGGGAAGGGATGGTATACATAGATAGGAATGGAAGACATGGAACAGTAGATAGAAGGAAGCAGAAAAATTGGAGAAAGATGAATATTAAAAGTTAATGCCAAAGATGAATGTAGATCCAGCAGCGATGTGACTGAACATCAGAAAGTTTAGAGAATTATTACAACTCACAGCACTAAGCTTTTAGAACACCTGAAATCGAGTCTCCTGAAGCAGAGATCGAAACGGGGCCACATTGGGACCCCTCAAATCAAATTCAAAAGCCAAGTGAATATTTATACATCTCATGAACGCAGTGATGGCTGTTTTTTGTTAAAAGAAAAGAAGATATCACTCTCAATACAGTTGAAGAATTATAAGAATTTTGAAATTTACATAAATTGTTCTTAAGTGTCTTAGAGCGTGATCATGGACTTATGAAGGTGCAATGACTGTAAGGGGAAACTCTTTTCTTAAGGGGTTTAGTAGCCTTCCCTTCAGAGTTTCATGTCTCTGAGCATATTTATATATTTAATTAATTACACTCCATAGACTGTTTTCTATTGAAGTCAGTTTTTTGTTGCATTAAAGATAGAAGTAGGGCAGAAAGTGAAGAAGGAGAGAAAAACAACAAATGGAAAAGAGCACAGACAGAAGAAAGTTCAATCAGAGACTAGAAAAATGATTTTATTTTCAATTTAGTGATTGAAATATGGTAGTTTTGAGAATTTACATCTATTATCTATATTTTGCACTGTTCAGGAGGAAATGCATGCAGTTATTTCTATTTCTCTGATGTACTGCATACAGAGTAGTGCTGCCCAATTTGCCAATTCAAATGGATTCAGTGACCAACACCCCCCCCCCCCCCCCACACACACACACACCTCCAGGCCTCCCAAAGCAGCAGCAGCAGGAGTGGTAGTGGCTAGCCAGCCGGCCAGCAGAAGCAGCGCTCTGAAAAGGCTGTACACAGCCTGCACTGATAATGCAGCAGAGGGAAGCCCTTGTGGGATAGGCCACAAGCAGCCTGTTCACAGGGCTGCCACTGCCACCACTGCTGCTGCTTTGGGAGGCCCAAAGGTAAGTTGTATTTCATGGTGGAGGGGGCATTTGGGAGGTGCTGCACAGGGGGATAGGAGGGATGGAAAGCTGCTGCACATGGGGGGAGAGAGGAAAAAATGTTGGACATAGGTTGGAGGGCAAGGAGAGATGGTGCATGGGGAGAAAGAAATGTTGCAGGGATAGCTATCATTCTCAAACCATGGAAAGAGGCTAGAGTTTGTGGATCATACTGCCCTATTTTCCTATTAAACTTAGATGCTAAGATCTTAGCAAAAGTATTGGTGAGCAGGTTGCAAAATATCTTCCATACTTGATTAAAGATGACCAATTGGGCCTTATTCCTGGGAGTCAAGAGAGTGAAAACATTTTCAGGCTTTTAAAACTACAATGGTGAGCACAATAGGACAAGGTTTATCTTTCGTCCTGTGTGTTGGTTGTTGAAAAGGTGCTTAAAAGAGCAGAAGAGAACTTTGTTTTAGGTACAGCATTCAGTGGGAATGGAGTGAAAAATTTATAGCATGAACACAAGCCTGATATAAAAGCCCACAAGCTTGCCTCTAAGTAAATGGTGGGCATTCTGATTTATTTGGGGAGATGAAGGTAGGGGTACCTATTGGCCTCTCTCCTCTGCCTTTGTTACAGAACCCATAGCAGAGAAGATGGGAAGGCATCCTATGTGATGGGGCTCAAAGTTAAGGACTATGAATTAAAGTTAGCCCCCTTTTGCACATGATATATTCATGCTTAGAACTCTTCTGATATCTTGGAATCTTGCCAGGCTTACCACCTGGATTGGCCACTCCTGCCAACAAGATACTGAATTTCAGTGGATTGGACTGTCTCAGTATGGCAGTGCTTATGTACTTGTTACTGGTACTGATGCGAGAAATAGCATTATATAGTAAGGTGTCTAAATACAAAATGAATCTCTTTTCGATGAGCAAAAAGTTATATCTGTAATTGGGGATGCAGTTAAGTGAGGATCCTGGAAAGCTGTTTCAATTAAACTAGTGTATAGGCCAATATTGAAGTCTGTTACAAAGGACTTGGATATCTAGGATACTCATAATAAAAATGAACGGGTTACCAAGAATTTTGGTTTTACAGCACCCCCTTCCTTGCAGATACGTGGAGAACTTCAGAAGAGGATTTTTAATTTGTTAAGGTGGGGACAGGTAAAAAGAGTCCAGCATCTCCCTAACCCCAGGGCGGCATCTCTCCTTGTCTCTCTACCCCCAAGCTGGTCATGTCCCTCAACGCTAGCATCTCTCTCTTCATCTCAACCTCCTCCCCCCTCGATTTGGCATATCCCCCTATTTCTCTCTATCGTTCTCTCTAACTCCCTCCCCCTCATTCATCTCTCTAACCCCAGGGCAGCATCTCTCCTTGTCTCTCTACCCCCAAGCTGGTCATGTCCCTCAACACTAGCATCTCTCTCTCTCTTCACCTCAACCTCCTCCCCCCTCGATTTGGCATATCCCCCTATTTCTCTCTATCATTCTCTCTAACTCCCTCCCCCTCATTCATCTCTCTAACCCCAGGGCAGCATCTCTCCTTGTATCTCTACCCCCAAGCTGGTCATGTCCCTCAACGCTAGTATCTCTCTCTTCATCTCAACCTCCTCCCCCCCTCGATTTGGCATATCCCCCTATTTCTCTCTATCATTCTCTCTAACTCCCTCCCTCTCATTCATCTCTCTAACCCCAGGGAAGCATCTCTCCTTGTCTCTCTATCTCCAAGCTGGTCATGTCCCTCAACACTAGCATCTCTCTCTCTCTTCATCTCAACCTCCTCCCCCTCGATTTGGCATATCCCCCTATTTCTCTCTATCGTTCTCTCTAACTCCCTCCCTCTCATTCATCTCTCTAACCCCAGGACAGCATCTCTCCTTGTCTCTCTATCTCCAAGCTGGTCATGTCCCTCAACGCTAGCATCTCTCTCTCTCTTCATCTCAACCTCCTCCCCCCTCGATTTGGCATATCCCCCTATTTCTCTCTATCGTTCTCTCTAACTCCCTCCCCCTCATTCATCTCTCTAACCCCAGGGCAGCATCTCTCTTTGTCTCTCTACCCCCAAGCTGGTCATGTCCCTCAACGTTAGTATCTCTCTCTTCATCTCAACCTCCTCCCCCCCTCGATTTGGCATTTCTCTCTCATATCAAACCCCCCCCCCCCATCTATCGGTCTCTCTAACTCCCTCCCCCCCTCATTCTCAACCCCGCCCCTCGCCGTCCTACTACCTTGTCTTTGAGATCAGCGGCGGCAAGTCTTACAATCTGCCCGGCGCGGCCCCGGCCTTTGCCTTCTACCGCGTCCCGCCCCACCGGAAACAGGAAATTGCGGCAGAAGGCAAGGGCCGGGGCCGCGCCGGGCAGATTGTAAGACTTGCCGCCGCTGATTTCAAAGACAAGGTAGGACGGCGAGGGGCGGGGTTGAGGAGGAAAGAAAAGGGATGTCGGCGCGCAGGTGGAGGGAGAGACGCTGGACCACGGACGGGGAGGGTCTGGGCTCTTGAATGCGCGTGACAGGGGTGCTCGCTGTAGATGCGTTTGACTTAGTAGTTCTGCTTCTTCCCTTGACTTATCTACTTTGAGCCTATCTTTCTCTACATACCCAGCTTGGCTTTGCTATTTTTTTTGAGTGCCCTGTCTATTGTGTCCCCTTTGCCTACCTTGTTCTCCTCCCTGCCCTGCTTGAGCCCCGTCCTCTCCTCGGCCTACCCTTTTAATAATGTTACCTAATCCTCTCTTACTCTGGTTATGGTGTTACTTTCTACCTAAGCTTCCATACCCGAATTGCCGTTTTTTTAAACTAGAAAAGTCCATGTAATAAAAGTGCGTTTGGCTCTCTAGGTGTAATAATGCACTCAAGCCCAACAAATAGAAGATAGTATTTGCAAGACTACCCATGCACACTGTTTGCCGTTTTTCTATGGATCATTTTATGGTTGAATATATATATATATTTGTATAAATAAGCAAAACCAGGATTCCTTTTACTGAGCTGCATTAAGCACTAACCTACACCTAATGCAGCTTAAAATGGTGACCTTGGGATGTGTTCATTGTCCTGCAGTAAGTGTCGGTTGTACAAGTGCTAACTGCATTAAAAAAAATGTAAATTATTTTTTTATAGGGGGGTGTTTAGGCAGGCAGAGAGGGTGAGTGCTCCTGCTCTAATCAGTGCAACTACATTACCGCATGCTAACTGGTTACTGTGGGGAATAGTGTATGAGTCCTTACTGCATGGCTATTAATACAAGAAATAGAAAAAGCGCTGAGGTCACTTTTTACTGCTGCTTAGTAAAAGGACTCTTCAATTAGCTGAAGAAACCTGCAAATAGCTTAGAAGCAAATTTTGAATAGCAAAACTAGAGATGAAAAATTGCAGTTTGGGTGATTTTTCTACAAGATTTAATTACATCTCATGGAGTTGTAATAGTGTTTGATTTTGTATGAACTCTTCCATAAAAGTGTCATCAAGCATCTATTGTTGGATATACCATGAGAGTTACACAGTAGTACATTTAAAACAAAATGAAATACTCTTTCACTCAACATATAATAAAGCACTGAAAGCAATCAGTGTATCTAGGGTTAAAGAAGGATAGAACAAATTCTGGAAGAACTGTTAAGGTAGACCCTGGGGAAAGCTACTGCTTATCTCTAGGTGCCAGTAGCATAGAAACTCTGTTTTTTAAGTTCCTGCCAGGTGCTTGTGACCTGGATTGACTGTCTTTAGAAACAAGTTTGTGGGCGTGATTGTGACTTTTGGTATGTAAGTTGCTTTTATAATATGTAGGTTGCCTGCTGTTGGGGGGTTATTCAGCCTTCTGATCCTTTTTTGTCATGTACTATATATCTCAAGACAAGAGTAAAAACAAACAATATTCCTCATAATCTGTTGCCTTGATTCCATCCTTCTGGGGTCAAGGGCCGCTGCTTCCTCTTCCTGGCTTCTGTATCCTATTCCCCCTGCCTCTTCCCCCACCCCACAGTCCTCGTGTAGAAAATTTGTCAGACTTCTGAAAACATGCTCCATGCACCAATATTTTTTTATGATCTCATCGCCTCCCAAAAGTTGGACATTCTTTGCCTCACAAAAACTTGACTATCTGAAACAAGATTCATCTTACATCAATCAGGCAATTCCCCCAGCTTACTATTATCACCTCGGTAATCAGCTTGATTGCCGAGGTGGAGGACTTGTTATTATCTGCTCCTCCAACCTAAGACTCTCTAGAATCGATTCTTTTCAACATTCCAAACCTCTCTAGAATCTCTACAATTTTGATTATCATCTTCTCAGCCATCAAATGTTCTTCTTCAACATCTGTCTCACTCTTTTCAATTACTATAGAACTTATTAACTAATCACTACACTTCTTCTCTATATTCTGTGATATTAGGTAACTTCAACATCCACCTCTGATTCTACTTCCTTTCTCACTCAAGATCTATTGGTGCTTTTTTTTTTTACCTAACCTTACCCAAAATGTGAACTATGCCACTCACATCTTGTTCCCTCTTCAGCTTCTTCCACTTACTCTGTGACTATTTCCTCTCTACTACCCCTGTCATGGACTGACCACTCTCTAATCTCTTACATATACTATCCAAGGGCATGCAGATCACTTTGTATTCCAACCTACCTCATTCCGAGATCTCAGCCAATTCACTCCTGAATCCCTTATAGGTGCTGTAAATTTAACTTTTGCTCCTTCACAGTCCTGTCACTTGCAAGATCGTTATCACTTGGAATACCAGCTTCCAGAGAGCTTTTGATACCATTGCCCCATCTACTACATACACCTCCACTTCAACCCATAGATCCACTCAACTAGTACACCTCAGACTCACAACAGCTAAAAAAAAAAAAAAAAGCAGTTTTGCCAGGTTGAACAGAAATGGTGTATCCTACAATACAAAGGAATAAACACAACCCCACGTGTGAGCTGAGAGCAAAAACAGGGAGTGGGGAAAGGACAATTAGTTTATTAGAATATCAACAAATTCAGGTTAAAAATACATGTATGTTTAAATAAAACGTGACAGGCAAAGACAGTTCTTTGTAATAAACTATATACTGGACCCCAACATAGTCCGTGTTTCGGCCGAATAGGCCTCCCTCAGGGGTGTAAAAGATAGCCCAGTAGATGGCACCAAATTGCATAAAATCAAGCCAAAATGATAACTTGTGGGCAGTTTCATTTCTTGTTTCTGGTGCGTGCAGAGGTCTATAAGGGTCTTCAAATAGCATCCATTGCATTCTGCTGAGTTTCCGTCAACTATAGGCTACATCACGCAAGAGACATTGCATTAATAATAAGGTTCAGGTAGGCCGTATTGGGTGAAACACATGCGTGTTGAGCCATCGCACAAATTTCTTTAAATTGTGAAATAAAATCACACACCAAGATTACTGAACATTTCCATTGTGGTTTTTTGTCATTGACATTAATAAGCCATGAAATGATCCTGTGACTCCTCTTCTGGCTGCCTTTTTCTTACCATATATAACCTATCAGCTACCGGTACTACTGCTAGCCTGTAAAATTAGTTACACGGGGAACTGGGGTTTTTTCTTGTTTGGCAACACTTTATATTCCATCAAGATCACTCAGATCCTCAACACAACATCATGTGATAGAGAACTAGTCTATGCCAACATCAGACATTCAATTTTCTCAATACAGGGTTCTAAACTCTGGAATAAGTTACCAGAGCACCAAAGGCTACAGACATCACGCTATCCTAATCAATCGTCTGGAATCTATAGGTATCGGAGGACAGGTACTGGACTGGTTTAAATCTTTTCTCTCTAATCGACTCTCAACTGTTATAATGAAAGAAGATCATTCTACTTCTTACACCTTGCCTTTTGGTATACCCCAGGGCTCTATTCTGTCTCCACTCTTATTCAATATCTTTCTCTCACCTTTACTTACTATCTGTCAATCACTGGGCTTTACTTCATTCTCTTATGCTGATGACATTCAACTCCTTCACCCAATTGACCCAGAGAACGATAATGAAATTACAGAAATTAATACTAAACTTGATATAATAAAAAACTGGCTTTACAACAATAAACTTTCATTAAATATTAAAAAAACACAAACTATGTTATTTACATGGAAAAATGATATTACATCTATCTCACCATTTATGCTTGAAAATAATCCAATAGAACCTGTATCATCTATAAAAATTTTAGGTGTAATCATTGACACGAATCTATCCTTCCATGATCATATAAGTCAAACGGTAAAATCCTGTTTCTATAAATTACGCCTAATACGATCTATTTCATCTTTTCTAGAACCAAAATCTATTAATATTCTGGTCCACTCTATGATAATTTCCAAATTAGATTATTGTAATTCTTTACTGTATAACATATCTCAAAAAGAAAAGAAAAGACTTCAAATAATCCAAAATACTGCCATAAAACTTATACACAAAGGAAAAAAATACGATCACGTTACTCCTCTTCTTATCAAATCGCACTGGCTACCTATCAATCATCGGATAACATTTAAAATAGCTTTCTTAGTTTTCAAGGTACTATTGTTCAATACGCCATTATTCATATCTAGAATGATAACCCCTTATTGTACAACTCGACTCCTTCGATCTTCCCAGCAAGACTTATTATTGGTCCCTTCACTAAAAATTGTTGGAACAAGGAGAAATGATATGTTCTCTGTACTAGCTCCTCAACTCTGGAACACCCTGCCACTTTTTATCAGAAAGGAAAAAGATCTTATTTCCTTTAAAAAATTGTTGAAAACTTTTTTATTTAACGATGCTTTTAACGATTAATTTCCTTTCTTTTTTTTTTCCTTTATATTGTCTTTCCCTTCCATATGTCCTTACCCTCTATTAAGAGAAATATTGTAACCACTTCCCTCCTTTCCTCCCTGTTATGTTTTGTTAATTTTTAGGTAAAGAGAAATCTTCTCTACTTTATTTAATTAATTAATAATTACTTGTGCTGATGTTTTGGATGTTTTGTAATATTAATATGATATTATGTTTTTTATAATCTGTATTTTATTGTACATCGCCTAGAAAGTCTTATATAGGCGATTAATCAAAATAAACCTGAACTTGAACTTGAACATCCCTAAATCTGTTTAAAACTGGTCTGAAAATTTTCCTCTTCATAGATGCCTATCATTGAGCCCTTCTCCTCCAGCGGCCCTGGAAGTGGAATAATCGAATGGCACATCAACCATCCCTCATGTACATATCCCCCATATCCTAGCACAGTCATTGTTCTCCCCCTTTCCCACTTTGTCATATCTGTCTTTTCTATAATAATACCCCCCTTTTTTAACCTGTTGGTTGCGCAGATGGCCCTACTGATGGATGGGGTAGTAAATTATAAATGAACTTGAAACATCCACCTTAGTGACTATCTTAATAAAGTTGGTTAATAATTCTCAACACATGATATAAATGAATATTGTGTGATTTTAAATTATTAAAGAAACTGTATTTTAAGGATTTTTTTTAAAATAAATAATGAACAGTGCTAGTTGAGACTGGTATCTTCAGTAGTCTTTGCATATAATATTGTCCCATGTCAAATAATACAAACACTTTTCACTGCATATGTAATATTTTTATTTAGGATTAGCTCATACCTTTTCATTGTTAACTTGAGATGTTTCATATTTCACTCTAGTACACTAGATATTTGATGCTCACTTCTTATCAACTTTACTATAATTTTAACTGTATTCTTGAGTATTTGATTCGAAAGATGATGGTTTGCAACCTGAATTTTGCAATCCCCCTTTTTACTCCAGCTGTTGTTTTTTTTGCAACATCTGTTTCAGTCTATGTTATATCAGTGTAAAGCTTTCCATTTTGTACTTAACACTTTGGGCTCCTTTTACTAAGCTGCACTAGCGTTTTTAGCGCATACTAAAGATTAGCACGCGCTAAACGAAAAATACTAACGCAACCTCTATGGAGGCATTAGCGTTTGGCACATGTGGTATCGTAGCACGCGCTAAAACCGCAAGCGCACCTTAGTAAAAGGAGCCCTTTGTGTCAGGACTATTCCTGTTGCCTGACCATAAGATACCTCTGCACTGCAGACATTTCTTTTTTTTTTTTTTGTCAGTTCTCAGGTTCCTTGGACGTGCACTGTGCTCAGAATTGCCAATTTGCTCCAAATCATGAATAACCCATTCAGTTCATTCCTTTGTATGGTGGTGGGGGGAGGATTTGGAGCCAAGAGTTTTCCTCTTGTTCCTTTAACTTGGAACCAGGGCTGGAATCTAATCCTTCATTCACAACAGCTTGGGGAATTTCCTCCACTAAGCCCATAGGATATCCAGTCTGCTCAATGCAACTCTGTTCATGGGATAAGATCGTTTGGAATATTGCAGTGCTAAGTCCTACATTCAACAACTGTTGACCTTAAGCAGCAACTTTCCCTACCTCAATCCCATAGGCTGTTGTGATTGCTTCCACCCAGCCAACCTGGGGAGCAGAAAACCTAACTCAAAAGATTGAATTAGACCAGCGTCTCTCAAACTTTTTTAGCTCTGGCACACTAAACAGAGCAAATGTTTTTTTTGCGGCACATTATAAATGAAATTATAAAAAATTAAATTTGAGTTATTTATTTAAAGTTCTTTAAGCTATGTATGAGTAATTGTAACAAAGGTAACACTAACGCCCCCTTTTATCAAGCTATGTTAGGAGTTTTGGGGGGTTTTTTCAATAAATTTTTATTAGAATTTTGTAATTATAAAAATCAACATTATGTTACACTGCAACAATATAGAGATAGAACACAGCGAACATGTAATGTGTTAAGGTTTTTTTTATCACCAGCCACTGCAGTAAAAGTTCCGATACTCATAGAATTCCTGGCGATAAAAACCCTAACACGGCTTGATAAAAGCAGGGGGGGTCTAAACTAGATAGAATAGAATTGCTAATCAATGCAGTGTATATGCTTGTTTTTGAGTGCAAATTAACTCAAGACGAGGCTTGATAGTTGACATGCAAACGCGCATTTCATCATCTACCATCTGCAGTCATTCTCTTTTAAAAAAAAAAAAAAAATTCTGTCAGAGTTGAAAATCCAAGTTCACGTAAGAAAACCTTGATTGCTTTGTTGCTCAAGTTAGGATAATTATTATGGTTAAATTCTAAAATTAAGATTGGGAATTCTAAAATTTTATGGAAGGATTGGTTAAAAGCTGGAATTAGAACATTAGAAGACATATGTCCCAATAATAAATTTGCATCCCTCTTCCAGTTACAACAGACATTCGATTTGTTGGGGAAGCAAAACTTTAAATGGATACAATTAAAACAAGCTATCCCAAAAGGAATTCCTGAATGGCATTCTTTAGATGGACAGCAGAGCTTGTTATTTTTATGTTTTCAAGCAGAATTCCTTGGACATCAGGTTTCCACATGGTACAAAGTAATAAGGCAATATGAACCTAAAAAGTCTAAAACAAGCCTGCAAGATATTTGGAGTTACAAATTAATATTTCAGAAACTCAGTGGCCTAGGGTTTGGAATCATAGAGTGAGATGTACAGCCTCAGCTTCAATGAGGCAGACTTTATACTATTTAATGTATAGAGTATTTTGGACTCCAGTAAGATGACAAAAAACAGACTCTACACGTTCTAGTAGGTGCTGGCATTGCCAGTTAGGAATTGGAACGTTAGATCATCTTGTATTAAACTGTCCATTAATATTGGATTCTGGGGGTCTTGAAGTCTCAATTCCGGCTTTGCAAATGATTACTAGGAACTGGAAACAATGGGATAGGTTGAATATGCCGTTTTGGTGGGAGACCCTATGTCTGTATTACCAATATGAGAAAATGCTTGCAGGAAAAAATAAATGAATCAAAGATTTATAGGAATCTGGGATCCATTAGATTCTTATGTTAAACAACTTTAATAATAGTGTGTACCTACCATATTAAAGATTTCATATTCTACATACAAATCCAGAGGGAATTTTTTATTTTGTATAGTACATAAGTGTTTTTCAAGAATGTTATTGATGAACTAGTCTTTAAGCCTCTTACATTAACGGGTGCTAGAATAGATGTGTCCGTCTGTCTTTCTCTCTCTCTTTCTCTCTCCTTGGCTACTTTCTGTCTGTCTTTCTTTCTTTCTGTCTCTTTTTCCTCCGCTGTTCACCACCACCTGTTGCCAGCTCCCCCGTGTCCAGCAGCACTTCTTCTGTACTCCCCCTGTCCCTCTTCCCTGCCCCCCGGTCCATCAGCACCTATTCCGTGCTCCCCCTGTCCCTCTTCCCTGCTCCCCGGTCCATCAGCACATCTTCCGTGCTCCCCCTGTCCCTCTTCCTTGCTCCCCAGTCCGTCGGCACCTCTTTTGTGCTCCCCCTGTCCCTCTTCCCTGCTTCCTGGTCCATCAGCACCTCTTTCGTGCTCCCCTTGTCCCTCTTTCCTGTTCCCCCGTCCATCAGCACCTCTTCCGTGCTCCCCCTGTCCCTCTTCCCTGCTCCCCGGCCCATCAGCGCCCCTTACCTGCTCCCCCTGTCCAGCATGTTCGTTTGCAGTCTGGTGAGGATAGCGGCCAGCTGTAGCGAACCTTGCAGGCCGCTATGCACCTCAGTAGCAAGTTCCCTCTGACGCGATCGCGTACGTCAGAGGAAACGTGCTACTGAGGTGCTGAGCGACCTGCGAAGTTTGCTACAGGCGGCCGCTATCCTCACCAGGCTCCTTTGAAGAGCGGCGTCGGCAGCAGTACTGGGCAGTTTCACAGCAGCGGCGGCCACCGCGGCCGGCAATCGGGTGGCGATAATGCGGCTCTGGCGCCGCTGGGAGAGAGCTTGCCTGCGCTTCCTCCAGCAGCAGCGGTTGGTGAGTGAGGGCAGGAGGAGGGGAGTGGCCAGAGTGTTCCCTGCCACCGGGTTCTAAAATGGAACACAGCCACGGATCACACACCACGGCGGCAGGGAACACGAAACCCTAAGTGCGCATGCGCGCTTAAGATTTTATTATATAGGATAATCTGTTAACTGTTATCTTACTGTAAGATGTGTTTTTATAAAATTAATAAACAATTTAATTACTGTAAAAAAAAAAAAAATACTCGCTGTTAGTTTTCAAGAACCAGTCACATCAAAGAATGATGCTTGTCTAGGCGGTTGTATCCTTACTCACACAGACACTCATAACATTGACAGACTCTTGAGGTACATGCCATGTATTCTAGTGTATACTTATGAAGGGAATTTTTAAAAATAAAATAAAATTCTGGAATCTCTCGTGGCACACAGTTTGAGAGACACTGAATTAGATGCTCTCTGCATGGCAGTTCCATTTTTTATTTAATTTCTCTAATTATTCTGAGAAAGACTAGCAGATTGGATTACAGCATCGCTCAAAACTTGGAATCAGCAGAGGTATGCAGCTTGAAAAATGTTTCATTTCTGGGAATATTTGTGTTTGAGGGGGTTTTCTTTCATTTGTAGTTACTAGAGCAATGTTATTAAGAATACATGCTCTTTTGGGAACATATACTATTTGCATGACAATAGTTTGCACTTTTTGTGAACAGTGTATCCTCTATTCTAACATATGAGAACATAGTCTTGTGGAGGGGTTTCCTTCTTGTGTTTGTTTGGCCAATGACAAGGAAAATGTCAACATTTCCTGTGACATTTCAAAGAAATGCAGATCCCTATGGGTTCACAGCATTGTGTGCCTTGACTCCTGTCTCAGTTAGAGCTGGCTCCAGACCTACCATCTAAATACTAGTGAATGAGAGTAGGAGGTGTCTGGCAGGTGCTAGAATGTTGGTAGAGAAGGAAAAAAGGATGACACATCCACTAATTCCAAGCTGATTCTGATATGGGTGAGACCCAAGGCAGGGGTTGCCCTGAGGACATAAACTCGACATAGGGAGTGATAGCCCTCCAGACACACAGAGCTCCAAACAGAGGGAATGGGTTAGTTTGGCAGTGGACCATGTGATGCTTCTTTTATTCTGCAAAGAGGAAGATTGGGAGCAATGTAGTACTTCAGATATGAGCATGCTTAGAACAGAGGGAGTGGGTTGGATTGGCAGGGGGCCATGTGAAGCTTTCAGTAGCATTTTTTTGGTTACATGACACCCAAGCAACTATTCTGTACATTCTATCCTAAAGCTGGTTCTGAGTAATCTCAATCACATTAGTACTTCAACTTTAGCTCAAGGCTTCAGAAACAGAATTGGATTAGGATTGGTTATTGGGGCGATGTACTGATCAACCTTTTTATCTCACACATCATCAAATAGGGTTTAAGGAGAGGAAACCAAGAGCCAAAGTTGATTTGTTTGACTTTCAACCCAAAAGGTTGGACATTCCATATCGAGTGGACCAGGGGTCCATGCTTGATCTCCTTCAAATTGAGCAAAACTTTATTTATCCCAGGACAAGCAGGCAGCATATTCTCGACATGTGGGTGTGTCATCCACGGAGCCCTGTCGCGGCCAGCTTTTCAAGCAAACTTGATTGAAGATCTCAAAGTTTGCTAGTGCTGCCCACGCATGCGTGTGCCTTCCTGCTCCACTAGAGGGCGCATCCCCTCCTCGTGGTCTTCAGTTCTTAGTTTTCCGTGAAGCCAGAAAGCCCTGTCTCTCTTCTCTGCGTTTCTTTAAGTGCCTTTCTAGCACCGCGGCTTCTTTATTTTTATCGGAAGTCGCTGTGCGCTTTGTTAAATTGTTTTTCTACTTGTTCGTGAACTTTTTTCCCTTTTGTCTCGGTGACCGGGGACTCACGGTTTGCCGTGGCCGTTTGTTTTCACGTGGCTGCGGCCGTCTGACTAACTTATGTCCCGGCCCCTTACCGGGTTTAAAAAGTGCTCCCAGTGCGGTCGGGTTATCTCCATTACAGACCTGCACCGCTGGTGTATTTTGTGTCTGGGTGCTGATCACCCGACGGACTCCTGTCCCCGTTGTGCCACGCTTCAACCTAGGGCTCTTCGGCGGCGCAGGGCCAGAATTGCGGAGCTCTATGCCATGGAGGCTGCTCCTGCTTTGACCCCGGTCTCGACTTCGACCTCGGCCTCAGTCTCAACGTCGGCCTCGAAGACCTCAGCCCCGGGAAAGTCTCCCTCGACCTGAAAGGCCTCGGGGGCCTCGACCTTGAAGACCTCGGCTCCGGCTAAGTCTCCTCTTCCTCCTTCAGGTTCCGGTCAGCTACCGAAGAAGCTTTCTTCGCAGTCTCTGGCCATCCAGGCGGTGAGTGTAGTCCCGCTGGCCTCGACGAGACCACTTTATGTTGATGTTTCCTAGGGTCTCAAAACAAAACTGAATTTCTATTGGTTCGAGACTTACAGGCTTCTAAATGGAGATCACCTTTAGAGTGCCATGTTCTGCATAACACAAAACAGCCAATTTGTCCGGGCACTGCAGCCCAACAAAACCTGTCGGGGTATTGAAAGTTTTTGGATTAGTACAACCCCTGGTACTTATCCTGTTCAAATTTGGAACCTAACAGGAGCTTGCCTCCTTTTTTAAGAGCCAGCAAACTATGTGAAAAATGTTACAATAAGAAATTTAAGGCCTACTTTGACGCCTCCTGACTTATACTTTGATTCAGGCCATAACTGGACCAGTAGTCATGGCCCTTGATGTATATCTAGGATTTTCTTTGCCATGTGCTTTTATGAATGACCCCTCAAAATGGACATTAAGTTGTTCTGTTTTATTTACTGCATGCAAGCCTTGACATGCAAAAGTATCACCTTTGCAAGAAACTGTGGTGTTATATTGAAATGTCATGTTAGCAGTATGTTGAGGCAGAACATGCCCTGGCCTGTGACACCATTGTGCTCGTTATGGTACAATGGCTACCTGGATGGACCGATTCTGGCCCCTTCCTGATGTTTTATTTATCTTGATGAAACTGTGACTTAGGCATCCTATTTCCATGTGTTCCTTTCTACAAAATAGCTGGGGCGGTTTCCCCTATTGTTCAACAGACATCTCTTCTGTTTTTTTGTTGTGTTGTGAAACAAATCAAGGAAAACTTATAACATTTCTTTTATTATTGCTATCTTTAGGAGATCATTTATTCTATCTTATACAGGTTAACAACACATCAAGTCCTTGTAGTATTGGGATTCATGATGGTTTTGAATGTTGCATTCTTGTGGAGCATTATTCAATTTATAGCCTAGCGGGAAGTGTCCCTGAGTTTGCCCTTGAGGAAGGCCACGAAACGGGGCTCTGTAGGGCGATCAGCTGAGGCAACCTCTTCAATGGACTTTCTTGATTAAGTGGATGTTTGCGGTCTTCAAAAAGATAGGTTCCCATTTCAGTTGGATTTGATTTTTTGGGACTGATTGATTATTATGCCATTGATCACGGGAAACTTTTTCAAGTGACTTCATACTATTTAATGTTTGAATTCTTATTAATTAGATTTGCACTCAGCACTGTAATTATTTTTGAAAAAAGTGTTTATTTATTAAATCACTATCAGGGTGGTACTGTATGATGTTAATGGGTAAATCCTGCGGATACACCCTGGTGAACTCCTTTTTGACTAATGGGAGGTTCCCATGAACTGATTGACCACCATGTATAAAGCATTTAAGCATTTTTTCAAAAAAACAGTGCAGCTTAAACCCAAAATTCTGAGTGGAAACGTTGAGAATCGGGAGTAGGTCTTTTTTCATGAGCTTTGAATGCCGGAAACCATCAGGTCTTTATTCTGGCTAACGTAGCTTAAAGCCCATCAACAATTTCTCTTCAGAAGATTAAAAATTAATAAAAAGACATTCTAGATGTTCAAGTTTATCTGTGGAATTTTTGTCACAAAGCTTTGGTTCTGACCAAATTTGAATTTCTACAGAAATCCTGCTGTAATCCATTCACGAAGCAGAGTTTCAAAAATGTCAAAGGTCTGCGGTCAACTCACTTTGCTAGAGCTGATCATCTGAAATCTATTACAAAACAAAATTTTAAACCAGGCCAAACATTTTGTCCATTTTGTAGGCAAGACCTTAATGGAAAGAAGAAGTAGAAGATTATCAATCTGTTTCTGGTAGTGATGACTCCATTAATGCAGCTGAAAACTTCAATGCCAGCTTTACATCACGTGGCATTCTCCCTTTAAAAATTCAGTGGGTTAGCAGGCAAAATTCTTTGAGTTATGCCATGCATAAATTCAGTGAAGCCCAAGGGGTCATTGCAGCTATTAGTGACTTAATTCCTGCTGAGGTTGAACAAGAACCAGCAAATGATAAATGTCAAAAATGTATTGATTAATACCCTTTGCAGAAGCAACTGAAGCAGAAGTTGGAACTTTCTAGTCATAAGGGAAAAAATACAAATTCTGACCCTGGACCCAAATAGGATACCTAAGTCATAGTTTCATTAAAATAAATAAGACATCAGGATGGTCCAAGACCTGCCCATCAAGGCAACCATTGTGCCATAAAAGATATATTGGTGTCACATGTTCCCAAAATCTCTGCCTCAACATGCTGCTAACATGACATTTTGATATGACATCACAGTTTCTTACAAAGGTGATATTTTTGCATGTCTAGGCTTGCATGCAGTAAATAACACTGTACAACTTAGGGCCTGTTTTACAAAGCCGCACTAGCGGCTGCCACGCAGCAACAGCCCCAAAGCCCTTTAAATCTCTATGGGTGTTGGGGCCATTTGTAAACCAGGCCCTTAATGTCCATTTTGAGAGGTCATTTATAAAAGCACATGGCAAACAAAGCAAGATGTGTCATAAGCTTTGATTCTAGTTGGCTGTAAAGCCTAGTGCAAATCCTAGAAGTATGTCAAAGGCCATAATTGAACCAGTAGTCATGGCCTGAATCATAGTATAAGTTAGGAGAAATGAGGAGTCAAAGTAGGCCGTAAATTTCATATTGTAACATTTTTACATAGTTTGCTGTCCCATAAAAAGGGAGGCAAGCTGATATTAGGTTCCAAATTTGCACAGGAACATAGTACTAGGGATTGTACTAATCGAAAAACTTTTAGTCCCCTGGCAGGTTTTGTTCAGCTGCAGCGCCTGGACAAAATGGATATTTTGTGTTATGTGGAGTATGGCACTCCCCTCCATGCAGCTGCCTGTAAGTCTCAAACCAATAGAGATCTAGCCCCCCAAATTTGCACGATTTAGTTTGAGAACCTAGTGAATGTCAACACAAAATGTTATTCAATTTGGAGGAGGTCGAGCATGGACAATTCTCAAAATTGGACCAGTTGATACGAAATGACCCATGTTTTTCTGCCTCCGCTTTGTATTTCTCTTTTTGTTGTACTTATAGCAGAATTTGAAAGTATAAAAGGTTCTTGGAAACCTGTAATTTAAGAATGTGGAAGGGCTGGGTTTCCCGAGGTCTCACTAGTCAAACACTGTAGTGACTCAACAGAAGCAATGCCAGCTGCAAAGCAGGATCGACAGTAATTGCATAGTTCGTGAATTTGTTTCAATGAGCACGGTAACTTTCATTTGATTGTTTGCCATTTCTGTAACTCGGGCTGCAGTGATGCACACTGTGCTGTTAGGGTACCCGGACTAAGTACAGTACATTGTAGTAGCACTGGGCTCATATTCAGGAAATAAAAGTGGCTGCTGCTACTTAAGAAGGGGGGTATTCCTTCCTCCCCCTAGGTTTTGGATCAGCAAGACCCCTGTGCTACCCTTGCATGCTATCTGGAAGGGTTTGAAGGAGGCTGCAGAATAAAGGAAAAGGACCAAAAAAGTTTATTTATTCATTCAATTTTCTATACTGTTCTCCCATGGGAGCTCAAAACAGTTTATATGAATTTATTCAGGTACTCAAGCATTTTCCCTATGTGTTCCGGTGGGCTCACAATCTATCTAATGTATCTGGGGCAATGGGGGGATTAAGTGACTTGCCCAGGGTCACAAGGTGCTGCGTGGCTTTGAACCCACAACCTCAGGCTATAGCCACTGCGCCACATTTATTGTGACTTGATTATGTATGGGATAAAGTAATCTGCCTAGATGGGGGTGTTGAGCAGTTTATAGGTCATTGGTAAATGAATGTTAGTTTTGTGATGAATTCTACAGATTTATAAAACAGTGAAATTCATACTTCACCTATTTCATACAAATGTATTGCAAATAGTGAGAGGTTTCCCCATCTATAATAATAAAACGCTAAGCGCGCATGCGCACTCTTAATGCCGTGTTGCCTGATCTGTAGTTCCGTGCTCGGCAGAGTGCGCATGCGCGCTTACCATGCATCTCTCTGTCTCGCAGCGGGACAAAGTTCATTTTTTTGTTCAAAGCCCCCACCGCGGACGTGCCAGAGTAAATCAGGGCAGTAGAAGGCCCCGAAGTAGCGTGTGTAGAGTGCTGCACACGCTGCTGGAATCGGCAGGTTTGTCGGGACCGCGGGAAGGGAAGGGGGGGGCAGTAAGGGAGACGGCCAGACCGTGGGAAGAGAAAGGAGAGGTAGGGGAAACGCTGCTGCTGCACAGGGAAGTGGTGTGGGGGGGGAGGGAAATGGAGGTGGAGGGAATGCTGCTGCTGTGGCTGCTGCACAGGGAAATGGAGGGGGAGGGAATACTGCTGTGGCTGCTGCACAGGGAAGTGGGGGGAGAGAAATGCTGCTGCATAGGAGGCAGGGAGAGAGACAGATAGATAGAAAGAAAGACAGACAGCGGGAGGAAGGGAGACAGAAAGAAAAGAAGAAAGACACAGGGGCAGGGAGAGACACAGAAAGACAGACAGATAAAGGGGGCCAGGGAGAGAGACAGACAGAAAGAAAGACAGCGGGAGGGAAAGAGAGAGACAGAAATAAAGACATACATTCTAGCACCCGTTAATGTAACAGGCTAAAATACTAGTACATTATATAGCACTGCAATCAGTCTGCTGCCCTGAACTATACTGTCAAAATTTGGGATATTCAGGAAGAGCACATGTGATTTCAATATGTCCAGAAAGGTTTCAGAATTGATGTCAGGAAGCCTTCCCTGTTGTTTGATATAGGAGACACTGCATTGTTGATCTTTCTGCTGCTAGACTGAAATAGATGCTTTTGGTAGCTCTTAGGGTTTGTTTGGGGGTTTTTTTTTGGGTTTTTTTTGCTAAAGATTAGTTCATGTTATCTGCAGGAGGCCTATAGGAATAAAATGTATCCTGTGGCAGATAGTAAAAGAACCCCATAGTCTTCTTTAATGGTGACTAGTTCACACTGCAGGAAGCAACATAATCCTCTTTAGTGAAGATCAGATTATATTCTTCTGTTTGGCTAGCTTGCACTGCAGTGCAGTAATGGTTAGTTTATAATTTATTTTTTGTTAAGTGGAGATCAGTTTGTATTTCTTAAGAGTGATAATTACCTCATGGAAGGATTGGTACATACCCAATTGATGGAATATCTTGACCAGTTCTCTCTTTTACATGAAACTCAATCCGGATTCAGAACTATGTTTAGCACCGAGACAGTAATTGCGGCCATCTTGGATAATTTACGTTTCTTGTTTAGTAGGGCCCTGAATGCCCTGATTATGCAATTTGACATGAGCTCTGTCTTTGACTTAGTGGACCATGGGAAATTGTTACAATGCTTAGATGCAATTGGTATCAGAGGTGAGGTGCTAAACTGGTTCCAAGGTTTCCTTACGTCCCACACCTACCAAGTACGCTTTAATTACAATCTCTCCAATACCTGGTGAACAAAGCCATGGGACCAGACAATTTGCACCCAAGAGTGCTCAGAGAATTGAGCGATGTCCTGGCGAAACCGTTGGCTGAGCTATTCAATCTCTCCCTAAGTAAGGGGAAAGTTCCCCTGGACTGGAAATTAGCTAATGTCGTTCCTCTGCATAAAAAGGGTTGCAGGGCAGAGGCTGCGAATTATAGACCGGTGAGTCTCACATCAATAGTGTGCAAACTCATGGAAACACTAATTAAAAGCAAATTGGACACGATCTTGAATGAAGGGAATCTTCGGGATCCCAGTCAGCATGGATTCACCAAGGGTAGGTCCTGCCAATCCAATCTCATTAGTTTCTTTGACTGGGTAACAAGAAAGTTGGACTTGGGAGAGTCTTTGGACGTCGTGTACCTGGACTTCAGTAAAGCTTTTGACAGTGTCCCACACCGCAGGCTGCTAAGCAAGATGGAATCGATGGGGTTAGGAGAGACACTAACTGCATGGGTCAATGATTGGCTGAGTGGCAGACTTCAGAGGGTGGTGGTTAATGGTACCCTCTCTAAAACATCGGAGTTGACCAGTGGAGTGCCGCAGGGCTCGGTCCTGGGTCCACTCCTTTTCAACATATTCATAGGGGATCTGACTCAAGGGCTTCAAGGTAAAATAACACTATTCGCCGATGACGCCAAACTATGTAATATAGTAAGTGAATGCAGTTTACAGAATTATATGGCGCAAGACCTGCTTACATTGGAAAGTTGGTCCTCAACCTGACAGCTAGGCTTCAATGCTAAGAAATGTAAGGTCATGCACCTCGGAAGCGGAAATCCATGCAGGACGTACTTCTTGAACGGAGAAACTTTAACTAGGACTTCAGCAGAATGAGATTTAGGAGTAATCATCAGTGCAGACATGAAAACTGCCAATCAAGTGGAGAAGGCTTCATCTAAGGCAAGGCAGATATTGGGTTGTATCAATAGAAGTTTCGTCAGCCGAAAGCCTGAAGTCATAATGCCGTTGTACAGGGCCATGGTGAGACCTCATCTGGAGTACTGTGTGCAATTCTGGAGGCCACATTACAGTAAAGATGTGCGCAGAATTGAATCGGTTCAACGGACGGCCACAAGGATGATCTCGGGGCTCAAGGGTCTCTCGTACGAAGAGAGACTGAACAAATTGCAGCTCTACACTCTCGAGGAACGTAGGGAGAGGGGAGACATGATCGAAACATTTAAGTACCTCACGGGACGTGTCGAAGTGGAAGATGATATTTTCTTTCTCAAGGTACCCTCGGCCACAAGAGGGCACCCGCTCAAACTCAGGGGCGGAAAATTTCATGGCGACACCAGAAAGTATTTCTTCACAGAGAGAGTGGTTGATCATTGGAACAAGCTTCCAGTGCAGGTGATCGAGGCAGACAGTGTGCCAGACTTTAAGAATAAATGGGATCCCCATGTGGGATCCCTACGAGGGTCAAGATAAGGAAATTGGGTCATTAGGGCATAGACAGGGGGTGGGTAAGCAGAGTGGGCAGACTTGATGGGCTGTAGCCCTTTTCTGCTGTCATCTTCTATGTTTCTATGTAATCCATCTGGCGTTCCGTAAGGGTCACCACTAATCCCCACTGCTTTTCAATGTTTACATGTCATCATTAGGTGCGCAACTGACCCAGCTGGGGATAAAAGTTTTCAGCTATGCAGATGACTTTACGATCATTTTCCTTATCAACAGCAGCAGATGAATCCATAGCCCCACCCCTTTCTGGTTTCTGTTTCGTGAGTTTCAGTAGTTTCATTGTGGTTGTTCGTGGTCTTCTGTGTTGCTACCTTTGCATTTTCTGATGGGAAAGAAGGTTTTTTTTTCTTACATGCTAAGTATATTACTAGTTCCGGATGCTTGGGCAAGGAGCAATACTGGTGAAACAGGAGGAGTGCCAGCCAATAGGACCACCTGTTAATCAGTTTATCTATCTCCGCCTGCTGGTAGATGTGTCCTATCCCACTAGTCTTTGGATTCATCTGCTGTGTCTAAAGGAAAGAAAATTAACAGGTAAGAACATAATTTTTCCATCCCATTCGCTACCTCTCTCTTTGAAGCTACTCCCATGGCATCAGAAGTATTAGAGTTGATGGCACAATGGATGACAGAATTTAGACTGAAGCTTAACTCAGAAAAAAAAAATTCTTTGTAGCTTCATCTCACCCACTTGATACAAAAACTTCATTGTGCATCAATAAACTTAGTTACTCTATTCAACAAACTATGAAGGTTCTGGGTGTAATACTAGACCAGGGCCTAACCATGAAAGACCAGGTGGACGCTTTGGTTAGAAAGGGTTTCTTTACTCTCTGGAAGCTTCAGTCCATCAGAGCATATTTTGATGCTTCTTCATTCAGAATTCTAGTTCAATCCCTTATACTGAGCCAACTTGACTACTGTAACATTGCCTATCTGGCAATTACCCAGAAGAATATACAGCGATTACAACTGGTGCAAAACGCAGTGGTCAGACTGATCTTTGGGTTGAAGAAGTTTGACCATGTAAGTCCTTCCTACTAACTCCTGCATTGGTTGCCGATGGAGGCACGTGTGAAGTTTAAGTTCAGATGCTTCTGCTTTAAAGTACTGTTCGGTTTAGCCCCTAAATGACTTTTTCTCCTTCCCAACCAACAGACATAAGAGAAGCTCACACTTGAATTTTATATCCCCACCGGTTAAAGCAGGGGTGTCCAACCTTGCCCCTCACCAGGTCAGGTTTTCAGGGTTTCCCAAATGAATATGCATGAGATCTATTTGCATACAAAGGCTGCAGTGCATGCAAATAGATCCCATGCAAATTCATTGGGGATATCCTCAAAACCCGACTGGATTGTGGCCCTCGAGGACTGGTGTTGGACAACCCTGGGTTAGAGGATGCAAATTCAAAAGTCACCATCAACATCTTCTCTCATATCAAGCACAGGGCAGGATTAACCAATAGGCTCAGTAGGCACATGCCTAGGGCCTGAAATAGTTAGGGGGGCCTGCTGAAGGATGACTTACCATGCCATTTTTTTTTTCAGATGGCAATGGGCTTCCCCCCTCTTTTCTCCCTCCATGGCAACGGGCCCCCACCCGATGAAGACAACAACACTGCCCTCCCCCCGGGCATCGATGGACGGCAATGCAGCCAACCGCTGGCATCAATGGCAACACGGCCAACGCAGCTCCAAGAAGGTCCCGCAATGACTGCGTCTGCCGGTCCATCCCCCTCAGATGTCACTTACTTCTTCCGGCAGACGCATTCATCGTGAGATCTGTATGGAGTTAAGCCAGCCGCCTTAACGTTGATGTCGGGGGGAGACCGCATTGCCATCCATCGATGCTGGGGGGGGGGCGGAGTTGTTGTCATTGTCGATGCCGGGTGGAGGCCCGTTGCCGTAGAGGGGGCCCGTTTCTGTTGCTGTGGGGTGCGTTTCCGTTGCTGTGTGAAAAAGGTGGTGGAGGGAAAGAAAGAGGGCTAATGTTGATGGAATTTGTATGCAGGGAAAGGGGGAAGGATACTGGATGGATTTAGGTTAGGGGGATTTGTTCCGAGATGTTTGGGGGTTGCATAGAAGAAAACCTGTGCATTGGTATACTAATCTTTGTTTGTTTTGAATCAGAGGATGTGGTAAAAGCAATTAGTGGATCTGGGTATAAAAAAGTTGGACAAATTCCTGGAGGCATAGTACATAAATCCTTATTAAAGTAGACCCAATGGAAACCACTGCTTATTTCTTGGGGTAGGTAGCAAGGATTCTTGCTACTTTTTGGGATTCTGCCAGGAAACACTGAGTTAGATGGGACTTTTGGTCTGACCCGGTGTGGCAATTCTTATATTCAGTGTAGTAATGGATATAATTCCCATTAGTGGAGATCAGTTGATAGCTCTCTACAGGTCTGGGCTAGCTCATGCTGAAGTGTAGTAAAAGCTAATTTATAATCCCCTTTAGTGACAATTAGACTTACATTCCTGTATAGCTGTACCCACCTTACTTTTTCTATAGGGCTAACTTTCTTTTTAGCAGTGGCTAGCATTGGCTGACTTGTTTTTGAGATTGTATCCTGGAGAGTTATTTTTGAGTGACACAAGCACCTTGTTTTAATAACAGACTCTGTTTTCTCCTTTTCAGAAGTAAATAATTTGCTGTTATTTCCATCACTCATTATGTTTTTCCAATTTGTATTATAGGTGTGAATGAAGCTTCCATTACAATGCCTGAGCAAAGTAATGATTATCGGGTGGTGGTGTTTGGGGCTGGAGGTGTTGGGAAGAGCTCCCTGGTCCTGCGCTTTGTAAAAGGGACATTCCGAGACACCTACATTCCCACTGTTGAAGATACCTATCGGCAAGTAATCAGCTGTGATAAAAGTGTCTGCACACTGCAAATCACTGATACAACTGGTAGCCACCAATTCCCAGCCATGCAGCGACTCTCAATCTCTAAAGGCCATGCTTTTATCCTTGTTTTCTCTGTTACCAGCAAGCAGTCTGTTGAAGAGCTGAAGCCCATCTACCAGCAGATCCTACAGATCAAGGACAGCATAGAGAGCATCCCTGTTATGCTAGTGGGCAACAAGTGTGATGAGACACAGCGTGAAGTGGAGACCAAGGAAGGTGAAGCTTTGGCAAAGGAGTGGAAATGTGCGTTCATGGAGACCTCGGCAAAGATGAATTACAATGTCAAGGAACTGTTCCAAGAGTTGCTCAACCTGGAAAAAAAGAGGACCATGAGCCTCAACATTGATGGCAAGAGGTCCAGCAAGCAGAAGAGAGCAGAAAGGATAAAAGGGAAGTGCAGCCTCATGTAGACATGCTGGAGAAGTCATTCCCATCATTTTTCTTTTTATTTCTTTTTTTTTTATTCTTTCAGTTAGTTAGAAACTGGAATGCTAGCATCAGATTCAACAATCTTTGTTTGCAGCATTTTATCACTGTGACTGCCCTGGCTAGTGGCCTGGCACCTTCTCCTTGCAGCATTCCCATCTGTATTTTTCTACTTCCATCACTTCTCCCACTCTCTCTGAATTTATGCGAGGTTAGGTTTCCATGCAACGAGCTTGGACTTATATGATAAGAGAAAAGACTATCCTCTTTAACAAGATTTATTTATTTATCTATCTATCATATTTATTTATTTAAACTTCATATGCTGCTATTCATAATGTTCGAAGTGGTTTCTAATAAAATATAGACATAAAACAAATGCATAACAAGACTCCCCCAACCCAAATTCCACAACTAAATTACCATCATTGACTTCTACTCTGCTACATTGTGTTAAACAATTTATTCCACATCAGAATGCCTCCCTGAACCGTGCTTCTCTGTTGATATTGGAAACCTATACAACTGAGATATTATTTCTAGAAGGGTTCCTGAGAACCTTTTGCCCCTTATGGAAGGAGCCTTCCCTGACCATGATATTCCTGGTGGAAAGGGATGTGTTTGAGCCAGGAATTGCCTCTGATGGAAGAGGACTCCCCTCAGCATGGCAGTTCTTTGGGTGGATGAAGTATCTATCAGCTTGCCTGTACCTCTTATGGAAAAAAAACCCATCCCTGAGTGTGGCATTACCTTTACTAGAAGAAACATCCCTCAACATCTTTTCTGAATGAGAAGCTCTTCTTGGTAGAGAAAGTGCCCCAAGCCAAGAAATGCCTCTTGTGGAAGGAGCATCCCTTAGAGCAGGGGTGTCCAACCTTTTGACTTCCCTGGGCCGCATTGGCAGAAAAAAATGCTTCTGGGGCTGCACAAATGCTGCAGCAAGACAGAGGAGGGAGCTGGCAAGACGGTAAACACCCGATGGCAGCAAAGGAAAAGACTGCATCGCTCTCGACCGGGGCCGCAAAAAATACTTCACGGGGCCACAGGTTGGACACCCCTGCCTTAGAGGTTCTTTTGAATGTGGTGTAGATGCTGATAAGCTATTTACACAAAACCCTGATGTCCTAAGGTTACCTGTAACACTGCAGTTTTGTGTTTTCACCGCTTTTTTTCTCTAGTGACTGATATCATTTTCTGAAGAAGTCCAAATGCTAACTGAACCTTCTAATAGAGCTTTTTCACCAAGTCATCATAGACACAGTTTGTGGAACCTTAGTTATGCATATCTTGCTGTTTCCCATTAAATATACCGTGAAGAAATATCCATAGCTTGGTTAAAGGGCTGCCTTACACGCTGGCATTGTTCAGATTATCCAATGCATTCTTGAAAGAAACTGCGTAAATACGTAGATAATGAACTGGAAAGGTAGATACTCCCCTTCACATTTGGACTTTAAAATGTGGGAGGAGGGTTGGATTTTGGCATCCCCCCGCAAAAAAAAAAAATCTAAGATAAGCTTCCTGGAGTAGTTTAGGAATTTGATTAACTGAATAGGCAGAAAGAGAGTATATTTTGCTTCTGATTTCTGTAGTCAGAGCAAAGATACTGCTGACAGTGGACATTTATACTGGAGCAACTGATGTAATATATGAGCTTGAGGGAAGGATGTCATATCCTACTCCTCTAAAATAGCTTTTTTTTTTTAAACAGACCAAAACTAAGAATGCTCTACTAATTATTATTAGTGATATGTATATTCACTATAAGGCATGTTTACAGGTATATCTATATTTGAATTTAGCTCATGCCTTTTTCAATTGTAGCACAAGACAGGTTAACATTCAGGTATAATAGGTGGTGGTCTGTTCCTGGAGGACTTCTGATCAAAGTGTGTACCTGAGGCAATGAAAGGGTAAGTGAATGCCCCAGATTTGAAGGAGCCAGAGTGGGATTTGAACCCTGGTTCTCAGCTTGCTGTTTGAACCATTAAGCTACTTTTCTATATCAATTTACATGCTGCTGACTGCTTAGAAATGCTGGGATAGGTGATATTTAAATGAAATAAAATATTGCTGTCATACATACAGTATATACACACACATGTATAATACACATAGGCCAAGAAAGTGATGTCTTCAATCAGGCAGCATGTAAATATATGCAACAACATGTGTGCCCACTCTGCTGAAGTGAGTGCCTGTCCACTCCTGTGGAAGATGGCAGCTGATCATCTGACTTTGCTTGCTTGAGTTGGCAGATTCAGTAAACAGCTGTAATCGGCTGTGCAGCAGGAGAAAGGGTACGGCAGTTCCAGTGAGACAGACTACTTGAGATACTGGTAGCTTAGAATATGGGGCAAGTGCTGGGGTCACTGTAAACGTTTTGTGAGCATCTGTACATGTGTGTGTGTTTATATGTATATATATATATATATATATACAGGTGCAGTATATATATATGTGTGTGTGTATATATATATATATATATATATACACAGACATATATATATATATATATGTGTGTGTATGTATACAAGGGTTCTTCAAAAAGTTTATGCACTTTCATATTTTCTCACTCAACCAAAAACATTCTTTTCTATTGGCATTAAGAAGGACACTGAGAAAAATGTATTGCAAAACAGGGTGATTATGTGGAAAAGTGTTGTAATTTGCTTTTGAAATATTTAATAAAAAAAGTGCAGAAGCTTTTTGAAGATCCCTCGTATATAAAAAATAGGAATTTTTGAGCTAATTTAATGTGAAGTTCAGAGTTGTGCTTACATCTATTTGGACAGATTACCGGTAGCAACGGGACTAGAGCAGTGGTCTCAAACTCAAACCCTTTGCAGGGCCACATTTTGGATTTGTAGGTACTTGGAGGGCCTCAGAAAAAAATAGTTAATGTCTTATTAAAGAAATGACAATTTTGTATGAGGTAAAACTCATTATAGTTTATAAAACTTTCTTTTTGGCCAAGTCTTAATAATAATATTGTCATTTTATAGCTAAAGAGACATATGATTAAGAAAGTGTTTTATTTTACTTTTGTGATTATGACAGATATACCGAGGGCCTCAAAATAGAACCTGGCGGGCTGCATGTGGCCCCCAGGCCGGGAGTTTGAGACCACTGGACTAGAGTATGCCACTAGAGTCCAGTGTCTCCAGCCTTGTCATTCAAGCAGCAGGGAATCACATCTTCTATTCTTTGTATAAATGGAGAAATTGCCCCTGAGAAAAACCATCAAGTGAATTAGTTTTTGTGTATACCATGACAGTATGAGCCTCACTCCTAAGCCAGGGCATGTAGAGTATGACCTGCTGATGCTCGCCGTAATATGGAGTAGTTTCAGGTTTATTTAAAATTTGATAATATCACCTATAAAACTTCTAAGCAATGTACGTGATAAAAACATAGTATTTATATTACAGGTTAAGAACTAGACAGAAACGGACAAAGACTAACTTGATACAAAAGGGCTGGGGTAAAACTACAGTAATTATAGGAAAGCAGCATATATGGGAAAATACAGTTAGGATTACTAGGGGAAATATCCATAGCCTGATTTAACTTCAAATCTTACGGCTCTTATCTTTAAGAAACAGTGGAGCATACTACTTACCACTATAGTGCTGCCAGACTCCTGGCACTGGGATTATAAATGTTGTGTCTCTTCTTAATGTGCCAGTAACATTAGCAAAACAAATGGATCCTAACATACTCATTTTACTTTTATTTATTATATATACTGCATCATGAGACTGTCTTTGCATCTTTAAGGTGACATTGCCTCTGGTTCTCTTCATAATTCTGCTCTAAAAGGAAAGGCATTCTTATTCTAAGAAGTCTGTTTGGAATGCTTGGCATTTTTTTTTTATGGCTATTGGGGCATTTTGCAGCCATTAACTCTTGGAGCAGATTTGAAAGACATTTCCCTAGGTACACTGGCCTGGCTATAAACCAACCTTAGAATTTTTGAGTTACATAGACTTCCACATAGGTATTACCAGGGATGTTTTTAGATTAGGAATAAGGGAAAGAGTTTGGGACTTGTATACCGCCTTTTTGAAGTTTTACAACCATATTCAAAGTGGTTTACCTACAGGTCCTTTAAGCATTTTCCCTATCTGTCCATTACCCCCAGGTACTTTACAATCTATAGAAATATAGAAATAGATGGCAGATAAAGGCCATGGCCCATCTAGTCTGCCCACCCCAATGACCCTCCCCTACCTCTCACTGTGAATAGATCCCACATATCTATCCCATTTGGCCTTAAAATCAGGCACTTGCTGGCCTCAATGACCTGAAGTGGAAGACTATTCCAGCGATCAACCACCCTTTCACTGAAAAAGAATTTCCTGGTGTCACCGTGCAGTTTCCCGCCCCTGATTTTCCACGGATGCTCCCTTGTTGCCGTGGGACCCTTGAAAAAGAAGATATCTTCTTCGACCTCGATGCGGCCCGTGAGATAATTGAACGTCTCGATCATGTCTCCCCTCTCTCTGCGTTCCTCGAGTGAGTAGAGCTGTAACTTCTCTAGCCACTCCTCGTACAGGAGGTCCTTGAGTCCTGAGACCATCCGGGTGGCCATTCTCTGAACCGACTCTAGCCTCAGCACATCCTTACGGTAATGCGGCCTCCAGAATTGCACACAGTACTCTAGGTGAGGTCTCACCATGGATCTATACAATGGCATAATGACTTCAGGTTTACAGCTTACGGCTGACGAAACTCTATGTAACGTACCTGGGGGTAATGGAGGATTAAGGGGTCCTTTTACTAAGGCGTGCTAATTGTTTTAGCGCATGGACACGTTAGTGTTTAGCGCATGCTAAAACGGCTATCGCACCTTAGTAAAAGGACCCCTAAGTGACTTGCTCAGGGTCAAAAGGAGCAGCACCCCAATAACATTTTGAAATATTTGTACTGTATGCTGCTTTGTCCCCCACCCCTACAATTTTCTGTTTATATAAATAGCAGCTACAAATACCTAGACAGTTTTTCTTTAAAAATTATTTCAGCTGCAGGGTTCTAAAATATGGGTTAACTTCATCGCTTGGTGGGCTAATAAAAATTGTTCCCACCAAGACTTGCTGGAAGACTTCTGCCTCACGGTATCCATACGAGGGCTTGAAATACCTAGAGAACTGCCCTGCATGCTTCTGTGACAGTGTAATTTATTCCTAATCATTTGGCAAGTGTGAGACAGTGACAGTGGGCTCTTTGGGCATGCTTTTAAGATTCATAAGAACATAAGAATAGCCTTACTGGGTCAGACCAATGGTTCATCAAGCCCAGTAGTCCATTCTCATGGTGGCCAATCCAGGTCGCTAGTACCTGGCCAAAACCCAAGGAGTAGCAATATTCAATGCTACTGATCCAGGGCAAGCAGTGGCCTCCCCCATGTCTCTCTCAGTAACAGACTATGGACTTTTCTTCCAGGAACTTGTCCAAACCTATCTTAAAACCAGCTACGCTATCTGCTTTTACCACAACCTCTGGCAACGCGTTCCAGATCTTCTTTTTGGAGAGAAGCCATTAAGAAAGATTTAACTACAAATGGCTGCTATTAATTGATGGTTTCATTTTACTTGCACCAGCTTGATACACTACTAAAAATCAGCAAATCAGCAAAAGTTAAAAGAAGGTATTAAAACAGGAAATAAAAGCAACAGATGCAGGATTGGAGGGAGGGGAGGAGGAAGAGAATAGGGAGCCTAAAGGCCTCTTCGAAGAGGTGAGCCTTTAGTAAGGACTTAAACCGGGGGAGAGAGAGGGTTGAAGTCTGATTTGAGGTGACAGAGAATCCCAAAGCTTGGGACCAAGGTAACTGAAAGCAGAGTCACGAGGGACTGCTTATTTTAATTAAGTGTAAAATGCATACAACTGGTATGTGATCTAGCAGCAGGATGTGTCAGGCTTTCTAATATTCAAAGTACTACAGAGTTAGCACTTGAGATCCAGCGGTCGTCTTTCTCTGAGGTAGCTTCTGGCTTTAATTATATACTCATCTTGCAATCAAAAGCCTGAGACAAAAGCACAATTTATGATTACTTATCCTTTCTATAGTTCTACTAGACTTATGCAGTGTTGTTCCTACTTGGCAGAACTTACAATCTATTCAAGACAGACAAATGGGTGAATAAGGGATTCATTTGTTATGGGAATGATTAAAACAATATGGTTACTGAACAGATGAGTTAAGAGTTAAAAGCAGCCTCAAAAAGGTGGGCTTATAGCCTGGATTTGAATAGAGCCAGAAACGGAGTATGACGTACCAGTTAAGGAAGTCTGTTTCAAGCATATGTCGCAGCAAGATGGAAGGAACAGAGTCTAGATTTGGTGATGGCAATGCTTTATCAAAAAATTAAAACTAACCCCTGCGCAACAAAATAGCACAAATTCTAGCTTTTAGGACCTGCCATTACTTCTCTAGATGTAAGACTGGCAATACTGACTCAGGAGTATAATTTTTGGAAGTTCTAGATCTAAATTCTCAGAATGTGATTCATAGAAGCACATAATTTTAAGCTCAAGAGAATTTCCAAAGTGAAAATTGACCTCTTTATTCTAACGCTAAAAAGCTGATTTTATTTTCTCATGGAATTTTAGGGCAATTTCTTTTATAGAAGCTAGCAGTGACTTAGCTGCCCCTGCAGTGAAGGGGGAGAGGGTCTACTCACTTATGGCTGCTCCTCTATCTTCTGAGGTGAATCTTTCTGTACTGAGGACCCTTCAGATGAAGGGTAAAGGGTAAGAGATATGATATACCGCTTTTTTCTGTGTGTGGTTACAATCAAAGCGGTTTACATATTTTAGACATTTGTACCTGGGGTGATAAAGTGTTAAGTGAGTAGCTTAGGGGTTAGAACAGCTGCCTCAGGAACTACTGCCGCCTCTATAATTTTTATTGGAATTTGCTTCTGCACCTGCCTATCATCTGGAACTTTTAGAGTTTTCTCATTTCATTTTAATCAGTTAAGAGTACTTGCTGCTTTATATAAATGCTTCTTTGATTTATTGTCAACCTGATGGCTGAAGATGGTCATCGGATCTGAGTTGGTGTTGAGTGACACTGGATTTCTCCCCCTCCCCGGCTGAATGGCTTTAATAGAAGAATTTGCCTTTTTTTTCCCTTCAGGTGTTTTGTTAAATTTATTCTGGATATTTATGTTATTGTTTTCATGTATGGACAGAGATGAAGCTCTTTTATGGTTGACCAGCCAGTTAGTTTGTCTAATAAAGATCCAAAATAAAATTAGGAATGTCCTGATATGTTTTATTTATAAAACTTGATATATCACAAATTATAGCCATAACTATGTGGTTTACAAAGATTCTTTTTCTTTCTAACTTTTATAAAAGCAAGGTACAATAATTGTGCTATTTCATGTAGAAAGAGAAAAAAAAGAAATGGCATATGTTCCCCATCCTAGCAAGCCAGCCCAGTCATTCTGCCTTTGGTGCTCAAGCTGCAGGAGAAGGCACAGAGCCTAAACAAAGAGAAGTTTTTTGGGGAAATATGTGTGAGGAGCAGCTTTACATATTTTAAAGGGTAGATTAAGTCTAAGATCAATGGGTAAATTCCAAAGAATAGGGCCTGCTGGGAGTGCTGTTTCTCTAGATCAGGGCTCGGCAACCTGCGGCTCTCTTCCCGTGTGTCTGTGGCTCTTCTATAGATAGGCCCCCCCGCAGACCTACTGAAGTACCTGGTGATCCAACGTTGGTCTTCATGGCAGGAGCACGACCCTCTTGCTGCTGCCTTCTAAAATAGCAGCTATGACCTCTCGCGGCAGCTCGCAGTACTACAGGAAATGCGAGCAGCTGCGAATGGTCAAGGCAGCCATTTTAGGAGGCAGCAGCTAAAAGGCCATGCCGCTGCCCCGAAGACACCCCCCTTCCCCCAGTTGGACCCGGTACCTAGGTAGGCCTTTGAGGAAGAGGGGGAATTGAGGGGTTGGAAGGGAAATCAAAGGGTTGGGGCCTGGAGATGGGGGAAAGCCTTGGGGAGGGGAGGGAGGGATAAGAGGTGCAGAGACCAGGAACGAGTTGGAGGGGAGAAAGGGGAGAGAAGCTAGACCTTGGGGAGGGAAGAGAGTGAGAGACCTGGAATATCTCAAACCTCCTTCTCTACCCATTGCAGCTCTTTGTAAATTTTGGGTCAGATATTTAAGATAACATGGCTCTTTGATTTTAAAAATGTTGCCAACCCCTGCTCCAGATAATTCGTAATGGATCATCCTGTAGGACAGGACAAGCTGCCAATTCTGTTCTGAAGAATAGAGATATAAGGAATGTGGTGATGACACCAGAGTACAGAACATAATGAGGAGTTAAGATTTTGAATGGAGTTCTGTAAATTATTGGTATCCTTCACTAGTAGCTTACATTTCAGAGGCAGCAGAGTACAAGTGCTTGTTTCTTCCCTTCTGTAATACTATTTTCTGTTCAGAAGCCAAGTCTCAGCTTCTAAAGAGAGATTTAACAGGAATCCTCTGGACTTCTCCCACCCAGCACATGAAAACAGCTCTAAAAAGAGGACAGGACCTGTTTTTCTCATTTGTGATGACAAATTCTGGTCCTTGAGTGTATCAAACAAGTCTGGTTTTTAGGATTTCTCCTATGAATGTTCACGAGATATATTTATGTACTAGCCAAAATTGACCATTAAAAAGAGAAGATGAGGTAATTTCTCCACTCACCCTCCTACCTCTTGTCAATTTATCAATCCATGTGGCCTGCTTATTCCCATAGCAGAATCTTCCATCTATCCTGTTGTCTTGTGTGGGCAGGAGCAGTGACCCTTGCTGCTGCCTGGGGAGATGGTTAATCTGTTGCATTCATGACCAGTATGATTAAGTTATGTGGTGGCAGTCATTTTGAACATGGGTTCCTCACCACTTGCCAATAAGTATATACTAGACATTATATAGAATTGGGTTATTTGCTTAATTTTTCTGTTCTTAAAAACAGACTTGTTTGAGGTAAGTGAGTTCTGAAGTTTTATGCTGTTCCTAGTATAGATAGAGGGAATAAAGGAATGTTTAAGATACTATTATTATTTATATTATTTCTATAGTGCTACCTCACCACGCTTCTTGCTGTCAGGCACTATAATGTACTGTCAAGCTCTATTAGTTACCGCAATGTCATACCAAACTTAACATCACCACCATTGTATTAGGTCTTGTGCTGTCATATTCTATGAAGTCTTGCCATGCTTTTTGAATACTTTCTTGCTCCCCTATGTATTGTCCTACCATGTCATAATCTAAAATGTACTGTAAAGCTCTACATTACTATATCTTGTTATGTTTTATGAGGTTTACCCTGTTAATGTTTTATTATGTATGTAAACTTGAAACCCGTTCTGAGCTCTTCTGAGAGGATGGGATATAAATCCAAATAAATAAATTACTCGATGTACACAATAGTGTACAAGAACCAAAATCTAGAAGTGGCTCTAACTGTATTGAAATGTGATTATAAATTTATTTACCACATCTTTTGTAGTGCTCAGAGATCATTTAGGGCTTCTTTTACGAAGCCGCATTAGCGGCTTCAGCGCGCATGATGTTTAATCACTCGCTAACCCCCGCGCTAGCCAAAAAACTACCGCCTGCTCAAGAGGAGGCAGTAACAGCTAGCGCATCCGGTGGTTTAGCGCATGCTATTACACGCGTTAAACCGCTACTGTGGCTTCATAAAAGGAGCCCTTAATATCAGACCTCGGGGCAAACCCGAACAGATGAACGTTTGCAACTATCACCTCTAATCATCGCACTTTTTTTAAAAATGCACTTTTAAAAAAAAAATAATAATTAAAAAAAAAAAAGTGCGATGATTAGAGATGATAGTTACAGACGTTCATCTGTTCGGGTTTGTCCCAAGGTCTGATATTAAATGATCTCTGAGCACTACAAAAAAATGTGGTAATTAAATTTATAATCACCTTTCAATACAGTTAGAACCACTTCTAGATTTTGGTTCTTGCACATGTTTTATTTTGGAAGTATGCCAATATAATAGATTGTCGTTCCCTGTTTGTTTTGGGATTCCAACAGTAGTGCACAAACACACACAAAAAGAGACCTGCCCGATAGAATTTATAATCTAGTCCAGTGATTCCCAACCCTGTCCTGGAGGAACACCAGGCCAATCGGGTTTTCAGGCTAGCCCTAATGAATATGCATGAGAGAGATTTGCATATGATGGAAGTGATAGGCATGCAAATTTGCTTCATGCATATTCATTAGGGCTAGCCTGAAAACCCAATTGGCCTGGTGTTCCTCCAGGACAGGGTTGGGAACCACTGATCTAGTCAACCACGTTTTTATAGTCATTCTGTTGGCAGCTAATGCAAATAATATTATTACTAAGTTTCTATATAGCTTTTCAATTTTTATGTGGTTCACAAAGAGAAAACAGCTGAAAAAAAAGCAGAGTTTTAATAAGTGTGGAATATCTTTTATTCCAGATTAATTAAGCACCAGTCCATGTACAAATCCACTTTCCATAAAAGGCAAAATACATAATATTAAAGAAAACTCACTGACAAATAAGATATTACTGTTTGATATTTTATGATCTTGTACTTTTGCATCACTTGACTTGTAAATCTCTGCATCTTCTGATATAATTCCAATAGGCCAGCATGTAAAAAGTTACAAGCCAAGAAACATTAAGACTTTTAAGAGTGCTTTGTAGCATTTATTCTAGAACTAGTCTTCCTAAAATTAAACTGCTCATGCATTACACAAGGTGTGTCTCTTGATTTTGTAATTAAACTGTATAGACCTGATATTCAGAAGTACTTAGCTGCTCAGCAGCACCTGCTACTTGGATAAGTGTTGCTGACGGGTCAGTCAGCAATTTTCAGGAGAATTATCTGGATAATGCCTTTTTAAATTATTATTCACTGCCCTGATGCTATCTGGATAGTGCTGGAGTGGAGCGAGGGCGGTCACTGTATTTTAGCAAATGGCCCACATCAAGACAAACACCAGGCAGAACTGTATGCTGGATGTTATGGCTCTCTAGTGTGAATGGAGTTGTCTTTCAAAAAATAAAGGACGTGATCTAAGAGGAAACTTTATTACGAAGCTGGACATACTTTTTTATATTGGTGCTCCAGATGCCATTGAAAGTATGAGTTCTTGACTCATGATGTCAACTGAAGACAAGACTTCTACCTTGACCAAAGAGGTAAAAGATAGGCAACCATGTCTGGACATGACAAGATATTTGCAACAAAAGCAGGAAAATGAAAAGTGAAAGACATAAAGAAAAGGCAAGGTTGCTTAATATTAAAAAGTATGTGACAGTAGCGAGATGGATATTTAAGCAGGAAGTACTAAAAGTGATGAGGACAGTGTGGCGTAGTGGTTAGAGCTGTAGTCTCAGAACCCTGAAGTTGTGGGTTCAAACCTTGCACTGACCCTTGTGACCCTGGGCAAGCCACTTACTCCTCCACTGCCCTAGGCACATTAGACAAATAGGGAAAATACTTGAGTACCTGAATTTAAACCACTTAGGCTGTAAGTGATATATAAATACTAAAATAAATAAATACCTAGAGAAAAGACCAACTTTATAACAATTCAACTTCCACAGAAAATAATGCAGTGGGTTGAAATAACTGCTGCAGCTGACAGACAAACTCGGACAATCAGACCACTCTCATTGTCTCAGTAGTCATTAAGTCTGGCAATGGTGACCTCAGCGACTTTGACATCTTGCAACAAACTACGTGCCGCAGCAGAATGGCTAACAGACAAAAAAAATTGCTGACAGTGTTATTGCTACTGTACAAGAGAATCTCCACGCTATGCTGCTCTTCACTGGGACAGTAAAGTGATGAAAGATCATCTTGGAGAGTCTCCTGAATGACTTGCTGTGCTTCACTGTTCCCTCTAAGCTGAGCAGGAGTCCTCCACCCACAGTCTCACCAATAGAGGGTGCTGTTTTACTGTCACATTTTTCAATTGTGAGGGACAGGCAAGTTCTGCAGGACTCCAGGGAACATACCTGTCCTTAGCGACTGAAAATATTCCACCCCCTAGTGGTAGCAATGCAGCTGGAGGACACCTGCTCAGCTTAGAGGGCGGTATCTGGTGCTTTTGAATACACAGAAGGTAAACTGGGTGTACTAAACCTATCTGATGCTACAGGCATGTCACAAAAGCAGACACATCCTACGGGAAACTTGAATTATGGCAGCTGGTTGACAATATTACATTACATTAGAGACTTCTATTCCGCCTGTACCTTGCAGTTCTAAGCGGATTGCAATTGAAGATGGCTGGACATTTCCAGGAAGTTACAAATTTTAAGGAAAGATACATAGAGATGCTAGAATAAGAGATAGGGTTAGATACATAGTGGAGGCTAAGAGGGTGAATTTAATTGTCTTGCACTCAGTTGTCTTCGCGCAGTTGTCCACGTGCTGTTGTCTTGTGCGCATCTGACTTGCCACCAGTGGCATTGGTCTTCGATACTACTGCTAGCAACAGTGGTATTAAGAAAGGTGCTGCAAAACTACTGGAAGACAAAATTGGCAAGAAGCTTTTCTATTTGGCCTGCAGACATCATATCTTTGAAGTAGTTATTGGGGCAGTATGGAAGGGTCTGTTTAGTAAAGCTACAGGACCAGAAAATTAACTGTTTTCAAATTTCAAGAAACAGTGGGACAAACTAGACAAGCATGAAGTGAAGCTTCTGACGCTGAAAGTTGACGAACTTTGGTTAGTGGACACTAGAAACAAGGGTTTTGAGGAACCGACCGTGGTCCTAACAAGCAGTGGCTCAATACTTCTACCACGTGATGACTATCATGCGTGTATTGAAAATACACTTATGATTCTTGGAGCAGCATCTCCTTGTGGTGTTCATTTCATGAAACTGGGAGTGATACATCAAGCATGCTGGATGGCTTGCAACATACAGCATAAGGATCAAAAATGTTCATACTTTCCAATCATCTACTGTACGACAAGGAGATGATTGTGAAACTGGATTGATTCAACAGTTTTCTGATACTCTTTTATGTGCCACTGTGGATGAGATCATGCAGAGCACAAGATACCCATGGTACCCATGGTACCTGACAGAAGAAGTTGTACCATTCACACTTTTCAGCAAACATGTTTTAATCACTGACCGTGTCAAACAGGACATTGCTTCAAAGCTGTTGACATACCAGTGCCCAAACAGTTTTGTTGGGGCAAGCCGATTGTCAAGCAGGTAAACTGAAGCACGTCATTGGGAGACTTAGTTGAACCTGAATCAAATTTCCTGTTTCATAAGAACATAAGAATTGCTGCTGCTGGGTCAGACCAGTGGTCCATCATGCCCAGCAGTCCGCTCATGCGGCAGCCCTTTGGTCAAAGACCAGCTCCCTAACTGAGACTAGCCCTCCAGCGTACATCCTTGTTCAGCAGGAACTTGTCTAACTTTGTCTTGAATCCCTGGAGGGTGTTTTCCCCTATGACAAACTCCAGGAGAGCCTTCCAGTTTTCTACCACTCTCTGGGTGAAGAACTTCCTTACGTTTGTAAGGAATCTATCCCCTTTCAATTTTAGAGAGTGCCCTCTCGTTCTCCCTACCTTGGAGAGGGTGAACAACCTGTCCTTATCTACTAAGTCTATCCCATTCAGTACCTTGAATGTTTTGATCATGTCCCCTCTCAATCTCCTCTGTTCGAGGGAGAAGAGGCCAAATTTATCTAATCTTTCGCTGTACGGCTCTTGGTATTACCAATGAATGATCCCACAATGTACTTGAAACCCAGGACTTGTGAAAAGTCTCCCTCCTGAACCTGGGTAGCTTGGCTGCTCTCTATTACATTACATTTCATTTCTAGGCCATAAAACCTCACGGATCGATGTGGTTCACAAAAATAAGGTACTGGACAACCTAGCGACCTACAGAGTAATCATAAAGCTCTTTTTAAATGTGTATATGAGCAAGACCTTGTAAACAAAATACGTAACTCCTTATCCCATCTCCATGATGGGAGGCAGCATGTTGTTCATCTAAAAATCTATCATGGATAGCATGCTCATAGTAAAGGGGCTTTTATGATTCCCTTTTCCAGTAAGTTCTGTAGTTAGTTTACAAACATAAAAGTAGCTGCAGTAAGTACAAGAATAATAAGGTTTAAAGGAGAATGTGGCGCAGTGGTTAAAGCTACAGCCTCAGCTCCCTGAGGTTGTGGGTTCAAACCCACACTGCTCCTTGTGACCCTGGGCAAGTCACCAGTGGCGTACCTAGCATATATGTATGTGACATCCGGGGACCATCACTTTTTGACACCCCCCCATCTGTACGAAAAACATGATTTTTAGTAACAAGCCACACATCACACATTAGTACCTAGGAAAAGGCAGCATCGTACATATGCAGTGAGCAGTACAACATCAATACACCCATTGTAAAACTAAACAAGCCAGACTAGTACAGATCAATCCTGCAGTCAATCCTTAAAAAAACCATGTCTTTCGAATACACAGAACACAGAAAACACCTTCGCCTAGTATGGAATATGTCATCACAAACTAACCCTCCCCCTTTTACAAAACTGTAGTGTGGATTTTAGCCATGGTGGTAACAGCTCTGACGCTCATAGAATTCCGAGCATCAGAGCTGCTACCACCACAGCTGGCGCTAAAAAACGCTCCACAGTTTTGTAAAAGGGACGATAAAATAGAAATACATAGACAAAGGTTAAATTGAACCAGTAAGAAGCTGGACTCTGCATACAGTGCACCACAGCAACAGTGACACATGTCTCCTAAAGCAATAAATAGAAAATTGTTTTCTACCTTTGTCTTCTGTGGTTTCTGCTTTCCTCATCTTCTTGTAACTCTCTTCCTTCCACCCACTGTCTGCCATTTCTCTTCCCCTATATGGCATCTTCTCTCCTATGCCCCTTCCAGAAACTGTATGCCTCCCCCTTCCATCTCTCCTTTCACTCCCATTGGTCTGGCATCTCTCTCCTCTCCTTCCCTCTCCCACACCTCTCCAATGCAATCCCTTTCCCTTTTTTTCTTTTCCTTTTCAATTTATTTTCTGCATCTGTCTAGATTACGTTCTTACTACCCTCTCATCAATGTCCTTTTTTACTGTCTACCTAAAGCTTGCCACCTCTTTCCCTCACTCCTCCAGTGTTTCCCTAATTCAATCCTTTTCTCCCCATCATGTGCCCTCCTTTTATTTATCCCCTCCTTCCATCATGTACCCTCTTTCTCCAACCCTTCCATCTAGTACCTTCTCCTCTTTCTGTCCACTTCCATCCAGCATCTGCTCCCCTCTTTCTCTCCTCCCATTTCCTTCCTGCATTTGCTCCCTTATCTCTCCCATCTGCACTTCCATCCAGCATACCCTCCCTACTACCATCCAATGTCTGCCCTTTCTCTCGCCATCCACTCCTCTTCAATCAGCATCTGCCCCTTTCTCTCCCTCCAATATCCTTCCCCCTTATGTCTCTCCCCTATCTCTGTACATCAATCCTATCAGCACTACCCTTCCATACCACCCTGCCCCCTTTCTTTCCCTCCACCACTCTTCCATTCCAGCAATCCTGCTCCATTCTTTTCCTTCCAAGGTCCCACGATGATTGTAGCTGCCGGCTGCCAGTCCACCCCACTCCGACGTACTTGCTCTGGAGCGGACTCAGCAGCCGCATGTTGGAAGGTCCCGCGATGACTCATCTGCTGACTCTGTTCCAGCAGAAGTAAGTTACATCGGAGGAGGTGGACCCGGCAGACGCAGGGAGTTGTGGCAAAGTCCCGCAATGACTGCATCTGCTGGGTCCACCCCCTCCGACGTAACTTACTTCTTCCGGAGCAGAGCCGGCAGACGAGTCAGCGTGGGACCTTCCTGCACCTCAGCACGGCTGCCGACTCTGCTGCAGAGAAAGCAAGTCAGAGGTAACGTGACCATTTATTTTTTTCATCAAAAGGGGACATCTATTAATTGTGTATCCTTTCTTTCATTTCTTTCTTTCTGCACTCAGGCCCAACAATTGTCCCTTTCTATTCCCTCCCTCTTTCCTTCCCATGTCCTTAGTGCCCCCAGTGCCTCCGTCCTGTGTCCTTAGTGCCCCTAGTGCCTCCTTCCTGTCCATAGTGCCCCCAGTGCCTCCGTCCTGTGTCCTTAGTGCCCCCAGTGCCTCCGTCCTGTGTCCTCAGTGCTCCCAGTGCCTCCATCTTGTGTCCATAGTGCCCCAGTGCCCCTCCTGTGTCCTTAGTGCCCCTAGTGCCTCCTTCCCATGTCCATAGTGCCCCCAGTGCCTCTGTCCCGTGTCCATGATGCCCCCAGTGCCTCCATCCCATGTCCATGGTGCCCCCAGTGCCTCCTTCCCATGTCCATAGTGCCCCCAGTGCCTCCTTCCTGTGTCCTTAGTGCCCCCAGTGCCTCCTTCTTATGTCCCCCCACTACCTTCCAGATTTTGGCCACCCATAAAGCCAGCCTGCCTGTCTACCTATCTCCCTCCCTCCCTGCCACGCTAAAGCCTACATCCTGCTCTCCCTGCCGCAGAAAAAAAAAAGCACCTCTCCCCTTCCTTTCCCCTGGTCCGCGCCGCTGCAATCTTACCTCCCCCCCCCCCCCCACCGACAAGAAGTCTTTTCGACGTCAATTCTGACGTCGGAGAGGATGTTCCGGGCCAGCCAGGCAGTGATTGGCTGGCCCGGAACGTCCTCTCCGATGTCAGAATTGACATTGGAAAGACTTCTTGTCGGCGGGGGGAGGTAGGATTGTAGTGGCGTGGCCCCTGCCGCAGAAAAAAAAAAAAGCACCTCTCCCCTTCCTTTCCCCTGGTCCGCGCCGCTGCAATCTTACCTCCCCCCCCCCTCCGCCGACAAGAAGTCTTTTCGACGTCAATTCTGACGTCGGAGAGGATGTTCCGGGCCAGCCAGGCAGTGATTGGCTGGCCCGGAACGTCCTCTCCGATGTCAGAATTGACATTGGAAAGACTTCTTGTCGGCGGGGGGAGGTAGGATTGTAGTGGCGTGGCCAGGGGAAAGGAAGGGCAGGAGGACCCAGACCTGGCTGGCTGTGCACCCTCCCAAGCTGTGCACCCGGGGCGAACTGACCCCCCCCCCCCCTTGGCATGCCACTGCAGGTCACTTAATCTCCCCATTGCCCCAGGTACATTAGATAGATTGTGAGCCCACCAGGACAGACAGGGAAAATGCTTGAGTACCTGAATAAATGCATGTAAACCGTTCTGAGCTCCCCCTGGGAGAATGGTATAGAAAATTGAATAAATAAATAAATAAATGTCTTTATCTTCTCTAAATGTTCGATGCTGGAATGCATGCTAAGTGTAAATTCTATATTGGCAAGTAAGCACATAATTGCCATTAGAAAGTACTAATGTGAGTCCATAGTTACACACCAAGATTTAGCTGTAGCCGCTTAATACCATGCCAATGGCTGGTGTAAATGTTCATTCCTAACTGTTCCAGTTGCATGCATAACTTGGTATTTGACAACCTTAACTTGTAAGTTCTGGGCATGTCCCTGACCCACCCATGCTCCTCTCACGTCTGCATCCTCTTTGCAATTTCACACTAGTATTTGTGTACTAAGGTTATAGAATACTGACTAATAGGCTGATTCTCACAACTCCTGGGTTAGAGTCAACAGCGCACATCCTGTACTCGGGGCAGAAATTAAGGATAGGGCCCCTGATTCCCTCTCCTCTCTGCACCCCCTCTCACACCGATATCCCCATATCCCATTACTACCCAGTGGCGTACCTAGGGTATGTGGCACCCGGGGCTCATCATTTTTTGACACCCCCCCCCCATGGAAAAAAATATTTTTTGTAATGACCATGAAACATAATAAATGGTCAGAATAGAACATGCAGTGAAAATTTTCTTATATTCCAAACATAACATAACATAAATTATGTCTGAATTGTCATGACATCAGAAGTACATATGGAGTAGTTGCAGGTGATGTTTGGGACAGTTCTGATTGTGTTAGTTCGGTTTTATGTGTTTTTTGAATAGAAAGGTTTTTATTTTTTTTGAAGGTTTTGCAGTCTATGGTCGATGTCAATTGGTTGTAGAGTTGGGGGTCGAGTGTTGCAGCTCGAATGGCTAGGAGGTTGTCGAACAGTTTTTTTTCTTTCGACGTTTTTGGTTGGAGGGTGTGTGAATGGTGCGTGAGTTCTCCTATGTCTGTTTGAGGTGGATTGAATTATTTAGCTGAAGAAATTAGTTACCCCCTCATCCCACACACATTAATTCTCTTCCATTATAAAAAACATTGATAAGTTCCCAGAAAAAAAATACATTAAAATAAAAAGTGAAAACAAAGGCCCCTACAGATGAGAACATAACATAAGAATAGCCTAACTGGGTCAGACCAATGGTCCATCATGCCCAGTAGCCCATTCTCATGGTAGCCAATCCAGGACACTAATACCTGGTCAAAACCCAAAGAGTAACAACATTCCATGCTACCGATCCAGGGAAAGCAGACACTTCCCCCATGTCTTAATAACAGATTATGGACTTTTCCTCCAGAAATTTGTCCAAATCTTTCTTAAAACCAGCTACACTATCTGCTTTTACCATAACTTCTGGCCACTTCATTTTTAAGTTTAGATTTTCCTTTCAAACAGAGACCTTGCTAGATGTCAAATACAGCACAAGGTAACTTCACATGGACTTAGCTGTGCAGGAAATGTGAATCTCCTCATACACCCACCATATAGTGCAAAAATGTGCAAAGGTCTGTTTATTTCTTTCGATCACTACATAGCCTAATGCCACACAAGCAGTGCTGTACAAGCATATTCTGTAGGTCAATGCTAAGGATAACAAAGTTTCCTTCCTTGGACCAGAACGAGATACTGATAAACCACTGGAAGAGATTCCAAAACAACACCCAAAGACCCACTCAGTGTGTGAACCAGTTGAGTGGAGTTGGCTAACTGGGGGGTGGAAATGGGCCCGGAGTTTGCTCAGCAGAATTTCCCAGACCACCTCTTCCTCTCAACACATTGACACGCTGCCACCACCACCACTAGGAACACCTCACTGGGTAGGCCAGCTATGCTATAAACTTTATAAAACACATTATTATATTTTCTTATAAAGCACATATTTTAACTGAACTCTCTGACATCCTCAGCCTTTCCATTCACAAAAATAGAAGGAAGAAAAGTTCCCATTTCCTGCTGTCTCATGTCCCCGGCCTATACAATATTTTTTTTCTGCAGACCCTTCAAAAGTCTGACCAAATCCTCGTTTCACTTGCATTATAAAGTACTGAGGATGCCATCTCTCCCCAATCCCAGGTCCTAAAGTCTAAGAGTCTAAGATAGTAGCGCAAACTAATGCTGCCAGATTCAGGAAAAAAAAATTTCGATTCGATTCAGCCTATTGAATTGGTTTTTCAATTCGATTTTCCTGCCCAGTTGGGTGATTTTTTTCAAAACTCCTGGTGGGTTTTATAGCTTTTTCACCCCCTTTGGCTTCTCCTAACCACACTGGCGCTATGGTGTAAATAAAATAAAGAAACAAAAAGGACTTTTCCTCTCTCTGTTAAATCCTAGCTCACGTTTGCAGTCCAACACCAGCTCTGGCAGGATACACATTTCAAATCTGACATATTATAATCACAAAACAGAAAATAAAATTAATTTTTCTACCTTTTGTTGTCTGGTTATATTTCAAATCTTGTTGGTCCAAGGCTCTGGTTTTCTTCCGATAACTTGCTTGCCAGGGTCTCCTTCTTTCTTCTTTCTGCATGCTAACCATCCATCTGCCAACTCTGTCCTCCCTTTCCATTTTCCTTCCCTCCCCAGGAAGTCTGGTATCTTTCCTTTTTTTCATCTCCCTCCACAGATTCACCTTTTCTTAACTACCCTTTCATCCGGCATCTCTCCCTCTTTCCCCACCACCCCAGAGTCCACCATCTCTCCCTTTCTTTTCCCAATTACCCTTCTATCCAGTATCTCTATCCCTCCTCCACACCATCCCTTGTGTCCAATTTCTCTCCCTTTCTGTTCCTTCCCTCCCTAAATCCCATGGTCCATCATCTCCCTCCCTCTCCTCTATTTTCAGACCCATTATTTCTTTCCCCCCCCAAGTTTGGCATATGCACGTCTCTTTGAATACCCCCTTCCCTCTGTGTACTTCTAAACCAGGGTCCCCCCCAAAGGCCTGTCCCCCCTTAAAGGTCTGCCTGTCCCCCCTTGAAGGCCTGCACTCCCCTTGAAGGCCTGTCCCACCCCCTTGTAGGCCTGTCCCCCCTTGAAGGCCTGTCCCCCCCCTTGAAGGTCTGCACCTCCCCGAAGGCCTGCACCCCCTGAAGGCCTGTCCCCCCCCTTGAAGGCCTGACCCCCCCTTGAAGGCCTGCCTGCCTGTCCCCCTTGAAGGCCTGTCCCCCCCCTTGAAGGCCTGCACCCCCTTGAAGGTTGGCACCCCCCAAAGGCCTGCACCCCCCTGAAGGCCTGTCCCCCCCTTGAAGGCCTGTCCCACCCCCTTGTAGGCCTGTCCCCCCTTGAAGGCCTGTCCCCTCCCTTGAAGGCCTGCACCCCCTTGAAGGTCTGCACCCCCCCGAAGGCCTGCACCCCCCATTGAAGGCCTGCCTGCCTGTCACCCCCCTCCCCTTTGAAAGCCTGCCTGCCTGCCTGCCCGCCCGCCCCACCCTAAAGGCCTGATGCCCCGACCCACCCCGAAGGACCGTTCGCCCCCCTGGCCTCCCCGCACTACCTATGAAGCAGCCGCAGCAGGATCGCGACGTCAGCTATCCCTGCGCTGCTTAGGAGCTGCTTCCTGCGCCGCAGTCCCGCCCCCTCCTCTGACGTCAGAGGAGGGGCGGGACCGCGGCGCAGGAAGCAGCACCCAAGCAGCTCAGGGATTGCTGACGTCGTGATCCTGCTGCGGGCTGCTTCATAGGTGTGCTGGAAGGTCAGTGGGGCGAGCGGTCCTTCGGGCGTGGGGGGGGGGACTGAGCGGCAAGGCCGGGAACACCCCCTCAGGGCTGGCACCCGGGGCGGACCTCCCCCCCGCCCCCCCCCTTGGTACGCCACTGTTACTACCAAACATAAAACAACGTTAAATTACTTCTTTACACACAAAATACAAACAGACCTTACAAAGGATCATAAATTGAACTGGGAACCCCAAGAAATTAAACTCAGCAAGTATTACAACACTGGACAGATATGCACTTCTTTCTGTACTGAACACACAGGGATCCCAGGCCCAGGTCCACCAAAAAATTAGCCATTTCCCTTGTGGCTGGTGGGAATCTCAAAACCCTGCCAGTTGAAGACCACCTCCTCTAGTCTGGCAGCCAGTAATCTCCAAACTGCAGCTAGCAACAGTGTCTCTGAACTCCCACCTGCTGCAGAGCTTTTAAAAGTTCTGGCCGCTGAACTAGGGGAAGAGATCTTCAGCCGGCAGGGCTTTGGGAAGCTCACCAACTTAGGTACTGTATTTATATTTTGCGTTTGGGTAGGAGGCATGGGGCATTGCAGGAAGAAAATTTAGTGCCCGCCATTTTATTGGACTAATATATTTCTCAATTAGTTTTCAGAGGTAAAAACCTCTTCAGGTCTGTTACAGTATCCCTGTCCGGACTTGCAGAAGGGGATTTTGGCCCCCGAACTAGTCAAAAATGTATTGAAACTAGTCCAATAAAAAGGATCACCTTATTTCCATTTTCTGTTTTTAAACGTTTATCAACACAGCTTCAATACTACTTTATCTTAAAGCAAAAAAAAAAAAAAAAAAATACAAGAAATAGAAAATGTTTTTCTACCTTTGTTGTCTGGTTTCTGCTTTCCTCATTTCTCATCATTCTCTTCCTTCCATCCACTGTTTACCCTCTCTCTGCCTCTTCCATATGGTATCTGCTCTCATTCTATGCCTCTTCCAGAAACTGTCTGCTCTCCCTTACATCTCTCCCTCCTCCCCATTTGTCTGGCATCCATCTTCCCTCTTCTTCCCTTCCATCTCTCCCTCCCTCCCCCCAGCATATTTTAGTATCTCTCTTTCCTCCCCCCAGATCTGGTATCTGTCTCCTCCCTTTCCCCCATGTTCTGACATCTCTCTCATCTCCCTTCCTTTTCTTTCTTGGTCTTCCTTCTCAATTTCTATTTTCTGCCTCTGTCTAGATTAAATTCTTTCTTACTATCCAGTCCTCAATTTCCCTCTTTTCATTGTGTCTACCTACAGCTTGCCTCCTCTTTCCCTCACCCCTTCCAGTATCTAACTCTATCCTCTTCCTCAATCCAGCATATGCCCTCTTTTCTCCTCCCCACTTTCATCCAGCATGTGCCCTTTTTTCTCTCTCCTTACCACTTCCATTCAGCATCTGCTACCCTCTCTCACCCCCCTCACTTCCATCCAGCGTCTATCCCCCCTCTTTCTCCACACAATAAACTAAAATGCTACTCAACCTCTTCCCCTCATCGGGCCATCTTCCTCCCTTCCCCCTCATCTTCGTGGACACTTTTTCAAACCAAAGTTTTCTTTCTCACAGGGGCCCTGACATGGCAGCCATTCTCACTAGTTACACGCGGCTGCCCCGATGCTCCTCCTCTGATGCAATCCAGTGGAAACAGGAAGTTGCATCAGAGGAGAAGCTTCAGGGCAGCTGTGTGTAACTAGTGAAAATGGCTGCTGCATCAGGGCCCCTCAGAGAGGAAACTTTGGAAAAGCGCCATAAAGGTGAGGGGAAGCGAGGGAGATGCCCTGACAAGGGGAAGAGATGCATGGACTGAAGGGCCCTCTGGAGCTGTGTGGAGCCAGGGCTGCTGCCCTGTTTCCCCTCCCTTAACGCCGGCCCTACCTATACTGCTGAAACAGTGCAGAAAAATATCTCTCAAATGCTCAAAGGAAATTATATTCAAATGTGTTCCTCAAAAGCAAGGGGAAGAAACATGCTTGGCACGTGCACAGAAGAGTTTCACAGTAAGCACAGCTCATGGGCCCATGTACCAGGTAAACCACATTGTGAAGCATACATTGGTGCCATTTTTCTGTGCCTTTAAATATGAGCTTTTCAGATTTTTATTTTTTTACTTGGAAGGCTTATATTTAAGCACAATACATAGGTGCCAATGTTTGCTTTCTCTTGCAGATTTGCCTGGACTGAAAAAAAATTAGAATATAATGGCAGATAAAGGCCACGGGGCCCTTGCAGTCTGCCCACCCATTATCCATTATCACTTCTTTCCCCTACTCGCATGCATTTATTTCTCAGAACCAACGCTTGCAGGCTTGCCCAGGCTTTCTTCTGCCTCCAAAAGAAATCAAAACCATCAGATTTTAAATGGCAAACCAAAAGAAATCTTCTCTTCAAACCTTTCATCACCAGCTCCAAGCTGTCGTTACTGCTGGAAAAATAAGAGCATGGTTGGTTTGTGTGCGGTTCCGAGTATTTGAAAGGCATAGGAAACAAAATCATTAACATATATTTGACTACATCTAAATACAGTTTGTGGCCATTTTTGCCACCCACATTATTTTCCTGTACTAAAGCCCCCTGAGCATTCTGCTTAGATTAATATGTGTGCTATTCCCACACTAACTGGCCTTACCAGTGGTTTTGAGAATTGGCCTAAAAGTACAGTTTTGTGTGTAGCTGTAAATTAGCGCCAATTAACACTAATTATGACAAATAATTGGTGGATAGTGCCAATTAGCATCTAATTTGTCAACTAAGTTATGCATGTAAATAATAACATAGCAAACGACGGCAGATAAAGACCTGAATGGTCCATCCAGTCTGCCCAACAGTCATAATTAAATTGTCTGTCTATCTTTGACATTTCTGGGACATAGACTGTAGAAGTCTGCATGATACTATCCTTAGGTTCCATCTACTGGAGTAGTTGTTGAAGCTCACTCCAGCTACTTAAATGTAGGTATTCTATAACCTACATGTAAATATTGCACACTAAAAATAAAATTAGATGCATAAGATTATAGAATGAGGGGATAAATGTTTTGCCATTACCAGAAATAAAATAATCTGACAGGCATTAATGGGAAGTTGAGTTTGTTGTCAACTACCAAAAGTCACATCCACACCCTTCTCGAACATTGGAGTTCATATGAGCTCGCTTGGATACTACAAAGGGCCGACCTTTTCTACTGAAGCAGAGAGTCAACAATCTCATTCACCTATGTCAAACAGTGTCGCACATCAGATGTTACACCCTCTCAGTACCATGATGTCGACAGTACACGTCACTCCATTTGCACATCTTATTTATTTTGTTTTCTATCCCGTCCTCCCTAAAGAGCCTAGGACGGGTCACAGGTCAACATACACAAGTTACAGTACAACTTATTATCCTAACAACACATACTAGGGATCTCATACCAATATACCTAGAGGGGCATAATCAATAGGTCGTATAAAAGATCTGTGCGTCGGCGGCGTAAGACATCCAGGTAAATGTGCCGATAATGGAAAGATGTCTAAGTCGTTCGATTATCGGCATGAAAGACGTTCAACATAAACACGTCCACATGCGGTATACAGAAGCGCCTAAAATTATCGACTAAAATGGCGATCATCCAAACAAGACGTACATGTGTACGTTACACATGTAACTTACACGTGTAAGTTACACATGTAAGCTAAGTGTGTAACTTACACGTGTAAGTTACATGTGTAATGTGCACACTTAACTTACATGTGTAAGTTACACGTGTAAGTTACACATGCAAGTTAATTGTGTAACTTACACGTGTAACTTACATGTGTACGTTAATGTGTAAGTTACACATGTAAGTAAGTGTGTAACATACTCATGTAAGTTACACGTGTAAGTTACACATGTAAGTTAAGTGTGTAACTTACACGTGTAAGTTACACATGTAAATTAAGTGTGTAACTTACACGTGTAAGTTGCACACTTAACTTACAAGTGTAACTTACACGAGCGGCAAAGGCGATTTGCTGTGATCCATTGTTGTTATGGGGCTCTTGTACTGTGTAGATCCCTCTCACACACACTCACTCCCTGTAATATTGCACATGCAGCTGTAAGATGTCCCAGCAACTGAAAATCTCCTTCCTCTTTTTCAGGATCTGGCTATTGCATTGCAGATACTACAGACACTTGCTACAGAGGAACACCTGCACCTCATTCCTGGGGAACACACCTCTTCACTCTCCCCATCCTCCATCCCTGCCTATGGGGGGGGCTCCTTATCCCACAATGCCACCTCCTTCCTCCAATGATTGCCTTACCTTACCCCCCCTCCCCCTCCCCTGGGATTCTTTCCTTAATCACCCTTGATCCTGGCCTGTGTGGCCTTGTTGTTGGCTCGGCTGTTACAGCTTTTTTGTTTAATGGGGGGAATACCCTCTCAGTTGACACTGGTCTGCTTCCTAGTGCCTCACCTTGCACATGTGTAGCTCTTATGGGATCTAACTGATTGCATATGATAGGCAGCATTGCACAGCAGTCACCAGCTCTCCTTTACATGAGTCCTCAATTATAATATGTCCCTTCAGTCTAGGGTTAGCAGAGGGCTCTAGAAAGAGGAGGAGCTATTCAGACAGTCAGGTGTTACATCCATTGCAAATCATGGAACTCACAAGCCCACATGCCTACATCTCTCCCCTTTTTCTTGAACTGTAACTCCAGACTGCACCCTTTCTCTCTTGCTGCACCTTATGCCTGAAAACTGCCTGAGTCCGTACATCATACTCCATCCCTGGAGTATGATGTACTGACTGATTTTAAGGCCAAATGGGATCGTCACTTGGGATCTCTTCACAGAGAAAGGTAGGGGAGGGTCATTAGGGTGGGCAGACTAGATGGGCCGTGGCCCTTATCTGCCGTCTATTTCTATGTTTCTATTCAAATCCAGAGTAAAAGTCCACCTCTGAGAATGCATTTTACTCATAGTTCCTCACCCTAAACAACCTGAAAAACTCCCTAAGCCCCTACATGTCCTGTTGTCTATTAATTTAGATTGTAAGCTCTACTGAGCAGGGACCGTCTCTTAAATATGTTGTTGTACAGCACTGCGTTTGCCTATCAGCACTATAGAAATGTTAAAAAGAAGTAGTAGTAAGGGGGGAATTAATCAAGGGGCACAAACCGATTTAGCATGTGCTAAATGCTAAGAAAACCATTATATTTCTATGCGTGCCTTAGAATTTAGCACATATTAAATCAGTTACAAAATACAAAGTTAGAAACTGAAAGAACTCCATAATATCAAAAAGGACCTAGTCCAGTGGTTCCCAACCCTATCCTTAGGGACCCCCAGCCAGTCAATATATCCCTAATGAATATGCATGAGAGAGATTTGCATATAATGGAAGTGCCAGGTATGCAAATCTCTCTCATGCATATTCATTAAGGATATCTTGAAAACCCAACTGGCTGGGGGTCCCTCAGGACGGGGTTGCAAACCACTGACCTAGTCTCATCATTCATATCTAGGATACATTCAAAATCCATCCATTCTAAAAAACAAAACAAAATTAACTGAGATCAACAGGTGCAAAGTTTGATAATCTAGGGGCTGTGACGCCAAACAATTTATTTTGAGAAGTTATCAACTATACAGAGGATGCCAATGGTAGATCAACCTTAATGGGATGCACTGAACAACTAGGACCTTAATCACAGTAAAGGAGCTAGATTATTAGGACTCAATACATACAGAATTAAGAAACCCACAATATTGGTCATTTTAAAAGCATTATTCATGCTTTAAATGTCTCAGTCCCAGGACTTATGTGTTTATGTGGCCAAAACGTATAAACCAATATTTTACAAAAGAGCAGGACAAAATGTTTAAACCACTAAAATGTACAGGGCTGCCAGAGGCATGTTGGGGGCAATTTGTGTCAGAAGTGACATCTAAGACTAATCCAGTTAGCACACCAATGTATATCAAATGCCAGATGAATGTTGGGACTTAGACAAATTAGTGCCACACTGCTTTCATGTCCCTGAGACTGTTTCCATTGCTATTGGCTGTGAGAGAGAGAGACTGTGAGCCTGATTGTCTTTCTGTCCACCCAGGTCTGTTATCTGAACCCCTTCATCTCCACACCTGCTACCTTCCCCACTTTCTAACACCATGCCAAACACATCTTTCCCTTCCCCCTTCCTCCTTGAGGGCCGCAATCCAGTCGGGTTTTCAGGATTTCCCCAACGAATATGCATGAGATCTATGTGCATGCACTGTTTTCAATGCATATTCATTGGGGAAATCCTGAAAACCCGACTGGATTGCAGCCCTCAAGGAGGGACTTTGAGATCCCTGCCCTATGGGATACAGCGGATCCCTTCTGTGATTCTGTCTGGTTCTCAGCGTGTTTGTCATTCTTCCCCTTCTACCGTTTGAAGTGAAGCTTCCCTTGTGGGAGAAGAACTGCTGCTTTGGAGCCAGTACAAACCTTCCCATGCAGCCTCTGCCACAAGCTGTAAAATGGCAAGCATGACATTTGCATATGCCTAGAAATCTTTTAGGTGGGAGGGCTGTAAACATTGCTATTTGGTATGTCCAAGTTTCTAAAACTGTTGGCAGCGTTAAATATTTAGGTCTGCAAAACATCTATGCCTGCCATTTTACAAAGCTGGTAGCGTCTCTGGCTCAGTATTGAAACGTGATCCAGAGTTGTTCATAGAAAATTTGGGTGATGCGCCATTCTTTTTCATTTCCATTGCTTTTTGGGATTTGATGCTTTTTATATTATATTTGCTAATGGTGCATGTATCTTGTTCCATTTCTGTGCAGTGTTGAATAAATTAAAGTTAAAAACAGAAAAAAAAAAAAAAAAGCGCCTGCTGCTAAATGTTTTGCACAACTCTGAGGAGGGATTTGAAACAGGCACCCCTGACCATCAAGCCCAGTGCTCTGACTACTAAATTACTCCTCCATTGCACTCTGAGGTACAAAACATTTTGCCCTGTACTGAGCCCTGAGCAGGAAAAATGTTTTGTACCTCAGAGTAGGGCTATCCATTTTGGAGTCCAGAACTGAGTGGAGCTTAATGGTTAGAGTGGTTAGGGATGTATGGTTCAAATTCCACTGCTGCTCTTTGTGATCTAAAGCAGGGATCTCAAAGTCCCTCCTTGAGGGCCGCAATCCAGTCGGGTTTTCAGGATTTCCCCAATGCATATGAATTGAAAGCAGTGCATGCACATAGATCTCATGCATATGCATTGGGGAAATCCTGAAAACCCGACTGGATTGCGGCCCTCAAGGAGGGACTTTGAGACCCCTGATCTAAAGCATGTCACATAACCTTTCATCGTCTCAAGTACAAAATTAGATTGTGAACCCAACGGGGGGATTGAGCTACTGCTGAAAAATGTAAACATTTTGTACCCACTATTCCAGGGCTGCCCAAGTCCGGTCCTCGAGATCTACTGGCAGGCCAGGTTTTCAGGATATCCACAATGAATATGCATGAGAGAGATTTGCCTGCACTGCCTTCTTGGTATGCAAATCTCTCTCTCATGCATATTCATTGTGGATATCCTGAAAACCTGGCCTGCCAGTAGATCTCGAGGACCGGACTTGGGCAGCCCTGCACTATTCATTTTGTATTGCCATCACCGGCAGAACTAAACATTTTCTCCCGAAGGCACGGAATGGATACCAAGAACACAGTGGGGACCTCGTGATTACCATGGCCTAGATTCACTAAACGGCCCACTACCTAGTTTACGAACCCATCCAGTCCACCCATGCAAATTAGTAAAACCCCATGCAAAATATTGATTGATTGGCTATTTTGAATCGGGTTTTACTATCCTAAAACCCGACTGCTGTAGACCTGTCAGTAACTGTGAGTATCTGAGCATTTGCCTTACCAGCCCACGCTAAAAAACCTCTAGCACAGCCTGATAAAAGGGGAGGTAAATGATCAGTTGAATAAATAAATCGATACATTGTTTAAGAATGTTATCTTATGTATCTGAACTAATCTTTTCTTTATAAAGTAAAACAGGAATTCTATCAGCGTTGGAGCATTTACTGCGCTTGCTCATGCTAAAAACCTCTAGCACATCAGATGAAAGGGGCCCTTAAAGATTTTAAATATGCATGTTTCAGTTTTAATTTATACTATATATATATATATATATGTGTGGAGAGGCATAATAAAAAAAGTCTAAGTCCCCTTTTGGCCTAAGGCCCTAAACGTTGATAGTAGAAGCAGGGAAAATGGCCATTCTCAAAAAAACTTCCAAAATGAGGGTTTTTTTGAGAATGGCCTACCTCTATGTTCAGCAGTTTAAACGGCCATACCACCACTAGGTCTACACTTGCAATCACCTAAAAGCTGGATTCTGTAACCAGTGTCTGTCAAAAAAAACATCGGTTACAGAATCCACCCCCCCCCCCAGCAATGATTGTGGCAGGAGAGATGGCTGATCTTCCTGCTACGATAATGATCCTGGGAAGTGCAGCACTTCCAATCACTATCGTGATCCACCCCCATCCCGATCAGATCGGGCAGGAGGGATCCCAGGCTCTCCTGCCCCGATGCAAACCACCCGCCCTCCCCCCGATCGGATCGGGCAGGAGGAAGACCGACCCCACCTGCCCGAACACCCCCCCCCTGACACAATCCGGGCAGGAGAGAGCCAAATCCCTCCTGATGAAGACCCCCACCCCCACCCTCACTAAGGTATGGGCAGGAGGGATCCCAGGCCCTCCTGCCCATGACGACCCCCCATGACTGCCCCCTGAACTCCCGATCGGTCCCCCAAACCCCCCCACCCACCAACCCCCCACCGACTCCACGACCCCACCTTTACCTGGAAGAAGTAGGCCGGACGGACAGATCCCAAGCCTGTCTGTCCGGCAGGCCCAATCAGGCCCTAAGGCCCGTCTGTCCAGCAGGCCCAATCAGGCCCTACGGCCCACCATTTGGGCGATGCAGGGTCTGCCGGACGGACAGGCTTGGGATATGGCCGGCCGGCCTACTTTTTCCAGGTAAAGAGGGGTGGGAGGTGGGATCGTGGGTTCGGCGGGGGGTCACAGGGTCGGCAGTTTGTTTCCATCATTTCTTGTTAAATATTTACTTATTTATCACAGAAGGTGTATGGAGTTCTATGCATTTCTGGTTACATTATGTAATATTGCAGCTTGCTAGGGATAATACTGACATCCATGTGGCACTCTATGTATAAAGGTTGACCACCCTACCTGCTCTATCAAATCTAGATTTATAAAATATAACCTTTGCAACTGTCTTTTGTAATATCTGTAGTCTTGATAATAGCTTCGTAATGATGCTCAAATATAACACATTACAATATTCTAGACACAAAAAATAAGTGCTTGAACTATTTTGTGCAGATCATCCACAGAGAAATATGAACAGATCCGATTCAAAAAGTGTGATTTAACAAATATTACAGACACTAGATATCAACTTTGCATTTTCCCAATCTAAATCAGAATCTATCAACATTCCTAAACTACTAATTGAGGTTTGTAAGTAAATAACTTTCCAGCTCCAGGCCTTGTGTTGGTATAGAACTACTGTACTTCCCCACCCCCTCCTAATAATATAGTTTTGTCAGCATTAAATTTGAAGCAAAGACTAGCAGAGATAATCCTTCTGTTCATGAGTTGGAGATCTGTGCTCAAACCATGCTGGAGTTTACCCTATCCTTCAGGGCTTTGGGAAAGCAGAAATGCGTCATTTGTTGGTTGCTAAGGAAACTGTCATGTGTCTAGCATTTTAAATCTTTCCTCTGTGTGTGTTTAAGAGGGGGGAAGGGAGAGCCAAGGAAGGATGCTTAAGAATAATACCGTAGGAACAGGACAGGCAACTGTGATGAAGAGAATGAAATTGTGTATACAAAACTCTACTATATCAAGTATTGGTGAATACATTTATGTCTATGTAACTAGAGTCTAGAGCAGGGGTAGGGAACTCCGGTCCTTGAGAGCCATATTCCAGTCGGGTTTTCAGGATTTCCCCAGTGAATATGCATGAGATCTATGTGCATGCACTGCTTTCAATGCATATTCATTGGGAAAATCCTGAAAACTCGACTGGCATACGGCTCTCGAGGACCGGAGTTCCCTACCCCTGGTCTAGAGAGAGCAACAAAGACCAATTTATCAAGAGAATTCTTATATTCTGTGCCTATAGAAAAAAAAATTTAAGTGAGGCATATGAGTTGATACAGAAATCCTCCATTTAGTACTGTAGCAATTTAACTCCCCCCCCCCCCCTTTTACAAAACCACAGTAGCGTAGGCTGGCACGCAGAATGCTCTGCGCTGCTCCCGATGCTCATAGGAACTCTATCAGTGTTGGGAGCAGTGCAGAGCATTCAGTGGGCCGGCCTGCGCTAAAAACTGCTTTCACGGTTTTGTGAAAGGGGAAGGTGGGTAAATTTGAACTAAAGATCAAGGGGGTTATTTAAGCATTTAAGCAGCAGCAATAAAATTTGTTTAAATATCTTAATTGTCTCTTCCAAAGGCACAAAGCTATGTACAATATAAATTAAACAAAATGCAAAATGTAAAAAATCAAGCCATACAGATACCATAAAAATCTACAACAGAGTAAACACCCCTGATTCACAAGAACTAGAAGACTGGCCAAATATTTGGAGCAATTAACCTTTATCCTGAAGAAGTGCACAGTGATGCATTTTGGGTGCAGAAACAAAAAAAAAATCCCCACCTATATGTCTATTTACTTATTAAAAATTTATTACACACCTAAGAAAAAATATCTGAGCTTTAAGATGGATGTGCTGAATTTGGAGTAAATACAGGGTGCTCACAAAAACACTCCTTGATTTTAAATGGTTACAAAACCAAAATTTATTGGAATATTCTTTCACCTTTGAGGCTACAGTTTCATCTCATAAAGTTTCATATGGTAGCGATTACATACACCCGATGTGCACCCCACCTGTTACTCGGCAAACGTCAATGCGATAATTGAGCTCAGACCAGACTCTCCGAAGCATATCCGGCGTGATCACATTTATAGCTTCAGTGATGCGTTCCTGCAGATCATTCATAGTTGCGGGGAGCGGAGGTGATCTCAGGGGCCACTTGAGGAACATCTGGTCATTTTGTCGCGTTGCATTGTCTGAAGGTTGTAACTTCTGCAGTGCCGTGAAGCACCTGGGACCTGACACTGAGGTGTAGTACTGAATTACCGGAGCCCTGTGCTGCTCCAGCTCTTTGCCTCAGAAATATTCTGCTTCCAATTGTGGGTACTCTCTTCAGAAGCACCATGGTGAAGCGCTGAAGCATCAATGATGCACTTCTTAACCTATCACTGTATAGAGAGCCTGGGACTATGCTCTGTGATGCACAGCAACCTGCGCCACGGTGACAGGTCAAAAGCGCGCGCCGAGACACCTGAGCGCAAGGCGGAAGCCCGTGCCCAAGAAAAACAGGGAAAAAGTTAAGTTTCCAATATAATGAGGGGGGTTACAACCCCCCACAATGCCGGCGCGATCTGTATTCAGTAAAGTGTGTGGGGGGGTTCCCCACCAACACCCCCCATTAGAGCCTCTTAAAACACTGTTTTTCTTCTGCGCGGGCTTCCGCCTTGCCCTCAGTTGTCTCGGTGCACCTTTGTCGCCGTGCGCTTTTGACTATGAACCCTGCGCCCTAACACTGAACTAATGCTGATCCAACCCCACCTCTAACACCCATGGTCGCGATGGGGGTTCAGTGGTCTTTCAATTTGCATTTTTTCTAAGTTCCTTTAGTTGTATCTACTTATGATTGTTTAACATGATTTATAAGATTGTGCCAATATGGTTATAGGTTCTACTAATCTGTTGTGAGATTTTTAAAGAGGTACGAGGGAAGGAAAGGGACACACGTGCGTGGCAGGAGGGGTCAGGAAGATGTGGAGGAGGCAGAGAGAAGGACAGGTGCCTGCACCCTTTACATAGACCACCCCCTTGCACTTCCTTTACTATGCCAAGGCTGCTGAGCCCCTGTAAAACTACATTAAGGTTCCAGGATGGAAACGGTTCTCGAATCGGAGGCTGTAGCCTCAGTGCACTCTTCAGAAATCTGACTATGTCCAGGTGGGCCACTAGTGAAGCTCTCTTCTCTTGGCCCCAGAAACAAGAGAGTCCTGCTACTTGAACTGTAAGGGACACCACCGCCATTCCCTCCCCTCCTCCCCACCACCATCGCTCCTGCCCCTCTTTCCCATGCCAAATGGCGAAAGGGCGCTTTTCTGCTGCCCATCCAGCACAAATAAGGCATGATATAAGGGTATTATGATCTGAGGATTCCATCCCTACCAATTTTGAGGCAAAATGAGGTGTGTGTGGCGCAGTGGTTGAAGCTACAGCCTCAGCACCCTGGGGTTGTGGGTTCAAATCCAGCACTGCTCCTTGTGACCCTGGGCAAGTCACTTAATCCTCCAGAGTCCCAGGTACGTTAGATAGATTGTGAGCCCACCGGGACAGAGAGGGAAAATGCTTGAGTACCTGATTGTAAAAAAAAAACCGCTTAGATAACCTTGATAGGCGGTATATAAAAACCTAATAAACTTGAAACTTGTGTTTTCACTAAAAGTTCATGTAAACCTTTTTTTTCCTTCTCTTCCTATATTTTAAGTTCTTGTAAACCGTGCCGAGCTCCACAACATTCGTGGAGATGATGCGGTATATAAACTTAAGGTTTAGTTTAGTTTAGTTTTAAGGGAGTTTGAGAACTTAGAGAATAAAATGAGAAATCCAAGATGGCTGCTACGGCAGTGTTTTGGCACCAAAAAATGGCTTTAAAATGCTTCAGGGCTGACCACAAACATATAATGGGTTATAGGGGGGGGGAACAAAGTTCTAGCTGCAGAAACAGTCAAAATAAAGTTTTTAAGACCCACCCCTAATTTTCCTCATAGGCTGTCAGCCTGTATTCATAGGAAAAGGTGCTGTAGCCTGCTTCAGCTCCTTGAAAAAGTAGTTGGATCTGAAGGGATTTTCTGCCTCAATACACCGAGATCTTCAGGCTGCCAGTTGGACCTCAGTCAGACTGAACCTCCGCCCCTTGGGTCGCAACAAACACTGAAAAAGGGGGCAAAACCGCTGCTGGCACCGTGAGTGTCCCAAATAACACTATTGCTGCCTAACAGCCTGTGCTCAAGCTCCTCACCAAGTCAAGGAAGTGAGCAAATGCAGAGGGCCTGGAACTCTGAGCTCCACAATCATCAGGCTGGCTGAACAGGTCCCTGAAGAATGCACCTGCCAGCTGTAGACAAAGTCTGCTGCTCTCCAAGCAGTCACAGATAGTCCTGGAAATGGGTAAAAACACTAAATAACTGAAAAAGGCTGCAAAAACACTGCAAAGATAAAGAAATAAAAAGGAGCACATCAGAACGACACCTTCATGCTCACCTGCAGAAAGAAGAATTGATGGAGGCGGCAGAAACCTAGGAGAAGGAAGAGGATCTGAAAAGCTATGATTGACATCTTCTGCAGTATGCTTGTGAGCATGGATGGATAACCCTGCGGTTCAGCATGCCATTCCTATTACACTGAAATAAGGATTTTGGTCATGTGCTTAGAAAGGATGACATGAATTTTGGTGATGTATTTGTTATTGGTTTAGTTCCTTTCACTACAGCAATACTGCAGAATAAGGAAAAAGCCTCAGAGCATTCTAGTGTCAATGCACCTTCTGCACTTGATATCTATCATGGGCCACAAAACCTCCTTGTCTAAACACATTTCTTATATAAGATAGCATGTTTTTCAGAAATTTCTTAAATGGTTGCTAATTTTTATTTTATTATCTCCTCAGTAAATGCTCTGATTTAATATGTCTAAAAAAGTTGGACTGGTTGTTGTTTGGAGCATAAAGATTAACAATGGCTTCCTCAAGTCCCTGCAGTTTCCCTTGGACTGCAATATATCTTCCAGAAAGGTTCTGATAAATTTCTTGCACTACAAAAGACAATCATGTACAAATTTCAACTTCCTTGTCTTACCTCCCCTGGGCTACAATGGGCAAACATCTGGCCATAAGACTGTTGCTGTAAGAAACAAACTCGTTCCCTCAAGTGAATTTACTGAAGGAGTACGAGGGGGTGCTGAAATGTTCTCAGCCCAACCAACTTCCTAAATTCTTAATTTTATTTTGCCACTGTAGCTGAAAAGAGTGCTATTTTATTTTGCAAAGTGCCAGTTTGCAGAATCATAACGCTATGTTTTAACATTGTTTCAGATCATGATTAAACCCTGTCAACGAAAAGTGTAGAATTTTCAAGTGTGGAACTCCAAGCCATCATGAAGTTCCTATTTCTGTAGAAGAAAACTCCAAAGGAAATCCATGAATGTATGATGCAAACATTGAGTGACAAATGCCTATCATACTCTACAGTGAAGAAGTTGTGTACAAACTTTCAGCGTGGAGATTTTGAGGCCGAAGATGCAGCAAGGTCTGGGAGACCTCAAATGGTGTAAGCTCTTGAAACTGTTGACTGTGTCCATGAACTGATTTTGGCAGATTGGAAAATATCGGCTAAAACCATTGCTGAGACACTATAGATATCCAGGGAACAAGTTGGGTGTATAATCCACGAGCAGCTGAGTATGCGAAGCTGTCAGCCAAGTGGGTGCCAAAATTTTTGAATGCTGACGAGAAACTATGTTGAGCGGACACTTCCAAGCTGATTTTGTAGCATTTTCAGCTAGCTGGTGCCAACCTTTTGGAATGACTAGTTACTGTTGATGTAACATGGTTATACCACTATGATCCTGAGCCAAACCAAGAGTTCATGCAATGGCGGCACTCAGGTTTTCCAAGGCCAAGGAAATTAAAGACCCAAAAGTCAGCAGGAAAAGTCGTGGCCACTGTGTTTTGGGATCAGGAAGGAGTTGTAATGACTGACTATCTTCCGAGGTGCCAAACAGTTAATGCAGAATACTGCTGTAACTTGCTGTGCCAATTAAAGGGGGCATTGAAAGAAAAAAGGAGAGGAAAGCTGTGAAAAGGAGTTAACTCTTTTTGTAAGACAATGCTCCTGCTCACAAGGATGGCAAAATGATTAATGTTTGACACAGTTGGGGTTTCAGTGCATAGAGACCATCCACCCTACTCATCAAATCTTACTCCATCTGACTATTTTCTGTTTCCAACCTTTAAAAAGAGTTTGAAAGGGCAACAATTTTTTTAGTGAGTCAGAGGTGATTGCAGCAGTGGAGCAGTTTTTCCGTGACCAGACATCAGAGTATTTTTTTGGAAGGGCTACAGAAACTTAAGTCACGATGTGCCAAGTGTGTAGAACTTAGGGGTGAATATGTAGAATAACTTGTAAGTTTCATGGCTCTACGTCATTCCCTTCTTGGTTAGACTGAGAACTTTTCAGCACCCCCTCGTACAATTTCCTCAGCTTTTATATACGATACTAGGCTTTCCTACCTCATTTAAGCTATTGACATTCCAGGAACCGAGTTTTAAGCCTTCCCTTCCCTACCTGAACATCCACTACTAAAGAAAAATAAGTATGCCCACCCCTTCCTTTCTCTCCTTCCATCTCAACCCCTCCCACTGCTGATCAGAAAAAAGCTGGGTCAGCTCTGAAAAAGCCCTGAGGAAAGTGCTTGCAGTCAGAATGATATAAAACCACATACATTTCCCCTCACAATCCCCAGAAAAAAAAGCTTTAACAGAAACATAGCCCCTCATACTTATTATGTTTATTTAAATTTGATATACTGCTGTCTTTTGAAAAGGTAAAATAGGTGAACAATACAATACTGTATAACATAAATTGGAAAGTAAGGAAAATGATATTTCTCTTGTATTTCACTGTGATGTACAGTTTCTTGATGATGTAAACCGCATTGATCTGGAAGGTATTGCGGTCTAGAAATGTATTTTAATGTAATGTATGATAGGAAAGAAGACAATTACACAATCAAGGGAAAGAAAAAAAAAAAAAGCAACCAACAAGAGCAATGAGCGTTGTGAACTGGTGAACCCCTAGAATCAGATACTATTAGGATGTTAGATTAAAGGCTAAATGCAGATAGTGGGGTTTTAACATCTTTTTGAAAGCAGGTAGAGATGATATTGATTTGATATCTGTAGTCAACGTATTCCAGAGGCTTGATGTGAGAAAAAAGAAAACAGAGTTCTGAGTGGATTCATAGTGTGCAAATTTAAGTGATGGAAAAGTCAATTAGTGAGAGTTGAGGGAACAAAGGACCTCTGAGAGGCTATAAGGAATAACCAGGGATGTTAAATATAGAGGACAGCCCTTTTGTGATAGAAAACCTATAGTAATTGCAAGATTCTTAAAGTAAACTATACATCTAAGTCTCAGGGCTCAAGGATTTGGAGAAAGATGAGGACCTCCATCTTCCCACCAGACTTTCTGCAGTGCATTGCTCTCAATATTGCCAGGGAATGGAAGGGAGAATACTGCACCTGAGGTCCTTAAGTTCTTGCCACACTTCTTTCATTGGTTACATTCATCATGATGATCCCTCTACTGTAATTGAAAGGGCAAATTGATAAAGCCACTTGTATCACAAATAGGATTGCTGTAAAAAAATGAGTGACTTCCTGTAGCTCCCTTCTCCTTTGCAAAGCCGACAAATATATACTGTGGTCTTGCTTCACTTTGGGGACCCAGACTTCTTTCATTGGTTGCATTCATCATGAAGATCCCTCTTCTGTATTCAAAAGGGCAAATTGATAAAGCCACTTGTATTGCAGATGGGATTGCTGTATAAAAAAAAGAAAAAAGAGTGACTTCCTGTGCCTTGGGGTCACAAACTCAAGTCTCGCCTTTCTGGGGTGGATCCTCGTACCTAAGAACCGCAGTCTAACATTAGCTCCCAGAAATGTGACTTTGCTACATACGTGACCTAGAAGGTAAATTTCTGCATTAGGAAGCAAAGCCAGCTCTAAGAAGGAGGAGGTCTAAGTCTGGTATCCCTGAAGAAGGGAGGTCTACCTATCAGTTCCTTCCTACTAACCACTTACCCTACCTTAACCCCTCTTTTGACCATGCTGTACTCATCTTTTCCTGGTTAGCTTCTGTGACTGAGGACACAAACTTCAGAGCTGCAGCAGTTAGAGTCTCCAAGTTTTCTAATTCAGTGGTTGTAAGTGTGAGTTAAATTTTCACTTACAACCACTGAAGTTAAAATCTTTTTAACTGAACTGAAGTTAAAAAGGTGTGGTAGATTCAAGAGCAATGTTAGGCAATTCTACTTTACGGAGAGGGTGGTGGATGCCTGGAATGCGCTCCCGAGAGAGGTGGTGGAGAGGAAAACAGTGACTGAGTTCAAAGAAGCGTGGGATGAACACAGAGGATCTAGAATCAGAAAATAATATTAAATATTGAACTAAGGCCAGTACTGGGCAGACTTGCATGGTCTGAGTCTGTATATGGCCGTTTGGGGGAGGATGGGCTGGAGAGGGCTTCAACAGCTGGAAGGGTGTAGATGGGCTGGAGTAGGTTATGATGGAGATTTCGGCAGTTGGAACCCAAGCACAGTACCGGGTAGAACTTTGGATTCTTGCCCAGAAATAGCTAAGAAGAAAAAATTAAACAAATTTAAATTGAATCAGGTTGGGCAGACTGGATGGACCATTCGGGTCTTTATCTGCCGTCATCTACTATGCTACTATGCTATGCTACTATTCCTGTAGCTCCCTTCTCCTTTGCAAAGCAAGCAAAGATATCCTGTGGTCTTGCTTCACTTTGGGGACCCAGACTTCAGTGTGCGAGGTCAAGCTTAACAATCATTGACTCTGTGACCAAATTATCAGTGGTCTCATTCTGAAGAACATAGACACAGATCTCCTGAACCACTTTCTCACAATTAGCATATAGATCAGACTCCAGAATACTTTTAAATCTTAAATCACTTCACCTTGAGTGGTTCTCCAAATCTTTAATCGCACCACGCAACTCTTGTCATTCCAAGTTGCTCTGCTTTTGAGCAGTTTGTTGGGAGACAAGATAAGAATCAGCAGTATATGTGATCTTCAGTCTTTTTGACTCTAGACTCTCATGTCCCGCAATTATTTTTCAGGTCATTAAGCATGTATTGCATGTCTGAGCTCACTTTTGCAATGTCTGATTTCAGTTCTTTAAGCCATCCAGCAGTGTCTGTTCAGGAGATTTCAGTTATTGATTGCAGTCTCTCTATAAACCTCCTTCTTTGATTTGGAGTGCGCCAGGGCCTTCTTGCCCACTTGATCAGAGGTGTTAATGAACTTTGTGGGGGTCCAAAGATCTTTACTGCTAGCAGTATATTTGAATTTATCCAGCTGTTCCTGATTGGTCATACGTGTCCTTTACAGAGTGGTATGTTTTATAAACAATTGAAGCTTGCTAAATTAGAGTGAAAAAGCAACTTTATCACTTTGCTTAGTTTTGTTTTATGTTAGTTTCCCTATCGTCTGTATTTCTTTCCATTCTTTTGATTTAAATAATATTGCAACTATGCAGTATTATCAAGAATTAAATAAACAAAGAAGCATAAACACAGAACTCACTCCCTAAACCACTTTGCCTCTAAGGTTGCCAACTTTTTGACAAAGAAAAACCCATCATCTGCTCCACTTTATATCCTTCCCCCTTGTCCCACCCCAAGACCTTTGCCACAAGAACTATTGCATTCTTTCCCAACCCACTCCTCTACAACCAACCATCCCCAGTGGCATACCAAGGGGGGGGAGGTCCGCCCAAGGTGCAGCCTTAGTGGGGGTGCACAACCGGCCAGATCTGGAAAATCCTGGGCTGCAATGGCGACGGCACTCAGCGGCATTGGCGACGGCACTCAGCGGCATCAGCACCCCCCCTTCCGCGATGGCACTCAGTGGCATCAGTGCCACCCCCCCGCGACGTAACTCAAGTTCGGCCTCCTTCTCCCAGCATCAACAGAACTTTAGATCGGCAACAGGTGCTCAGTGAAAAGCTTCCCCTGACTCAGCTTCCTGTTTTCGCCAAGGCAGTTCAGTCAGAGGGAAGCTTTTGACTGAGCACCTGTTGCCGATCTGAAGTTCTGTTGATGCCGGGAGGAGGCTGAACTTGAGTGCTGTCATGGGGGGGGAGAGGGGGGCGCCAATGCCGCTGAGTGCCGTCACGGAGGGGGGGCCTTGCCGATCTTGTTGCCAAAATCAGAAAGGTGAGGAAGGGAGAAAGATGGGCCTGTGGTGGATGGAGAGATTGAGAGAAGGGGACAGATGATGGAAGTGGGGATAGAGAAGAGGGCAGATGATGGAACTGGAGAGAAGGGGGATAGAGAAGAAGGCAGATGATGGAAGTGGGGGAAAGAGAGAGAAGGGGCAGATGATGGAAGTGGAGAGAAGGGGGAGAGAGAAGAGGGCAGATGATGGAAGTGGGGGAAAGAGAGAGATGGGGCAGATGATGGAAGTGGGGAGAAGGGGCAGATGATGGAAATGGGGACAGAGAAGAGGGCAGATGATGGAAGTGGGGGAAAGAGAGAGAAGGGGCAGATGATGGAAGTGGAGAGAAGGGGGAGAGAGAAGAGGGCAGATGATGGAAGTGGGGGGAAAGAGAGAGAAGGGGCAGATGATGGAAGTGGGGAGAGAGAAGGGGCAGATGATGGAAGTAGAGAGAATGGGGAGAGAGAAGAGGGCAGATGATGGAAGTGGGGGGAAAGAGAGAGAAGGGGCAGATGATGGAAGCGGGGAGAGAGAAGAGGGCAGATGATGGAAGTGGGGAGAAGGGAGAGCAAATGCTGAATGGAAGTGGAGAAAGAGAACATATACTGGATGGAAGGAGGGATAAAGAAAAAGGACATATGCTGGATGGGGGAAGAAGATAGAGTTAGTGAGATAGTGGAGGGGTGAAGGAAAGGGGTGGCATGCTGTGGGTAGACATAGTGAAAAGAGGGAATTTGAGGACTGCATAGTAAGAACGAATTTAATTTAGACGGACGCTGAAAATAAAGAAGGAAGAGGAAGAGAGAGAGGAGAGAGATGCCAGAGAACGGGGAAGGAGACAGAGATATCAGATCTGAGCGGAGGAAATGAGAAGAGAGAGATGCTAAAAACCACAGGGGGAAGGGAAAGAGAGATGAAAGGAGAAAGATGCCAGACTATGAGGGAACAGAGGGAAGATGATAGATGCCAGACCAAAGGGGGGGGGGTCTAGAGGAGAGATGGCAGAGGGAGACAGTTTCTGGAAGGGGCAGACAGTGAATGGAACGGGCAGATGCTGGTTTGAAGAGACAGGGCAGACGCTAGAAGGAAAAGAGTAAAAAGAAGATAAAAGCAGAAACCAGAGACAACAAAAGGTAGAAAAAAATCATTTTATTTCTATTTTGTCATTAGAATATATCAGATTTGAAATATGTATCCTGCTAGAGACATAACTGGGGACTGCAAAGCCCAGGCAGTGCTTCTTTAGCTTCCAGGTGGCTTAAGGCTCTCTCGGACCAGGAGGCATTCCCCTTACACTATTTCTGTCATGTGTGACTGCAGTATTCTGTTAGCATGATATTTCTGTATAGCATTCTATAATAATTTGGCTTGTTCAGTTTTCTTGATAGTAGAGGGGATATATGTGAAGGGAAGGGGAGACAGGGGTTTTGTTGGTCCTTGCTCTGTATATTTATATTTATAAAATGACAATTATACAGAATATTGTTTCTTTTTATACTTTAATAAAATATGTTCAATATAAAATCATAACTGAGACTTATGCGGATGGGATCAGATGGTTTGCGGGGACTGAGCTTGCGGAGACGGGGCGAAAATGTGTTTTTTAAATTTCAGTCTTAGTAGTTTGCCGGTCCACAAAATCATTTTTTTATTTCTGCCGGTCCATGGGTGTGAAAAGGTTGAAAAACACTGCTCTAGAGCAGAGTCGGCAGCTGCGCTGAGGTGCAGGAAGGTCCCCCGATGACTCATCTGCCGGCTTTTTTCCGGAAGAAGTAAGTTATGTCAGAGGGGGTGGACCCATCAGACGCAGTCATCGCGGGTCCTTGCCGAAAGTCCCTGCGTCTGCCGGGTCATCCCCTCCAACGTAACTTCTTTCGGAGCAAAGCCTGGAGTCATCGTGGGATCTTCCAGCATGTGGCTGCCGACTCTGCTCCAGAGCTGGTACGTCAGAGTGGGGTGGACCTGCAGCTGGCAGCTACAGTCATCGCGAGAAAGGAGCAGGACTGCTGAAATGAAAGAGTGGTGCAGGGAGAGAAAGGGGGCAGGGTGGAATGGAAGGGTGGTGCTGATGGAATTGATGTACAGGGAAAGGGGAGAGAGACATAAAGGGGGAAGGATACTGGATGGAATTGGATTTGAGGGAAAGAAAGGGGGCAGATGCTGATTGAAGAGGGGTGGATGGAGAGAGAAAGGGCAGACATTAGATGGTAGTGTGGCAGGTAGAGGGGGAGTCTATGCTGGATGGAAGTGCAGATGGGAGAGATAAGGGAGCAAATGCAGGAAGGAAATGGGAGGAGAGAAAGAGGGGAGCACACGATGGAAGTGGACAGAGAGAGGAGAAGGTACTAGATGGAAGGGATAGAGAAAGAGGGCACATGATGGGGGAAAAGGATTGAGTTAGGGAAATACTGGAGGGGGTGAGGGGAAGAGGTGGCGAGCTGTAGGTAGATAGTAAAAAAGGAAATTGATGAAAGGGTAGAAAGAACATAATCTAGACAGATGCAGAAAAGGAAAATTAGGGAAGAAAAGGATTGCAGAAGAGAGGTGTGTGAGAGGGAAGGAGAGGAGAGAGATGCCAGACCAATGAGGTGAAAGGAGAGATGGAAGGGGGAAGCATACAGTTTCTAGAAGGGGCATAGAAGGAGAGAAGATGCCATATAGGGGCAAAGAGATGGCAGACATTGGATGGAAGGAAAAGAGTAACAAGAAGATGAGGAAAGCAGAAACCAGAGAAGACAAAGTTAGAAAAAAAATTTCTATTTATTTATTGCTTTAGGAGACATGTGTCACTGTTTCTGTGGTGTTGCATTGTATGCAGAGTCCAGCTTTTTGCTCGTTCAATTTAACCTTTGTCTATGTATTTCTATTTTATCCCCCCTTTTACAAAACTGTGGAGCGTTTTTTAGCGTCAGCCGTGATGGTAGCAGCTCTGATGCTCAGAATTTTATGAGCGTCAGAGCTGTTACCACCGTAGCTAAAATCCACACTACAGTTTTGTAAAAGGGGGAGGGGTTAGTTTGTGATGACATATTCCATACTAGGCGAAGGTGTTTTCTGTGTTCGAAAGACATGGTTTTCTGTTAGGATTGACGTGTAGGATTGATCTCTACTAGTCTGGCTTGTTTAGTTTTACAATGGGTGTATTGATGTTGTACTGCTCACTGCATATGTAAGATGCTGCCTTTTCCTAGGTACTCATGTGTGACGTGTGGCTTTACTAAAAATCATGTTTTTCATACAGATGGGGGGGGGGCCAAAAAATGATGGGCTCCGGGTGTCAAATATGCTAGGTACGCCACTGACCATCCCCACCAAGGTTGCCATCTCATTTGAAAAACTGCCACATGGGCATATTACATTTGTTCTTTGATTATTTCACAAACTTTACATAAGACAGAGCTCCAGTAACCAAACCCTGCAAAAAATGAACACATTCTAGACCTATATAGAAAACCTACATTAATAAAGCAGAAGGTTTTTTTTTGTGGGGGGGGGGGGTTGGTGAGGGGGGGGTTGGTGAGGGGGGGGTGCAGGGTTTGGTTACTGAAGCTCTGTTTCTGTTACGTAAAGTCTGTGAAATAATCATGGAACATATGACATACTTCTTCTGAGATGGCAATCCTAGTACAGGTTGTAGAGGGGTGGAATGGGGGAAGGATGCAAATGACTTGGTATAGAACAAAGGAGGGGCAAGAAGTGGAGCATGGAGCAGGGCAGATGTTGGGTTTTTCTTTGTCCAAACAGTTGGCAACCCTAACTCTGGGTCCAGGAACACCCCCACCCCCCCCCCCACACACACACACTTCCAGTCCTGCATAAATACTGAGTCACTGGCAGTCATGAAGACAAGCTGTTACTTTCTGGTTACTGTAACCCAGCAAAGTTGCACCAGAGGAGGTGGGAAAGCCCCATGGCCCCCAGAAGCAGGACTGCTGGGGGTGGGGAATAGATACTGGACTTGCAGGAGAGAAAGAGAGAGAGATGCTGGATTATGGGGGCAGGTAGCCTGATGCCACAATTTAAAAAAAAAAAAAGTATTTTCTGTTGTCAGTTTTAAGGGTCTGCCTGCACTCAACCTGGCCACTGAAAAACCAGCCAGGTTCGCAGAATACTACTCCTACTCCTACTCCTCTCCCCTCATAACTCACCCATACCCACCTCCTCCCCAAAAACCTCCATATTACTTCACCACACCATCTCATTCACAAGTGACCCCTCTCTCACCTCATGATCCTCACTTCTCTTTCACAACTTACCTCCATTACCCCACACATCACTTCCCCTCATAGCTCACGTTATCCTCACCTCCCTGCCCCCCATTACTTACACCCTCCCCCTACCAACTCCTCTCCAAACTATATTATCCCCCCACCCCCACCCCTCAGCTCGCATCTCGACCCACTGCTTTCACATTCCCCCTCACCGCCCCCCACCCTCGAGCTCGTCTCCCACAGCACTTCCCCTCATCCCAATAACCTCTACACCACCTCTGCTCGCTCCCCCTTCTTTAATCTCCACAGCAGCTCCGGCTCGAGCCCGCGTCCTCATTTCGCTTCGCGTAGCTGCTGCCTCGTCTCCTGTCACGCAGCGCCCCTCCCCCCCCCCCACCCTCTTTTGCCGCCGCCGCCGCCGCCCGATTTAAGCTGTGGAATAGCCTGCAAAGGACCTGCCGGTGAGTGTGAGGTGGCGGCTCCCGGAGCTGGCTGCGGCTCTGTCGTAGAGGCGAGAGCCGGGCGCAGACTGCCAGGCCTGGGGGAGGCGGAATAGCTGTTACCGAGAGAGAGAAAGGGGGGTTCAGGGCCCGGGAGAGCGCGCGCGGCTTAGCGGGAGTCATCCTAGGACGGGGGGTATTGGGGAGACGCTGAGGTGGTTCGAGGGCTCTGAAGTTATGAGACGTCAGGGTTTAATGGGGGCAAGGCTGAACTGATTACTGGGGGTGAGTTGGAATTGGTTCCGGGGATCCTTTGCTTCTGGTGGGGGTCAGGGGTTTTGGGGATGAGGATCATATAACGGGTGATGCTGAGGTGATCAGAGGGATCTATGGTTAGGGGGGGTCAGTGGCTGTTTAATTGGGTTATATGGATGAGGCTGAGCTGGTTACACAGATTTATGGTCAGTGGAGTTTATTTGAATTGGTTCCAGGGATCAGTTGGTTTTGGGGCTCTATTTGGTAAGTTTGATATTATGTTTAGAAATTTTTATCCCTGTATAATTTTATTTTTGTATTTCAGATAGAATTCTTGAATAGGCGATTAAATCAAAATTTAATAAAACTTGACATTTGAGTAGGGTGATGTTGAGGTGGTTGAAGGGATCTGTGGTTATGGAGGTCAGTGGCTATTTGGGTTTTGGCCAGGTACTAGTCACGGGCTACTGGGCTTGATGGACCATTGGTCTGACCCAGTAAGGCTATTCTTATGATTATACAGATCTGTGGTTCTTGGGATTAGGCTAAACTGGTTCTATGGGTCTGTGATCACTAGGGTGAAGCTAAGCTGGTTGCATGGGTCTGCTCAGGCATCAGTTTATGTAAGGGTGAGGCTGAAATGGTTCTAGGTTTATAGCTATGAGGGGATCAGTGGTTAAGATTACTGGGCTACAGCTGCCCCTTGTGACCTTGGGCAAGTCACTTAACCCTCTATTGCCTTAGGTATAAATTTATATTATAAGCCTAATCAGAGACAAAAAAACATACCTAATGTACCTGACCGTAACTCATCTTGAGCTAGTACTGATAAGGTGTGAGCTAAATTTAAATAAATACATTTTTGGGATGAAGTTATATGCCAGTGATTATAGGGAATTTGTAGTTATTGGGGGTCATGACTGAGATTATTATGGTGGCTCATTGATTAGTGGTGAAATGCTGGTTTGGGGAGGGGGGTAAGTGGCTATTGGTTTGCTGCCGAGCTGGTTATGGGTTTCAATGGTTATAGGGGGGTCAGATGTTACAGGGATCAGATTGAATTGGTTATATGGAATTTAATTATGGGGTATCCATAGTTTTAGGGGTGAGATTGATTTGGTTATGGGGGATCGGTAGGTAGAGGGATCTGTGGTTATGGGAATTCAGTGTTATTGCTTAAATGGGTCTGTGGTTATGTGGAGTTATTGGGGTGGAGGTTGAACTGGTTGGAAGGGACTATGGTTAATGGACTTAGAGTTAGCTGGTTGTAGAAATGTTAGTGGTTACTGCTTTTAAACTGAAGGAAGAAGGGGTCACCTTTGAAAGCTAATCATAAACTACATTAAGTTAGTCCAATAAAAAAGGTATTATTTATTTTTAGGTTTTTTTTTTTCTATTTATTACCTTGCTTTTAGACTGAGATGGTTATTGGGGAAGGGCTATGATGGTTATGCAGGAGTCAGTAGTTTTGGGGTGTGGTTTAGTTGGATGGAGGGGTCAGTATTGGGGTGATGCTGAGATTGGAGAGTTCTGTAGTCATGGAGGAGTTATTAGAGTGAAGCAATACTGGTTATAATGGGAGACTGTGATTACTGGCAAGATGTTGCAGTGGTGGTGGTGGTGGTGGTGATCAGTGATTACTGAGATGAGGTTGAGATGGGATTTGATAGTATTTGTACTAGAGTTCTGAAAGGATTTGGATAGGAAAATGCAGACCAACTAATGTTGATCGGTAACCTATTATTACCAATGTATTTGAAGGCTGAAGGATAGCCAAGGAAAATATTGGATTTGAGTTTGATGTTGCTGCCTGTTAAAATGATAGAAACTGCTGTTAAGGGCAGAAGTTCTAGACATATGGATAAGAATGGCTTAGGGTCCTTTTACTAAGGTGCGGTAGCCGTTTTAGCGCACGCTAAACGCTAACATGTGCAAATGCATCCATTATATCCTTTGGACGTGTTGGCGCGCGTTAGCATTTAGCACACGCTAAATCGGCTACTGCACCTTAGTATAAATGTCTAACCACCCTCGTTTCAAATGCACCCTCCTACCAAACCTTCAGGAAATCAATTAAAACCTATCTCTTTGATAAATTTCTCTGACTCCCTCCCTGCCTTGTATCCCCTGCCTTGTATCTCTGATATGCCTCCGGATATACCTGACTACCCTCAACTTGCTAAGCTAATCTGAATGTCTTGTATGTATCATTGCTGTCTGTATTCAGTCTCTTCCTCTGTAAACCACTCTGAACTGTTGTGGTATTGCGGTATACAAAAATAAAGTTGTTATTATTATTATTATTATTAAAAGGATTAGTTAATGAGGAGAAGCCAGCATGGAATTTAGTGATTTTCATAATTTAAAACATTTTATTTATGTAGATTTGGCTCAGGCCTTTTCATTGGTAGCTCAGGGATGATACATTTGGGTACAGTAGGTGCTTCCCTATCTCTGGAAGGTATATAGTTTGTACATGAGGCAACAGCAGGTAAAAGGACCTACCCAAGATCACAAGACTCATTAGTGGGGTTTGAATTCTGGCTTCCCCAGTTTCCACTTTGCTTCCCTTTCTCTTACAACTAGACAACTCCTTTACTTCACTTGACTAATCATAATTCTTTGAAGGCATAATAGACATACTATATAGATAAAGGTGAAACAGTCAGTATTATGTATCTAGATTTTCAGGAAGTACATAAGAACATAAGAGTTTCCATATTGAGATAGACCAAAGGTCCATCGAGCTCAGTTTTCTGTTTCCAACAGTGGACAATCCAGGTTATAAGTACCTGGCAAGATCCCAAGTAGTAAAGCAGATTTTATGAAAAATACACAAAGTTTTACTTAAACAAAGTTTAGGGGTCACCTCACCTCACTGTTTTTTTTAAACTGCCGCTATGCTATTGTAATTCTTGTGCACTCGACAAATACGGTCTTTGACATAAGAGCCACCTTTGATACAGAAGGAAATTTCTTTCAGTGGTTGGCCACTAGCTGAAGAACAAATTGTTTTGTTCTTCATCTTTTGCCAAAGTATCATTGCATTTTTTCAATGAGGCTTAACCCTTGTTCTGCTTCAACAGTCAGTATGGATGCCTGATTCCTAAGTTCCTTGAAAATAAGTAGTGGATTTCCCTAAGTCCATCTTAATAATGGCTTATGGACTTCTGTTTTAGAAAATTATCCAAACCTTTTTTAAACCCTGCTAAGCTAATTGTTTTTACCACATTCGCTGGCAATGAATTCCAGAGTTTAATTACCCCGTTGAGTGAAGAAATATTTTCTCCTATTTGTTTTACATTTACTACTTCATAGCTTCATCAGAAGCCTCCTAATCTAGTATTTTTACAAAAAGTAAACAAGTGATTCACATCTACCTGTTCCACTCCACTCAGTATTTTATAGACCTCTGTCATATCTCCCCTGAGCTGTCTCCTCTCCAAGCTGAAGAACCCTAGCCACTTTAGCCTTTCCTCACAGGGAAGTTGTCCCATCCCTTTTATAATTTTCATTACCCATCTCTTTACCTTTTCTAATTACGCTTTATGTTTTTTGAGATGGGGGAGATCAGAATTACATGGAGTGATACAAGGTCATTATAACATTCTCATCTTTGTTTTCCATTCTTCCCTGATAATTCCTAACATTCTATTTGCTTTCTTAGCTGCTGCCGCACACTGAGCTTCTGGGTTCAACATATCCTCAACAATAACACTTAGATCCTTTTCCTGGTGGCAGCTCCTAACATGGAACCCTGCATCATGTAGCTATAGTTTGGGTTACTCTTTCCCACATGCATCACTTTTCACTTGCTCACATTAAACATCATCTGACATTTTGATTCCCAGTCTCACAAGGTCCACTTGCAGTTTTTCACAATCCTCTTGCGATTTAACAACTTTGTATCATCAGCAATGTCCTATTATGGATTAAGAACTGGTTAAAAGATAGAAAACAGACAGTAGGCTTAAATGCTCAGTATTGTCAATGGAGAAGGGTTATAATAATGGAGCTGTTAATATGTTATCTGTGATCTAGAGATGGAAATGACTAGTGAGATAATTAAATTTACCTCCTATCTTATGACTTTCTAGTTTGAATGAGAACATAAGACCATAAGAATTGCCACTGCTGAGTCAGACCAGTGGTCCATCATGCCAGCAGTCTGCTCACGCGGCGGCCCTCTGGTCTAAGACCAGCACCCTAACTGAGACTAGGCCTAACAGTCGCACGTTCTTGTTCAGCAGAAACTTGTCTAACTTTGTCTTGAATCCTTGGAGGGTGTTTTCCCCTATAACAGCCTATGGAAGAGTGTTCCAGCTTTCTACCACTCTCTGGGTGAAGAAGAACTTCCTTACGTTTGTACGGAATCTATTCCCTTTCAACTTTAGAGAGTGCCCTCTTGTTCTCCCTACCTTGGAGAGGGTGAACAACCTGTCCTTATCTACTAAGTCTATCCCCTTCAGTACCTTGAATGTTTCGATCATGTCCCCTCTCAATCTCCTCTGTTCGAGGGAGAAGAGGCCCAGTTTCTCTAATCTTTCGCTGTACGGCAGCTCCTCCAGCCCCTTAACCATCTTAGTCGCTCTTCTCTGGACTCTTTCAAGTAGTACCATGTCCTTCTTCATGTACGGTGACCAGTGCTGGACGCAGTACTCCAGGTGAGGGCGTACCTGGCCCGGTACAGCGGCATGATAACCTTCTCTGATCTGTTTGTGATCCCCTTCCTTAGCAAAGCAGCATATGAATCCAGAGACCAATGGGATACCTCACATCTACCAGCAGGTGGAGATAGAGACACTGATTAACAGGTGTACTTATTTGCTGGCACTCCTCCTGTCTCATCAGTATTCTCTATCTCCAAGCAGGTGGAAGTCGCTATTCAACTAGCTCCTGGATTCTGGCTGTGACTGGAACTTTATTGCCTCCTGTTGAGGTTTTCTCTTCAGTGAGACTGCCATGCTGTTTCTCCTGTTGAGATTTTTCTCTTCAGTGAGACAGGGGTGTTCGGCTAAATGGTGCCGGCTTTGGAGGTTACACTTGGGCCCCCCCTTGTCCCTGCCTCACCCTCCCTCCAATGATAGAGGGTTTAATTTGGTCTCTAATTTTTTCTTCTTTCCCTTTCAAAAAAAAAAAAAAAAGGGGAGACCGCATTTGGTAGGTATGATTCTGCCCTGTCTTTGGGGCTCAGCCAGGGTCTTCCGGCTCTGCAAGCCCTGTCCACCAGGTTGTGAGTATTTCTTTTTATGTTACTTCGGGGGGTTATAATTTCTGGAAGCTGCGGGTTTTGTTGGTGATCTTATGTTTGGTGTGGTCACGGGGCTCAACCAGGGGATGATTGATTTCTCAGCGGCTCCGCGTTGTTTAATTTCGATGTAACTGGTCGATGGAGAGCTCCCTGCGGTTGCTAGGGAATGTACGTTTGTATAGGCGATCTAGTTTATTTTGAATATTTTTGGGCTCAGTTAAAAAAAAAAATAAAAAAATAAATAAATAAATAAATAGGGCCGGTGCCTTCCCGCGCGCGGAAGGTGCGAGCTTGTCTTCTTGCGTGGGCGGGGATCTATCCTGATGGTTATGGCCTGGTCACTTATGCGGCTGTTTGCACGGCGTATCCTGCAGCTGTGTTTAATTGCACTACGGGTGACTGTTTATGGAGCCGGTGCCTTTCGGAGGTCCGGACGCCCGCGCTTGTGCTCCGACGCTATACTGATTAAATGGCGGGAGCACCACGGCGTCTTTGTTGTCTGTTTTGACATCTCTCCTCTCGCTGCGCTTTCTGTGAGCTCCCAATTGCTGGACATGGCCGCTTCTGCGAGTTGCAGTTGCCAGTAGTGCGGCCATAGACTCTCTCCCGAGGCTGTGGTTTGGGCCTATTTGTTTTTTCGCGGGCAGGGCTAGGTTGTCTTATTTCAGGAGTGATGTAAGGCCCTGTGGTTGACTGGCTTCTATGCAGTCTTATGAGGCTACCATCTTATCCTGCCGTAGGGGGCTGTACACCCTGTTTTGCCAGGTTGTTTGAGGGTTCATTTCACCTTGCAGGGACTCTCAGTAGGAGACATCAGGGCTATATGTCAGTTGAATATTCCCTGACGTTTTTTCTTTTGGAATAGGTGTCTTATCTTTCAGACATCGGGTCTGTATACTTTTCCTAAGGGCACTCTTTCTTGGTTTCCGAGGAGGACTGGACTTCGGATTTCCATGCTTATCGTGCTAGTTTCTCCTGTCACCATTTTATCATGGCACATACTAGATAGGCCCCCCGACCAGACAAGACGGACTGTACAGCTCCTTTTTAACCAGGAGCCGGTTAACTATTCTTTCAAACCCGCGGAGGACGCGAGCTAGGTGGCTGTTAGCCTCATCCCTGAAGCTCTCATTAGCAATGTGAGCTTTGTCTGATACCTATAAGGATGCTGTTGTTTTCCACGGGGCGGTAGATGCAGCCTCTTGATTAAGTCTAGTGCGTTTTTCACTTTAACGGACACTTGTTTGTCCTAGGAGACTCTTCTTACAGATCCGGCAGTCTCATCCTAACATTCCCTGACCTTCTGCACTTCATTCTGAGGTGATCTTGACTTCTTCCAATGTCTCTTCAGGCTTTCTCATGAGGGAGAAGACGCTGTACTGTCAGGTCGGGGGGGGGTGTAGGTTTTTCAGGATGATTGCATCTTTGCATCCTCCTCAGGTTACCAGTTCGTTCTGGGAGTCTCTATGTTTTGTGTTTCCCTTTTCAGTGTTCCTGGTCCTCAGGGCAGTTCTTGTAATTCTTCGGGAATTAAGGGACGTTTTTCCACTTCCTGCGTGGGGCCCGAGATGGGGGCATTGGGCAGGCTCAATCCGGTCTGCTGAATTAGTTTCTCGGGGTTACACATTTCTGCATACAACCTGGGAATATTTTTACATTTTCTCGATGGACTCCAAATGGGCGCTTGGGATGCCTGCCTCTCTTGGAGCGGCGCTTTCGGTTTTGGCACATGCCATTTCGCCTACCTAAGGCTTCACGAACGTTTTAGGTGATGTGGGCGGTGGTTCCATTTTGGCAATGCCAGGCGATTAATTTAGTGTTTTCTTGACCGCCTACTTGATTCGGACGACTTCCAGTCGGGCCATTTGACGGAAAGAAAAAGGGTGGTATCTTTCCCTCATTTCTTTACCCGTGCATCTTCGAATTTGCACAGCGCTTGTTTTCTCCGGTACTATTCATAGGTTTTTTCCTTTCTGGGGCGCTTCTTCACGTTTGAACCACTCCAGAGTTCCTTTTTGACACAAGTGTATTGCCAAGGGCTTAGCGTTCAATTCCCTTCCACTTCTGGAGCCTTTCTTGGCTTGTTACAAGGACTGGGTAGGTTGCTCTTCGTTTCCTTCTCAGCTTTATGTAGTTCAGTCCCTAAACAGAGTGCGGTATGTTCAGGCACCTCATGGAGAGCAAGATTTGGAGTACATTCCTCACGTATGTCTTTGCAGGTTTCCGAAGGTTTTATTTCCTCCGTGTCTTTTGGGGATTCCAAAGGGCTGTGCCGTTGAACAGGGTGTTCTTGTGGCCATGGCTTCAGCTCTGCAATCTTCTATGTGGCAGGCCTTGTTCAACGGGTATTCCTATGTCGGATTTCCAAAATAGGGGATATCAGTTTGGCTGGTACCACTATTTCTTTCTGGAAGGGTGTCATCGTTTCTTTTCTGTCAGGCTCGCTTGTTTCCTTCCTTCTTCCTGGGAGGGGATATTGGGAGCAGTGCTTTTATTCAATACAATTTTTGATACGTATGCCGAGTTCTCCGCGAGCTCGGTTCTATCAACTGTTAGTTGTTTAGATCTCCTTTGGATATTCTTCAAGGGCCGCCTCATGCGTATGGCGGTGTCCGATGCCTACTTCGCTCATTGGGTCCAGGAGGACATTCTTTATGCTTGCCTACTGGCGGGGAGCGGGTGGCGATTGAACTTCATGACCATTCCGCTGGAGCGATAGCTGCTTCGTGGGCTCGGCCCAGAGGTTTTGTGCCTTGGAGGAGATTTGTCTCAAGGTTAACTGGTCTTCCGAGAGTACCTTCTCTCCGCGGCTCTGCATGGATGTGCGGGCACATGCGATAGGGGTTTTTTGATGCTTCGGTCGTTGCGAAGGCGACGTTTGCTTCCAACCCAGATTAAGGATTGCTTTGCTACATCCCATTGGTCTCTGGATTCATATGCTGCTTTGCTAAGGAATGTAAAATTATGTCTTACCTGTTAATTTTCTTTCCTTTAGAAGCAGCAGATGAATCCAGAGCCCCACCCTTTCTGGTATTTGGTTGTCGGTTTTTTCGGGTGCGACTTTTAGTGATTGGGTGTTCTTAATGATGGTATTCTGTATCATTGCTGGTTGCGATGTGTTCTGGGAAAGAAGTTTTTTACATGCTATACCTATTGATGGTTAAATATGCTTGGGCAAGGAGCTATACTGATGAGACAGGAGGAGTGCCAGCAAATAAGTACACCTGTTAATCAGTGTCTCTATCTCCACCTGCTGGTAGATGTGAGGTATCCCATTGGCTCCTGGATTCATCTGCTGCTTCTAAAGGAAAGAAAATTAACAGGTAAGACATAATTTTACATTCTTTATCATTCCTAGCATTCTGTTTGCCCTTTTTGCTGCCGCCGCACATTGTGTGGGCGGCTTCATCGACTTGTCGATCAGAACTCCCAAGTCCCTTTCCTGGGAAGTCTCTCCAAGTACCGCCCCGGACATCCTGTATTCGTGCATGAGATTTTTGTTACCGACATGCATCACTTTATACTTATCCACGTTGAACCTCAACTGCCATGTCGATGCCCATTCCTCGAGCTTGATTATGTCATGTTGCAGATTTTCGCAATCCCCCTGCGTCTTTACTACTCTGAATAACTTCGTATCATCCGCAAATTTAATCACCTCGCTCGTCGTACCTATGTCCAGATCATTTATAAAGATGTTAAAGAGCACGGGTCCAAGCACCGAGCCCTGCAGCACCCCACTGGTGACGCTCTTCCAGTCCGAGTATTGTCCATTTAGCCCCACTCTCTGTTTCCTATGCTCCAGCCAGTTTTTAATCCACATGAGTATTTCACCCTGGCTTGCAATTTTCCGAAGTAGTCGTTCATGCAGAACCTTGTCAAACGCATTTTGAAAATCCAGATATACAATGTTGACCAGATCGCCCTTGTCTATCTGTCTGTTTGCTCTCTCAAAGAAGTGCAGCAAGTTCGTCAAACACGATCTGCCTTTGCTAAAACCATGCTGACTGGTCCTCATCAGCCCGTGTCAGTCAAGGTGATCAATGATGCTGTCCTTTATCAGTGACTCTACCATCTTTCCCGGTCCCGAGGTCAGACTCACCGGTCTGTAGTTCCCCGGGTCTCCCCTTGAACCTTTCTTGAAGATTGGTGTAACATTTGCCACCTTCCAGTCTTCTGGAAGATTGGCTATTAGTTGAAGCAGTTCAGCTATGGTCCCTTTCAGTTCTTTGATGACCCTCGGATGGATGCCATCTGGTCCCGGGGATTTATCGCTCTTAAGCCTATCAATATGCCTACATACCTCCTCTAGACTGACCGTCAATCCTGTCAGCTTTCCGTCTTCATTTCCATCATATAGCCTGATAGGTTCCGGTATGCTGTGTACATCTTCTTCGGTAAATACAGATGTAAAAAATGTGTTCAGTTTGTCAGCGATTGCTTTGTCAAATACCTTTTGAAAATCTGGATACATAATATTGATCAGCTCACCTTTATCCACATGTTTATTCGCTCCTTTGAAGAAATTTAGTAGATTGATGGGTGAGGCAACATTTCCCTTGACTATATCTATGGTGGCTTTGTCTTATTAATCCATGCTTATATGCTCAGTGATTTCATTCTTGATAATAGTCTCTACCATTTTGCCAGCACTGATGGACTCACTGGTTTATTGATGTTGGACTCTGGTAAATTTTTAAAAAATCATGTTTGTCACCTTCCAATCTTCCAGTACCATGCTGAATTTTAAAGATTAACTACAAATTGGTAACAGTAGCTCTGCAAGTTCATTTTTCAGTTCAATCAGTAGTTTGGGATGTATACAGTTCAGTCCAGGTGATTTGCTACTGTTCAATTTGTCAAATTGGCTTATTACATCTTACAGTGTTACAGAGATTTGTTATAGTTTCTCTGATTCATCAGCATTGACTACCATTTCTAGCACCAGTAATTCCCCCATATCTTCCTCGAAGAAGACCGAAGCAAAGAATTCATTTAATTTCTCTGCTATGGCCTTGTCTTCCCCATAGGAGCCAACTTTTGAAAATGATTGGGGATGCTGAATTCAGAGCTTACAACATATTATCCCTCATTCAGCAAAGAAAAACAAAATAATGGTAGTGAATGACCATTAGAGTGGTCCAAAAAAATTGACACATTTCATTTGTCCACAAGGCTTATTTTATTCCTTTATATAAAATGAAAAACACACAAAGTTTTACTTAAACAAAGTTTAGGGGTCGCCCCACCTTTTAAAACTGCCGCTAAGCTATTGTAATTCTTGTGCACTCGACAAACACGGTCTATGACATAAGAGCCGTCTTTGATGCAGAAGGAAACTACTTTCAGTGATTGGCCACTAGCTAAAGAACAAATTGCTTTTGTTCTTCATCTTTTGCCAAAGTATCATTGTATTTTTCATTGAGGCTTATCCCTCGTTCTGCTTCAACAGTCATTATGGATGCCTGATTCCAAAGTTCCTTGAAAACTGGATCGCAAGTCCACTCTGTGGGCTTTTTTTTCAGGAATATTTTGCTTTTGTTGATCCTCCTTCAATCAAGAGATAAAAAATGACTGTGTGTGTTACAAGACTTTCAAAAGTCACAGGTTCCGTTTCATTTGTACACATGAGATGATGTAGAATGTCTGGCAACGCTGTAAGTTGTGCACTATTCGTAGCTTTGCTTCTGGTGAGATTCTGTCATAAAAAAGGCAAGTACTGATAGGTGCTCAGACAGAAACTATGGCTGTCTGGAAATGGCTGTGAGTGCCTTGTTTGCAACAGTTTTATTCGGATATGTGTTGAGAGTAGACAGCAGTTCAACGTCATTGTATGGAGCCCTAATTTCCATTGGCACTTCATTACACTGTTACATTCAATGTTCAATATTCACATGAATCACGCTGTGAAAAACGCCACCACTTGTCAACTGCTACTGTTTTCGTCATATGCAGTTGACAAGTGGTGGTGTTTTTTCACAGCGTGATTCATGTGAATTTGTATTGAACATTAAATGTGATCTTTTGACCTTTTTGTGAGACTCCTGATGCAGGCCTTTTTAGTCGAAACATGCGTATGTCGAGTCGATATATGGTGTATTGAAGAAATAAAGAATTGTGTATGATATCTTGAGTTCACCAGACTTTTTTGGACCTTTCCACTACTTTGAGTCTGAGTGTTGTGTTTGTGGTTTTGACTCTCCTGTGCTGTTCTACCTCAGTAACTGCTACAGAAAAATAGACAAATATAGTGCAAAATATAGACAGCAGACTTGTAAATTCTCAAAACTGACACATTTTGATCACTAAATTGAAAATAAAATAATGTTTCCTACCTTTGCTGCCTGTTGATCTTATTTTGATAATCATCTTTTCCCAGTCTCTGGTTTCACTCTGCTCTTAACTGTTTCCAGGGCCTTCTTATCCATTGGCTGTTTTTCACTGCTTCTTCACTTTCTGCCCTAAATTCATCTTTGGCATTAACTTTTACCATTCAACTTTTTTACATTTTCTGCTTTCTTCTCAAAATCTACTTTCCCATGTCTTACTTTCCCTTCCTACCTCTCTCACGGTCTGGCATCTTTCCTTCTCTTCCCCTTTCCATGTTCCAAAATCCCTCTCTTTCCCTCCCCCCAATGATCCGACATCTCTCGCCTTCCTTTCCCCCTTCCCACAGTATGGCATCTTTCTCCTTTCCTTCCTGCAGTTTGGCATATCTCCAGGGCAGGATTAATTCGTCGAGGGCCCCTAGGCACACAAGTACACTGGGCTCCCTGCCCCGCCCCACCCCACCCCTCCATGCACCCAGGCGGAAATAGGAAGCTGCGTCAGAGGGAAGCTTTGGGCAAGTATCACCACTTGCACAATTACAGTTCCTGTTGCCTTTCTTATCCGCTTTGCTTGCTTATCTTACTTTCCGTCGATGGGGGGGGCCTGCGTTGCCGATCGGGGTGGGGCCTGCGTTGCCAATCAGAGGGGGGGCCCGCGTTGCCGATCGATGCTGGAGGGGCCCATCGCCGTTTGGAAAAAATGTTGATGCCCTCCTTCATCGGGCCACCCTGTCCATTTTGGGCCCTAGGCACGTGCCTACTTGGCCTATTGGTTAATCCTGCCCTGCATATCTCTCTCTCCCCTCCTTCCTGCACTCTGGCATATCTCTCTTCTCTCCTTCCCTTCTCTGGTCTGGCATCTCTCTCTTCTTCCCTCCCCATTCCCCTTCCAGTGGTTTGACATCTCTCTCTCTTTCCTTCCATCATCCTTCTCAGAATCTGACATCTCTCCATTCCTTGTGTCATCTCTCTTCATCCCCAGTGTAACATTTCTCCCTCCATCCATTCTGCCCCCTGCAGTCCAACATCTCCCCTCCCTTCCTTCTTTCTGCCCCCTCCTTTCAGTCCTACATTGCTCCCTCCTATCCCTCCACCAGTCCAACATTTCTTTCTCTCTGCCAGTCCAGCAGCACCTCTCCCTCTCATCTCCCCTCACCAACCAGGTCCACCATCCCCCAGGTCCAGCAGCACCTCTCCCTTCCCTTCCCCCCTCCTGTCCAGCAGCACTTCTCCCTCTCATCTCTCCCCACCACCCAGGTCTAGTAGCATCTCTCTATCTCCCCCACAAGGTCCAACAGCACCTCTATCTCTCTCCCAGGTCCAGCAGCAGCACCCCTCCCTTCTCCTCCCCCAGGTCTCTTCCCGGTCTAGCAGCACCTATCCACCCCCCTACCCCCCAGAAGTAGCTCATTGTCTACGTTTACTTCCCTGCACAGCTGCCAACAGTGTTAGCGATTCCATCAAGCAGCCTCGGGACCTTTGCTAGGCTGGACCCACCTCCGAAGAAAGAGGAAGTTAGATCATCAGAGGCGGCCTGCCCTAACAAAGGCTCCGAGGCTGTCTGATGGAATCACTAACACTACTGGCAGCTATGTAGTGAAGCAGACACACAGTGAGCTGCTGCTAGTCTGGGGAGCAGGGGAGGAAAGCCCGCTGTCGCTGTGGAAGGAGGGTGGAACAAAACCAAAACCAAAAAACTTGTGGAGAGTTATCGATTACAGCTCACCAGCGCAGAGGTTATCGTTTTTATTTAATCCACAACCCTGCTTATAGGACCTATAGGGACCCCTGAAGGAGACAATAGTGTCAAAACACGGACCATGTTGGGTCCAATTGTTTCCAGTGGTTTAGGCCCTAGACATTTGTATGTGGATTGTTTATTTGGTCTAATAAAACTTTCATCGTGGACATCAACTCTCCACAAGTTTTTTGTCTCTCTTTGTGGAGAGATCAGGATCAACTTTCTTGTTGCTTTGAGGAGGGTGGGAGGCATATGATGGCAATGGCTGTAGCAGCAGCAGTGGCAGAACGAGGGTGGGAGACTTGCAACACCGCATACTCCTTGGGTACGTGTACCTTGTGTTGAGAACCTTTGATCTACAATACTTTTCTCTAACCAGTCCCTCAGCTCATCTACACCACACTCTTTTCCTTCAGATTTTTTTCAATTTCTTTTTCTTCCTCGCTTTCTTGTCCTCTTTTACCCCTCACTACTCCCTCTGCACTTTTTTAATTTTTTCTTCTTTTACACAGGCATAATTTGATGTTTTATATTTGGAGGTAGGAGTTTAATAACTTTTCCTTCCCCATTCCCTAAATCTTTTTAGCCTGTTTTGCTTCTCATTTCCCCTTGACCCAGACTTTATTTCCCTATACTCCCCAGTAAGCTCCAATTGACTTTTCCCTAACCAATTGCTCTTTGAGGCAGGTTTAGCTCAACCATCCCTTCACTGCTTCTCACTTTTCACTCTCCTCTACAGGTGAGACTTTCTTACCAAAGGTTTAACTCTTCTTCAATTTGTGACTCCCTATTGACCACAGGCATGGATTATTTCTCTGGCTCCAAGCACATTACTGTTTTCTGGGACTGCTTTCCCATCCCCTTTTGCACTGTATACGTTGGAGGAAAGGCGGAAGAGGGGAGATATGATAGAGATGTTTAAATATCTATGTGATGCAAATGCGCATGAGTTATTTGAAAGGAAGTTCTGGAATGAGAGGGCATAGGATGAAGTTAAGAGGTGATAGGCTTCGGAATAATCTAAGGAAATACTTTTTTACAGAAAAGGTGCTAGATGCATGGAACAGTCTCCCAGAGGAGGTGGTGGAGACAGATACTGTGTCTGAATTCAAGAAAGCCTGGGATAAGCACATGGGATCTTATAGAGAGGAAGAGATAATGGTTACTGTGGATGGGCAGACTGGATGGGCCATTTGGCCTTATCTGACATCATGTTTCTATGCAGCACTTCTCCTGGTACTCACAGATTTGGGGTGAATGAGATTCTTTGCCTTATGCTCACCCTGAGCTCTAAAACCCAGCAAGGATCACAGTTTGAAACCTCAGAAATTACGTGTTGAGTGGGAAAACATATTCCAGAAGCCCAGATCACAGAAGCATGTACTCATACTAAGCCACTATGTTTGAGCTGCCTGCATGATATTGCTCCAGTGGCCATGGAACAAGCATCCAGCTCAGTGAACCGAGTTGAGATCTAGGAGATGGCTGTAGAGTTTTATCAAGAGCCAAGAGGGGAACAAGGATTTAGCAGTTAAATAAGAGGAATGACAGGGAGCCTGTTGAATCTTAACATCATTCTTAAGGCTTTGGGAAAGCCCCTTTTGAGCCACTGATGGCAGCTACTCTTCTGGATCTGATAATCAAGACTGCCATTCTAATTGCCATTGTCTCAGCATTGATGTTTTTTTCAGTGTTTCAGGCTCTTTCATGGAGGGAACCCTTTCTCTGTATTCTGGGTGCAGGAGTTGTTCTCTGTACTGTACCTTCCTTTCTACAGAAGGTGGTTTCTACCTTCCAGGTCACCCAAGAGGTTTGTTTGCCTGCGTTTCCTTCCTCAGGTTCGGATTGACAGGATCAGATCTTGTGCAAGTTGGATGAAGGAGAGTCTTGCTCAACTATTTGTAGAGGACTAATGATTTCCGGCTGTCTGATCACTGTGTTCGGCTAGCATTCAATTCTTTGATAGCTCAATGGATTTGATTGTCCATTTTCCGAGTCTTACATAGCCCATGGCAAACAGCTGCTGGTTTCTCTTACAGCCCATTCAACCAGAAGATTTGCTGTGTCATGGGCGGAATCTTATGCGTTTCATCCAGATGAAATTTGCAGGGCGGCTACTTGGTCCTTTATACTTTTCCTGGTTTCACCGAGTTAATGTGGTGGCTTGTTTGGATGATGTTTTTTGGGACCTCGGTGTTGAGGGCAGGTTCTTCTGTCCCTCCCTAGCTGCTACCATTGCTTTAGTACATCACCTAGCATATAGAATCTGGAAGGGACCTAACAGAATGGAAGATTAACAGAAAGAAGATTATTGAAGGTAAAAACCTAGTCCCTGTGGTTTTCCATATGACCTACCCTCTCTTTGTATGCGTTGTTTAGAATAGCCTGCTTCTTTCTACCTCGATTATTCTCCTTGCAGGCTGTTCTTTCCTTCCTTCCGAAGGTTGTATCAGACTTCCACATCAACCAAGATGTTCATCTGCCTGCCTTTCACCCCACAGACTTGGGTAAGCAGGATAGGATTTTACAAAAACTGGATATGTGAAGAGTTTTACTACATTACCTGGAAAAGCCCAATGAATTTCACCAGTCCAGACTGGTGTCCAAGGCCTCTATAGTCAGATGGATTTGCATGGCCATTTTGTCGGCATACATTGCCTGTGGCAAACAGCCACCGGTTTCTCTTAGGGCGCACTCGACCCTGAGTGTCGCATCTTTATGGGCATAGTTTCAAGCAGTTCTTCCTGCAGAGATTTATAGAGCAGCTATCTGGTCTACTTTTCATACCATGGTGGCTCAAGAGGACGTCATCTTTGGATCCTCAGTCTTGCGGGCAGGCTCCTCTATCCCAACCTAGATGTCAGCCATTGCTTTGGTACATCACCTAAAGTACAAACTCCTGTGTAGATGTAACAGAATGAAAGATTAGGTTCTTACCTGGATAATCTTTTTCCTATTAATCTTCACAGGAATCTGTACAGCCCGCCCTCAGTATATCCTGTTTTGCCTGCTTTCTGCCTCTGATAAGGCTTGATAGCAGCCTCCCTGGAAGTTGTTCCCTGGGCCAGAGCACATATGCAGCCTCTCCAGGATGCTCTTCTGTCTCGGTGGTTGCAGCATTTTTGTGAGTTCAGTGGGTTTATTTTATGAAAAGATATTTTAAGATTTCACTTTGTGATATTTATTTCCTAGTTTTTATGTTTGTATTTTTGTAAACTGCCTAATTGTAGACAGTATATACATTTTTAAAATAAATAAATTTCTAGATTCCAGATCTGGAGTTCTTCTCCTATCAGCCAGATGACTAAGTATAAAGAAATCCTGTATGAGTGAATTGCTCAACCTCTGGCTCCTTTGATGTTAATGCTTGTTGCACACAGAGGTTGGTTCACTATTGTTGCTTTGTTATAAATTCCTGTTGACAATTGTTCTTTTTCTAAGTTGCAGAGCAGAATAGAAATGTATGATGTCTATGGGGAAGTTCCCCGTACCCCTCCTTCTTTGTATTCTATTCCAGTTGAGATCAATTGCTTTGGAACGAACTGAAGGGGACACTCCACTGGGAATGAGGGAGGTGCTGAAAGCTTTGATTGAAACACTTTTGCAAAACTGGTTTGTGGCAATGGATTGATCACCTAACATATGGACTCTGAAGATTAACAGAAAAAAGATTATCCAGGTAAGAACCTAATCTTTCATTCAAAGATATTCACTCCTTACACACACACAAACTCCAGAGCTGACATAGATTTTCACTCAATGGCCACATACCATTTCCTCACCAATTTCTTATGTTGCTTTAAACCCTCTGCCCTCCTGCTCACAATAACAGTCCTGGAGCTCTTAATGAGACATCTGCTATTAGGTGCAGCTTTCCCCAAGCTCCCTGCCTCTCATCTTTTTGATCTCCCTGCAGCTACCAGGCTCTGTGCATGACCCAGCCTCTGAGCAGCTCCCAGCATTTCCCTCCTCCCTCTCCCTGTAAGTGCTTTAAATTTTTTATTTTTTTCCTGTTACATAGCAATTCTTGTCTTGTATCCTTTAGACAAGGATGCATCCTCTCTTCTTTTCTTTTCAACCTCTGTGCAGATGTAATCAACCTTAGTGCAGAAGGAAGCTGGACTTAGATGACTCGAGTGTTGGGGTGAAAATAGGCAGAAAAACCATCAGCAATCTGAGATACACAGATGATACTACCCTACTGGCAGAGAGTGAGAAGGACCTCAAGAAGTTGATCCTGAAGCTTACAGAAGAAAGTGATAAGATGGGACTTTACTTGAACATCAAGAAGACCAAAATCATGACTACCGGCAACAAGAAAGTCCACATAAAGATCAACAATGAAGAAACAGAAGTGGTTGACAGCTTCATTTTCCTTGGGTCCCTCAATGATCACAGTAGTGGTTCAACAGCAGAGATCAAGCATCAATTAGCACTGAGGTGTGTAGCCATGGTGAGCATGGACCAAATATGGAAGTGCAAGGATGTCTCAGTCACTATCAAACAAAGACTGATCACTGACATTGTGTTCCCAATCACAACATATGGCTGCGAGACGCCTTTGAGCAGTGGTGCTGGAGAAGACTTCTACGAATCCCATGGACAGCTAGAATCACCAACAAAGATCTTCTTGATCATATAAACCCAGAGTTGTCCCTGGAAGGCAAGATTACGAGATAGAAACTGACCAATTTTGGACATGTGATAAGGGCAAATTTACTAGAAAAGGAGGTCAGTAGAATGGTCAGTAGTAAAAAGAAGCAGGGGAGACCAAAGACCTGTTGGCTGGATACCATCAAGAATGACACTGGAATGAAATCAAGCAATTGAAAGAAACTGTGGAAAACAGGGAAGCATGGTGAGGACTAACCTACAGAGTATCCAAGGGTCAGACACGACTGAGTAGTAGTTACATAACAATATAATACATTCCCACCCAATGATTCCTGGGCTTGCTTATTTGTGGGGAAGCAGCTGATAGATTCAAACCATGCCCTCCAAAATATGAGAATTATCTTTTCTTTGCTTGTTTTTCTTCCTAGGTTCACCTCTCCTGCCACTTCCATCCCTCTTTTCATCCCTCCAGCCTGATCCTTTTGTCTTTTCAGAACCCTTTTCTCAGCTTATCTCCCCTGTTATCCCCTTCCTCTTTGAACCCCACACAGTTCCTCTCCCTGACCTTATCTGTATTTCTCTTTCTTCAGCACATTCCTGACCCACTTATCTTTGTATTACAGCGCATGGCCCTCCCCCCTCCCCCCACACACACTTCAGCTCTGTTCTTCCCTTTACATTCCATATCTCTTCTTTCAGCCTCTTTTCCCCTCATAACCCATGTCTTCCAGCTCTCAATGCCTATGTCTTCTCTTTCCTTCCTCACTTCTTTTCCAGTGTTCTCTCAGCGCATCTCCCCTTCTCTATGGTAGATCAAAGGCAGGAAGCCTCTCTAGCCTACACTGCAACTCTTCTCTGTTCCTTGTTATTAGCCCATTGCTCAGATATTCCTTAGCCAGCCAATAAGCTGCAGAGAAGGCAAGACCAATAGTTTAGGAGACAACAACCTTCATTCCTGCTGTCCCCTGCAGTCTATTGGCTGGCTAAGGAATGTCTGACTAATGGTGTCTCCTAAGGTACTGGTCCTACTGCCTTTTCAGCTTATTGGCTAGCTAAGGAATTTCTGACCAATGGGTTGCAAGCAGATTTGGGAGCAGTAACTACAGATACACAGCCTTTCTTCCTGCTTACCCCTGCAGCTGTACATGCTGAAGATTTCAGTTCTGATGTCTGAGCAGTGCTGGAAAGAATATTGGGGGTGCTCTAACACCCACAGAGCTGGCACCTATGGTCTTCCTTCAGTCATCTAGTGGTCCAACTGATTCTTTCCCCCACCTTCAATAACGAGAAAGGGGGGAAAGGATTTTGGATTTAGCTTCCACATCTTTCAGTAGCTGAAGTTCAGTTACAGTAGGTATTTTCCTGTCCCCAGAGGACTAAGAGTCTGTACTTGAGGCAATGCTCTGAGGGCTTAGAATCTAAGGGAGTAATATTCAGCTGGTGGCAGTCAGTGTTTTATTAAATGCAGACCTTCGTTGGCTGAATTGTGCTTGGATATTTAGTGGGTCAGACTCCCTAGGTGTTGGCTGAGATAAGTACTACTTACTTTTAAACTATACACTATGACACTGAGAATGTTTAGTGTTAAGGAAATATTTATTTCTTTAAATTATTGAGATTTAAAAGAAAATACACATATATATATATATAAAAAATAACAAAAAACAATAGTGCAAAAACAAAAAATGACAGCCAATGATGAAGCACCACAATTTGCTTCCTGCTATAGAAAATATTACATGCGGTGGAGTGGTGGGGCTGAGGTGTCCTTTTTGAACTTATCATAAGTTATTAAAATCTTATATTGATCCAGACATACTTTTTGAACATTTATTGATAGTGCTTTTGGACTGGATAAAACATTTATTTAAACCACATTGCCATTGTTTAAGCGAGCTTCAAGTGAATATTTAGTGCCAGCACCTGTCCAGGTACTGGCACTAAATATTCAGGTATTGCTGATATTCAGTCTATTCAGCGGTGCTGCGGGGTTAACTTAGGACAGCCTTTTTGCTGTTCTGAGTTGGCTGGATCATTATCCAGGCCTCTCAGCTGAATATTGGTGGCTCCTGATTAATTTCTGACTTTGCTTAGACTCTGCTCCAGACTGCCCTGGTACTAACCATATACAGGTAGTGCCATGGCAGTCTGTCCACATTTTGAGCATCACTATCCACTTATGTTCTGCTGAAACACTGGGTTTGACCCCTTCAGGAGCCTCTCCTATTCTCTTTAAGTTGGACCTCAAGTTTGTACCTGAGGCAGTTTGCCTACGATCCCACTGCTGCTTCCTGAGTTTTGAAGTGGACTTCTCTGGTTCTCAGCTTGCTGCTCTAATCATTAGGCTGCTACTCCCCAGGAACATAAGAACATAAGAATAGCCTTACTGGGTCAGACCAATGGTCCATCAATCCCAGTAGCCCATTCTTACGGTGGCAATCCAGGTCCCTAGTACCTGGCCAAAACCCAAGGAGTAGCAACATTCCAAGGCAAGCAGTGGCTTCCCCCATGTCTTTCTCAATAACAGACAATGGACTTTTCCTCCAGTAAATTGATCATACCTTTCTTAAAACCGGCTACACTATCCACTCTTACCACAACCTCTGGCAATGCATTCCAGAGCTTAACTATTCTCTGAGTGAAAAAAAAATTCCTCTTATTGGTTTTAAAAGTATTTCCCTGTAACTTCATCGAATGTCCCCCTAGTCTTTGTAATTTTTGACGGAGTGAAAAAAATCGATCCACTTGTACCCGTTCTACTCCACTCAGGATTTTGTAGAAATTAGTCATGGGATAGGAGGGATGTCTTATTATGGCTTGGTGATTGATTTAAAGATAAGAAGCAAAGAAGAGAACTAAATGGTCAGTTTTCCAGTGGAGAGAGGTGAAAAGTGGACCAGTGTTGATTAATTTATTCATTATTAAAGTGGGAAAAGGAGTAATGAATGAGCCAATGATATTTGAAGGTGACTCCAAAATATTCAAAGAAACTGGCTGAAAGAGATTTGTAATCACAAATGAGAAAGGGAGACAATTGCTACACTGTGACCTCAGTTTTTGCTCCCTCACTGCCTATGTCTGTTCCAGAATATATAATAAATGACAGTAGACAAAGACCTGTATGATCCATCCAGTCTTTCCAATATAGTGGCCAGAATTATACCTGCTGCTTTGTATAGCAGGTATAATACCTGTGCCTTGTTTAGTCATTTAATTTTGCTTGGAATCAGTGTGTACCGTATATATAGGTATTCTGTTACCTAATTGAAAAACACATAGAATACTGTTCTGGTTCCCACAACCTTTCCAGAGAGGGTATTCCAAGCAACCCCCAGCCTTTCTATGAAAAAAGTAATTCACGATGTTATTCTTATCTACCATCCTACAACTCAGTACATCTTTTAGTTCTAATGTTGTCTTGTCTGTGAAAAAGGCATGTGTCCAGTTCTGCTCCCAGACACTGGATTGCAGTAGTGCAGCTGTTCTTTGCCAGGGTCAAGCTGTCTTTCTCATTACTGCACTGTTCCCCCACTGCCAAACTGTTGTCATCCCTATGCCACTGCTTGTGCCAGGACCTGAGCTAGCTTCCTCATAGTCTGTTATATGCTGCCATCTGCTGGGCCTCTATCTCCAGCAATGCATGCGTCCTCCTGGGTTATTATACATCTTTATGCATTTGCACTGCCAGAGATCGATATAATGTGTTGCCACATGGTGCGCTAGTCAATTCTGTTGTCCAAGGAGTGTGTTGTTTTGAGATAAGGGAGTTGTATACAGTATTTAGATTTTGACCATCCTTATGAGCTTTGGTGTGTTTGTCTGGATGGTAGTGAAACAGATAAACATGACCTGAAAAACAGACATTGTAGCCCAGTAATCCTTCATCCAATTTTGTGATTATTGGTAGAAGTTTCATTCTGTGTCTCTAGTTTAGAGTCACTTTATCTGCTTATATGATGTTTTCTTTCACCAATATCAAGAAAATTAATCTTTTTTCCTTTGTTTTATTTTCTTCATTATTTGAAGTAGAATGTTTGCACAGTGACGTTTAAGCTCTGTTGTATTTTATTCATCTTTAGATCACACCTTTTTATCCACTCCTTCTCAGATTCTGTTCATCCTGTCTCTGACATTTATGTTATATCTCACAGGGATTATACAGTAAGGCCCAGATTCTCTAAAAGTGCGTCCCGATTTTAGGCAGCTGTAGGCGTCCTACAGCTGTCTAATCAGCCAATCGGGATGCACGTTTTTTTAAAAAAAATGCTCCCCAGGCAGGCCGCCTATATTGAAGGCGAGGCCCGCAAGACACCTAGGCCCTGATTCTGTATAGGACGCCCGGGAGAGGCGTCCTATTCAGAATCGGCCTAAACTAAACCCCGATTCTGTAACCGGCGTCCATGTTACAGACGCGGGTTAGAGAATCGGGTTAGATTAGACACGGCCCGCTACACTTATCGCGGCAAGGGATCTCTCTGCCGCTATAAGTATAGCGGGCCGTGGCCCCTGACCGATCACTGGCAGGAGGGTGCCCAAACCCTCCTGCCCGAAGACGCACCCCCCTCCCCGATACTACCGACCGCCCCCCCCGACATTACCGATCTCCCCCCCCCGACAATATCGGTCGCTGGCAGGAGGGTGCCCAATCCCTCCTGCCCGAAGACGCACCCCCCCCGGCGCTAACAACCCCCACTCCACTAAACCTGTTCTTACAGATGGGTCTTGCACGTCGAGCAAGCAGGCACGCCTCGTCGAAATGAGGCGGGCCTGCCCCTTCCCGGCCCATCCCGCCGAAGCCTAAGGTCTGATTGGCCCAGGCTCTAGAAGCCTGGACCAATCAGGCCTTAGGAATAGCGGGTCCGCCCATCCCTACTAAGTCTAAGGTCTGATTGGCCAATCAGGCCTTAGATTAAGTGGGGATGGGCGGACCCGCTATGCCTAAGGCCTGATTGGTCCAGGCTTCTAGAGCCAGGGCCAATCAGGCCTTAGGCTTCGGCGGGATGGGCCGGGAAGGGGCGGGCCCGCCTCATTTCGACAAGGCGTGCCTGCTTGCTCGACGTGCAAGACCCATCTGTAAGAACAGGTTTGGTGGAGTGGGGGTTGTTAGCGCAGGGGGGGGGTGCGTCTTCGGGCAGGAGGGATTTGGCACCCTCCTGCCAGCGACCGATATTGTCGGGGGGGGGATCGGTAATGGGGGGGGGCGGTCGGTAGTGTCGGGGGGGGGCGGTCGGTAGTGTCGGGGGGGTGCGTCTTCGGGCAGGAGGGTTTGGGCACCCTCCTGCCAGTGATCGGTCAGGGGCCACGGCCCGCTATACTTATAGCGGCAGAGAGATCCCTTGCCGCGATAAGTATAGCGGCCGCGTTTACTTACAATGTAGACCAGCATTTTGCTGGCCTACATTTTTAAGCTTCTCATCTACTAGGGAGACGCGTAGGGCCGCCTAGGTTCAGCCTAAGGCCCGCCTAAGGCCCTTAGACGAGCTTAGGCATCTTGCGGGTCTCCCTAGGCTCCCGGAGGCGCCTTCAGGCCTGCCTTGGGAGCATTTTTTTTTTTAATAACGTGCATCCCGATTGGCTGATTAGACAGCTGTAGGACACCTACAGCTGCCTAAAATCGGGACGCGCTTTTAGAGAATCTGGGCCTAAGTGTGGTGTAATGGTTAGAATACAGTCTCAGCCCTATTGTGGGTTCAAACCCTGTGCTGCTTCTTGTGACCCTGGGCAAGTCACTTAATTCTCCACTGCCCTGGGTACATTAGACAGACTGTGAGTCTACTGGAACAGCTAGGGAAAATGCTTGAGTACCTGATTTGTAACCCATTCTGAGCTCCTTTGGAAAGACAGGCTAAAAAAATTAATAATTTTTGGAATTTGTCTATATTATATGATCTGTACTGGAAAAGAACTTGCTTCCTTCTGTCTTGTCAGTTCTTCCTTCTTGTAGCCTTCAATAATTACTGAATCCAGGTTTGACTAGAGATTCCTTATGTTTTCAATTTAAGGACATTATAGTTACATTGGTTGTGGAGCCCCGAGAGAGAACAGATGATGAATGGGCTGGTTCTGTTATGCAGAGCAAATTTTTATTAAAATAAGAAGTTATGATCAATTACCATATTTTTTGCTCCATAAGATGTATCTGACCATAAGACGCACCAAAGATTTAGAGGAGGAAAACAAGAAAAAATATATTCTGAACCAAATTCTCCCTACTAGGCTCTGCACCCTGTCCCACCTCCCTGCATGGCTCTGTACCCTGTCCCCCCTCTGGTGGTCTAGTGGTAGGCCGGGACAGGGCAGGCAGGCAGGCCTAGGGGCGTAGTGGCTGTCAGGCAGGCCTAGTGGCAGGCAGGCAGGTAGACATAGCGGCCTATTGACAGGCAGGTAGGCAGGCCTAGTGGCCTAGTGACAGGCAGGCAGGCCTAGTGGTGGGCAGGGCAGGCAGGCAGGGCCCCCACCCAGAGGCAGGCAGGGTCCCCCCCCTTACCTTAACTCCTCCGGCAGTCCTGTGCTGTAGGGCAGGAGCTTTCAGCCTCCTGCCCTTCTCTCCTGCTTTCTCCCGAGCGGCACTGGCAGCGGGTAAGCAGGCAGGTGTGAGTTTTTTGCTTCTTGCCTTGTCCTGCACCACTCTGTGAATGGCTACCCCAGTTCTCACAGAGCGATACGGGACAAGGCAGAAAGCGAAAAACTCGCCCTTGCCTGCTTACCACTCTGCCGCTTGGGAGAAAGCAGGAAAGAAGGGTAGGTGGCTGGAAGTTCCTGCCCTACAGCACCGGACCGCCAGAGGAATTAAGGTAGGGGAGGGGGGTTAGTTAGTATTCACTCCATAAGATGCATCCTTATTTCTACCCACTTTTTTGGGGGGGAAAAAGTGCGTCTTATAGAACGAAAAATACTGTACATGAATTTAATAATAGGCCAGAATTTTCCCACTATTTATTGTTTTATGCATTTTTATACATTTTTTAAAATTAAAACACAAAATCAAAATTTATAGTGCCTTGGTGTTATTTTATTTAGGGTTGCTGAAATAGTAAGCCTAATTCTCTGCAACTCTTTAGAGTACCTTTTTTCAGCGATAAAAGTGATCTTACCCCAGTGTCTAGGAACAGCCAGGTTCATATTAAATGTTTTTTTTCCCAGTTAATGTTTTCAAGTTAGCTGGACAACTCCCAATAACTTAAATTTCCTCTCAGTGGATGCATTTGGGGGGCGGTTACATATTGCCCAGATAAATTTTTATATAGCCAAAAATGATGATGTTGGTGGAATTCATTGTGCATGGTTTTATTTTAGCCACTCAGCACTTACACTCAGTGCTGGCCAACAAAGTTGTCTTTATGTTTGGTTTGATTTGATTTAATTTTAATACTTGATATACTGCTAAACCATAGGTGTATAATGTATAATCCCGTTATACCGGACTCGCTTATAACGGAACCTCGCATATAGTGGACGAGGTCCGCTGGTCCTGGCCGAGCGCCATTATAAACATACAGAAAATCATCGGATCTAGCAGACTCGCATATAACGGACTTTCGGATATACCGGATAACTATTTTGGTCCCCAGAGCCGCTTTAGCCCCAGAGCCGTTATAGTTTTATTCGACTATAACGGACATGCAGGCTCCGCCTACAAGGCACGTGGCATGCCGGTGATACAGTATCAAAATGCAGCCCAGAAAAAAAATGACAAGAGTATTTTTCTTTCCAATACAGTGTACTAGTTTGCAATCATTTCGTGCCATACCAATATTTTGCTGATTTTTGTTATTAATGTTGCTGATATGCTTGTGCAGTGACGGTTGTTCATCGATTTATGTTGTTTCAAGTTGCCCTAAATAAAGTTTTAAAAAAATGCAACTTTAGATATAACGGACTCTGGATATAAAGGACTGTTTTTCCAGGTCTCTTGAAGTCCGTTATAATGGGATTATACTGTAGTACACTAAACCGAAAAAAAACCACACCAAAATATTATTTGTCATATCTTCCATAGAACTCAGTCAATTCTTAGAAAACTTAGTGTGTCATGTCCTGAATGAAGTTGATGTAAAGAGTTGTAAATATTTCCCACCGTACTACACTCACTACCTTGTGAAAATGAATTGTGAACTGAATGAAAAAATATCAAAAAAGTCAAAAAGTAATGTTTCAATTAAGCAGATGTTTGAAGTGTGCTCCCTTTGCACAAAGGCATGCTCTCAGAACTTGGTTGCCACTGATCTATGGACTTGTCAACAACACTCTGCTTCAGTTCAGCCCAAAGAGAGATGAGGCACTGTTTAAGGTCTTCAATGTCAGATATTGATGTTTGGTAGACGTATTCCTGTATCAGTCCCCAGATCCAGTTGTCAACTGGGTTAAGTTCTGGTGAAATGGCAGGCCAGAGGTCTGGCCCAATGAAGTCTGGGGGTCTTCCAATGTAGCAGTTCTATGGTGTCCTTTGCCTGATGTGCTGGGGTATTGTCCTGTTAGAAGATAAAGTAATCTCCCAACATGTGGCATATCGCTGGCAACAGCTTCTGCGTCAAGAGGACATCCCGGTAGTATGCTCTGTTGATCTTAACCCCAGGAATCAATGAAGGTCAGATTTGTAAATCTGAGTTTTGAGATTATGGCTGAAGGTCGGGCAGGTCCGTAGTAGGAGTTTGGCATTAATCTCATGCTTTAATGTTGTTGAAGGCACTTATAGGTGATCATTCTATGTGCTAATCGGTGGAGCTACTGTAAATATCTTTTCAGCTGTAAACCAGAAGAAGCTAATGCTGTGCTCTAACTACTTGGTCAAAAGCTGCTTGCACCATTTCAGGCGTGTCTCTTTGTAGTCTAAAGTTAACTCTTGGGCACAACGCTTTTTAAGACACTTTAATTTCAGATTGTCATGAATTATCCTAACCACAGTTGTCTGACTTATTCCTGTTTCTCTTGCTATTTGGCAAGTTGTTCGGTGTGTTTGTGGCATGTCCTCCTGGCTCAATAGAAGATCACGTACAACGTCAATGTGCTCTAGTGTGCAAATTGAGCATGGTCGTCCGCTGCCTGGCTTACGATCTACAGTGCCCATTGCTCAGATCTTGTGTATCTGCACATCAAGGCTGTTTTTGTTCCAACCCTTCTGTGGGAACTCTTTCAACAATCATCGACTGCTGTAACCTTTTAGCAATACCAAGTTCTTTATCAGAATTCAGTCTTTTGCAGTGAAAGCCATTTTGATACAGAGACTGTTCACAAACTATCGTCTGCTTCTGTGCGTATCTCCTAGCAACAATTCGTTTTCACAAGGTAGTGTGGTGCGGTGGGAAATATTTACAACAACATTTTACATCAACTTCAGGACGATGTGCTAAATTTCATAAGAATCGACCAAATTCTGTGGAAGATATGACAAAAAAACATTTTGGTGTGGGGTTTTTTTTTGGTTCACAGTGTAGTTTACAATTCTAACATATAGCTTCAAATCAAAACATTGTACAATTACACAATATAAAGCAATTTAAACCTAATAAGAAATCAAATCCCATCAATTTAACAAAACAAAACCCAGTTCTCATATCTACCCACTTCTGATAACTGTTCATGGCTTACAATTCTGATTGAGATGAAAACTATCATTGAATAACCAAGTCTTCAACATTTTCTGATAACTTAAATAGCTGTTTATGGCCTGCAATTCACTTGGCAGCTTTTGCCACAAACAGGATCCAGCATAGCAAAATGCTGTGTCTCTTTTTCCAGCTTTGGCCAAAATGCAGACCCAGATTTAACTGGATAGTCAGTCCAGGTACTTTAGAATTGAATCTGGATAAAGATATTCAGAAAAGATTGACTAAACAATAGCCTGATAGAATACAGAGGTTTTGCATTTTTATCTTCTCTGCCATTGGTCCTCAGAGCCCCATGATTTCTTGAATTCCAATATTATGTTTTCCTTTTTCCATTTATGCTTTGAGGCAATTCCATTCATCCACTTTTCTTTGTATGAAGAAGCTCTTGCATTATTTTCTTCCTAAATAATTGTTCTTTTATGTTAGAAGTATAGAGAATGATCTGTAGATCAGTAAAACAAACTCCTGCTTGTCATCACTGCACTATTCTGAACATGTTGGTGTTATCCCCTCTCACCAGCAGATGGAGGTAGAGAAAAAGCTAAGCTTTTTAGTGAAAAAGAAAACTCTGTGGAGATGGTGATGTTCAAGATGCAGGCTTTATTTAAAAATATACAAATTCATAATCCACATAAATATATTTTATGTGGATTATGAATTTGTATATTTATGCTTAATGTGAAGGAAATATTTATTTCTTAAACCATTGATATAAAAACTAATAAAATATATATATATATATATATATAAAAAATAACTAAAAACAGCAGTGAAATAACAAAAAGTGATAGCCAATGATGAAGCACCACAATAGACTTCCCACTATAGAAAACATTATATGCGGTGGAGCGGTGGGGCTGAGGTGTCCTTTTTGAATTTAGTATAAGCGATTAAAATCGTACATTGATCCAGACGTATTTTTGAACATTTATTGTGAGTATGCTTGCTGGCAGATACGGTTCATAGACAAAACCGCTGAAGACAAAGGCACGCACCGACAACTGAGCGCAAGATGGAAGTGCGCGCTGAAGAAAAAGAGTGTTTTTAGGGGCTCCGACGGGGGATTTTGTTGGGGAACCCCCCTCACTTTACTTAATACAGATCGCAGCGGCGTTGTGGGGGGTTTGGGGGGTTGTAACCTCCCTCATTAAACTGGAAACTTAACTGTTTCCCTGTTTTTTTAGGGAAAAAGTGAAGTTTTCAGTAAAATGTGGGGGGTTACAACCTCCCAAACCCCCCACAACGCCCCCACCCCACACCCCCCGTTGGAGCCCTTTAAAACAGTCATTTTCTTCGGTGCGCACCTCCACATTGCGCTCAGTTGTCTGCGCGCGCTTTTGTCCCGGCGCGCTTTTGACCTGACACCGGCAGAGGTACTGTGCTCTCTGCAAGTGCCAACAGCTTAGTATAGCTGCCAGCCCATACCCCTTCCACAATGGGCCGTTTCTGACTTTGGATTTGACCCCAGAGGTCATCAGAGCTGAAAGCTACTCTCTCTGTATTGAAGAGTTAGGACCCAGCAGGATAGCTTGTACCCCATTGGGCTTGGAGGTGTGGGGGGAGGCCATGTTTCTCCCACCCACCCGAAGTCTACCTATGGGGGGATGGAGGTCCCAAGCTTTTTTTGGCTCCAGAGCTTAGCCCAATTGGCAGGGCAGGATTAACCAATAGGCCAAGTAGGCACGTGCCTAGGGCTCGAAATGGTCAGGGGGGCCCGATGAAGGAGAGCATCAACATTGTTTTTTCCAAATGGCGATGGGCCCCTCCAGCATCGATCGGCAACACAGGCCCCCCCCCGATCGGCAACATAGGCCCTCCCGATCGGCAATATGGCCCCCCCCATTGACGGAAAGTAAGATAACCAAGCAATGCAGGTAAGAAAGGCAACAGGAACTGTAATTTTGCAAGCTGTGCTACTTGCCCAAAGCTTCCCTCTGATGTAGCTTCCTGTTTCCGCCTGGGCACATGGTGAGGTGGGGCGGGGCAGGGGGCCCAGTGTGCTTGTGTGCCTAGGGGCCCTCAACAAATTAATCCTGCCCTGCCAATTGGTTAAGCAAGCCCAGCAAGCAGAGGCTAGTTCCTTGGCCAGTGGGGGCCTCTGGAGTCTGGTTGATGCTGGCCAGATGGGGGGCTCCCAGCACCCTGAGTGCCTCCACAATGATTCCTGAGTATCAGTAGGGTTTTTTGGACACCCCATCAGACTCTGATTTTGAGGAGGAAGAGGTGCATTCCCATATGATTCGCCTCTTCTATCAGGAGGAGCTTTCTTGTTTCATTGATGAGGTCACAATAGTTCTGGGAATGCTCAAGGCTACTGCTACGGATCCCACCGAGGGGTATCCCTTGTTGGAGGGCTTTGTGAGGCCCCAAAATCATTTTCTTCTCTGCAAGGTCCTTACTTGCATAATGCTGGCAGAATGGGAGATGTGTGATGGTGCTATCAAGGGGGCCAGAGTTCTGGCACATCTATATGCCTTTACCCCCAAAGATGTAGAGAGGTACTGGTTGTACCCCAAGGAGGATGCTTAGCCCCATCAGGATATTCCAGTCCTGCAAAAGGAAAAACAGGTTCCATTTCTTGCATCACCTCAGAAGGGAGTGCAGCATAGTGGTTAGAGCTACAGCCTCAGCGTGCTGACGTTGTGGGTTCAAACCCCATGCTGTTCCTTGTGACCCTGGACAAGTCACTCTACTGCCCCAGATACAGATAGGGACATATAGGGAAAATGTTTGACTGTAAATCACTTAATATGCCTTATCCAAGCAGCATATCAAATCCCAAACCTCAGTATACTGCAAAATCCTTTTCAATATGAGCTTTTACATCCCCCTGCATATATGGGGTTGGAATCACCAGAATCTTACCTTACCCTGATATAGTTGTTCCTTTCTGTGAAATTGAAGAAGAACCCAGAAGTCCCTTAGAACCATAGAAAATAGTTTGGAACCAGAAAATCCCTTAGCATATGAGGAGGGGGGATTAGCATGCTCTTCAGGAGTGCAAGATCAGCAAAAAGAATCTTCCTATCCAAAATTTCTCAGGAAATATAAATAAATAAGTCCTGCTCATGTGGCACCGCTCTGCTGAGGCATGCACTGTTGGCACCCTCTGATGTCAGTTCCTGTTCTGGAGCAGAGGACCGGTACATCCAACAGTATGTGCCTCACCAGGGCGGTGCCATGTCAGTCAGCAGAGCGGCCCCACGTGTACTGTTGCTGAAATCCAGACAAAATTAGAAAAATTAAAAAGTCACCTGGATGCCCGAGGGAGCCCTCAAAAAGAAGATTTGTCCAGGAAAACCTGGACATCTAGTAATCTTACCTTTTGATATGTCTTCCAGAACATCTACAGTGGGAATTGCAATGCACTGTTTGGTTTGGCTTAAAGTGTGATCAGGAAATTTCAATACAAGAACACCTTTCAAATGTTTCTTGTGAGGGATACAAACTATTTGGGGATAAAACTGAAGAAGCTGCAGATAAGATTAAAACAAACCCCACAACTTTTTCTAAACCACACACCTCTCAGTCTTTTTCATTTTTTAGATGTTCCTATTATTATAACACCAAAAAGGTTTACAATCAGCCTTCGTCATCTTCTAGGTCTGCTCCTCAATGACTTCATGCAAGACAACAAAGGGCACAAAAATCACAACCTCAACCTCTTAATATGGTATTATCTGCTCTTATTACTACTATTACTATTAATTGTTTCTATAGTGCTACCAGACGTATTCAGCTTTTTCAAACTTCTCACTTTGAAAGTCATTTTCCTCAATTACCTTATGTCTGCATGTTGTGTGAGTGAACTTCAAGCTCCGGTGTCAAATTCTTCCTACACAAGATTCTACCATGACACAGTAGTACTTCACGCTCATCTATAATTCCTACCTAAGGTCATCCCAGAATTTTACCTCATTCAATCCATAGTTCTCCATGTTTTCTTTCAAAAAACTGCATCCTGGAGAGGCAGCATTGCACACCTTGGACTGCACATGTGCTCTGGCATACTACACAGAACACAATAAATCTCCTAGAGGATCCTTGCAGCTCTTTGTGGCTTTTGACCCTAACAAACTCAGAGTTCCAGTTACCAAGAGAACCATCTCCATTTGGCTAGCAGACTATATCTCCTTCATGTATATTCAGGTTGGGCTGATGCTACAGGGCCATGTAACAGCCAACAAGGTCTGAACTATGGCTGCTTCGGTGGCTCATTTCTGCTCTGCATCTGTTGAGGACTGCAAAGCGACTACTTGGTCCTCCATCCATACTTTTACTTATCACTACTGTTTGGAACAAAGCTCCAGAAGAGACAATCGGTTTGGACAAGCAGTTTTGCAAAATATCTTTACTTCCTGAGTGTCATTTTTCCCTCCGACCCACTTGGGTTTCTTCAAGTTCATGTTTATATATCCATTTTCCTCATCCAGAGCCATGATCCTGGCAGCTTGGGAGTCTTTCAAGGGCCATTAAAAAATTATCAGTCCAACCAACAAAGTTTGAGGCAGTCGCCATCAAGGGCTATACACTTAGTTCAATGATTTTCCACTTTTTTCGTTCCATCAGAAAAATGCAAAATGAAAAAAGTGAAAAATCACTGGATTGATGGAGACTGCCTCAACTTTGTTGTTTGGGCTGAGAACTTTTCAACAAGCAAGATACTTACTTATAGCAGGTGTTCTCTGAGGCATAGAGTCTCACAACCCACTCACCTCCCCTTGTTGGCTTTTTAGCTTTGCTACTGAACTGATGGTCCCACAAGCCAATGTCGAGCAGCACATATGATACAAACAATAACAGCGGTTCCTTCAGATCAGTCATATTTTGCGGCATATGACAGCGTATCAATACAAAAACATTCATAGCCCAGTAAAGATATTTATTGATATGCTTTTACAACTAATGTAGTCTTCAGAAGTTTCTTAAACTTCTGAAAATCTACAAGAGCTCTTAGTGGTCCAGTCAACTTATTCCACAGCGTTACTCCCATGAAAGAGATAGCGGAGGACCTAGTACTCTCATAGTGCACTGCTGAAAAAACTTGTCAACAACAATCGTATTGCACCCTCAGATTGCAAAGCTGTGAGTGGCCTATAAAGTGCCATAGCCTGTGACAAATAACATGGAATCTCTTGGTGACCTTGAACACCAACACTATTGTCTTAAAAATAATACGTGATTGTACAGGCAGCCAATGAAGTTTTTTCAACCACGGCATTATATGGTCAAATTTTTTCAGATCACAAATCAACCGTGCAGCAGCATTTTGAATCATCTGCAGAGCTTTACATTGGATGGTCATAATCCCGAGATAAAGGGCATTGCAATAGTCTAATTTCAAAATGTCTATTGCCTGCACCACAATGCAAAAATCAAATATCGACATCATCGGTTTTAATGTTCTCAGCAACCGCAACTGAAAAAAAAAGCAGATTTTACTACAGAAAGAATCTGATGTTTCATTTTCTCAAATATATTTTATTGCATTTTGAAAAAGTTAAACACACAAGAATGCAAGGTGTACAACAAAGGAAAGCGAGTACCAAAACACATCCCAACTTCACCTTGTACCAGGTCTGCCCCCCTCCCCCCCCATCTGATGTTTAATTTTAAGGGTACTGTCCAACCAGACCCCTAATATTTTCAGTTTTCTCTGTATCTCAAATGTCTGATTACATATCCCAACTTCTGTAGGCCATTGTGTGTCATTCTTTCTTCCAGTCAACATAATCTCTGGGGTCAAGAGCAGCGACCCTGGATTTTATTCCTCAGTCCAGGGACTTTACTAGCTTCTGCACAAGACTACTGACAATATAGAAATATAAAAAAATGATAGCAGATAAAGATTCCGACCCACCTTTCTCTCATTTAAGAAGTAGCTTATCACTTTTTGCTTTTCTATAATTCTTTGACTTTTTGGTTTTCTTTCCCAATTCAGCCAAATTGGGGGGGGGGGGGGGGTTTCTGTAAAGAATTAGATAAATCACTGAATCACTAGAAGGGGGAAATAAAGCTGATGCTAGACAGACTTCTACAGTGTGTATTTTGCAAATGGCAAAAGACAGGTGAAGCTTTGGTAACGCCAGTGTTTTAGATCACTTTGCCATGTACTGCAAGCGAGAGGGTCCTGTGCATCTCGAGGAGGGGGGAGGGGAAGACATCTTGACTGGTAAGTTGAATACTGTCATCAATACTTGAGGGATGATGTATGGTCATAACCAAGACTCCATCATGTTTGGCTGCCTATATGGCTGACATGGTAGAGACTTGACAACCAGGCCCAGATTCTCTAAAAGTGCGTCCCGATTTTAGGCAGCTGTAGGCGTCCTACAGCTGTCTAATCAGCCAATCGGGATGCACATTTTTTTTAAAAAAAATGCTCCCCAGGCAGGCCGCCTATATTGAAGGCGAGGCCCGCAAGACACCTAGGCCCTGATTCTGTATAGGACGCCCGGGAGAGGCGTCCTATTCAGAATCGGCCTAAACTAAACCCCGATTCTGTAACCGGCGTCCATGTTACAGACGCGGGTTAGAGAATCGGGTTAGATTAGACACGGCCCGCTACACTTATCGCGGCAAGGGATCTCTCTGCCGCTATAAGTATAGCGGGCCGTGGCCCCTGACCGATCACTGGCAGGAGGGTGCCCAAACCCTCCTGCCCGAAGACGCACCCCCCTCCCCGACACTACCGACCGCCCCCCGACATTACCGATCTCCCCCCCCGACAATATCGGTCGCTGGCAGGAGGGTGCCCAATCCCTCCTGCCCGAAGACGCACCCCCCCCCCGGCGCTAACAACCCCCACTCCACCAAACCTGTTCTTACAGATGGGTCTTGCACGTCGAGCAAGCAGGCACGCCTCATCGAAATGAGGCGGGCCCGCCCCTTCCCGGCCCATCCCGCCGAAGCCTAAGGTCTGATTGGCCCAGGCTCTAGAAGCCTGGACCAATCAGGCCTTAGGAATAGCGGGTCCGCCCATCCCTACTAAGTCTAAGGTCTGATTGGCCAATCAGGCCTTAGATTAAGTGGGGATGGGCGGACCCGCTATGCCTAAGGCCTGATTGGTCCAGGCTTCTAGAGCCTGGGCCAATCAGGCCTTAGGCTTCGGCGGGATGGGCCGGGAAGGGGCGGGCCCGCCTCATTTCGACAAGGCGTGCCTGCTTGCTCGACGTGCAAGACCCATCTGTAAGAACAGGTTTGGTGGAGTGGGGGTTGTTAGCGCTGGGGGGGGGGTGCGTCTTCGGGCAGGAGGGATTTGGCACCCTCCTGCCAGCGACCGATATTGTCGGGGGGGGATCGGTAATGGGGGGGGGGGCGGTCGGTAGTGTCGGGGGGGGGGGCGGTCGGTAGTGTCGGGGGGGGGGTGCGTCTTCGGGCAGGAGGGTTTGGGCACCCTCCTGCCAGTGATCGGTCAGGGGCCACGGCCCGCTATACTTATAGCGGCAGAGAGATCCCTTGCCGCGATAAGTATAGCGGCCGCGTTTACTTACAATGTAGACCAGCATTTTGCTGGCCTACATTTTTAAGCTTCTCATCTACTAGGGAGACGCGTAGGGCTGCCTAGGTTCAGCCTAAGGCCCGCCTAAGGCCCTTAGACGAGCTTAGGCATCTTGCGGGTCTCCCTAGGCTCCCGGAGGCGCCTTCAGGCCTGCCTGGGGAGCATTTTTTTTTAAAAAACGTGCATCCCGATTGGCTGATTAGACAGCTGTAGGACGCCTACAGCTGCCTAAAATTGGGACGCACTTTTAGAGAATCTGGGCCCCATTGTCTAAGTTTGAATGATTGGGGCCCGCACAGAATGGTGGGCACAGCTCTGACCATCTTGTTGGATAGACTTGATAGACCATGTGGATCTTTTTCTACTGTCCTTTCATTCATTTACTGTGTTAGCATGACTGATTTCCTGTTAAAAAAAAGACTGCATTTTCCTGCATTTAAAAACTTGTTTTCAGTAGCAAAGTGTAGTATTTTCTTCTTGATTGGAAATATTCATATAATCATCACATGCACATGAGTTCCAAGCAGGTGATCATATACACTCCATGACTCCTTTTCTCTTCCATCAGGGCTGTTCATCCCGTACCCACATTTTATTTCATTTTGTAGTACAAGTACTTCTAATGAATTGAACAAGTTTATGCAGTCATCGGCATACAACCAGCTGCATTGTAGTGCTTTGAATTCAGAAAGAAAACTCTTTTGTTGTGCATTTATTTTTAGCTGAATTAAGCATGAGTTTTGAACCCACTTACCAGAAGTCTATTTTTGAGATGTTTTTTTGTGGGGGCGTCATTCTTGGGTCTCCCTTTTCTTCAGAATAGCTATAATGTAAGCAAATTAACTTTTGAGAAAAATGAGAAATACTGACTAGTCACAAGAACTCAACTTATGTGGTCATGTGAGACAGGCCTTGTTGTTTCTTAATGACTTGCAGCACATGTTTTTGAGTCAGGCATTTGTACAAGGAAACTTCAAGGCATGGTTTAGTCTGATTTGGAAATCCAATTTAAAATTTTGACTATTTGATGCAAAAGATTTTGGATACATTTTCAACTCAAACACTGTTGGGGAGCAGAGACTTAAAGAAAGTCATATCTATTGCCACCAAGGGGTGAAAATAATTGTTTAGTATCGATTCCTAGGTCATTTAGGAGATTGTTTTGGGTTTTTTGGGTATTTTCTGTTAACAGGGATAATAATGCACACTGTTTGGAAAAAGTGTACACTCTTTCAAAAGAGTGTGATCCACAGTGTGCAGTATTAAAGACATTTCTATTACACAAAGCATACCAGTCCTGACAATAGCTGAGTGTCCCATACTCCTGAGTTGACTGAAGGAGGATGAAATACAGTATACATTTTTCAGTTCCATATCCTTCTCCAGTGCTGTGGAGCTCCCTTCAGTTTTAACTGCAAGTGAGTTGAGAAGAATGTTTCTGATTATTTTTGGTAAGACTACATCCCCTTGTACAACCACCATTGCCCTCTTGGCTGAGGAAGAAGATCCCCAACAGTTTAAATAGGCTTTCCATAGCAAGCTTACAAAGTCTCCGAGATAATGGTGATAGCAGCAGCCCATCTCAGAAAGAAGGGAATTCAGGTGCACCCCTATTTGGATGATTGGCTGATCAGGGCCACATCTAAAAAGGAAGGGGAACAGGCGGTGACTCAGGTACTCCAGCAATTGCAGGATCTGGGTAGGGTTGTCAACTTCTGCAAGAGTCGCTTAGAGCTGGTGCAGAAATTGGAGTACATGAGAGTATGCTTCTACATGTTGGAGGGCTGTGTCTTTCTTTCCAAACCGCGCAAATGAAAGCTGACGAGATAGATCGCAAACTTCTTGGCAATGTCTGCTCCTATGCCGTGGCACTACCTCCAGATTCTGGGCTCTATGACAGTGACCATAGAGGTGGTTCAGTAGGCAAGAGCACACATGTATCTGCTCCAGCATGCTTTGTTGTCCTGCTGGTCTCCTTAGAAAGATACACTCCAGAAGCCTCTGGCATGGTTGGTAGGAGCCCGGTAGAGCTTTAGTTGATGGCAGCCAAAAAACTTATTTTCTGCAGGAATGCAGAACCTAGTTGAATGATACAACAAAAGCGTCGTCTTGCATGGGGACTATGTGGAAATGTGATATGTTCAGTTGCCCACAGTTACTTCTATTAAAGCCTTTAAATGTATTTTGCCTTTATTTTTTGATTAACCCTTGTATTTATTCTGCTGCAGTTTTCTTAATGAACATGCTTCCTTTAGTCACTTGTTTGGTGTCCTCTTTTGGAGGTGTCTCAGCTTGGTAATGTAGCATGACTGTCATGTTTACGGTGTTCCTGAGCTAGAGATTTGCTGGTTATTCTAGGCCTGTTGTTCTTTTTCATTTTCCCTGTTGGTTTATGAACATTACTCCTGCCCTTAGGATCCCACTGGACCACCAGGTGATCATGGGTAGACCTGGGAGGGCCTACAAGGGTAGGGGATGGATGGAGGCCCTCTGACTTCCTCAGAATATGTGCAGGGTGGGAGGGAAAGGGGTTTGAGATTATGGTTATGGGGAGATGCAGGTTAGCTAATACCAAAATTTGAAAGCTAATCAGGTACCGCCAATATTCAGAGTGGTGCCTGATTAACTGTGCAACATCCATTTTGCTGTCCTAACTTCAGTCATTTACCTAACCGGTTAACGGTCTGAATATGGCCACTGAATATGGTCAGGTATATCCTGACTCCTTCCGTCCTCTGCCCAGGTTCTACCCCAAAACTAACCGAACAGTGCAGGGACAGGCTGAGGTAATACTCAGCAGCACCGTCCACTTAAGTGCTGCCAAATATCGGCACTTAGGTGGTCAGAAGTGATTTAACTGGGCAGGAACCTCTCCTGCCTGATTAAACCACTTTGAATATTGAGTCCTGTGACCATAGGCAGCAGAAAAGGGGGAAGCCACATAGCACCCAGAAAATTTTTGTCTCTTCATTACATCAGTCTCTACTACTTTTCTTCTGTCTCCTATGTTAAATATTGATTTCTTACTTCTCCCCCCCAGGTGGCAATGCTGAAATCTGCTTAATAAAATGGAATTGCAGTCAGCTAGCACGGGGCCTTAAGCATTTGTGCATGTTCCTTGCCTGCCAGTGTCCACTCCCCCCCTCCCCCTGAAACAGGAAATTCAGAGGTGCTGAACATGGCAAGCCTTGAGCATGTGCTGATATTCGAAGCCTAGAAGCTGGCCAATAAACTATAGTGTTGAGCATACTGCCATTCAGGTGAGAGAGATAAAAAATCAATATAGTCATTCACTGCATGTTTTACAGAGGTTGCTGGAATCCAAAAGGCTGGGTTTCCAACTGCCCTCTGAACTTTGTTTATCCTGCATTAATAGTACAGATCAGATTTCACATATCAACCACTTTTGACAGCCCTAAGCCTAGGGGCTGCTATCAACCATTATAACTCCACAAATCATGGTCAAGGAAGACTCATGCACCAGTACTCCTACCTCCCTAAAGCATGAAGTCTACCCCTGGCTACAACAGAACATTTTTCCATCCAATGTTTGAGATATTTTTGAAGACCTGATACCTTGCAGCCTACAGGTGGAAATTGTTTCTGAGGGTGGAGTTTGTGTATCATTTCTTTGGCAGAACTGTATGCATTATTCATCCAGGTTAAGCAAAGATATTTTGGGATGTCATGGAAATAACTTAGCCACCCACAGATGATTCCTGAATAATATGCTCCACCTGCAGAACTGTCATGCTTTCCTACACAGCTAAATACAGCATATAGCTCTTTCTTTATATGTTTGTTTATTATGTCTTCCCAAACCTGTTCTGGTAACACTGTAGCCTGTCTGGTTTTCAGGATAGCGACATTGAATATGCATAAGATAAGTTTCTATGTATTAGTTTCTATAGTAGGAGTATAGTATCTCATACATTTTCAGTGTGGCTATTCTGGATACCTGACTGGTCATGGGATAACCAGAAAAGGTTTGGGAAGCCTTAATGTTGATATTATATGTGTATATATAGACATGCATATTGGTGGACATGCATGCTCTACTGAGGAACTGCCCTTCTAAAGCTCCTGCAGGCAGCAGTAAACACTTCTAGGGATTTGAATTTAACTCATGCCTTTCTCAGTATTTAAAGGCGAGTTACATTCAGGTCAGTAAGTATTTTTCTATCCCTGGAAGGCTTAAAATCTAAGTTTGTATCTGAGGTAATCTGAAGTAATGAGGGGAATAATCAAAAAATATGTCTAAGTCTGATTTTGACATAGGGCGCTAGTCGCCCAAAGTAGGCAGGTTACAAATGTCCAAACTTAAAAAATACATATAAAGTATACATTTTTTGGAGAATCATCCATCTGTACGTTCAGGCATCTGATTGTCCAGACCACCACTACGTCTATCTGTATATCACATTCTCGACCAAAAATTAATCCAGGTCAGAAACGTCCAGAACAAGAACTTTGGACTTGGGAAGGGCCAGCAATGTAATGAACTGTGGCAATAGAGCTGTGGTGCACCTTACAGGGCACTGCTGTGAACTTCACAAAAAGGGTGCCACTTAAACATCTCACAAGAACTCCCATATAAGTACTGTTGAGCTCTCCAAAACACCCTCAAAACCCACTAATCCACCCCACAGAATACTTAAGCCACCTCTGTGCAACTCTACTAGGCTTTCCTATGCCAAGTGCTGATGTTCCAGAGGCAGGTATGTACGTTTTTATTCTGCGCTTTGCGGGGGTGTGATGGGGTCAGTGCACATGGGGGTCTTTACTTTGTCCATTTACCTCAAAATGCTGTTTACCCACGAGGCACGGGTAGTGGGGCTTGGGAGTAAGCCTGATTGGAAACAGCTGGGACTTCGTGGACAGCTAAGATTTTCTTTTTTCCTTGCTCAAGTTGCAATATTTCTGACTGTGCCTCTGGACTGCAATCTTTTTTCACACCAATATTTGTATGTGAGATATTGGTGTGCTGGATGTGAGGTGTTTTTTGGTGGGGCTGCTATTATGCCTCATTTTGTTCACCACTGTTTTTGATATAGTGAAGACACATAAGTGGAGTTTTCTTTAGCCATATGAACCTTAACTGAGGCTTTTTCTCCACTTTTTTCTGTGTCTTCTTTTTTCAGACTGTGGGTGTATGTGTGATGTGTGAGTGGCCTTGCAGTGTCCCATAAGACCCTTGAATGTTCGATTTGGGGTGCATTTTGAGGTAAATGTTGATTGTGTCCCTATCCTTGGTTGAAGCGGTCTTTACTTTGCCCCTCTGGTCACTTTGGATGGCTTTTGTTACGTGGATGGGCATAATCAAAATATATGTCTCAGTCCAATTTGCACAGAGAGAACCAAAAAGAAAATAAAAAAGAAAGAAAGAAAATAAGTGATTAAGAGGACCGGAAGGGGTATCAAACAACCCGGCACACAAAGATTGGGTGCTGGGGACAATTCCTCATTTAACCCCACGGAACCTCCACCACCTAATATTATATTTTTTAAATTATTTTTCTATAAAGTTTTACTTGACTGTGTTGCTCCTTTCATAATACTTGTTATCACTGTTGCGTTGCTACATTGTATAACTAGTAACCATTACTTAGCTTAGCTTGCTGGCAAAAAAATCTTTCCCCAGAACGCCAACGCGTTTCGATGTCCTTTCTCAAGGCGACATGGGGAGCTGAAATTACACACAAAAAGAAAAACAAAACAGCCCATTAAACTCACAAACCTTAAACAGAAAAAATCAAAATAAATTAAATCAACTAACTTACTTACTTTGAATTAAAGTATCACTGAGTACCACCAACCGGCTGCAAACGCACGCCGAGGCAGACTAGCTCTGGGATTTAAATACTCCCCACCTGAACAGCTCTCCCGGGAAACACCCACAACCCCACAGATTTTTCTTAAAGGGGCCCTGCCTCAAACTGCAGACTGGCTAGCCTATACATCAGATTGAGCTAACCAATCAGATGTTTCATTTAACCCCTTAGGGGACATTGAATCTAAAACAAACATCCACCGGAGTTCACAACGGTTAAGCCTCCGGACAGTGTTGCCTCCCTCCCACCCAACTATGATCTGGTCCAACACCCTCCATTTAAGATCTCTTAACGTGTGCCCATGCCTGATCCAATGACGGACCAAAGGAGACGATTCAGCGTGAGTATGGACTCTCGATTTATGCTCAGTTAAGCGGACCCGTATGGGGCGAGTGGTTCTGCCCACATACAGCATAGGGCAGGGGCATTGTATCACATAGATTACATTTTCTGACACACAGGTGGTTTTGTGCTTAGTCTGATAAATAACCCCCGTACTCGGGTGGGTCCAATACTCCCCCGAGATAGTAAACTCGCACCACTGGCATGATCCACAAGGAAGATGATTGCCCCTAACCCTGGGGGCACTATCCTGAAGTTTGTAATGATTAAGCAACTCCCCCAAATTCCTGCGTCTACGATAGGAACACAGAGGGGTTTCTTCAAGAGTGGGGATGGCCAGTCTGGGGATATACCAGTATTTTTTTACAATCCCCGCAACCCGGTGGGCAAGGGTGGAAAACTCCTGCACAAAAGCTACCAAGTCATGGGACTGCTCCTCTCTAGCCACATCCTGCAACAACCACTCCCTGTGGGCGTGTTTAGCTCTTTTATACGCCTGTTTAACAGTGGCATACGGGTAACCCCGATGATAAAATCTTGTTTTCATATGTTTAGCATGGCTGCGGAATTCATCTAGAGAGTCACAAATCCTTCTTAGCCTCAAAAATTGACTGATCGGCAAACTTCTTTTGAGGCTCTCCGGATGGAAACTGTGGAACCTCAACAAACTGTTGCGGTCAGTCTGTTTTCTGTACAGCGAGGTCTGTAAATGAGACGCCCCCTTGATAATTAAAATGTCCAAAAACGGTATCTCCCTGTGATTTATAGTGGCCGTAAACTTGATATTATGATCTAGGGTGTTCAAAATATCAATGAAAGACAACAGCTCATCTTCAGTAGAAGTCCACACACAAAGGATGTCGTCAAGAAATCGTTTCCAGATTTTGACATTTCTGAAAGCATCTTTAGCTCCCTCTTTAGCAGCGTTGTTTATGGCTGATTTGGAGGAACGTCTGATTTACCCTTTACCAGCTTTCAGAAATGTCAAAATCTGGAAACGATTTCTTGACGACATCCTTTGTGTGTGGACTTCTACTGAAGATGAGCTGTTGTCTTTCATTGATATTTTGAACACCCTAGATCATAATATCAAGTTTACGGCCACTATAAATCACAGGGAGATACCGTTTTTGGACATTTTAATTATCAAGGGGGCGTCTCATTTACAGACCTCGCTGTACAGAAAACAGACTGACCGCAACAGTTTGTTGCGGTTCCACAGTTTCCATCCGGAGAGCCTCAAAAGAAGTTTGCCGATCAGTCAATTTTTGAGGCTAAGAAGGATTTGTGACTCTCTAGATGAATTCCGCAGCCATGCTAAACATATGAAAACAAGATTTTATCATCGGGGTTACCCGTATGCCACTGTTAAACAGGCGTATAAAAGAGCTAAACACGCCCACAGGGAGTGGTTGTTGCAGGATGTGGCTAGAGAGGAGCAGTCCCATGACTTGGTAGCTTTTGTGCAGGAGTTTTCCACCCTTGCCCACCGGGTTGCGGGGATTGTAAAAAAATACTGGTATATCCCCAGACTGGCCATCCCCACTCTTGAAGAAACCCCTCTGTGTTCCTATCGTAGACGCAGGAATTTGGGGGAGTTGCTTAATCATTACAAACTTCAGGATAGTGCCCCCAGGGTTAGGGGCAATCATCTTCCTTGTGGATCATGCCAGTGGTGCGAGTTTACTATCTCGGGGGAGTATTGGACCCACGCGAGTACGGGGGTTATTTATCAGACTAAGCACAAAACCACCTGTGTGTCAGAAAATGTAATCTATGTGATACAATGCCCCTGCCCTATGCTGTATGTGGGCAGAACCACTCGCCCCATACGGGTCCGCTTAACTGAGCATAAATCGAGAGTCCATACTCACGCTGAATCGTCTCCTTTGGTCCGTCATTGGATCAGGCATGGGCACACGTTAAGAGATCTTAAATGGAGAGTGTTGGACCAGATCATAGTTGGGTGGGAGGGAGGCAACACTGTCCGGAGGCTTAACCGTTGTGAACTCCGGTGGATGTTTGTTTTAGATTCAATGTCCCCTAAGGGGTTAAATGAAACATCTGATTGGTTAGCTCAATCTGATGTATAGGCTAGCCAGTCTGCAGTTTGAGGCAGGGCCCCTTTAAGAAAAATCTGTGGGGTTGTGGGTGTTTCCCGGGAGAGCTGTTCAGGTGGGGAGTATTTAAATCCCAGAGCTAGTCTGCCTCGGCGTGCGTTTGCAGCCGGTTGGTGGTACTCAGTGATACTTTAATTCAAAGTAAGTAAGTTAGTTGATTTAATTTATTTTGATTTTTTCTGTTTAAGGTTTGTGAGTTTAATGGGCTGTTTTGTTTTTCTTTTTGTGTGTAATTTCAGCTCCCCATGTCGCCTTGAGAAAGGACATCGAAACGCGTTGGCGTTCTGGGGAAAGATTTTTTTGCCAGCAAGCTAAGCTAAGTAATGGTTACTAGTTATACAATGTAGCAACGCAACAGTGATAACAAGTATTATGAAAGGAGCAACACAGTCAAGTAAAACTTTATAGAAAAATAATTAAAAAAATATAATATTAGGTGGTGGAGGTTCCGTGGGGTTAAATGAGGAATTGTCCCCAGCACCCAATCTTTGTGTGCCGGGTTGTCTGATACCCCTTCCGGTCCTCTTAATCACTTATTTTCTTTCTTTCTTTTTTATTTTCTTTTTGGTTCTCTCTGTGGATTTTGGTATCTGATTTTTACTGTTAACATCTCAGTAACAAGATTGTGGGGTTGTCAGTCCAATTTGGACATAGAGTACTAGGCACCCAAAGTGGACAGTGGGGAAATGCCCATTCTCGAAAAGTACATCTAAAATATATATATATATATTTATTTATTTTTCCGAAACTCGTTCAGATAGACGATTTTCTCAATCAAAAATTCATGCAAGCCCCAAATACCCAGAACTAGACCATTTGGACGTGGGAGGGGCTAATCTTGTGATGGACTGGCCACCCAGACATGGCAACAGAGCAGTGGGACACCTTACAGGGCACTGCTGTGAACTTTACATAAAGGATGCCACATAAACATCTCACCAGAACTCCCTTATAGATTATGGTGAGCCCCCCAAATCCACTATACCCACTTGTCTAAAACCCCAATAGCCCTTATGGCTGCAGGTGGCTCCTATATGGCAGTAGAGTAGGGTTTTGGGGGGGGGGGGGTTGGTGGCCTCACATTTTCCACCATAAATGTAGTGGTTAGAGTGGCTTATGGGCCTGGGTCCTTCTCTCTGTTTCACTAGCCCACTCCCCAGGCTACTTAAGACACCTCTGTGCAGCTCTACTAAGCTTTCATATATCAGGTGCTGATGTTCTGGAGACAGGTATGTCTTTCCTTTCTACCTCCCTGCCCCTTACCTTTGTGGCGCTTCCCCACCCGACCGACAACAGAACAGGCCCGGTCGGACAAACCTCCCTGCCCTGAAGCCGCGAATCTAAATTACCTTCTTACAGCAGCTAGAGTATTGAAGCTGCTGTAAGAAGGTAATTTAGATTCACGGCACAGGTCATGGAGGTTTGTCGGCCGGGCCTGTTGTCGGTCGGTTGGGGGAAGCGCCACAAAGGTAAGGGGACCTGACCGGCTGTGCACACTCCCCCACATGGCTGCAACCAGGGCGGACCGTCCCTCCCTTTTGGTACGCCATTGCCTTCTCCCTACCTGCCCTGCCACACTCAGCCAACCGGACTTCTTCCCGATGTCAGCGCTGACGTCGGAGGAAGGGAGGGCTTTGCTTAAGCCCTCCCTCCGACGTCAGCGCTGACATCGGGAAGACTTCCGTTCGGCTGTGTGCTGCGTCAGGGCAGGTAAGGAGAAGAAGACTAGCTTCGCGGCTCGAGTGCAATCCAACCTGAAGGAACCCCGCGATCCTCGGAGGCATCCCCACGGGATCCCCGTGACCCAAAGGGGCATCCCCACGGGATCCCGTGGGATTCCCGTCGTCCCCGTTCCTGTGCAGCTCTCTAATTCAGAGTAGTCCGATTTTTCTGGTCTCTGATCTCTTTCCAAACTCAGGAAGGTGCTGTCCACTTTAGTTGGTCACTTAGAGAAAATTTGATTAGAAAATAGTTTGTCTATGATAGAGGTGTTATCCTAGTTCTGTCATTGTGTCCAAGAGACAACCAGAACAGGAAAACTGGCTCCACAGATTATATCAGAACACCAAACACAGTGAAGATGATCTAGGTGCTGAATTCAGATATTCATAAAAGACTCAACACGATCGTGTTTTGACCTTTTTGGCCTGCATTAGGAGTCTTAGTTATAATTAAAATGTGTCTAGCTTCTTGATGATCTAGTTGATAGAAGGGGACTCACTCTCAGCCTCCTCCAATATACTCACACTTCCAAATAAATAAATCTTAGTTGATATCATGCATATTTCCCTTCCTTTCATTTAAGGATGCATCTGCCCCTCTGCAAGTTGCATCTGAATGCCTTCATTTAAGTATGCAACTGCTTCTCTGTGCAGCTTACTTGCCTCATGCCTTATATAAGAATATAATTTCCTCTCTGTAAAGATTACTTTCCCCATGCCATCATTTTATTTATTTAATACAGGTTTATATACCACAAAACTGATCAGAATCATTCATAAAACAATGTGGTTTACAGCTAACATCTAGAAAATCAAAGACTCGCAACACATCTAAAAAGATATTGGGGAATCAATCACCTTGGAAAGAGAAAGGCAGAGTAGCACTGTAAGTTTCAGAGATCACCTCAGGGCATGAGGAGAGAGTTGTAGGCATGGGGGTTCTTATGTTTACTGGCACAGAGTCCTGCAGAGAATGATAGCACTGATAGCAAATTGAATATTTTAAACTAGTTTCTTCAGTATAAAGACCCTCACTAATACAGAGCAACAAACAATAAAACCCAAACATATATATGTAATATGAACAATAGAGTAGATATTCACGTGTAGAGAAAAGAATTATTTGACTTGTCTAGCAAGCTAGGAGTAGCTGCTTATAAAGTATGAAAAATATTTGGAGAATTTAAAAACTAAAGGGATGATTACATTTTTCTATAATGATAATTAACTTCCTGCCATTAACAAAGGAAATAAGGTTCAGGGTGGAGGCTGCCTTAACTTTGAAAAAAGAGAAAGGGAATCTGTTGGTTAGCATTCCATTTCAGAAAAATTAAATTATTTACTTATAGGTGTCATGCCTGCATTATAATTTAAATTCACTCATGCTGCTGAAATGAAAACATGTTCAGACAAGACATTATAGTACCTGCTATTCAAGGTGTACTTGGGAAGTTATGCTATATTCTATAATTAAGTTGCAGGTGCTAACAAACTTTGTACATTATCAGTTGAATTTAAGGTGGAGATAACCTGAAACCAGTATGTTTATTGCCATTTTGAATTAGAGTGAATCACTTCGTACTTATTCTCAAAGCTGCCTTGAATACATAGGGACTGGATTTCAAGGGATCTAGCCAGCTTGATCCCAAGGGGGCCAAATCAGAAAGAAGCAGTAGAGCCAGCTCAGCACATGTTATAAGCAATGAACATGCAAATTATTTACACCTTGAAAAACATGGCACTAATCTGAAGCTCATTGTGAAATGTCACCCTTTCTGTCAGTACCTGAACAGTGACTGGCCATCGGTATTGTCCCGATCTCACTCTCTTCCCCCCCCCCTCCTAGTTCCAAAGCCTGTTCCTGGTGATCAAGTGACTTCTACACTCATGCCAAACACTTTTTCCTAGTAATCGAGCGGTCTTCTCTTCCTCCTTTAACCCTCCCCAATCCAATCCCCCTCTCCCTTACTTAAAAAAAAAAATTAGTCCCTGCTGGTGTTCAATGTCATCTTCCCATCCCTGACCCCTTTTCTAGGCCCGCCCACTGCTCTGCATTTAGCAATAATTTTGTCACATTAGCTGTGTATCCAAAACTTTTATTTTTCTTGCATAGCCACAAAATAGAGAATCACTGCATTAACATTCATTTTAATGTGATGTGTGGTCAGGATTTTTGCAAAAGTTAATACTCATGCTGAAACGCTTTCTGCATTGCTTGGCTAGTAAAATCCATGGCAAAAAAGCGTGGAAAATGTTTCTGCAGCGGTCCCACAGGGTGAAATCCTACCCCCATGCTATTAAGTAGGCAAGTAGATTAACATGGAAATGAATGGAAAATGATAGCAGATAATGACCATATACGTGTCTACTCAGTCTGCCCACACACACAAATTTCTCAACTCTACAATCCTTTTATCTCTCTTAGAGATCTTCTGTGTAAATTCTGCGCTTTCCTGAATTCAGAAAGTGAGTTTATTTAGGATTTATATATCTTGTTTTTGAAAAAATTCACCCAAGGTGGTGTACAGCAAGAATAAGTTGAACAATGGCAGCAGACAATTGCAGCAATAAAAATATTCAAATAACAGTACATAGTATGGCATAGTATGCTATGTCAACCCAATATACAAGAATACATTTGAACAGACATATACAGTGTATAAGGTGGAACACATAGACAAATAAAATAGAGTGGGAGTTAGAAAATAAGGGTACTAATTTAAATAAAGTTGCATGTGAAGTCAGAATATAATCTCAGCTAGGGTAGGAGTGGATAAGCAAGTCCTGCTTACAGTATGTGCAGTCATCATTGGTCCTTGTGTGTGTGCAACCAGCAAGTTAATTGCTTCTTCTATTATTAAAGGCTTGAGAAAAGAGTCAAGCTTTCACCTATTTCCTGTTGTCCTGGGGTTAAGGTTTCTTATTGAGTTGTAAATTAGCTGCCTAATGCTGATTTTCACCTCTAAACAACTAAGGGCTAGGGGCTAGATTCACTAAAGTCAGCGATCGTTGCTAAACCTGTTTTTAGAGATCGTTGCTACCCGACCTGATTTACAAAACTACGTGTTTTCTCCCTCGATCACCCATTTTCCGATCCAGCCATGCAAATTAGTAAAACCCCATGCAAAATAGCCAAGTGATTGATTCACTTACATTGCTTGACTATTTAGCATTGGGTTTTACTGATCCTAAAACCTGATTGTTATAGACCTGTCGTTAACTGTGTTACCGACAGGTACATAAGAACATAAGATTTGCCACTGCTAGGTCAGACCAGTGGTCCATCATGCCCAGCAGTCCGCTCACATGGCGGCCCTTAGGTCAAAGACCAGTGCCCTATTTGAATCTAGCCTTACTTGCGTACGTTCTGTTACAGTAGGAACTTATCCAATCTTGTCTTGAATAAAGGTCTGCACGGGAACACATGCAAAATATCTGCCCCATTTAAAAAAAAACCCTCCTCTGCTGCCAACGGTCCTCCCCAACCACCCCCGAAAATTGCACCCCCCAACAAATGCGGTGACCCTAAAACAAATGGAAGGAGAGATGCTCAAGGAAGGAGCCTTAGGAGGTCCCTGATTGGCTCCTTCCTCGATGACACTGGGCCTTAGGCCCCTCCCCAATGCATCCAAGGAGCCTGAGGTGTCTGAGCCAATCAGGCCCTTATGCCCCTCCCTGTGCATCCCATGATGCATCAGGGAAGGGCCTAAGACCCAGTGTCATCGCGGGAGGAGCAGAAGGTGTTTTCAGTACCTCCTGCTCTCAACTTCAAGGTACAGGGAGGAAGTGGGCATCCCTCCTGCCTTTTTCTTCGGAGGGAGGTGTTTCTGGGCAGGAGGGAGCAGGTTGGTGGGCGCCTTTGGGGCAGAAGGGAGTGGACATCCCTCCTGCCTTTTTCTTCAGGGGGAGGGGGAGGTCTTTCTGGACAGGAAGGAGTAGGCATCCCTCCTGCAGTTTTTATCAGGGGGGAAGGAGTGAGCGCCTTCATGGCAGGAGGGAGTGAGCATCCCTCCTGCCGTTTGTTTTAGGGTTGCTGCGTTTGTCGTAGGGGGATGCACAATTGTTGGGGAAGGGCTGTTTGCAGTGGTGGTGGCTTTTTTCTTCTTATTTTTATGGGGCAGATATTTTGCATGTGTAATAAATGCAAAATATGTGTTACTGACAAGTCTACAGCAATTGGGTTTTAGGATCAGTAACACCAGATGCTAAATAGCCAAACAATGTACAGTAAGTGAATCAATCACCTGGCTGCTTTGCATGGGGTTTTCCTAATTTGCATGACTGGATTGGAAAATGGGCAATAAAGGAGAAAAACACGCAGTGGGCCGTTTGGTGAATTGTGTCAGTTAGCAGCGACGATCGCTGACTTTAGTGAATCTAGCCTTAACTAAGGAGCCCTTATACGAAAGCTTAGCACATTCTAACGGACATCTTATTTTATACCTATGGGTCGCATGCCATTAAGTGCACACTAAGCTTTCATAAAAGGCTCCTTAGCCAGCCAGACAAACCTTGGTAAATTATTGCAGGCTTAAACTTAGCTGGTTGGATTGCAGCTCAAAATCATGTTAAAAGATAACATTAAATACAAGGGTAATTATATTCAGGTCAGCTTAACATTCAGGTCTGAGGTTTTGCAGGTTAGTTCACCAAACATTCATATCTTTGCCTCCCAATGTGTCTGCAAGGTTTGAGCTTCCAGTGACTTTTAGTACTACCGTATATCTTTTCTAGTTCTTTCATCTTGGTCTGTACTTATTTCCTGCCTGTTTCTGTTCTGGTTAATTTACAGATGCTGTCAGAACAAAGAATTTGTGTGTTTTCTCCATTAATTCATAAAACTAGAGGAAAGTTTCCAAGTTTCCAAGTTTAATTAGGTTTTGATTAATCGCTTTTCTTAATTCAAAGCGATGTACATTAAAAATTACAGTATAAACATGTTAAAACATTGAAGATAGTTGACTGAACTTAAGACAAAAAAAGACAATACTAGAAACAATGGGAACGAGAAGGCAAGAAGTTACAATTTAAAATAAAGATGGGGATCACATTTAGGGAAAGAACATGAGGAAGGGGTAAAGCTTGATCCTGAAGTTGATATGATGAAATTATTATTAATTTAAAAATGCATCATTAAATAAAAATGTTTTCAGATTTCTCTTGAATTTCTCTAAGTTGACTTCTTGTCTCAATTGATAAGGTAAAGAATTCCATGTTTGGGGAGCAGTGACGGAAAAAATAAATTGGCGTCGTGTGTTAATTATTTTAAGTGAAGGGATTGATAGTAGATGTTGGTCGGTAGATCTTAATGTTCTATTCGTGGTGTAAGGGATTAATGATTTATATATAAAAGCCGGAGTTTTGAGAGAAAGAGATTTGAAAGTAAGCAAACTGAGTTTATAAATGATTCTGTGAGTAACAGGAAGCCAATGGGCTTCCTTAAGGAGTGGAGTGACATGGTCGAATTTTTTGGCTTTAAAGATAAGCTTGACCGAGGTATTCTGTATAATCTGTAAGCGTTTGATTTCTTTTTGAGTAATGCCTTTAAAGAGTGCGTTACAGTAATCTATCTTGGATATAACGAAAGAGTGGATAAGAATATTAAGTGAATTATTGTTAAGGAATTGTGAAACAGAACAAATTTGGCGAAGCCTAAAGAAAGATGACTTAATGACATGACTGATGTGGTTATGAAAAGATAGTTTACGGTCAAAAATTACGCCTAAGATTTTAATATTATCTACCTCTTGTATAGGATGATCCTTAATGGCAATAGGAAATTTAAGCTTTGGGTTATCTTTCCAGGGAAAGAGTAATGCATTAGTCTTATTAATGTTTAATGCTAGTCTATTGTTGTTTAGCCAAAGATGTATTTTTTCTAATTTTGCGTTGATCTCCGAAGTATCTGAAGGATTATCAATATCAATAGGGTGTAAAAGTTGTATGTCGTCAGCGTAAGCGAAGACGTTAAAGCCTATTGATTGGCATAAGGTTAATAGTGGAGCGAGAAATATGTTGAATAATAGTGGAGACAGTATGGAGCCTTGGGGGACGCCGTTAGTTAAAGTAAAAGTATTAGAAGTAGAGTTATTGAAAGAAACTGATGAGGAGCGATCAGAGAAATATGATTGAAACCAGGAGAGTACTTGATCTGTAATTCCTATTGATTGAAGTCTATGAAGTAGGAGTTCGTGGTCAATTGTGTCGAAGGCGGATGAAAGATCTAAAGAGATTAATAGAACAGATTGATGATGGTCTAAGAAGTAATGAATTATAGTAGACATGCCTATTAATGAGTGTTCAGTAGAATGATGTTGTCGGAAACCAGTTTGATTGGGATGAAGAATATTTGTTTTTTCAATGAATTCTGAGATCTGATTGAATACAATCTTCTCTGTTAGTTTTGACAGAAATGGTAAGTTGGCAATAGGCCTGTAATTTGACGTGTCTTCAGCGCTAGTTTTGTGGTTTTTGATTATAGGATGAATAATGGAACTTTTCCAAGTTTTGGGGACGATGCCTTGTTTTAAACTTTCACTTACCAGAGTAAGAATTTCAGAGCCAAAGATCCTAAAGAAACGCTTTAGAAAAAAAGGAGGAATTGGATCAATTGGAGAACCTTTAATATTAATAGATTTAAGAGTGGATTCTATTTCTGTCAAATTAGGAATTTTAAAAGTGGAACATTTTGAAGATAATATACTAGTCTCGATTGGCTCTTGACCGGAAGAATTAGAGGTGAAAGTAGATCTGATCTTATCGATTTTCTCGGTAAAGTAATTAGCTAGTTCCTGGGCAGAAAGGTTAAGTTCATTTACTTGGCTTTTCCTATTATTTGAGTATGTAATAGAATTTAATATGCGATAGAGCGTAGAGGAATTTGCGGCTTTTTGAATCATACCTGAATAATATTTTGTTTTTGCATGATTTATTTTGGTTTTATAAAATTTTGAGTGTTCTTTAAATAATTCCAAGTTACTTAATGATTTATCTTTTCTCCATTTTCGTTCTACTGATCTTAATTGTTGTTTTATAAGTTTAAGCTCTTCTGTATACCAAGGATTGGTAGATTTCCTTTCTGAAATGGTTTTGAATTGAAGAGGTGCTACTGTATCTAATAAGCGACAGATATTTATATTCCAGAGGTGGAGAGAATCATCTAGTGAAGTAGAGATGAAGTCAAACAACTGTGGAGAATATGCAGTGGAAATAGTCTCAGATGAGAGGTTATTGAAATCTCTGAATTTAACTTTTTTCTTAGAGGTTTGAGATTTTATGGATGTAATAAAATAAGAAATTGATATTAAATGATGATCCGACCAAGGAACTGGTTTACTGAAATTAAAAAAGTAGTTGTCAGTTTGGAAATTTGGAATGAGTACCATGTCAATGGAATGTCCTAAATAGTGAGTTGGGTCTGATATTATAGGGAGCATATCTAAAAGATCAATATGTGATAGGATATTTTTAGTTTGAGTATTGTTGGGATCATCAAAGTGTATATTGAAGTCCCCTAAAATTAAAGGGTTCAGAGTGGAAGAACAAAAATCAAATAAAAGAGATTGTAATTGAGTTAAATTTTCGCTATTGATTGGGGGAGGCAAATAAAGAAGTAAAGCGTCGAGCTTAGGTTTGGTGTGAAAAGAAAATTGCAAGAATTCAATGGGAGAATTAGGAGAGGAATAATCAATACCTATTAGTAAAGATGAGCGAAAAATAATAGCTAGTCCTCCACCGCGTTTAAAGTGACGATGGTTGAATAAATAAGAGAATCCGGAGGGGCAGCAGTAAGAAAGATAAGCTTCCTCACCGTCTTTTAACCAAGTTTCTGTTAAGCATAGTACGTCAAAGGCCTCTTGAGAGATTATATCTTTGATTAAATGGTGTTTGGTTTTAATTGATCGGACATTAATTAATCCTATGCTGAGTGAAAGACTATTTGGGACTGAAAACAAACTATTTGAGGGTGTTAGAGGAGTGATATGATCATTGACTATGTTTTTAGATGAAGTTAAAGGAATTGAGATTAGTTCAGAATAGAAAGGATGAGCTGAAAGTTTGGCTGTGTTGGGGGGTCTGTGACCCCAATGAGCGGGTATTGGAGAAATAAGTTTGTCCATATTTGGCAATAAGTCAGGAACTAATTGATTTACATCTAAGGTAAGATTAGAATTTAGTATACGAAATTGAGTAAATGAGTTAGGAAAATAGTAGGGATCAGTAGACCAAAGTGGTAAAGTGTTAAGTTTAATAAAAGCGCACTGTAGCAGCGCACAAAGGAGCGCATTAAGGAGCATTAAATGCTCCTTAAGCGCGCTCCTTTGGCGCGCGCCAAAGGCGTGCGCCGCAAAGTGGGTTTTTTTATAGTGCATGTACCGGCAAGGGGGGCGGAGTCCACAGCGAGCCGCCGCTGCGCGGCGGCAGAAGAGCCTTGAGAGAAACTACAGAAGACAAAAATACAACAGGTAAAAATAACTTCAATAAAACTAATAAAAGAATTGGTAGTTAAAATTAGAGCAGTTAAAAGTGCAGTGCAAGGTGTCCAAGTCTTCAGTGAGTAATAGCGTGCGCCGCAAAGTGGGTTTTTTTATAGTGCATGTACCGGCAAGGGGGGCGGAGTCCACAGCGAGCCGCCGCTGCGCGGCGGCAGAAGAGCCTTGAGAGAAACTGCAGAAGACAAAAATACAACAGGTAAAAATAACTTCAATAAAACTAATAAAAGAATTGGTAGTTAAAATTAGAGCAGTTAAAAGTGCAGTGCAAGGTGTCCAAGTCTTCAGTGAGTAATGAAGCCAATCAGTCCTGGATACAGGAAGTTTGTGAGACAGTTTTCACTGGCAGAGATTCCACAACGCCTGTGAAATAAATGCACCTGTTATCAGACAGAAAAATTGTAATGATGGTACTATTTTTCCAGAGTTTGAAGACACATGATTAACGTTTCTATGCATTAAATTGTAACAGGTAATATTTTTACAATATAAAGCATACAGAAAACAGTGAAAATCCCAGTTCTTAGTCTGAGAATATGCTAAGGCTGTTGAAGGACAGTTTAATGGACTTGTAAGGTTTTATTCCAATGTTGCTACTATTTGGGTTTCTGCCAGGTACATTGACTTGGATTGGCTACTGTTGGAAACAGAAAACTGGACTAGATGGGCCATTGGTCTGATCCAGTAAGATTGTTACTAGTCATCTCTTGCTAACCTTGTTTAGTTGTTCCAATATGAGTTTATTTAATTTGTTTTCTATCCCATCCTCCCCAAAGAGTTCCGTTTATTCTCTTCTTTTGTATACTGTTATGAGGTACAGTGATTGCGGTATCAGCATGACAATGAAATAGATTGTCAAAATATGTCCACTCACACATCTGCAATGGTCTTGGTGCATATGGCATCTGAGTCATTATTGATTGGCTTAGTCAAGTGACAAACACACACATAGAAGAGTCCTCATTCCCTCCTACCCCTCTCATCTACACCCTCCCTCTTTCAGGCCTAGAGACCCAATCTACTGAATACCCCTTTCTCTAATGACTATTGAGCAATGGTGGGCAGTCCCTTAGAGAAGGTGTGTCAAGCTGCTATAAAGTTTTCTTCCATTGTGCTCTTATCGAACAGATTAATCTCCAATGGCAAGCAGGCTAAATGAATGTGGACGATGTATCCACAGAGCCCTGGGTGTGGACCCTGTACAATGCGGGTATATGCCTCTCTTTCTCGGCGAGCACCTTCTAAATCCTCCTAATCTAGGAGGTTCTTGGTCTAATTGAAGCAAGAATCCTATTACTCTTAGAGGCGTAGGCATACTCTTTCTCTCCCGTCACAGCAAGTTCAGCCTCAACCCGTTCATTTTTGTCAACAACATGCGCAGAAGCCCCAAATGGATTGCCAGTCACAACAAGGGATGAATTTATGACTGACTCCAGCAGAGCATAGACACAAAGTAACCATACCAGACAACCTTCAGGTAGGGGTGAGGTTGAATTTTTTTTCTAAGAAAGGTGGCTCCTTGTAAACTTCAACCGGTGAGTTTTGCAAATAGGCCACTCAGGAGCCACTTTGTACTGCTCTCACAACAAGGAAGTACTTCTAGAGGAACTCTCTATCTTCTAAAGACTAGGGGAAGAAGAGCTAGGATTCTATTCCAAGTACTTCCTTATTCCAAAAAAGACAGGGGGGGGATATGTCCCATTCTAGATCTAAGGGCCCTGAACAAATATCTGGTCAAAGAAAATTTCAGGATGGTTTCCGTGGACCCCCTTCTCCCAATGATTCAGGAACAAGATTGGCTATGCTCTCTGGACTTAAAAGATACCCTTAAACCCACATCCCAATACTTCTAGGTCACAGGAAATATTTCAGATTTTGGGTGGGAGCACATCACTTCCAGTATTTCGTTTTGCCATTTAGCCTTGCATCAGCTTCCAAAATGTCTAGCAGTAGATGCAGCATCACTAGGCAGGCTGGGAGTCCATGTGTTTCCCTACCTGGACAATTGGCTGGTAAAGAGCACATCGAAGGAAGGTGCTCAGGAGTCAATGCAGCGAACTATTTGGGTGTTAGAGTTACTAGGATGCATTTTAAACCTATCCCAAATCCCATCTGATCAGAATCCAGTGACTGGATCCCTGCTAGATACAATTCAAGCATGAGCATTCTCCCTGTGACTGGGGTGGACACACTAGTTGTGCTAGCCATTCAGTTTCACACCTCCCTTGGCATGTCTAAACATGAAAACAGCCCAGTGGACCCTAGATTCCTAGCAGATGTCATCTGACCATAAAACTCTCATTCCAGAGATTGGTGAATCAACAAAATTGTACACATTTGGACAGACAACTAGATTGCAATATACTACACCAACAAGCAAGGGGGGACAGGATCATACCATGTGTTTCAGGAGGCCATCAGGATATGGAAATGGGCCATCCAAAACAGAATAATTCTCAGAGCCATGCACCTGGCAGGCAAATCCAACAGCCTGGCCAACAGACTGAGCAAGATTATGCAACCACCTGAGTGGTTTCTCAAAGTGGACATTTCATGAGAGACTTCCGAGTGTGGGACACTCCCTTCAGTGAATCTCTTTTCCATTCCATCTAATCACAAAGTCCCTTGGTAGTGTTCCAAGCTCAGGTCACACAATAAACTAACGTTGGATGCTTATCTCCTGTTTTGGGAAATAGGTCTTCTCTATGCATATTCTCCCATACCTCTTACAGAGAAGACTTTGCTGAGACTCAAGCAAGGCTAGGAACTATGGTCCTCATTGCTCCATTTTGGCTGAAGCAGATCTGGTTTCCCCTTCTGAAACTTTCAACTGAAGATACATGGAGATTTATCTGTTTTCCGACTCTTATCACTCGGGACAAGTATAGTCTCTTCTATATTCATAAGAACATAAAAATAGCTTTACTGGGTCAGACCAAAGGTCTATCAAGCCCAGTAGCCTGTTCTCACGGTGGCCAATCCAGGTCACTAGTACCTTGCCAAAACCCAAAGAGTAGCAACATTACATTCTACCAATCCAGGGCAAGCAGTGGTTTGCCCCATGTCTTTCTCAATAATAGACTTTTCTCAATAACAGACTGTAGACTTTTCCTCCAGGAAATTGTCCAAACCCTTCTTAAAACCAGCTGCACTATCTGTTCTTACCACAACCAGCTGATGAAAACTCCTTTTGAGCCACTGGATTCCTGTATACTGAAATACTTGACCTGGAAGGTTGTGTATTTGGTGGCAATTACTTCAGCTCATAGGAACAGTGAGCTTCAGACCCTAGTGGTGAATCCCCCATACACTAAGTTCCATCACAACAGAGTAGTTCTCTGCACGCACCCTAAGTTCCATCCTAAGGTTGTGTCAGAGTTCCATCTAAATCAGTCAATTGTCCTGCCAACATTTTTTCCCAAACCTCATGCCCATCCTGGGGAACGCACTGTATATCATGGACAGCAAGCGAGCACTGGCCTTATATATTGAGCGGACTAAGCCCTACAGACAGTCCATTCAGCTTTTTGTTTCTTTTAATCCCAATAGGGGCTTGTCATTGGTAAACGAACCATTTCAAATTGCATCTCTTTCAATTATGCCTAAACTGGGCTGACTCTAGAGGGCAATGTCAGGGCTCATAATGTCAGAGCCATGGCAGCATTGGTAGCCTGCTTGAGATCAGCCTCCATTGAAGAAATATGTAAGGCTGCCATTCAAAAGCGGGAGTCAGTCTCAAAAAATCGTGCATGTAAATGAGGTCGGCAGACTACAGCGAAGATTCGCTAAATTTACATGTGTCAAGTCGCTGCTGATAGTGATCAGCACTTGCGCAGGAAAGAGGTGTGAATGTGTGCATGTGCTGGGAAAGCAACGCAATGCAATAAGCACAGCGTGAGCCGTTCGTGTCGCAAAGCCCAGCGTGAAAATAAAGCAAGAAAGGAAGGGAGAGGAGGAGAGAAGCAACGTCGGCTTTTAACAACCGCGCATAAAACGTGCCTTTCTCTCCCCAAAACTACTATAATTCAGATAAATCTTGTAATTTGTTTTTTATGTAAAATTTTATCATGAACACAGCCTGAAACAAATAGGACGCGGGTATCATACACGCGCTCAATAAGCCCACTAAAAAAAAAACCCCTTACAGTTTATGAAAATCATGTAATTTTTATTCTTTTCATTAGCCAATGTAAAACACACACCGCAAGATGCACTTTTAACAGTGCTGGCACCCCTGGACCAGTTGCTGATTTTTGTCACCAAAAACCGACACCGCTCTTAGAAAATGGCTTGGTGATTTTCAATAATCCACCAGTGTGCTCATTTCAATGTTGAAGAGCCCATTTGCATGTCATTGTCGGAGACTGCTAGAAATCTCGCTAAAGCCAGAGATAATCCGTTTTGATAATATGCCGCTGAAATGCGTGCAGGCTAAACCTTCGGAAAACAGTTTAGCAATGGCGTTAAAGTTTTGAGAATATGGCCCTGAATCCCTTGAAAGCCCTGACTGCACGCTACTGTATTCCTCAGTCCCTCTTACACTAATTTTTTCTCAGCTATCAATGGACTCACATTCCTTAGGATCTAATCTACAACTTCTTGGACATCCTTTAATCCTGTCTTCTTTTGCCCTTTGTAAGGTTTTTGCTTCCCTTACTCTCTCTTCATCTCTGCTGCATCCTATGGTAGTTCCATACGGATCTTGTCCCTTTTAAAGAAGCCTATAAGTCCTCTGCATGGCTCTTCTCATAAAATATGTGTCATTATCTAACTGGCAAAACAAAAAGAAACCAACAGGTACTACAGTGTGAAAGCAACGCAAAAAAACAAAAAGAAACTGCAGAAAATGTACAAGGTGCAGGAATTTATTCAATTAAAAGTCATTAAAAACATATAAATTAGCCTCTATAAAAGTAATAAAATAGTACAAGAACCAGCCTTTGGATATAATTATTATCACCATTATTATATTTTTTAATTTCTTTTATTGATGCTAATTTATATGTTTTTAATGACTTTTAATTGAATAAATTCCTGCACCTTGTACATTTTCTGCAGTTTCTTTTTGGTCATTATCTATCTGCTAAGCTATTTGTTTAGCTGGTTGAACTTCAGCACCCACACATCTGTTCAATATTTATGGGCCAATTAGTGCCTCTAGTTTCACTACTTAAAACACTTAGATCTGGATTCAGTAAATGGCACTCAAAAATCAGTACTGAACAGTATTTTCTATGGGCATTCTGGGATCGGCACTCTTTATAGAATAGCGCATAGTACCTGGATCTGTGCCCTGCTTTGGGCATGAAGAGATATGCCAACTGAAATATATAAATCCTGGCTTGCAATTTGGGCACAGATCCAAACTATTTTATATCATTATGCATGTTTTAAGAGAGCACCCATGACCCACTCATGCCCGTCCTGTGGCCAGGCCCTCTTTGCAAATTCATGCAGAAACACTTAGGTACTATTTTAGAAATGGGCACATAAGTGTGTTTTCACGCAGATCTGCCATTTCTGCTCAATTTCGGTGCCTTGGATCTGTTAGAATGCTTTTCCGCACTAAATTAAATAGTAGTTGACATTCTGTGCCATATGTAGACTTCCCTAGAAAGTGTCACCTTATGTTGCGTAGGTTATTAAGTCCTGCTTTAACGCCCTACAACAAATACGATCAATCTGTTCACTATTTTCCACTGAAGCCATTCATTCATTGATACTTGCTCTTGTAATCAGTAGACTTGTTTATTGTAACTGTTGAATGGTAAATCTCAATCCGCACTTCATCAACTACAACTTGTTCAAAACACTGCTATCTGTCTCCACCACGCTAGGTATTGTGATCACATTACACCAATTACAGAATTAAATCAAAATATTGATTACGGCACTGACTTTTGATTTTACAAAATAGTGGTACTCGTATATTAAATCTTTTAAACTATTAAATATGGTGTAGTGGTTAAAGCTACAGCCTCAGCACCCAGAGGTTGTGGGTTCAAACCTCGCGCTGCTCCTTGTGACCCTGGGCAAGCCACCTAATCCTCCATTACCCCAGGTACATTAGACAGATTGTGAGCCCACTGGGACAGATAAGGAACATGCTTGAAGTATCTGGATGTAAACTGCTTTGGATGTGGTTGTAAAAGTACAAAAAGGTGGTATACAGGCAGTGGCGTACCTAGGGTATGTGGCACCCGGGGCCCATCATTTTTTGACACCCCCCCATGTAAAAAAATTTTTTTTTTTTTTTTTTTTTGCAATAACCATGAAATGGAATAAATGGTCAGAATAGAAACAGGCAGTGAAAATTTTCTTTTATTGAACCTCATATATGTAACCATTATTCCAAACATAACATAACATAAATTATGTCTAAATTGTCATGACATTAGAAGTACATATGGAGTAGTTGCAGGTGATGCTTGGGACAGTTCTGATTGTGTTAGTTCGGTTTTATGTGTTTTTTGAATAGAAGGGTTTTTATTTCTTTTTGAAGGTTTTGCAGTCTGTGGTTGATATCAATTGGTTGTAGAGTTGGGGGTCGAGTGTTGCAGCTCGAATGGCTAGGAGGTTGTCGAACAGTTTTTTTCTTTTGACGTTTTTGGTTGGAGGGTGTGTGAATGGTGCACAAGTTCTCCTATGTCTGTTTGAAGTGGATTGAATTATTTAGCTGAAGAAATTAGTTACCCCCCATTCCACACACATTAATTCTCTTCCATTTTTGTTCCCATTATAAAAAACACTGATAAGTTCCCAGAAAAAAAATACATTAAAATAAGAAGTGAAAACAAAGGCCCCTACAGATGAGAACATAACATAAGAATAGCCTAACTGGGTCAGACCAATGGTCCATCATGCCCAGTAGCCCATTCTCATGGTAGCCAATCCAGGACACTAATACCTGGTCAAAACCCAAAGAGTAGCAACATTCCATGTTACCGATCCAGGGCAAGCAGACACTTCCCCCATGTCTTAATAACAGATTATGGACTTTTCCTCCAGGAATTTGTCCAAATCTTTCTTAAAACCAGCTACACTATCTGCTTTTACCATAACTTCTGGCCACTTCATTTTTAAGTTTAGATCTTTCCTTTCAAACAGAGACCTTGCTAGATGTCAAATACAGCACAAGGTAACTTCACATGGACTTAGCTGTGCAGGAAATGTGAATCTCCTCATACACCCACCATATAGTGCAAAAATGTGCAAAGGTCTGTTTTTTTCTTTCGATCACTACATAGCCTAATGCCACACAAGCAGCGCTGTTACAAACATATTCTGTAGGTCAATGCTAAGGATAACAAAGTTTCCTTCCTTGGACCAGAAGGAGATAAACCACTGGAAGAGATCCCAAAACAACACCCAAAGACCCACTCAGTGTGTGAATCAGTTGAGTGGAGTGGACTAACTGGGGGGTGGAAATGGGCCCGGAGTTTGCTCAGCAGAATTTCCCAGACCACCTCTTCCTCTCAACACATTGACACGCTGCCACCATCACCACTAGGAACACCTCACTGGGTAGGCCAGCTATGCTATAAACTTTATAAAACACATTATTATATTTTCTTATAAAGCACATATTTTAACTGACCTCTCTGACATCCTCAGCCTTTCCATTCACAAAAATAGAAGGAAGAAAAGTTCCCATTTCCTGCTGTCTCATGTCCCCGGCCTATACAATATTTTTTTTCTGCAGACCCTTCAAAAGTCTGACCAAATCCTCGTTTCACTTGCATTATAAAGTACTGAGGATGCCATCTCTCCCCAATCCCAGGTCCTAAAGTCTAAGACAGTAGCGCAAACTAATGCTGCCAGATACAGGAAAAAAAAAATTTTGATTCGATTCAGCCCTATTGAATTGGTTTTTCAATTCGATTTTCCTGCCCAGTTGGGTGATTTTTTTCAAAACTCCTGGTGGGTTTTATAGCTTTTTCACCCCCTTTGGCTTCTCCTAACCACACTGGCGCTGTGGTGTAAATAAAATAAAGAAACAAAAAGGACTTTTCCTCTTTCTGTTAAATCCTAGCTCACGTTTGCAGTCCAACACCAGCTCTGGCAGGATACACATTTCAAATCTGACATGTTATAATCACAAAACAGAAAATAAAATTAATTTTTCTACCTTTTGTTGTCTGGTTATATTTCAAATCTTGTTGGTCCAAGGCTCTGGTTTTCTTCTGATAACTTGCTTGCCAGGGTCTCCTTCTTTCTGCATGCTAACCATCCATCTGCCAACTCTGTCCTCCCTTTCCATTTCCCTTCCCTTCCCAGGAAGTCTGGTATCTTTCCTTTTTTTCATCTCCCTCCACAGATCCACCTTTTCATCCGGCTACTTTCATCCCGCTACTTTCATCCGGCATCTCTCCCTCCTTCCCCACCATCCCAGAGTCCACCATCTCTCCCTTTCTTTTCCTAATTACCCTCCTATCCAGTATCTCTATCCCTCCTCCACACCATCCCTTGTGTCCAATTTCTCTCCCTTTCTGTTCCTTCCCTCCCTAAATCCCATGGTCCATCATCTCTCTCCCTCTCCTCTATTTTCAGACCCATTATTTCTTCCCCCCCCAAAGTTTGGCATATGCATGTCTCTTTGAACACCCCCTTCCCTCCGTGTACTTCTAAATCATGGTCCCCCCCCAAAGGCCTGTCCCCCCTTAAAGGTCTGCCTGTCCCACCTTGAAGGCCTGCACCCCCCTTGAAGGCCTGTCCCTTCCCCTTGTAGGCCTGTCCCCCCCCCTTGAAGGCCTGCCTGCCTGTCCCCCCCCTTGAAGGTCTGCACCCCCCGAAGGCCTGCACCCCCCCGAAGGCCTGTCCCCCACTTGAAGGCCTGTCCCACCCCCTTGTAGCTTCTCCCCCCCCCCCTTGTAGGCCTGTCCCCCCTTGAAGGCCTGCCTGCCTGCCTTTCCCCCCTTGAAGGCCTGTCCCCCCCCCTTGTAGCTTCTCCCCCCCCTTGTAGGCCTGTCCCCCCTTGAAGGCCTGCCTGCCTGCCTTTCCCCCCCTTGAAGGCCTGCACCCCCTTGAAGGACTGCACCCCCCCCCGAAGGCCTGCACTCCCTTGAAGGTCTGCACCCCCCCCGAAGGCCTGTCCCCCCCCTTGAAGGCCTGTCCCCCCCCTTGTAGGCCTGTCCCCCCCCTTGTAGGCCTGTCCCCCCCCCCTTGTAGGCCTGTCCCCCCCTTGAAGGCCTGCCTGCCTTTCCCCCCTTGAAGGCCTGTTCCCCCCCCTTGAAGGCCTGCACCCCCTTGAAGGTCTGCACCCCCCCAAAGGCCTACACCCCCCCCGAAGGCCTGCACCCCCCTGAAGGCCTGCCTGCCCCCCTTGAAGGCCTGCACCCCTTGAAGGTCTGCACCCCCCCCAAAGGCCTGTCCCCCCTTGAAGGCCTGCCTGCCTGTCACCCCCTCCCCCTTGAAAGCCTGCTTGCCTGCCCGCCCGCCCCACCCTGAAGGCCTGATGCCCCGACCCACCCCGAAGGACCGCTCGTCCCCCTGGCCTCCCCGCACCACCTATGAAGCAGCCGCAGCAGGATCGCGAAGTCAGCGTCAGCGATCCCTGCGCTGCTTCCTGCGCCACGGTCCCGCCCCTCCTCTGACATCAGAGGAGGGGCGGGATCGCGGCGCAGGAAGCAGCGCAGGGATGCTGACGCTGACTTTGCGATCCTGCTGCGGGCTGCTTCACAGGTGGTGCAGGAAGGTCAGTGGGGCGAGCGGTCCTTCGGGGGTGGCGGGGGACTGAACGGCAAGGCCGGGAACACCCCCTTAGGGCTGGTACCCGGGGCGGCCCGCCCCCCCCCACCCCCCCTAGGTACGCCACTGTATACAGGTCCTAATCCCTTTCCTTTTCATTCCCCCTGTCTAATCTTGTCAGTTTTATTCATTCAATTGATTGATTGCTAGCAGTTCCCCCCCTCTGTCTCCAACTTGTTGGGTGATTATATGAGAACCTGTTTTGTTTTGTTTTTTTGTGCTGGTCCCTTTTCTATGGACCTTTCTTCCTAAATATATCCACACTGCCTAGGTTTAAGGATGCATCAAAGACCTATTTTTTCAACCAGGCTTTTAGTTGAGTTGTGCCACTTCTTGTATTTGATGGAAACCAATAGCTACCATACTTTGTCTTTTTTATTTTCCTGCTTCTCCCTCATGTGTAATGACTTTTATATTTTTGTTCTTCTAAACTGCTTTGATATATGGTTAAACATATCAAAATTTTGAATCAGCAATACCCAATTAAAAAATGGCTGCTCCCCACTGTTCATGCTCGAGTTTATGCATGTATTTCCTAGTGTACTCATAAAAGTTTACAAAAAAACTCCACATTCCACAAGACTTTGGTAAAACTTGTGCCTACCCAGATGCCCTTTGAAAAATCAGGCTGATTTTGCTTATATGTGTGAATAAAGATAGCAAATTATTTGATTCTCACATTCTTTAAGTTTCTTTTTTGAAATCTAAAGATCTGAGAAATGTGAAAACAAAAAGTGTCTTCTGTTCCTTTGCCAAACATTGGAAAGTGAAGAAAACCTAAATGTTTTTTAGAAGCTAGATTTATTGGTGACATCAGCTAGTTGCCCTTTGCAGAGACATACAAAGCTTCTTTTTTACAAACTGGACCATGACTTATGAGGCATGAGTGTTTCAGTGACATCCTTCCCTGTAGTTTCTTAATTTGGCTTTCTTGGTTAATGCTTATTATTTTAGTTAACTGTATCGAGTTTCATGGAATATGGGATGCTGATTATCAGAACAGACTAGACATGAATCCTGTGTGTATTTTTCTGAATAAAGTTTGCCACGCCACCTGCAACTGTATTATATTTTCAAGTTTTCTTTCTAAGGACTTTAAAAGAATGCAGTCCTGCCATTTCATAAAAGTAATACTTTATCATTGAATGTAAATACTATTACAGTAGAATCCCAGTTAACCGGCATTCAACTAGCAAGCACTCTCAACCAACAGGCAAAAACAATCTTTCTTCCTCCTACCCAAGGCCACCGTTGCTGCTACCCAACACTCCAAACTCCCCCGAGGCCACCATTGTTGCTACCCAATACTCCAAACCCCACCCCCAGGCCACTAGCGCTGCTCTCTACCTCCTCCCTCCACTGACTAGCACTATGCTTGCCATGTGCCAGTGCTGAAACAGCCTGCTGCAGAAGTTCAAAACTGGGCTGCTGTGGGGCCTTGAGCATCTGCACATGCTCAAGACCTTCTGGCTCTTACCCTTGAATACCGGTTAATCGGGATTCTACTGTAACAAGAGAAGAATGGTAAAAAATAAATTTAGAGGAGCAACTGCAAAGGTTTCAGCACTGGCACGTGGTAAGCATAGTGCTGGACAGCAGCGTGAAGGGAGGAGAGCAACACCGGTGGCCTCGGGGGTGGCGGGTTTGGAGTGTTGGGTAGCAGCGCTGGTGGCTTTGAAGGGGGGGAGAGTTTGGCATAGAAGAACAGCAGTGACAGTAGTTACACCTATTTTTAAAAGTAGCTCTAGAGCAACCAGAAACTATACTTATCCAGCATCCACCAATTCCCATGGGTGCCAGATAACTGGGAATCTACTGTAGCATGAATACAGAGTAATAACAGCTATCATTGATGTATAATTATGTCCAACAGACTAGGCTTAGCATAGATAAAAGCAGAGGGTTTTTGTTTCCCAGCATTCTGAAATATATTCAACATGATTCAAATATTTGCAGTCTAAATTTTGTAAAGTCCTTGTGCCAATGATATCCTGAGTTAAGTGTTAAGAATAAAAAGTCATTATTATGATGTCAATAGCAAATCTTTCTCATTTCAGCATTCTATCAAGTGTTTGGGTCTAGAACCGATGGCAGACAATGTCAACCAGTAATAGTATAGTACAAGTCAGGAAGCTGGTGGAACAGCTCCGTATTGAAGCTGGAATTGAGAGGATCAAGGTGAGTCTTTCCTATAGCAGTAAAGCAAATATAAGGTAAACAAAAATGAATACTTTTGGGGAAATTCTGTGCAAAACATTTAAAATTCAATGCAAAAATTCTGAAAATTCCGCTCACAATATAACATTTTGCATACTTTTTTTCTAAATTTTTTTTTCATTTTCATTCAGTGAGACCAGTCTAGACCAATGGATTGAGTCCCCTTACCAGCAGATAGAGGTAAAGATACTGAACAATTGCAGTGCCATCCCCACTATAAAGGCTGGTGCAGCCTAGAATTTGACTGAGTGACGAGGAAGCTGGATGTTGGGGAGTCCCTGGACATCGTTTACCTGGACTTCAGCAAAGCATTTGATAGCGTACCACACCGCAGGTTGCTGAGCAAGATGAGTTCTTTAGGATTGGGCGACACATTGACCAAATGGATTGGGAACTGGCTTGGAGGTAGGCTTCAGAGGGTAGTGGTGAAGGGCACCCCCTCCGAAATGTCGGAGGTGATAAGTGGAGTGCCACAGGGCTCCGTCCTGGGCCCGATCCTGTTCAACATCTATATAAGAGACTTGGCAGAAGGGCTCCGAGGTAAAATAACATTATTCGCCGATGATGCCAAACTAAGCAATGTAGTGAGCAAAAGCACAACAGACAAAAATTCAATGGCAGACGACATGATGCATGACCTACTTCTACTGGAGCGCTGGTCTAGGTCCTGGCAACTCAGTTTCAATGCCAAAAAATGCAGTCATGCACCTGGGAAGCCAAAATCCATGCAAGACTTACACCCTAAATGGCGAGATCCTGACAAGAACTGAAGCAGAAAGAGACTTAGGGGTGATTGTCAGTGAAAACATGAAGACTGCAAATCAAGTGGAGCAAGCTTTATCCAAAGCAAGGCAAATCATAGGTTGCATACGCAGGAGTTTCGTCAGCCGTAAACCTGAAGTCATTATGCCATTGTATAGATCCATGGTGAGACCACACCTGGAGTACTGTGTGCAATTCTGGAGGCCGCATTATCGTAAGGATGTGCTGAGACTGGAATCAGTCCAGAGAATGGCCACCCGGATGGTCTCGGGACTCAAGGATCTCCCATACGAGGAGCGGTTAGGGAAGTTACAGCTCTACTCACTCGAAAAACATAGAGAGAGGGGAGATATGATCGAGACATTCAAGTATCTCATGGGCCGCATCGAGGTAGAAGAAGATATCTTCTTTTTCAAGGGTCCCGCAGCAACAAGGGGGCATCCGTGGAAAATCAGGGGCGGGAAACTGTACGGTGACACTAGGAAGTTCTTCTTCACTGAAAGGGTGGTTGATCGCTGGAACAGTCTTCCACTTTAGTTCATTGAGGCCAGCAGCGTGCCAGATTTTAAGGCCAAATGGGATAGACATGTGGGATCTATTCGCAGAGATAGATAGGGAGGATCATTGGGGTGGGCAGACTGGATGGGCCGTGGCCCTTATCTGCCGTCTATTTCTATATTTCTATGTTTCTATGTTTCTACGGTGTTTCTCCACCTCAACAGTTTAGGGTCAGACTGGATTGGTCTGATGCAACAGGTTCCTCAGCGTGACTGGGATGCAGTCCACAACTTGTGCTCCTTGAGGTTTAGAAGTTGAGTCCTTGACAGAGATGGTGTTGTTACTTTTTAAAACCAGTAAAAGTTCTGGCTTCAAAAGTAGTGAAGTAAAAGTAGAAAGTCCTGCTCAAAAAAATACTCTAGTAAAAGTAAAAAGGTGCAGCTCTTAAAACTACTTTTTAATTACAAAGTTAAACGTATTCTTAACAAGTTGGACCACAGAATCTAGTATGCCTACAAGCAGTATTGTGATTATGTACATATCACCAGATAATATGTCTAGCTCTTGTTGGGTACAATGGAATAGAAACTTAATAAATTAAATTACATCTAAATTATACAGTCCAACACCCCCCATCCCATCCAGAAAATCCACCAGCATGAAATATTAAAATTTTTTTATTTATATCCTTTTATATTTTCATCAAGCATAACAATCTTGACAAAGGATCAGAATATAAAAAAGGAAAAAAAAAGTTAACATATAAATACACCTAAGTGTATATTAGAAATACAATCAACTATTTAGTCCACAAATATTGGATTCAAGAAAGGAAATTAAACTGAACAAATTATTTTAAATTAGAGTAACGGCAATGGTTATCCACCCTACAGCCGATAGTCAAGTCATTCATCAATGGGCTAAGAAACCAACCCTTCTTTTGGTCCTAAAAAATCTAATAACTGTTTAGGCAAAAAAAAAAGAAAATCTTTATTTTGATAGGAAATAAAACATTTTGCTGGAAATTTTAACAAAAAAGTAGCTCCAAGGGCAGGATTCTAGGCTGCAAGGCCAAGAACTCCTTTCTACGCCTCAGGGTTTTCTGTGCTAAATCTACAAAAATTCTAACATTTGAGCCCAAATTTGTCATTTATATGACAGAAATATAAGCGTAAAACATATTCCCTATCACTTTCCAAGGCTAGAGTCAACAAAAGAGTGGTTCTATCTGTAACCACCTCAAGAGAACTCTCCAGAAATAAAGACAGATCAACATTATCCTTAGATTTTTCCTTAGGGGTCAACTCCCCTTGAAGTCTCCTTATATCCAGGTAATAAGCCCTAACAATTGGAGGTGAATTTTCCAAAGGGATGGCAAGGACTTCTCGAAAATATTTTCTCACCATCTCCACTGGGGAGATAACTGAGCATTTAGGAAAATTCAAAAATCTTAAATTGTTTTTCCTAAGTGAGTTTTCAAAGTTCTCCAACTTGCGGGAAATGAATGATCTTTCCTTAACCAATTCCGACTGGACAGTCTTTACTTCCTCCAAATTTTCTTCTTGTTTTTCCAATTTCTCACTTAATTTAGATAGTTGCAGTCCTTGCTGTTCCACCTTGGAATAAATAGTTCCTTTAATCATTTTTTTATAGTTGAAACACTCAATTTTAGGTTGGTGTCCATTATATATATGGCCTGCCACAACGCTTCCATATCAATCTTTTCTGGTCTTTTCAACTCCCCAAAACTAATGTTCCCTCTAGAAGTTCCTCTCACCTCTACTTCACTGGCAGTGGGGGTTAGTTGAGCTTCCAGACCAACACCTTCCTGCTGAGTTTCCAGCATTGACGTCTCTCCTCTGCTGGAGTCCAGATTCCCCTCGTCAGGCTGCTGGACTCCTGCAGCTCCCTGCACCACCAGACTTCCAGGTTGGGGAGGAGTTGACCTCTGCTCTGGGCTCAGAATTGTCCGGGTAGCTCCAGCGCCGAGGTCTCCTGACAACTCCGGGCTCACCTCCGAAGTAGAGTGGATCTCCACGGCTGAGCAGGCAAAGGCAGGTGAAATCGTCAGCTGAGTTGTTGGCTGCAGGGTGCCAGACGCTGGAGGGTTAGGGCGAACTGTCCCCTTTCTTTTCCCCATTGCGGGTCAGGAATCCACAGCGGTAAGTACTAAGAAAAACTCAGCGACTTGCTGCCTCCCGTTCAGGCATCCGTCCTCGACGCCATCTTGAATCTATTTTAAAAAAAAAAATTTTAACTGAACATTTTGGAGCACACCCCCACCCACAAAAGCCACCAGCATGAAATATAAAACTTTTTTTTCACCTTGAGCACAGTGCAGAGAAAATTTCCTCTGCGGAGATTCTAGGGAAGTCTACAGGCCCTGATCACTGCGTACATGGTGCAGTGCTGGAAAAGAGGCCAAGTTGGCTCCTACCAGTTCTTGACATTGGCTGCGGGGGAGTAGGCTTCACTCTAGTGCCACTGCAGTGGTTACTGACTGGCATCTGGGGCTGGAGGATAATGTGTCTGAATTTCCCCAGCTGCACAGAATGGGGCCAGCCAGATCAGCTAAGTTAAAGGCAATGCTGGTCCCCTGGGCTTTTGACTCCCAACTCTTTGACTTTAGTGCAGGTTTCGATCCTGGGGGCTCACAGAAACCCAAGCATAGGCAGGCAGGCGTGAGCATAAGCTAGAGGAACTGCAGGCATAAACCATGGGGAACAAATGCAGAGCAGCACACCGAGGTGTGGTTTTCTGTTTGAGTGTAGGTTCTCTGTAGAACTCTGTAGCAGTCTCACTTGTTCTGTTTAACTAGTAGTAGGTGTATTTGTGTGTAGAGTGTGACATAGTGTGTAGAATTATAGCCTCAGCACTCTGAGGAGGTAGGTTCAAACCTTGCACTGCTCCTTGTGACCCTGGGCAAGTCAATTAATCTTCCACTTTCCCAGGTACATTAGATAGACCGTGAGCCTGTCAGGACAGACAGGGAAAATGCTTGAGTACCTGATTTGTAATCTGTTCTCAGCTCTTTTGAGAGGATGGGCCAAAAAAATCGAATAAATATTGGTGTGTTAGAGCCCCATGTAATATTTGTAGCTATTAGGTAAGATTCATCTTGTGTGAATCATAGGAATTAATGCTATAATTAGTTCTTGTCTGTGAGTATCATGTATGCTGTGTGTCATCTTTGCAAGCATCATCCATCAAATGCATTCCCAATTGAAAAAAAGGTTGAGAATCACTAGTTTATTTGTTTTGAACAAGCATACTATGCATAAAATCATGCATAAAATCAGTATTGAAAGAAAATCATATATAAACATATGTATATATGTATATTTTTTGCATATTGTTTACCTATAGAATTTTATTCTTATATTCTGGATTTTGTATCCTTTCAAAACACTAACAGAAGTTTCTCTATGCAAATGGGAGACATGGGCTTCAAATATGTTGTCTAATTTGGCATTTAAGAATAGATTTATATCTTGATTATGGTGTATATTGTATTATATTAGTTGACTTATCCATTATATTTATTTATGTTCTTTTAACAAATTTGTATAATATATTTTTTCTGTGTTCTTTTTAGTTGTATTTATGGATCATTAACCCCTGATGCAGCTTATGGGAGAAACATGGCAATTGTCAGGTTTTGTGTGACTTTTGTTTGTGTGTTTTATTTCATTTCTATTAAAGTATTTTATTTGCATTTTTTCTTGTTTTTTTTTTTTATGCATTCACCTGGTACTGTTTCTTTGTTTCCCTCACCAAATAACACAAAACTACTAACCAATGGTTCATTAAAAGCTGCATACAGTCCGGTATAGTCCTGCAAAATACATACTGTAAATAAGTAAAAGACCATCCACTAGCAGTTATGCCCAGAAATCACCTAGTTTCCCAAATCTGAAATATAAACTTAAATACCCTTCAAGTGGCATTCTAGAGACATTATAAAGAAAATTGTTTTTAAAAAATAAAACATCAGAAAAGCAATGCTTTATTTCACAAACACATAGGCAAAGTGCTCCCAACAGTAGGCCCAACTGCTGAAATAGACTCAGCATGGATCTTGCATAAGCAGAGTTGATGAAATAAGAAAACACTGAGAACATTAGAACCTGAAGAATGAAAGTTTATAAATGTACAACACAGCAATAGAAACCGGGCCTTACCACATTAAAACATTAAATTATGGGGCTCCTTTTACTAAGCTGCGGTAGGGTTTTTAGCGCGCGCTAACCCCTGCTCTACGCAGAAAAACTGTAAAGTATCAAGGAGCAAGGAGATAGAACCAAGTAAATAGCATTATAACAACCAATGATAGAAAAAAGAAGAGACTGCATGACTATTCCTGAATCAGAGCTACTCAGAATGTTTAAGATGTCTAATCAGGTGCTGCCAATAAAAGAAAGTTTTCACAATATTCATGATTTGTAAGCGAAAGGATCAAGCAAAATACAGGATGAAAATGATAAATTCCAGTTGTCAAAGGAAGGAAAGCTAGATAGAATTCCATTATAGTGAGCAGCTTAAAATGTATAAATTTGGTTTTAGCAAAATTTGAAGCTAGTTAATTAGCAGACATCCATCGGTCAACTGTGGTTTGTGACGGTGTCAATTTATTGAGAGGTATACCATTATAAAAACCTTTGTCATATAATTTTATTTTTGAGAGAAGCGTTTCACATGCAGTATATAGAGTTAGGTTTATAAAGTACAGTAAGGGTTCCTTTTACTAAGGTGCGCTAGCGTTTTTAGCGCACGCAGGATATTACCGCACGCTACACCGTGCGCTATGCGGCTAGAACTAACGCCAGCTCAATGCTGACATTAGCGTCTAGCGTGCACGGCAATGTAGCGCGCGCTATTCCGCTTCGTAAAAGGAGCCCTAAGTTTTTGCATTTCCCATACATTAACTGCAAAGCCTGTGCAGTAGATGCAAGGGACATGGCCTGCATTTGTCTTGCATGTAATCTATGAGGGGGGGTGCTGAAAAGTTCTCAGCCCAGCCATGAAGAGAATGATGTGGATTTGGTTCAATCAATGATCTCTAAAACAATGTCAAAATGCTGAATTTTGTTTCTGCAAATTGGTACTTAATGAAATAAGATAACATTCTTTTCAGCTACAGTGGCAAAATAACGCTCAGAATTTAGGAAGTTGGATGGTTGGGCTGAGAACTTTTCAGCCCCCCACCTCCACCCCGTATAGGGTAGTTGCTTACCACACAGATGCTAGAAAGTATATGCTATCAGGTACTGTATATCAGTGTTTTTCAACCGCTGTTCCGCGGCACACTAGTGTGCCGCGAGATGTTGCCTGGTGTGCCGCAGGGCCGCCATCAGGGCAGTACTACCAGTCCTGCATTCAGGGGCCCGGAGCTGACAGGGGGCCTGAGGCAGGGGAGCCAGTAGCTCGCCAAGGCAAAGTGAGTCAATCACCCAGGACTCACTTTGTCTTGGCGATCTAATCTATCGAGCCGATAAGTCTTCTTCTCCCCGACGTCAATTCTGCAGTCGGAGAGGAAGTTCGGGCCAGCCAATCGCTGCCTGGCTGGGCGGAACTTCCTCTCCGATTGCAGAATTGACGTCAGGGAGAGCATGCGTCGGTGTCGGCTTTGGGACCTGTTATCCATTGGTGGGTCCTGTTCCCCGATAGCAGCGGCAGTGGCAGTGGCTTGGGGAACGGCAGGGAGAAAGAAAGAAAGGGGGCAGGCAGGGAAACAGAAGGAAAGAAGAGAAACAGAAAAAAAGAAAGAAAGGTCAGGGAGAGAGGAAGAAAAAGTTGGGGGAGGGAATGAGGTGTGGAGGAGAGAAAGCATACAGGCTGATAGAAGGGAAGAAAGATTGGATGCACAGTCAGAAGAAGAAAGTGCAACCAGAAATCACCAGACAAGGTAGGAAAAATGATTTTATTTTAAATTTAGCAAAGTGGAGGCAGTATTACCACAGTTTTCAAAGGAATTTGCCCAAATAACTTAATAGTTAACTGGGTAAATTCCCAGAGATGAAAACTTCCCTTCACTTACTATGCACAGTTCTGAATTTATATCTGCTATCTATATTTTACAATATGGTCACCTTTTACTAAACCGCAATAGTGGTTTTTAGCGCAGGGAGCCTATGAGCGTCAAGAGCAGCGCTGGGCATTCAGCGCAGCTCCCTGCGCTAAAAACTGCTATTGTGGTTTAATAAAAAGGATGGAGGGTATATTTGTCTATTTTTGTATGCTATAAAAACCAAATACAGAGAGAGACTGAGAGCTGTTGACGAAGAGCTACGTGTGTGTCTTTCTTCGATTCCAGCCAGAATATCAGCTTTGTGTTCAGCCAAACAGGCTCAGGTTTCGCACTGAATAAAGTATTTTATAATTTTTCACTATTCTGTTTACTTAATATTTCATAATAAAGTAATTATAAAATACTTTCTTTCGTTTATTTGATTCCTATTCAAGAGAATTACTTTATATATAGTCAATATAGGCACAGAGTTAAATTTTTTAACATTTTCTAATGGTGGTGTGCCTCGTGATTTTTTTCATGAAACAAGTGTGCCTTTGCCCAAAAAAGGTTGAAAAACACTGCTGTATATAATGCAGTGGCAGACATATAAAATTCTCTGTGGCAGTGCAGCTAGTCAATCCCCCTCAACCTGACAGTATAGCTGTTCCCTCGCAATCCCTACCTAACTTGACAGTGTGTCAGGTCCCCTCCAAACCCTACCCAACCCACTAGTGCATCAGTCCTCTCTCAATTTCCCTAACCTGACAGTTCAGCTGTCTCCTCTCAATCTCTACATAATCCAACAGTGCAGCAGTCCCCCTCCTGATCCCTCCTGAAAACTCTCCCATCCCTGTAGACTCCACCCCCAAACACTAGTATCACCAGGACTTACCCAAAGGCCATCCATAGTAGGCTAGTGGGCCTGAGCAGAAGTATCCACCTCTACCTCTGGCCAGTCTGGCTCTGGGTTCAAAATGGTAACCTCTGACCTCTAGGAGTTGTGTCAAGGTGGTTAGTGGCTGCCATTTTGAACTCAGAGCCAGACTGGGTATATCCTCTTTGGTAAATACAGATGCAAAAAATGTGTTTACTCTATCGGCGATTGCTTTGTCCTCCTTTAGCGCTTCCTTTATTCCTTTGTCATCCAACGGTCCCACTGCATCCTTCGCGGGTCGTTTCCCTTTAATATATCTGGAAGAGAAATCAGGAAAGCAAAGATACAAATGGAAGAAAAAATAGCTGACATGGTAAAATGGGGAATCAAGACATTTTTTAGATATATCAGTGATAGGAAGAAGTGCAAAAGTGGCATTGTGAGACTCAAAAATGAAGGGGAGGAATATGTAGAAGCTGATAAAGAAAAGATTGAATTGCTTAACAAATATTTCTGTTCCGTTTTCATGCCTGAAGATCCAGGAGCAGGACCACAGAAGACAAATGTGAATAGGGATGGCAGAGTGGTAAACCCTGATCAATTTTCAGAGGGTTGTGTTCATGAGGAGCTAGCTAAATTAAAGGTAGGCAAATCGATGGGGCCGGATAGTGTACCTCCAAGGATCCTGAAGGAACTTAGGGAAATTCTGGTGGCTCTGCTGACTGAAATTTTCAGTGCTTCTATAGAGTCAGGAATGGTACTGGAGGACTGGAGAAGGGCAGATGTGTTCCCTCTACACAAAAGTGGAAGTAAGGAAGAAGTAGGGAATTACAGTAAGTCTAACTTCTGTGGTAAATAAATTAATGGAAACACTTTTAAAACAGAGAATGGTGAAGTTTCTAGAATCTGGTGGATTACAGGACCAGAGGCAACATGGATTCACTAGAGGTAGGTCTTGTCAGACAAATCTGATCATTTTCTTTGAATGGGTGACCTGAGAATTGGATAGAGGAAGTGTGCTAGATGTGGTGTATTTAGTTTTAGTAAAGCCTATGACAGCGTTCCACATAGATGTCTAATAAATAAACTTAGTGCTCTTGGGATGGGCCCCAAAATGATGGGCTGGGTCAGGAACTGGTTAAGTGGAAGACGACAGAAGGTAGTGGTCAATGGAGATCGCTCTGAGGAAAGGGATGTTACCAGTGGTGTGCCTCAAGGTTCTGTTTTTGGGCCTGTTCTTTTTAACATTTTTATAAGCGATATTGCTGAAGGGCTGTCAGGTAAGATTTGCCTCTTTGCAGATGATACCAAAATCTGCAATGGAGCAGACACCTTGGATGGTATGACTATCATGAAGAAAGACCTAGCGACGCTTGAAATATGGTCTGAAATTTGGCAGATAAAATGTAATGCTAAGAAATGCAAGGTGAAGCATTAGGGCTGCAAAACCCCATAAGAACAGTACAATTTAGGGAGTGAAGAACTTATGTGCACGACAGAAGAGTGGGACTTGGGTGTGATTGTATGTGATGATCTTAAGGTGGCCAAACAGGTTGAAAAAGTGACGGTGAAAACTAGAAGGATGCTAGGGTGCTTAGGAAGAGGTATGGCCAGTAGGAAAAAGGTGATGTTGATGCCCCTCATTTAGAATATTTTGTACAATTCTGGAGACTGCATCTTCAAAAAGATATAAAAAGGATGGAGTTGGTCCAGAGGAAAGCTACTAAAATGGTGTGTGGTCTTCGTCATAAGGTGTATGGGGACAGGCTTAAAGATCTCAATCTATATAATTTGGAGGGAAGACAGGAGGGAGATATGATAGAAATGTTTAAATACCTAAGTGATGTAAATGTGCATGAGTCGAGTCTTTCATTTGAAAGGAAACTCTGCAATGAGAGGGCATAGGATGAAGTTAAGAGGTGATAGGCTCAGGAGTAATATAAGGAAATACTTTTTTACAGAAAGGGTGAGAGATGCGTGGAACAGTCTCCTGGAAGAAGTGGTGGAGACAGACTGTATCTAAATTCAAGAAGGCATAGAATAGGCACGTGGGATCTCTTAGAGCGAGGAAGAGATAATGTTACTGGATGGGCAGACTAGCTGGACCATTTGGCCTTTATCTGCCTTTATGTTTCTATGTCTGATTTGGCGGCCGCTGGTGTTAGGGCGGATCAGCCTCTTCTTTTGTGGCTCAGGCATGCAATTTCAAGCTGTGCCATGATCCTGACACTGTGGTGCTTTGTGACTTGGATTTCATAATATGTCTGATGCCTTGTATGACATCTTGAAAGTCTTTGCTAAGCTTTCTGCCTATTCTGTTTCGGCTCACAGGATGCTCTGGATCCGGCAGTGGTCTGGCGATTTGTCTTCTAAAGTGACCTTGAGCTGGTTGCCCTTTTAAGGGACCGCTGCTGTTCGGCCAGGGTATGGATGACTTTATGGTCAGTGTGTAGGATCACAGGCCCAAGTTTCTGCATGTGAATAGATCCCGCCCTTCTAGGGGTTTGGGGGTATCCTAATTTTTATCTCTTCAGGAGCTCTAATTCGTACTCGGGCCGTTCCGCGGGCCAGCAGTCCTCTTCATCTGCCAGACCACACTTTAGCAGTTCTCAATGTCAACCATCCACGAGGAGTCATCTGGCAGCTTCTACAAAGAAGCAATTCTGATACCATGCCCATGTCTCCTCACCCACGTATCGGGATGCAGTTGTCAGCTTTTCTGGTGGAATGGCAGGCCATTACCTCCAACCACTGGGTTTTGGAGCTTCAGGCTCTCTCCTACCGGGATCCCTTTCTGGGTATTATGGATTCCGGTGTGATGCTGCACACTGTTCCTTCTTTTCTTCCGAAAGTGTTTTCAACTTTCCATGTGAATCAGGAAGTCCAGCTTCCCTCTTTTGCTTCCTCTGGATCTAGGGAGCAGGACCAGGTGTTGCGGTTCTTGGACGTGCTCAAGCTCTTGTTGCGGTACCTGGAGGTCACCAATGAGTTTTGCCTCTCTGCCATCTTTTTGTTCTGGTAGGTCAGCTTCTAAGGCTACCATTTCCAGGTGGATCCATCTGGCCATTACCATGGCTTATAAGGCAGCTGGAAAGAAGCTTCCCCTCACGGTCCAGGCTTAAGCTACCAGAGGTATTTTGTCCTCTTGGGCAGTTGTTGGCTGTTTCTCTGGATGAGATTTGCAGGGCCACTACCTGGTCCTGCTTGCATACGTTCACCATGTTTTACAGGATTGATGAGGCAGCCAAGCAGGATGCATTGGGAGTTGCATATCCCTTACAATGCTGGTTCATGGGTTATATAATCTAAGATAAGTGTTGCTTCTTCTCAAAATTAATTCTTTATGATCAGTGGTTTTGGTTTTTGATTCTCTTTATTATATAATTTAGTTTTTTGATATTTTATAAAGCACACACCTGCAGATGCAATTTTGTATGGAATTACACAATATTGGTGAGGTAGGTAGAGTGGGACAGGAGTAGGTGATTAAAAATTTGGAGTCAGGATGTGGACCTGAAATAATATAAAAATTATAGAAGGTCCTATGATCTGATCACCCACAGTTATGATACACCTGTCTCTCACTGAATATAAATCTCCTGTTTAGAAAAAAAGATAGTGTTTTATATTGGTTTTTATATGGGAGCCTATAATATTGAGGATAGAAATATTTAAACTTGCCTGGCCAAATAAATAACTTGAGATTTATAAATTTTCCAAGAATCCTGTCAACTTCTCCTAGAGAAATGGTGAAAAGATATTTTATGGAAATTTTGGAAATTCCTGAAAACTCCTTACCTCCTCTTACAAGAGTGTATTACCTACCTGCTAAGCCCCAATTCAAAGAAGAAGATAAAATTGAGGAACCCCGGGAGAGGTCATTGGACATTTCGGCTATACTGGAACAATCAGATAGAGAATTGGCTGTTCCAGCTACTCTCTTGTTGTCTGTGGCTTTGGCTCCAGACAGGGATTGGATATTAAAACTTTTCTTTAAAAATAGATCCAAAGACTTCCTGGGACAGCACATTCAGATTTTTCCTGATGTCTCTAGAGAGACTCAAAAAAGAAGGAAAGAATTTTTAATTCTAAAACCTGGTGTGACTCAAATAGGGGGTATGTTCTTTTTGAGATATCCATGTAAATGTGTAGTTAGATATCTATCATTGAAGTATATATTTACAGAGCCATCTCAACTGATTAGCTTTCTCTCAATGAAACGCCTAGAAAAAGGAATAACAACAACGTCCATGGAAAGTTAGTTTCCTGCACTTTAGTCAGATAAGGATTTTTCCTAATTAATTAATTTGAATTATATATGTTCTACTCTTAATTATGGATCCAATAAAATTGAGGACTAGTGTGAGATTAGCTAGGTTAGTATTTCCTTGTAGTAATATTAATTTTGCAATTTTAGTTTAATATGTTGTTTGATCTCACTTTACTGTACAAGATGTATATGCTTGAAATATTGTAAAATTTTATAAATAAATTAAAAAAAAAATAAAAAATAAAAAATCTTTTGAGACATCAATGTTAGACCCTAGTTGTTCTATACTGGATTTGTTGATATGGGCAGAATAGACTTATTTGTCAGGGAGTGTCCCTGTTCCCCTCTCTATCTTGTTCTTATCTTCTATAGATGTTTCTGGCTGCTTTAGGACTAATTGATGTTTACAGGGACAGTGATGAAGTAAGAGGGGGAGGGGTTTAAATCTCTGAAGTTTGAGGCTTCCTAAAGTCCTGGCAGGTAGATGGAAATAACCCATTGGTCCAGGAATAAAGTGTGGATTTACAAGAAAGAAGATTAGCAAAGGTAAGAACCTAATCTTTCAATCTTCAGACATAGGCTAGACTTCCCCCTGATTCAGATACCCAAACTCTGGAGTTGGGCTGCATTTCTGGATAGTCTGAACTACTCTGGCTGGAAGGATCGCAAGTCTTGGCAGGAAGAATTTACCCTGAAAACTAAAGGGTTCTCTCTGGCTGCTCCACTCAACTGTCCACTGTTCATAAAGGTTTCTTCATTTGGAATTGTTAGGAGTGATTTTGAATTTTGTTGATTTGATATACATATTTGGAAGTAGATTGTTTCTATTTTTTAAATACTTGTTTCTGTAACTGAAGAAAATTTTTATATTTCCTTTATTTGCAGGTTTCTAAAGCAGCAGCTGATCTAATGAATTACTGTGAGCAGCATGCCAAAAATGACCCTCTGCTGGTTGGAGTACCTGCTTCAGAGAATCCTTTTAAGGACAAAAAGCCCTGTATCATCCTATAGCTCTACTCTAGTCTACAGCACTGCTGCTCCTTATGAGTTCAACAAATCTTGAATCTCCATATGGAGTATTAAAATGCTGAGTGGTTTAACATAGAATCTAAATAGAAAAAAAATTGACTTCTGAGTGGTGCAAAAGAGTTTAAACTGTTGAATGGAAGAAGAAGTTTGTAAAATCTTAGGAGGGGGATCCGGGTGGGAGCATTTTTCATACTGATATTTGGCTCATGGTTTAAACTAAACTTTTTAAAAACTGTTAAGTGTTCTTTATGTGTCTGCTTTAAAGGAATGAATGGTAAAGTGGGTGGGTTTAAGTCACTATCTCTGAAGAGCTGCTGATGTGGCAAAGTTATTCTCTTGTCTGCATTTTTTTAATAGAGAGAATAATACTTTGGAGGGTGGTAAAGGGGATGCTTTATTAATTAACTCTTTGTTCCTTTTTGGGGTTTTTTTTTTTTCATATGCACTACATAGTTGAGATATAGGAAGCTTTTCAGTATTTGATGACTGCATTTTAATTTATCAGGATCTCATGAAATTCCCAAAATGTTGCTATAATCTTGCCACTAGCTCATTATATGGTACTTGTATCCAACCAACCTTAGATGACCATCATGGACCACATTTTATCTGCTTCACTTTATCACTATATAGTGTTGTGGAGTTTTTATTCTTAATCACAGGGGAACATTAGTAATTTCATTAGTAATTAGCAAACCTTTATGCATCTCTTGTTTTAGTTCTGTCTAGTCTCACCAGTGTTTACCAAACAGGATCACAACAAAATTATTTTTTAAATTCCACATAATGATCTCTTACAGTTTATAATGCAGGATTTCAGAGACAGGGCATAGAGGGATATAAGCCATTCTGGCCACAATTAGTGCATATTGTCATTTATCTAGAGCATGGGTGTCCAACCTGCGGCCCCGTGAAGTATTTTGTGTGGCCCCGGTCGAGGGCGATACAGCGTTTTCCTCTGCTGCCCCCGGGTGTTTACCATCTTATCGGCTCCCTCCTCTGCCTTGCTGCAGCGTTTGTGCGGCCCCAGAAAATTTTTTTGCAGCCAATGCGGCCCAGGGAAGCCAAAAGGCTGGACACCCCTGATCTAGAGGTTAATAATGCTTATATGGATGTAGACCAAGAGCAGAGTGTGGAGGAAAAAGGATTTGATAACCCTGGGACTTGGACAGAAAAGGGATCTAGACAGCTGAACACATGGATAAGTGGCTTAATTGTAGGACTAGTGCTTTAACAGCAGTCTCAGTTAAAAGATGGCATTGTACAGAGCCTTCTACGGTTATATGCACACATTAGTAAACTTAAATTAGCAGCTTTCAGGTAATGTGGCTGTGTGACTGTAAGGCCATCCCACCCTGTAATTGGGCATAATAAAAGGATGGATGAAATAGCATGTTATTTGTATGCTGACATCACATAACATATGATTAAGTTATGCTGCGGCCAAATGTTGGGCAGACTGGATGGGCCATACGGGTCTTCATCTGCTGTATTTACTATGGGCCTGATTCTCAAAAGTGTGCCGTCACCTAACTTGATTAGTTTAATTGGTGATAAATAGCATGGTAATTGATCACATCATTTAAAACCAATTAACATGTAAGTTAAAAAAAAATGTAGGCCCCTAAGTCCCATCTACAGATGTGCTTATCTCTAAAGTACATGTGGTTTGCTCCAGAAGTGGACGTAGGCACCAGTAGGTGCTTCTGTAGACGTGATTCTTATCAAAAATAGGCACTGGAAATGTAGGCCTGTAAAACCCTGGCCTAAATTTCCGGCACTTTCTTTTGATGTGGCTGCAGTTCTGCAAACAGCGCTGTAGTGTGAATGGTACCGCTTTTGCAGAATCCAGCGCTATGTTGCTACATGTTATTATGAAAATATTACATTAGATAACAAATAGTATATTTTTTCTCTATACTGTATAGTGTACAATGATGTAAAAAATATAATCTAATCTTAATTTTTGTATACCATATTATCCCCACATTAGGGTCCCTAATGATTAACAACAAAAATTAGATCCATGTATATCACAAACCAACAAGAAAGAGAATTTCAAACCTAAGAAACAAATTTCATAAAAAATCAACCAGAAATTTCTGGAATAATTTTGTCTTAAGGAGCTTACAACATTTCCCATAGGAAGATTATAATGTAAGTGAGACAGGAAGATTGTTCTAAGCCTCTACAGCCTTGTAAGAAAATGTTGATTCCAATAAACCTTTACATTTAACTCCCTTAAAAGATGGGAAGAACAGTATTATAGTAGAATTTGACCTAGACACCGTTCTGCCCATAACCACAAGGATCAAGTTTAAATTAGGCATCACTGTCTTTAAGATCCTGCCAGGCAATGCCCCCGACAGATTTGGCCATCCTACTTCAGGATGCCTCTAACAGATATTCCACCAGAAATCTCGTCCACTTAAAGTTCCCAGCGTGCAGCAGTATAAAGTCTACTAGGCAAATTACCTTAACCATCCAATATCAATTAATAAAATGCTGGAACCAACTACCACTTACACTACGATCTTATGACCACTATCTCAGGTTCAGAAAACTTTTAAAAGCATTTCTGTACCAAGACAGGGAGCCAATCCTGAAGTAACTGAAATGGTAATAGTAAAAGCCCATTTCTAAACTGTCTAATGCAACTCCTGGGACATAATGATGAGCCAATGATGAGCTACTTGAACTTGTAACTATGTATTTGTAACTATGACCTAACTGTATTAATAACTGTACTGATCTACCTGTAATAGCAACTCTATTGAATGTCCGTGTCAAACTGTCCATTATAATTTCCTGGGTAACTGACCCAACCTCTTTGTAATGTAATCCAACCTTTAAATGAATAGGTAAAGGCGGAATAGAAAACTTGATTAACATAAAATAACATAACATAACAAATGTCATACATGCCAATTTGAATATTAAACGAGGTTCTACTGGGTGCCAATGGATTGAAACCAATAGTGGAGTCACATGCTTTACCTACAGTCTCTCAAAGATTAACCTCACAGTAATCTTTTGCAACAGCTGCAGGTTTCAAACGTTCAAAAACTACAAGAACGAGAGGGCATTCGGAAAAATTAAGAGGGGACAGATTCAGAACCAATGCTAGGAAGTTCTTCTTCACCCAGAGGGTGGTGGACACCTGGAATGCACTTACAGAGGGTGTGATAGGACAGAGTACGGTTTTGAGGTTCAAGGAGGGATTAGATAATTTCCTGAACGAAAAGGGGATAGAAGGGTATAGAGGATTACTATACAGGTCCTGGACCTGATGGGCCGCCGCGTGAGCGGATTGCTGGGCGTGATGGACCTCTGGTCTGACCTAGCAGAGGCACTGCTTATGTTCTTATGTTTGGGGTTTTTTTTAACCAGCTTTACAGAAATTCCAGCATAAAGGGCACTGGCATAATCTAATTGAGAAATCATATTTGGGCTTTTTACTACTGTTATGCCTCTGGAACGATCTCACTGTCCCGCTGCGGAACCTGGACTCCCTCCAACTATTCCGAAAACAACTGAAAACCTGGCTTTTCTCTAGCATATAATAATCTCTTCTCCTGATTACATCCCCTCTTTTTATGCTTTGTAAACTCTTTCTCTTCTCTCTTCCCATATTTTTTAAACTCTGTAAACCGTGTCGAGCTCCACTTCAGTGGAGAAGATGCGGTATATAAAGCTAAGGCTTAGTTTAGTTTAGTTTAACAAAGTTTTTGTTGAATTATCCCTGCTGTACACCACCTTGGGTGAATCTCTTCATAAAGACAGTTAATAAATCCCTGTAAAAATATGAATAAAGAGTCCTTAATAGTTTCAATTTTAAAAAAAACCATTTTTTTATATAGATGATTCACTTGCGCTTCACAGGATAGCAAAACGTCCACTATAAAACCTTAAACTTTTGATAAATTAACTATATCCACATTATCCTTCCTATTAAGAGGAACAGAGGAAAAAAACGGGTTGATTATTTTCCAACCAAATAATTTTTGTCTTGGTAGCACTCAACTTTAACTTATTGACACGAGCCCAAGTCTCAGCTTTTCCAATACATTACACAATTTTAGATTCCCACAAAAGTGAGTCACCTGATAATGGAAGAATTAGGAATATCGTATCATCTGCATATGAGTGCAGATATTTCTCTATACCCATACCACTGATCTAAATTAAGACAAAGATATTAAAAAGAATGGGTGACAGGGAGGAGCCCTGAGGTTCTCCACACTGTGAACACCAAAATCCTCAGACATTTCCATCATTTTTTCACTGCATAAAAACGGTTGATCAGAAAACTTTTAAACCATTGTTCTCCAAAGCCACATTCCAACAATCTGAGCAACAGTATTTCATGATCAACTATATTGAATGCAACTGATGTCAAATTGTATTAATACAACTTGACTTCCTTTATTTAGGATTTTCTTTGTAAGAGTTATCATAGATAGAAGCAAAATATCTATACGAGTCATGCTTCTAAAATCATGTTGAAAATTCTCCAAGATAATATGTTTATCCAAATACTCTGTCAACTGGCTAGCGACCAATGATTCAATCTCTTCACAAACAAAGGAATACTAGCAATCGGTCAACATGAAAATGGTTTTGATTCAGTGAAAGTAGATGATTTTAGGATTGGACTTAAGATAATCTTACTTAGTGATGTTGAGTAGTAACCAGACTGTAACATGGAATTCATAACATATGTATCCAATTGTAAAGCTTCCCTAGGTAACATTTTTCATTAGACAATAATCTAGATCAGTGTTCTTCAACCATCGATCCATGGACCAGTACCAGTCCACAGAAATTTCCTGCCGGTACACAGGACCAGCACGTGCATCAGGCCCAAAACAGTGTTCTTCAACCGCCGGTCCACGGTGCGATCGATGCGGCATTATCTTTGAGCCAGCTCCCTCTTCCTAACTGATTCAGTGCACAAAGCCACGGGCAGTGGCTCCTACGGACATCCTGCGCCTGAACCAGAAGCCTTCTCTCTGACGTTGCAAAGTCAGAGGGAAGGCTTCCAGATGAGGTACGGGACGTGCAAGGTGCAATTAGTACTATTATGGGGCGGGGATGGAGATTGGGTAGAGATGGGCGTGGTCTGGCCAACGACTTAGCCCAGTGTTCTTCAACCGCCGGTCCACGGACCGATGCCGGTCCACAGAATAATTATTTTATTTCTGCCGGTCCATAGGTGTAAAAAGTTTGAAAAACGCTGATCTAGATAACAGAAGGACTTTGCAGCTTTAGAAACCAATGGCTTTAGGTAGACATTTTTCGATAATGTTTGACTACTACTCCTTAAATCCATATCATCCAGGAAATATGAGGTTAAGAAAAATTAGTTGGTCACTTTTAATTTCTCAGTGTACAACATATATGTTAGAAAGTGGTGCCTGAAATTAAGAAGAAAAATATGAGAATGGCTCATAAATAACAAGTGTCTGAATTCTGCTGCACATTAGCAGCCATTAAAATTAAGTGACATAGATATAGGCTGCTAGCCCACATAGTTTGTATAAACCTATTGTTTTTCTGTAACGCAGCCTACTTTACCTTACATATTTGAATTTAAGCTTCTCCAAGTACTAGCCAAATTAAGTTTTCCCTGAAAAAGGAGGGAAAACTGTTAACTCGAGTATAAGCTGGGGAGGTTTATATTCAAGTATACCATAATTCTTTCTCTCCTGCAGTGTCCTGCAATTTCTTCCTTGCCCCTTGGTATGCAACATTTTTTGCCTTCTTCCTACTACACCTGCTTTGCTGGAACTTACTACTCCCTCCTGCGGTGACTGGCAGCAGCAGCGTAGCCACAGGTAGGCCAGGGCCCAGGTTCACCCATTTTGGCTCAGGCCTACCCAGTAGCAGCACACCTCTGATGTATTTGGCAGGGATCTTCAGGTCCCACCAGCTAAAAACTTACACCTCTGCCTCCCCACCCCATGGTGACCGCTTGCTGCTTACCTTTTAATGTTCTGATCTTCACCATGGGGCTGGTGCGAGCTGTGTATCATTCACACTACTTACTGCCAGTAAAGATCAGAACATTAAAAGGTACGTGGCGAGTGGTTGCTGGGCAGGAAGGAGAGTGAGGTGTCAGTCACTGCTGGGGGGGGGAGGAGGATAGGAATATGAAGGAAAAGGAGAGTGAGGTGCCTGTCACTCTGGGGGCAGGAGAAGGCACAGAAATTGTTCTAACTTGGCTATAAGCTGCGACCCCAATTTTGAGGTCTTTTTTTAGGCCCAAAAATCTTGGCTTATAGTCAAGTATATTTCACCAGCATACAAAGAAGAAACAAAAGTACTTTCAGCCATACTTTCTGGAAACATCAGTGTTAGTTTTCTAAAACTTTGGTAAGCCAGTAGGATTTAGAAGAAATACCTTTCCACTAGAACCATAGAGTTCCTTGCCCAGCTATGGATAATCTCTGCATATCAAACTTGGGGTTATAGATATTAAGTATTATAACTACAGTATTTGTCTGAGAGAAGTGAATAAGAAAGGCAAAATGAGAAAGCTATCAAATTGGCATAAGATGTGCACATTAAATTTAAATGCAAAGTTTAGGATCTTTTTGAGATATTATAACTAAATTACCTGTAGACCCTATAATGGTGAACCACATAGAAGGAAGAATACAGGGAACTTGTTTGCTATTGTACATTGCAGGTTATTTTATTTTATAAACATCCTAACATAGAATCCTCGGAATGTTATTTCTATTTGCAAAATCATAGGGCTCCATCACCTCTCATTTTGTAAGTGCCTAGCTTTATTTCTCATGACTATAATCGGTTGATAGACTTCTTCCTCATCTCACAGGGTTCAATTCCCCCCCCCCCCAAGAAAAAGGAACTTAAATCAGATCCTTTGATCTTGATATTCCCAAAAAGCTGAGCTCCTGATATTAAAGATTCTAAATTTGTTTCCTATTTTCAAGTTATGATCCTAAGTTTTCAACTGAAAGTTCACCTAAATGTTGGATCCTAAAGAGTTATGCTCTTAAATTTAGAATTTTAATTAATTTGCCTTGGTTTAAGAATCTTGATTTAGGCACATCATTCCTGAACACTTGGGTAGTCAATCCCATCTTGCGAGATCCCGTGTAGAGAGCCTCATTAGCATTCTTTTGCTCCACCTCCCGTCATTTAGGGCTGTCCTTCAATTTCTCATTTTGTATCAAAGTAGATGCTCAGCCCTGGAGAGGAAATATAAGAGGGAGGGGTAGAGGGACACTCCCCAAGAAACAAGTCTGTTCTGTTCACATCACAAAAAGGCTTCAAAAAACCAAAAATGTTACCAATATAATAAATAAGTAGGCTGAAAAATTGGTAAACAACCCCCTATAAATTTCCAACAAAAATGACCCCTGCAATTTAGATTTAACAGAATTTGCAATATACAGTTAAATAAATAAATAAATAAAGGTATTTCAGTATAAGCTAATCAACCTCCGAATCACAAGAAAACCTTGACTAGTGGAGACATAGCGGCGATATGAACCTGAGAGGATCCAGCTAAATTAGAAACATAGAACATGACGGCAGAAAAGGGCCACAGCCCATCTAGTCTGCCCACACTAATGGCCCACCCCCTAACTACCTCCATGAAGAGATCCCACATGCCAATCCCATCTTTTCTTAAAATCTGGCACGCTGCTTGCCTCAATTACCTGTTGTGGAAGATTATTCTGCACCTTGGCTGTTTGTTAATGAATTGTGACTTTTTTTCTACACATTGTTTATGATGATTTTTGATTGATCACTTTTGATTTTTTGGGGATTCCAAGCCCTTCATAACCCCTCTTTTTTCCTTCTTTGAATGCACACCTGCACTTTATATTTATACTAGAAACTTCATTTTAAATAAGGGAATAGATGATGTACGGGGCAGGGTTCATTTAGACCAGGGGTCTCCAAAGTCCCTCCTTGAGGGCCGAAACCAGTCAGTATTTCTGGATTTCCCCAATGAATATGCATGAGATCTATGTGCATGTACTGCTTTCAGTGCATATTCATTGGGGAAATCCCAAAAACCTGACTAGATTTGGCCCTCGAGGAGGGACTTTAGAGAAACCTGATTTAGACCTTTGGTCTGGTGCTTGTCACCTATGAACAGATGTTCATAGGTGACAAGGCTCAGGGCTTTCTTGTGATTCGGATTAGCCCATACTGAAATCCCTATATTTATTTATTTAATTGTATACTTCAAATTCTGTAAAATCTAAGTTGCAGGGATCATTTTTGTTGGAAATTTATAGAGGGTTGTTTACCAATTTTTCAGCCTGTTCATATCACAACATATAACACTTTAAACATGAACCATTGATAATATATAACGAGGTGGAATGAAAGTAGCCACCTACCCAAATGCAACCTGAAGGATACCCCCTGGATTCCTTGAAATAGCAGTGGTGTCCTTTATCCATGTCCTTACTGGATAAAGGAAAGAAACAAGATATTCGGTCTTCCTGACATGTCTGAGGCAATAAGCAGGCTAATGAACATCTGACAGGGTGGACTTCAGGAATGATGTGCCTGTTTACTAGAAAGAAGATTACCAAGGTAAATACCTAATCTTCCCTTCTAGTGCAGTAGGTACATCATTCCTGAACACTTGGGATGTATCAAAGCAGCCCCCAGAATTTAGGGCAGGACAGATGAACCAGCTGGAAGTATGGACAATCCGAATGCAGAGTCCAATTTGTCCACCATGTCCACCCTGTAAAACTTTGTGAAAGTTCTACAGATTTCTTCAGGGAAAATACTCTAGACTCCCCCCAGAAGGAAACCATACTTCTAGTGGACATGGCGCCTTTAAAGATTTAGGCAGTCGCCTCCTTCCGATATAGGCTGAAGAAATGGCCAAATAAATCCATCTTGAAATGGTTGCTTTGAAAGCTGGTCGGCCCCTATGAGCAGCACCTGCCAGCACATAGAGATGATCTGACAGATGATTCTGCACTATTTGATGATCATGAGTAGTACTCCCACTTGTGAAAGGTTTGCATTTACCTTTACCTCATAGGGAAAGTTACTCAGTGAACTCAGATGCTCTGTTATAGTGCCTTTTTCTGAAAATGTCACTTTGGTCTCTAGTTTATGATTTAAAGTTCAGTTTCTGCTTTGGAAAAGTATACAAGCAAGCCCTATGATAGCTCTAATCCTTCTATTGGTGATGACATTACTGAAAGTTAGTGTTCTCTGCCTGTATTGGTGGTTTGGGATCACAGTCCACTTGTCTGGTCTAGCAGGACTCAAGGAAAGAGAATTAGCAGCTAAGTCTAAATTTCACTTATCAATATCTTCGGTTATTTTATTCTTTTCAATAGACTATACTATTTTGCCTGACACTCCCATCCTGGCATCAATGTTAAAATTATATCAACCATTGAGAGCACTCAGATCAGCAAATATACTGTCACTAGATATTCCTTCTTTTCACAGGATCAGATTAGAGTGTTATAGAAAAACTCTGCTTCAGGTTGCAGGACCTTTGTTGTGGAATGCTCTTTCTCCTGAGATTCGTGCTATTACAGCTTTTCAATCATTTAAGAAGGATTTAAAAACAACATTGTTCCTGGGAGCCTATGGCATTTAAGTGTAGAATTAATTGGAGGAGATATTGGATATCAGACGGTAGATAACAGATGATTTGATTTTGTGTATTTATATATATTTCTTGGGTATGTCTCTGTTTTAGATCAATTTTTATTATGTATGTTTCATTGGAAATCACAGAGAATTTTGGATCTTGTGGTATATAAATAAATAAAATTAGGTTCACCATGCTAGAGATTTCCAAATTATTAATATGCAAACAAACCTTTTTCAGAGACAAGGATGCAGTAGAACTAGATGACATGAATTAAGTTGCAGGGTGGTATACATAGGAGTAACATCAAGAAATACCTGTTCACAGGATACTTGGAATACCATCCCGATGAATGTGGTGGGGACAAAACAAAGATAGACTTCAAAAACAGGATAAATACAAGATCTCTATATAAAAAGAATGGAAACAAAGCTAAATTTAAATGACACCAGCACTTTAAACGGACATAGAGGGGGGGGGGGTAACCTGAACATAGCAGCAGGTGCATCTCTGGATGTCTTGTTGGGCATACTGAATGGACCATGCAGGTCTACAATCATATACTGTTATTATTTTTCTAAATAAATAGCCCCAAACCCTTAAAAAAAAAAAAAACTTTCATTATATTAGACACTCTTTTATCATACCATAGATAATTTTAAAGATAGGTTGTAATTTCATTTTTGAGTTCCTTCAGAACTCTGGAATCTCTGCCCTCTTGTCCAAGTGATTTGCTACTCCTTAGTTTGTTAATTTGCCTATTACATCTGTCAGTTTCATTGTGATTTATTTTGGCTCCTCTGAATCATAGCCATTGAATACAGTTTACAGCATGGGTATCTCCATGACATCCTTCTCAATAAAGACTGAAGAAAAGAATAAGCATTCTATTTTTATATAAGGTAGAAATGTAGAATATAAATGTTGTCTATCCTGTTTCTAACAGTTGCCAAACCAGCTCAGGAGTCCTTGGCAAAATCCCCAAAAGTAGCAAGATTCCATGCAACTTACTCCCAAAGATAAGCAGTGGTTTTCCCCAGATCTAGCTTAATAAAGGTTTATAGACTTGACCGCCAGGAAATTGTCCAAACCTTTTTTAAACCCAGGTACGTTAATTGGTTTTTACCATGTCTTTTGGCAACAAGTACCAGAGCTCAACTATATATTAAATGGGAAAAAAGACAACTTTCTCCTATTTGTTTTAAATGTATTGTTTTGTAATTTTATGGCATGACCTCTTGCATATACCCATTCCAATCCACTCAGGATTTTATAAACCTCTATCATATTTCCCTTCAATTGTCTCTTCTCTAAGCTGAAGATCCCTAATTTCTGGTCTTTCAGTCATATGATAGGAGTTCCATCCTTTTTCCTCTAGGGCAATGGTCTTCACTAATTTTTAAATTGGAGCCACTGTGAATCCAAATGAGATGAAATATCTTCCCATGTGAGGTCATGACACTGCTGACCAGGGTATGGCAACAACATCTACCCCCACCAATCCACTTTCAGACTTTTTACTGAGAGTATCCTCAAGGAGGTGAACATTTCAACTGCATTCTTTTCATCTACTGAGAAATGCCTTGTCCTTCAAGCATATGACTCTTCCTCCCATCCACTTTTCCCTTTCAGTCATGAGCTTGATTAGAGAGGAAAAGAGTAGCTTAATGATGTTGAGGGCCATCCCAGAGGCCTCCAAGAGCCACCATTGGCTCCCGGGCCTTGTATTGTAGAACACTGCTCTAGGCTAGGGTATACATAATGAGGTCTTCACGTCTCTTCTCATATGCCTCTTCTCACAAGCCTCATATCATTTTTGTCACCTTCCTCTAAATCTCCTCAGCTGCTTTCTATCCCAAAGCTTTTTAAATTCCTCAGGAGTCTGTTATGAGGGACTTTGTCATAAGCTTTCTGAAAATCCAGATGTATTATATCATCTGGCTCATCTTTATCTACATGCTTATTCATTCTTTAAAACAAAAGGTACTCGTAGCAGATTGGTAAAGCAAGACCTCCCAGTAAACCATATTTGTTTATGTGTTCAGTAATTTTGTTCTTAATAATAGTCTACTATTTTGCCTGGCACTGACGTCAGGTTTTCATTCTCTGTAGTTTTCTGGATCACACCAGGAGCCCATTTTAAAAACTGGCACTTCATTGGACACTTTCCATTCTTCAGATAATGTAGCAATTGTCAGATGCTCCTCTTACATGATAAACAATCCAACAAAAAAGGCAAGAGAGATTTCCAAAAAACAGTTTTATTTGATAAATTCTCATCCCAACAAGGATCCTAGTTTCGGCATGTAAGTATGCCTTCTTCAGGGGACACTCTATTCTGCCAAATTTGCACAATGATAAGATAGTCAAATCATCAGTCAAATTGCAATGTAAGGGTGGGACAAGAATTTATGGAATAAAACAGTTTTTTGGTGGATTGGACATCTCTCTTGCCTTTTTTGTTGGATTGTTTTCAGTGCAAGGCAAGTTTTTTTCTCTGTTTTCTTCTTTCATGATGACCATACATCGCAAAGAATCAAACTGATGCCGAAACTCAGAACAATTTTACACTCTTCAAACTTCAAACAGGTTGCACAGTGGTGGTGCTCACCTGTATTTTATACTGATGAGAGGTCTGTCCAATGTATGATAAATCAAAGGTACATGTAATCACAAAAATGACATTCATAGACCTGCATGTTATCACATACCACAAGGGGAACAACTTCCCTGCAAATTTATTTAATTTTTCTATACTGTTCTCCCAGGGAACTCAAAACAGTTTACATGAATTTATTCAGGTACTCAAGCATTTTACCCTGTATGTCCCAGTGACTTGCCCAGGGTCACAAGGAGCAGTGTGGGTTTGAACCCACAACCTCAGGGTGCTGAGGCTGTAGCTTTAACCACTGCGCCACACTCTTTCAAATTAATAGAGTAAATGAAGCATTGCCCACAGTTTCCATGTGCAAGAGCAATTGTTTGCTGTACAGACTTATAAAGCCAGTAGCTTAAATTCTAATTCCTGGCATTTTTTTGTTGGTGATGATTGTGATACTTGGAACCACACTTTATTATAATGTTAAAAAATGTGTTTGCTTCCCATATTTCTGTTAACATTTCATCATCTATCTGTTCATTCTGCCCAGGCAGATGGTAGTAAATACCTACCACGATTCTCTTTTTTTTTTTTTTTTGTCACACATGGAATCTCTATCCATAAGGGATTCCACATTGCAGATTTTTTCCTACAGAATTTTTATTCTGTTTGACTTAATTCCCTCATTAATGTATAGAGCCACTCTCTCCAATTTGATCCCTCCATCATTGCGATATACTTTGTGCCCTAGTATCAGTATCCTATTGGTTATCCTCCATCCACCAGGCATCTGAGATGCCTGCTATTTCTACCTCTTAAATTAGCACTATATGCTCTAACTCTGCCATCTCGTCTTTTTAAGCGTCTAGCATTTGTATACAGATATTTCAAAAATCTGAGTTTGATGGATCTACCGCCTTCTGAACAGTTAACAAACACTGTGCAATCTTTGCTCTCTTCCCTTAAAGGCACTTGTCTTTCTTTTGCCTTTCTTGCAACATCTGTATCAGGATACCCTAACTCAGCGTATCACAAACTGTGTGCCGTGGCAAGATTCTGGGTGCGCCGCAAGAGGCACTTCATGTAGGTGAGTCTGCCAGCGCCTCTCCTCGCCAGCGCCTCTCCTGCTCTCCATACCTCCCCACCGGTGTAGTAATTTCAAGGTTAACAAGCTCAGGGCCCCGCCTGGAGAGCCTCTGCACATGTGCGGATATCAACATGATGATGTCACACATTAGCGTGATGTCATCACATTGACGTTTGTGCATGCACGGAGACCCTCCAGCCGCAGTCCCGAGTTTAGTGTGCCTTGGCTTGGAAAAATTTGAGAGACACTGCCCTAACTTCTTGCTTTTGGTAGTACTGTATCCTTCAGAGATGCCTCACTCTGAAGCACATGCTTCTGAGTGATTGTCAGCTTTCCCCAAGGTTCTAGTTGTTCTACCTTCTTTTTAAAGCACCAGCAACCATTGCTCTGCCTTCTTTTTAAAGCACCAGCAGCCTGGTTCCCCCTTTCCTTTCCTCTCCCCCCCAGCTATAGGTTCCCCCTTCCCCAGAATGTGGTCTAGTTCCTAACAAATCCAACCCCCCTTCCTGTATCATACATTGAGACTCCAGATCTCTTCCTGTCTCATGGGTTCTGCAGATGGAACAGGGAACATTTCAGAGAATGCTATCCTTGAGGATTTCAACTTTCTATCTTAAGAGTCTACCCCCCCCCCCCCACACACACACCCACACACACACCCTTTATATGAAGCCGCATTAGCGTTTTTTATTGCCAGACGTGGCGGTAAATGCTCCAGTGCTCATAGAATTCCTATGAATGTCAGAACTTTAACTGCCACAACCAATGATAAAAAACGCTAACATGGCTTCATAAAGTGAAGGTGGGGGATAGGGGGGGTAAATTTGGCTTCCAAAAGTTTCCTCCCACACTTTCCCACGTGTACTATAAGACAACTAGCTCCTCACCAGCACCATCTAAAATCTTATCTAGATGATACGTGAGGTCTGCCAACTTCACACCAGGTAGGCAAACGACCGAGCAAATCTCATGCCCTCCAGTCACCCATCTATCTGCATATTTAATTATTGAATCTTCAGCTAAAATGGCTGTCTTTTTCCTGGAGATAGAGATTAATAATGGTGGGAACAGCAGCAGTAGGAGGAGAGGAAACAAGGGACAAAATGCATAGACTGGCAGTTTTAACCCTAGAACAAAGCCATGTAAGGAGGGGGTAACCTGCATGGAGCAGTGGTTACAACCCTAAATCACCTTACTGAGCTGACTAGATGAGTCATGCTAATCTTTATCTGATCCACTTGTTAATACCGGCTGTCTTATGAATATATATATGTATACTTGGGTAATTCAGTCATAAAGTCATCAATCTTTCAATTCACCCAAGTGCTCACAATATATGCTTATAACATTTTCAGCATTTGATAATCATATGACCTCAGCGCCACCACTCTCCGCCCAATTATTTGGGTAGAATTACATGGATATTTCCTCATTGGTCATGAAATTATTTAATGATATTAATTTTATACTATTTATAGTTATCTTGAAATTAACCCGCATAATTCTACCCGCTTTCATAAATAATTGTGCGGAGAGTGGTGGCGCTGAGGTCATGATTATCAAATGCTGAAGATGTTATGAGCATATATTGTGAGCACATAGGGCTCCTTTTACTAAGCTGCACTAGCGGTTTTAGCATGCGCTTAGCGCACGCTACAATGCCACGCTCGCTAGCCGCTAACACCTCCATAGAGCCGGCGTTAGATTTTCCGCATAGCGCGAGGTTAGCGCTCGCTAATCTTCAGCGCGCGCTAAAAACGCTACCGCAGCTTAGTAACAGGAGCCCATAAAGTGAGCATATTTTGTGTGCACTTGGGTGAATTGAAAGATTGAATCTTTATCTGATGTCATTCACTGTTACTAAGCATTTTTGATGCATACATAATGTTAGAAATCACCTTGGGGGGGTCAATGTATCTATCTCACATATAGTTTCATCACAGCAGGTCCATTTCCCTTCTGCACTATGTTTGTGGCCTCTATATGCCCAATTTTTGTTCTTAACAGAAGATTTAACCCTTCTACTGGGATCGGATGAGAAGGTATTAATTCCCCCTTGCCTGTAGCTTCTGTCTTAGTTGAAAAGCCAAGATGGTAGGTCCTTAGCTGATATCTTATGTTTGATCTTATCTAGGAGATTGAGAAGTGCTTAATAAAAGCACATTGTTTCTTACACAGCAATTTCTGATGCTCCCATATGTATGAGAACCCATAGAGTGGTTTTTTCCTGTTGTGAATATGAGTGGCCTTGGACTTGAAAAGAAAGATACAATAACCCAATACCTTTTGCTGTTTGACATGTGCCAATTTTTTTTTTTTTATTGTAGCACTGACTGTTTCCAGGTTAAATATTCTGCTTTTCAGGATAAAATTAAAACTTATTTTACATATTAACTTCTGACCACCATTTTGACAGAGAGGATGTTGCTTATAAGTGCTCAGCCACTGGTATTTTATATCTTATGATACCTATGTCAGAGTTAATATGGTGAATTTATCTGCCCTTGTGATGGCTGGATCATTCATCACTTTTTACATTGATCATGTAATTTTTTTTTCAGCTTAGTTGAACCTATCTTACTTAGAAAATTCAAAAAAGTACATTTGCTATAATACAAAATCCTTTGTATTGTATTAAGTTTCCATGTATGTTATAAGACTTCTGTTTTGCTAAACTCATGGTGTGTTATTGCCAAACCAATATTTTGTAGAGCTTTATTTGGAGAATATGTTCTCACTGTTACACATTTTATCTGATGATTTATCTGCAATGCATCATACTGCTTTGCACAGTAGATAATATTTTGTGTAGTTGTTGTTATAAAGTGAATTGATAGAATAAAAAGATCTCTTTTCATTTTATATAGAGTGTTACCTTCTGCATTCTCATATTCAATTTACTCAATGTAGTTTTTTATTTATTGGCTTACCAAAACCACTTGCATTTTTACCTCTATATTGTTGACGTGTAATTCCGTGTTGTTGGCATGTCGGAGTTACTATACTTCATGTAGGTGAATGTTCTCTTGCTCTCTAATTTTGAAACTATCATAAACAATCCATAGTAACAGCCCTACATATTATATTGGTTATTTTATGTTTTCATTTGTAAAGCACTTTTATTCATTTCCGTTTTATTATGAAACCCATAGCCCTGTGTGTGGTGATGCTCATCTCAGTTCTTTGTAGTTAACCTGTAGCTTGCAAGCATCCTGCATTATAACATTTCTGTCTACAGGTTTCCTGCTTGCAATGATTGAGGGATAAGATATATTACAGAAGCACATACAAGAGGATGCCGAAAAGTTCTCAGCCCAAATAACCAACTTCCTAAATTCTAAGTGTTATTTAACCACTATAGCTGAAAAGAGTGTTATCTTATTTTGTTAAGTGCCAATTTGCATAAACAAAATTCTATACAGTGCTCCCCCGTGAGTCCGCAATTCGCAGTCCCGGTCATTCGCGATATTTTCCAACCGGGCAGGAGAGGGCAGCCGGAGCGCCGGCATGTGAAGGAAATCACTCGCGGTATCCTCCGACTGCCTCTTCCTGTACTAAAGTCGAGCTTCACCAATCAGGTGTCAAAGCAGCTCCTGATTGGTGAGGCCCGACTTTAGTACAGGAAGAGGCAATCGGAGCATACCGCGAGTGATTTCCTCCACTCGCCAGCGCTCCAGCTGCCCTCTCCTGTCTCCCCTGCTAAAAACTGTATTTGCGGTTTTTCAACATTCGCGAGGATTCCTGGAACAGAACCCCGTGAATATCGGGGGAATACAGTATATTGTTTTGACATTATTTCAGATCACTTATTGAATCATATCCATGTCTTTCTCTTCTAGGTTGGGCTGAGAACTTTCCAGCACCCCCTCGTAGGCACCTAACTATATGCGGCCTTTATAGAATCAGTGCCAAATTGTTCAAATGCTTTGGAGTGCTACAGAGATAAGATCACCATAACAATTTCTTTAAAGGAATAAATGTGTGTGAATATTGACACAAAGTCCTGAAACTAAAAAGTATAAAATAACTCAGTTGTAGAGAATGACATGGTGACAAAATTTATCACCGTCCCTGTCCCCGTCCCCGTGGATAATCGTGGGCAAACAATCCTGTGTCATTCATTAGTGTCTATCTCAACCTCAGTCCTTCTACATCAGCATTCTTCAATGCAAGGCTTGAGGGTCAGTGATTGTGCTCATTCATACCCTGATTCTTCCCTCTCTCCTTAAAGAATGACATGGAGATGGTTTTCCACAGTTATTTGAGAGGAGAGGAATGGTGATGAATTTTGTCATCGTGTCATTCTCTTCTCAGTTGTTTCTAGATTTCTACATTTATATCTTCCGTATATGAAATTAGGCCCTGCTATCTCATCCAAGGATTTCACTGCCGAAAAGAGGGCTAAAGTGTAGGGGTGAGGGATTCATAAGCGTCAACTTCTCAAAATTATTGAGGGGTGTTAAACCCAATGGTAATTATGTCTCCCTGGACACATTCAATGAGTTGGTTCAATATTGTTAAAATGGGTTATTTTACCACAAGTCATGATATTGTTTAGGATTCCAAAGCACCCACAGAGTTGGCTCCTAAAGAGGAATTACATGGAAAGACAGGTACTTGTCAGTTTCAGAATAGTTTATTATAAACATCAGGTAAACAAAATGTTAAGATCAAATATAAACTAAGCAGACTGCAAAAATATCTCCAAAGTATAAAAAATAGAGGTACAAAATTCTGTGCAGGTGATGTTTTCATAAAGTGCATTTAAACCACTCCATTGAAGTCTTCCCAAACTCAAACTGATGCAAATTCAGTCATACTGTAGGAAGTCTTTACAAGAAGTTAAAAAAAACATATAAAAGCCCTTATAAATAGCCATGTTAGCTATTTCTTTCTCTCTTTTCCAGCCCAAACCAGAAAATCTTCTAGAGAAAATGAATTATAAGATTTGAAATGTCTTTTCTAAAAATTCATTGCTGTTTCCATATTCAGTGTGACTCTCCTGGATAACCCTGTGCACCTTCTCACACCTTCAGTGTTTTGTCCAGATGCAACATCTTCATCCATTAAGTTAAGGCCACTGCAGGCAACTTCTCCTTCACGGAACAGGTGCTGTTGCCATCCTTCTCCCCATTTTTCTCATTATACAACAACTTTTTTTCTTTGGTTAATTTTTTTAATTCATTCAGTAGTTTGGCTATTTTCATCGCTCTAGTAGTGAAATGTAAGGCACCCACTGATTCCTACATCTGCATTCCTCGCAATAATGAGCCACTTTCTCCAAACCTTCACTTTTCAAAGAGTCAGTACGAGGATTCTACAAAAAGAGAAAGGAAAATGTATATTTCAATCATAGCACTATGGTGTGCTTTCACTTTTGTAAATTCATACTTGGGTCTGCTCTCTCAGAACATCTGGAGTACTGCGTCCAGTATTGGTCACCAGACCTCAAGAAAGACATGGCAGTACTCGAGGGAGTCCAGAGAAGAGCAACTAAGGTTTCAAGGTTTATTAATTATTTGATGAATCGCTATATCTTTAAACAAAGCGATGTACATAGTAAAAAATACAATTAAGTTAAAACACATACAGTATATATAAACAATAGAAATCCAACATGACCAACAGCAATTGGGAGGGAAGGGGGGTTAAAGTTACATCTATTATATTGGGAAATACATTTAAGGGAAAAAACATTAGGGAATAAGGGAATTTTAAAAGCAGAATTAAAAATAAAATAAATTTTAGATATTAAAAGCCCGTTTAAAAAGAAATGTTTTTAGGGATTTCTTAAAAGATAAAATGTCTAAACTGATAAAGGGTATGGAAAACCTCTCATATGCTGACAGGCTAAAAAAGCTGGGGCTATTCTCCCTAGAGAAGCGGAGACTTAGAGGAGACATGATAGAAACCTTCAAGATCCTGAAGGGCATAGAAAAAGTGGACAGGGACAGATTTTTCAGATTATGGGGAACCACAAGTACAAGGGGGCACTCGGAGAAATTGAAAGGGGACAGGTTTAAAACAAACGCTAGGAAGTACTTTTTCACCCAGAGGGTGGTGGATACATGGAACGCGCTTCCAGAGGCTGTGATAGGCCGGAACAAGTTACAGGGCTTCAAAGAAGGTTTGGATAGGTTCCTAGAGGACAAAGGAATTGAGGGGTACAGATAAGGGTTGAGGTTAGGTTATAGGGATAGGAATAGAGATAGGTTATAGAAATAGTCAAGGACCACTGCTCAGGCAATGGGCCTGATGGGCCGCCGCGGGACCGGACTGCTGGGCGCGATGGACCTCTGGTCTGACTCAGCGGAGGCAACTTCTTATGTTCTTATGTTCTCTTTGTGAATAGATATGAATTAAACTAAACTAAAACTTAGTTTTATAGACCGAGTCATCAACCATGAGGAGCTCGACCTGGTTAACAATAATGTAATACATAAAACATAAACTTGACAAGGAAAAGTAAACTGAAATAGAGTTCATTTCCAAAATGTTTAGCAACCAAAAAAGTTGTCAGAACTTTCCGGAATAAAGCAAAAGAACCTAAACTTCTTAATGTAAGCAGTAAAGCATTCCAGAATTCGGTTAATTTAAAAGCAAAAGAATGACTAAGGGCTCCTTTTACTAAGGTGAACTAGCGTTTTTAGCGCACGCTGCACTCCGCGCTACATGTAAAAACTAACGCCAGCTCAGTGGTGGCGTTAGCATCTAGCACGCACTAAAACCGCTAACGCAGCGTAGTAAAAGGAGCCCTAAATCTCTTAAGTCTTCTAGGTAAACTGAAACTTTAATATAAGACTCTGCTCCCAAATATCAGACAAATCCATCTCAGTCTATACAAGCAGACATACAAAGTAGAATAGTAGGTTCTTTCCAGCAACCTATCTAATGAGAAAAAGGTGTCAACAAAAAAACTATTTTACTGTCCGTCTTAATCCCTACTACTACTAATCCCTGAAGCCTACTGATAATTTTCTGTCAGGTCGCACCAGGTTTTCAACCTAGAATCTTTCTGACTCAAAGGAGCCAACTTTTCAAAATGATTGGGGGGTGCTAAACCCAATGGAAATTAGCCCTCCCTGGACACAGTCAAGGAATTTGCTCAGTAGTGAGGGTGTTCAAGCACCCACAGAGCTGGCTTCTATGTTTTGACCTTGCTTTGTTTTCTCCATTGTAATAAAAAATGGAAGATAGAAGATGGAGGCCAATGGTTGCCATAGCCCTACAGGTTTATTTTGTAAATTAAAATGGTCTGTTCCAAATAATCAACTACTACATTATCAGTTGCTAAAGAAAAAATGATAGTTGTAATGATATTAAACTTGATATTTAAAAGCATTTAGGAGGAAGTAATTGACATAGACTATTCTTAAGATGAGTTATTTTACCACAAGTCATGCTATTTTAGCACAGGGTTCCATTGTGGGGAAAAGTTATCAATATCCGTCACTGTTATGTTGAGGCACGTTACCACAGGGTTCCATTTTGTGCAATGAAACCTGTGCTATAATAGCCTATTTTAATTGTAGCCCATTTTGATAACTTCTCCCCTTCTCCTGCTTCCCAGATAAATGTGACTAACTGGGCTGGTCACTGATTTTCAATGACATTAACCAGATAACGTGGCTGAAAATCATTGCAGACTGCCCCAGTGGTATCCAGATGCCTGATCGGAGCCAGAGAATATCTAGATAGCAGCAATAGTCCACACTAATATCCAGATATCTAAGAAAGCAAAAAGGTTGGACTGAATGTCATTGTTATCCAGATAATGTGTACTCATACGTAGGATGATTGACTATGGTATAAATGTGTCTGTGTTGAAAACCATCTCAAAAAACGCTAACTCTGTATTATAACACCTTTACAGAAGCTCATGTATTGTAACACCATTACAGAAGCTCATGTAAACCACTCTGAATTGACTCCCCAGTCATTAGTAGTGATTTAGAAGCTTTCAATAAACATAAGCATAATTATAGCAGTTGAATATTAAGTGCCAATATCCAGATAATGGCCAGCACTGAATATTTGGATATATATTTGAATACCACGGCTTTGGCCTTTTAAAGAAATGCTGACTGTCTGTAATGTGTCAATATTGACCCGATTATGGATTTCAAACTCAAAGTAAAAATCCGTAGCCTACTTCATGACATGTGGCTATGTTTGACTAGAAGACATTGGGACATTTCTTCCAAGACAAGTAGATTACTTACAGTGATCAAAATACAGTGCAGATCTCGAGGCTCCGCATTCTCAGTCTCCAGCTCTCCCAAGATTTCAGACAGTTTATGTAAGCCACACACGCGAATGATGTTAATGTCATTGTCACAGCAGAAAGCTTGGATGAGTGTAAAATGGATTTGTAAAGCAATATCCTCTTCGTCATCAATAGCCAGCAAGCAGAGGACCACACAGTCTGGATCCCTACAGAAGAAATGAAAACCACCAGGAAAGCAATTATAGCTCCGTCTGTTTGAAGAAATCGTCTGAGCTGCAGGACTGCAGCATTATACAAACAAGAGCAAGCAGAAGTCAGGAAGTGCACTTACACGTTCATGAGTTTAGCAGACTCGTACACGCCAACTGTCAGTGAATCCTGCCTCTGAGCATCTGCCAGCAGCTGTTCCAATGCTTTGCTGACAGATTGCATCCTTTAGAAAGAAAATGTGGAGAAACAGGATTAAAACCAGCAGAAGCTACACAGTGGCTTCCCTGTGACCACTCTCCCTTCAGAACAAAAATATGAAAGTGAAGAAAAGTGGCTTTACTTACTTATAGGCAGTATTATCACAAGAAACAATTTCTTCCAGCGTCATGTTCCAGTTATAATCCACAGTGGTACAGTGAACAAACAATAAATCTAATTATGAGAAAAAGTGAAAACCAGTTATGTGTTTGCAGTAATTCGCGGGAAGGAATCTTAGCGATAGTAACAAAGCGAAGACAGTGCACTCGCTCCCTGGATTTTAATGCTAGACCTGCCTTATAAATCATTCAAATTGGGCAGGGCTGTGTAATTTGTATGCCCATTTCATTGGTTAAGGAGCCACAAAGAGAAGGCTTATGCAAAGAAGCAGTTTTAAGTTACAGCCCCCACGTGGGTGTATGAAACTGAAGGAGGAAAATTATTCAGACATAAAAATATGCAGTCCTGCCCTTTTTAAAGCTCCCTCAAGGCAATGTTTCCCTAATTTTGTGCATAACATGACAATAATAACCTCACTCCTAAACCAGTGTATGTGGAATATGATCTCAGTCTCTCAAATTTACTACTGACGTGAAGGCAGCCGTACGTTACCTCCTTTGTACTTGCAAGGGTCCACTTAATTGTAATTAACCCTCTTTTTAAAATTAATTTAGGTGGTTTTTCTCCTGCTGCAGTGGATCCATGGTCTATATTTTAAAGGAAGTGCAGCTGCCCTGTGTCATTAGTAGATGATTAAGGATTGGGGTTATCAAGGCTATACAGTAGCTCCATCCTGCAGAGAGCAGCAGGTACAATGCTGAATTGCTATCAGTTACATTGCAGTTGTGGCTGCTATTTGGGCGAACCCCCATTGTTTCATATGGCAGTATATAAAGCAGGGGTGCCCAACCTTTTGGCTTCCCTGGGCCGCATTGGCCGAAAATTTTTTTTCTGGGGCTGTGCAAACGCTGCAGCAAGACAGAGGAGGGAGCCGGCAAGACGGTAAACACCCGGGGGCAGCAGAGGAAAACACTGCATCGCCCTTGACCGGGGCCGCACAAAATACTTCATGGGGCCGCAGGTTGGACACCCCTGATATAAAGTTTACAGTCATTCTACAAAAACTGTATATCTATATAGGCTGAGAGAGGCAAAAACCTGCCTAGTTTCACATTGTGCAGAAAAAGAATGTGCAAATTTCTGTGAGTGCATTTGCCTGAGGCGTGGCATTGTAACTGGTACAAAATCCACATGCAAAAGTAATCTAACCTCCTAACCTGCCCTTTTATACCTATCGGATCTACTCCCCCCCCCCCCCCATTGTGTTACAGCAAATGGTACCTGTAGATTGTGCTTCCATAGCTTTTCAGTGATTTTGGTTACTCTGGTTTGTTAGTTGGACCGAGCTTTGTTTTATCCCAGACCTGTCATCTGTGAACATATACGCCACAGTGACCCCTGATGCAGGCGTTCCTCAGACGCCGAAACACAGTGCTGTGTCGGGTCCACAGCTTCTGCTTGTGTCCTTTTCTGAAATAAACAAGTTGGTTTTACATCAATGATCTTCAGTGGAGTGTTCATTGTCCGTTCCCACTTCCTTTTGTACTGTTTTATACCCGTGGGTTCTCTGTCCTGTTGGACTTTTTGGTGTTTTCTTTACCTGTAGATTGTGGGCCAGGTTCTGTAAAGGACATCTAAATATTAGGTGTCGTTTAGACGTCCAGGAGCAGAATGTCGAGCGCGATTGCATAGATGAACTATAGAGAATCGTGCTCAGCAGCACTGAGTGAATCTAAGCGCATCTGTATTGTTAGACGTCCTTTGCAGAGTCACCTTTTAGGTGTTGGATAGATGTCCTATCCCATTAGGCACAACTTTTTCCAATGGGCGTCCACGAAACTGCGGATGCCTATTTTGTGAATCGCATCCAGCCTTTGGATGTCTAACTTTCAATTATTGCTTATTAAAGTCGTTAATTGGGCTTATTATACACTTTATTTGGACGCCTAAAGTTAGACATCCTTTACAGAATCTGCCCCTTTGTGCCTGCCTGTATCATTTTCAAAACTGTCCCAAGCAATTTTAAAGGAATTCTGAGAAACAGAGTTAAGTCAAGGGAGAAATGGTGTATACAGTACTCCCCCGATATTCGGGCCTTACCAATCAGGAGCTACGTGTTAGAGAATGACACGATGACAAAATTCATCACCGTTCCCATCCCCATGGATAACCGCGGGAAATAATCCCATGTCATTTTCTAGTGTCTATTTCAACCTCAGTCCTCTAAATTCTTGCACTCCCGTTCTTACATGGTTAACAAGAGCGGCACCTCATCCTCCCCCTGGACCCCGACTTGTGGTGTCCCACAAGGCTCACCCCTCTCCCCAATCCTCTTTAACATTTACATGTCTTCCCTGAAACTACTCCAACTATCCCCCCTTGAAACTCTTTACACTTACGCTGATGACATCCTCGTCCTCCTTGAGACCGACTCGAACCTCACTAACCTCTCCACGAACATATCCTCATGCATAAAGAACCTCCAATCCTGGGCATTCACAATGCATATGAAACTAAACGAGTCCAAAACAAAACTCCTTTGGCTCGGCCAAAAATTAGACCATCTACCTTCCTCCATCCCATTGCCCCCCATTACAGCTCGAGTTCTCAAGCAAAGTTCTGGGTGTCACCTTAGACTCTTCTCTATCCTTCAACGAACATCTCCAATCCCTGGTGAAGAAATGCTTCTTCAGCCTTCACATGCTAAGGAAAGTCAGACCCTATTTTCACCAAAAACACTTCGCAGTCCTAGTACAATCCATCATCCTCTCCAGATTGGATTATTGCAATTCTATCTACCTCAGCCTAACCAAGAAAAGCCTCCACAGACTTCAGCGGATTCAGAACGCCGCAGCTAAGCTTGTTTTCGCGAAAAGCAAATTTGATCACGTCTCACCACTCCTGTCTAAGCTCCATTGGCTCCCAGTAATCCCCAGGATCCACTTCAAATGTGCGTGTCTGGCCTACAAGATCCTACATAGCAACCTTCCTGCCGTTATCCCTCTATCCTGGAACTCCCCAACCCCTACTTCCTCCAGATCCTCCCAAATTTTTAAACTATCCTTCCCTTCCATAAAAGGTATTTCCCATGTAGGCAAACTTGGGTCATCCCTCCCCTTTAGAATCACTGAGATCTGGAATAACCTCACCTCCCCTCTCCGAACCTCAAGCTCCCTCCAACTCTTCCGCAAACACCTAAAAACCTGGCTATTCTCAAAACTGTAACACTTCCCCCCTCTTAGGCCTCTCACCTTCCCCCTTTACACCTAACTCTTTAATCTCTCCACTGTAGTTCCTCTCTCATCTTTCTTCCTGTAAACCGTGCCGAGCTCCGCATTCGTGGAGATGGTGCGGTATATAAACCCAAGGTTTAGTTTAGTTTAGTTTAGTCCTTCTACACCAGCATTCTTCAAAGCAAAGCTTGTGGGTCAGTGGTTGTGGCCATTCATACTCTGATTCTTATGTGAGCCAAGGATAATGAAGCCATTGTGACATCACTGATGTGATTGGCTCTTAGGCACTGGTGGAATGAGGCATTATGACATCACAATATCTGCTCTGGATACCAGAGACTGTCATTCTTCAGTGTCTATCTCAACCTCAGTCCTTCTACACCAGCATTCTTCAAAGCAAAGCTTGTGGGTCAGTGGTTGTGGCCATTCATACTCTGATTCTTCCCTCTCTCCTTAAAGAATGACATGAAGATGGTTTCCCGCGGTTATCCGCGTGGACGAGATCGGTGATGAATTTTGTCACCGTGTCATTCTCTACTACGTGTCAAAGCAACTCCTGATTGGTAAGGCCCGACTTTAGTGTAGGAAGAGGCGGTTGGAGCATACAGCGAATGATTTACTTCATTCGGCGGCGCTCTGGCTGCTCATTCCTGCCTCTCCAGCTGTCCTCTCCTGGTCAGCGGTTTGCGGTCAGAAAATACCACGAATGACCGGGACCGCGAACCTCCGACCATGAATGACTGGGGGAACACTGTATGTATATATACACGAGGGTGGTTTGAAAAGTTCAGTTAAAAAAATATGTATTTTTAAAATTGGAAAACCCTATTTTTCTGATGGGATGGAAAAACTGGACACTCGCTGGACTAAGAGCCTCTTCTATCAAACTGTGCTAGCAGTTTGTAGCGCGGCGAGCTGCGCTGAATGGCCTCCGCTGCTCCCGACGCTCATAGAGTTCCTGGGAGCAGGGCGGGCCATTCAGCACGGCTCTCTGCGCTAAAAACTGCTAGCGCAGTTTGATAGAAGAGGCCCTAAGTGTACAGGTTGCGATGGAGACTATGTTGAGAAATATAGCTGCTTTTTAAAAAAAAAATTGTTTAACTTTTCTTTTTTTTCCCAAATCTTTATTCATTTTAATACATACATCAAGTGTACATCAAATATAAACTATTATAATTCATTATCACTTGAAAATTACATCACAATGTGTATCTAAAAGCTTTATATCCCACCCCCCCTCCCATAACCATACACAAATAATAAAATTCATATGTATATTAATCATTTAAAAATATGCAATATATATATACAATTCTCCCTAATTCCCCCACCCCTCCCTTCCTTCAATTATCACATAAGGAAAAAGAATAATAAATTAACATTAATCATTATAATATTTTATTATTGGCCCCCACACATCCTGAAATCTATTAAAATAACCATTTTGTACTGCAATTACCCTTTCCATTTTGTACAGATGACACACTGAGTTCCACCAGAAGCTGTAATTTAGTCTAGAACAATTCTTCCAATTAAGTGTTATTTGTTGTATCCCCACACCTGTAAGGATCATCAGAAGCTTATTATTTGCTGCAGATATTTGGCTTTTAGATCTCATACACATTCCAAATAGAACTGTATCATATGACAATGCCACATGATTTTCCATTAAAAGATTAACTTGATCCCAGATTGATAACCAAAATGCCTGAAAACATGGACAATAAAATAAAAGATGATCTAAAGTTCCAATTTCAATTTTACAATGCCATCACCTATTAGACTTAGAGCATTTGTTTAACTTTTCAAACCACACCATTTTCCAAACCATACCATTTTCCAATATTGTTATGGATTTTCAAGAATGCAACCAACCCCAGATATAGTAAGCTCGTCATGTTTAATTAAAAAAAAAATTACCCCTTCATATAACTATATTGTTTTTTGGTTGGTTGCCTCAACAGAGAACTTAATTATTAAATATTGTGATGCATGTTGACAAAGTTGTATGCTTTAACACCATCTGCATTTGTGTAAGTTGTTCAGAGTTGCAGTGTGCCGGTACTTAAAAAAAGGCGTTGGACGCATGTCAATCACGCATAGGCACCGTTTACAGAATCACGGCTAGCGGCACCTATGTAACAACTTAAGCACTTGAAATTACATTACATTACGTTAGTGACTTCTATTCCGCCTGTGCCTTGCGGTTCTAAGCGGATTACATTGGAAGATAGCTGGACATTTCCAGGAAGTTACATTGGAAGATAGCTGGATATTTCCAGGAAATGTAGGCAAGCGTTTTAAAGACCTACATTTCAGGTCCCTACGTTTTTGGAGAATCGCACTTAGCGGTACCTAACTCACGCTCTGCCTATAGAAACACCCACACATGCGTTAGGAGCCACTACACGCATTGCAATAGGCGCCTATCGCCCCATTAAATTTTTTACAACCAATTATTGAGGCTGTTAAAGGTATTTTGCCAATTAAGTTAAGTGCTCTTTATAGAGCCAGCCCCTGAATGCATATGCCCACCTGCTTTGGAACAGGTATAAATTTATGAAAGAGTATTTGTAAACTTATATAGTTATGTTCTTTAGGGATATCGAGCAATGTATTGTTTTGGATAAAGGAATTCCCTATTTTTAGGCACTATAAAGTTAAAACGTGCTTTCAAATTTCAACACGCTGGACAGTGGCGTACCTAGCATATGTAAAAACAACACTTTCAATAGGAGACTGGTGTGGTCATAAGATGTTATAGTAGTACAAATTTTCTGCAGAAGCAATGAGAAACCAGTACCAGTTCTTTATTGCTCAAAAAGAAGGAAAAAACCTCAGAAAAGGCCCTCCCACCTCCACAATAGTGGATATAAAGGTGGTTAAGCGGTAACCTCACAGGCAAAACCTTCTTACAAAAGTGAGCAATTGAGTAAAAAACTGTGCTTCACATAAATGCTGGATTATAGATAGAGGAAAAAAACCCCACTTATCTTTAAAGCTGATCGGCACACCGACGGAGGCCAGCGTTTCACCGACAGGCTACATCAGGGTGTGACCCGACTGCAATCAGTCTGCAAAACAAAGAAGAAAAGCAAAGGAACTTAGCAGTTTCACAATAGGTTTACTTCTTTCTATAACAAAACTGGAACGTACCTAATAAAGAGCGAATACCAACGCTTCAAAAAGTCCAAAAAATGGCTTCCATGGGGCGGCTCCGGGAGGGCCTTTTCTGAGGTTTTTTCCTTCTTTTTGAGCAATAAAGAACTGGTACTGGTTTCTCATTGCTTCTGCAGAAACTTTGTACTACTATAACATCTTATGACCACACCAGTCTCCTATTGAAAGTGTTGTTTTTACATACATTGGTTTTCAATATATCTGAGTTGTTTATAGCTGTACCTAGCATATGTGACACCTGGGGGCCTATCATTTTTTTGACACCCCCCCATCTATATGAAAAATATGATTTTTAGTAACAATCCACATATCGCACAACAAGAGTGCCCCCCCTTGGTACACCACTGATGCTGGACTCTACTATGCGGAGTCCCATGGGCAGTGGCATATTTAGGGGGATCCACCCCTTGCGCCATCTTGGTGGGGTGCCGGCACCCCTCCTCCTCTTCACCCTCTGACCCTTCCCACTCCTCCCCCCACATAAGAACATAAGAACATAAGCAATGCCTCCGCTGGGTCAGACCTGAGGTCCATCATGTCCAGCAGTCCGCTCACGCGGCGGCCCAACAGGTCCAGGACCTGTGCAGTAATCCTCTATTTATACCCCTCTATCCCCTTTTCCAGCAGGAAATTGTCCAATCCTTTCTTAAACCCCTGTACTGTACCCTGCCCTATTATGCCCTCTGGAAGCGCATTCCAGGTGTCCACCACTCGTTGGGTAAAGAAGAACTTCCTAGCATTTGTTTTGAATCTGTCCCCTTTCAACTTTTCCAAGTGTCCTCTTGTTCTTTTATTTTTCGAAAGTTTGAAGAATCTGTCCCTTCATGATCTTGTAAGTCTCTATCATATCCCCTCTAAGTCTCCTCTTCTCCAGGGAAAAGAGTCCCAGTTTCTCCAATCTTTCTCTCTCTCTCTCTATTTCTCTCTGTCTCCCTTTCTCTCTCTCTTTCTATCCCTATCTACTCTCTCTATGCCCTTCATGATCTTGTAAGTCTCTATCATATCATAAGAACATAAGAACATAAGCAATGCCTCTGCCGGGTCAGACCTGAGGTCCATCGCGCCCAGCAGTCCGCTCACGCGGCGGCCCAACAGGTCCAGGACCTGTGCAGCAATCCTCTATCTATACCCCTCTATCCCCTTTTCCAACAGAAAATTGTCCAATCCTTTCTTAAACCCCATTACCGTACTCTGCCCTATTACGTCCTCTGGAAGCGCATTCCAGGTATCCACCACCCGCTGAGTAAAGAAAAACTTCCTAGCATTTGTTTTGAATCTATCCCCTTCCAATTTTTCCGAATGCCCTCTTGTTCTTTTATGTTTTGAAAATTTGAAGAATCTATCTCTCTCTACTCTCTCAATGCCCTTCATGATCTTGTAGGTTTCTATCATGTCTCCTCTGAGTCTCCGCTTTTCCAAGGAGAAGAGCTCTAGCCTCTCCAGTCTTTCAGTGTATGAAAGGTTTTCCATGCCCTTAATCATTCGTGTCGCTCTCCTCTGGACCCTCTCAAGTATTGCCATATCCTTCTTGAGGTACGGTGACCAATACTGAACACAGTACTCCAGGTGTGGGCGCACCATTGCCCGATACAACGGCAGGATGACTTCTTTTGTTCTGGTCATAATCCCATTTTTAATAATACCCAACATTCTGTTTGCCTTCTTCGCGGCTGCTGCGCATTGCGCCGTTGACTTCATTGTTGTATCCACCAGTACACCCAAATCTCTTTCAAGGTTACTTCCCTCTAATACTAATCCCCCCATTTGGTAGCTGAACATCGGGTTTTTTCTCCCTATATGCATGACTTTGCATTTCCCTACATTGAATTTCATCTGCCATTTATTCGCCCACTCCTCCTGTTTGTTTAGGTCCCTTTGTAGGTCCTCACACTCTTCCGTAGTTCTGACCCTTCTACAGAGTTTAGTGTCGTCCGCAAATTTTATAACTTCACATTTCGTCCCCGTTTCCAGGTCATTTATAAATATATTGAACAGCAGCGGTCCAAGTACAGACCCCTGCGGAACTCCGCTCGTGACTTTCCTCCAGCCCGAGTAGTGACCCTTCACTCCAACCCTCTGTCTCCTGCCTGCCAACCAGTGTTTGATCCATCTGTATACGTCCCCTTCCACCCCGTGGTGCCATAGCTTCCTAAGCAGCCGCTCATGGGGTACCTTGTCAAAGGCCTTTTGGAAGTCAAGGTAAATGATGTCTACAGGTTCCCCTTTGTCCAACTGGCTGTTTACCCCCTCAAAGAAGTGCAGTAAGTTTGTTTGGCACGATCTTCCCTTGCAGAAGCCATGTTGGCTCGCTTTCATCAGCCCATTTTTTTCGATGTGCTCACAGATGCTGTCCTTTATCAGTGCTTCTACCATCTTGCCTGGAACCGATGTCAAACTTACCGGCCTATAGTTTCCCGGGTCTCCTCTTGACCCCTTTTTAAAGATAGGTGTAACATTTGCTATCTTCCAGTCCTCCGGAATCTCTCCAGTTTTCAGGGATAGGTCGCAAACTCTTTGGAGTATTCCCGCTATCTCATTTCTTAGTTCTTTTAGTACCCTAGGGTGGATTCCGTCCGGGCCTGGTGATTTGTCGCTTTTCAATCTATCTATCTGTTGGAGGACATCCTCATGGCTCACCTCTATTGCTGACAGTTTTTCTTCTTGATCACCATGGAAGATCACGTCGGGTTCCGGTACACTGGATGTGTCCTCGCTTGTGAAGACTGACGAGAAGAATTTGTTTAACCTGTCGGCTACCTCTTTTTGCTCCTTTATCACTCCCTTTCTGTCTCCATCATCCAACGGTCCTACTTCCTCCCTCGCTGGTTTCTTCCCCTTAACATATCTGAAGAATGATTTGAAGTTTTTTGCCTCCCTGGCCAGTTTCTCTTCGTATTCTCTTTTCGCTCTCCTAACCACTTGATGACATTCTCTTTGGCGTTTCCTGTGTTCATTCCAGTTGTCCCCAGTTTGGTCCTTTTTCCACTTCCGGAAAGATTTTTTCTTGTCTCCTATCGCTTTCTTCACCTCGTCGTTTATCCATGCAGGGTTTTTTGTTTGGTTTTTTTTGCACCCTTTTCTAAATCTGGGGATGTACATATGTTGTGCTTCTTGCACTGTGCCTTTGAATAGAGACCAAGCTTGCTCTACAGTTTCTGTTTTCCTTGAGCTGTTTCTAAGTTTTTTTTTAACCATTGCTCTCATAGCATCATAGTTTCCTTTCTTGAAGTTGAACGTTGTCACTGTGGTTCTCTTCCCTTTTGCTGTACTTACTCCTAATTTGTACTGGATCATGTTGTGATCGCTGTTTCCTAGTGGTCCTACTACTTCCACTTCTTTTGCAGGTCCCCCTATTCCGTTGAGGATTAGGTCAAGAGTGGCATATCCTCTTGTTGGTTCCTTGACAAGCTGATCCATAAAGCAGTCCCTCACAGCCTCTAAGAATTCTGTTTCCCTCGCACAGTTTGAGTTTCCAATATTCCAGTTTATCCCGGGGTAGTTAAAATCTCCCATTACTGTCACATTTTTGTTGTTGCCTTCCCGCCTCAGTTCTGCTGCCAGATCTTTGTCGTTTGCTTCCGTTTGTCCAGGTGGACGATAGTATAGACCCAATCTTATGTCAAGGCCACTTTTTCCTGGTAATTTGACCCATAATGACTCCAGTCCTTCCGCCTTTGGTTCTATATCCACTCCGGACGAGGGAATGGTGTCTTTTATGTATAGTGCTATTCCTCCACCCTTCTTGTGGGTCCTGTCTCTTCTATAGAGTTTGTACCCTGGCAGTACTACGTCCCACTGGTTATCCTCATTCCACCATGTTTCCGTGATTCCAATGATGTCTAGGTTTTCTTTGTTGGCTATGGCTTCTAATTCTCCCATTTTGGTCTTTAGGCTCCTTGCATTAGCGTACAAGCAATTTAAGTCCTGGTCTTTTTTTTTCTCTGCTGGTTTTACATGTGTTTACATGCCTTCACTCCCCCCCCCAACTTACCTCTAAATCTTTGCCAGCACGAACAGCAACTCCAACCTGCTACTCGTGCTATTGGCTCTCCCTCTGACACCATTGAAGGTTTCACTCACTGTTTGAAGAAAAACACTTCTCTGTCTTAATTCAAGCTTTTGCTCTTTCAAAGTTAGATTATTGTAATGGTCTTTTCTGTCTCCTCTCCACTATCAAAGTTAGATTATTGTAATGGTCTTTTCTGTCTCCTCTCAACTAAACTGGTTTCAAGATCGCAAACTATTCAGAATAAGGCCGCTAAGATGACTTTTGGGCTAAAGAGAGTGGATCATGTTACATCTAGTTTGATGAGACTTCATTGGCTCCCGATCAAGTCCAAGATCTTTTGGGAAGTATGAATTCCCCCTAAAATCACAGGTCACAAATTTTGGGATAGTGCTAGACTCATCACTCACTCTGATCCTACAAATTCAAACAGCCTATAAAAAATGTCTTTATCATCTAAGGCAGCTGCAAAATCTCTCTCCATATACTGAAAAGCCAAATCTGACCACAGTGGTCCATATCATGATCTAATCTAATCTAATCTAATCCTTAGGTTTGTATACCGCATCATCTCCACGTTCATAGAGCTCGACGCGGTTCACAGTAGGAGAAATAGGAAGGCACTACAACAGAGGGTTAGAGGTAGAAGTGTGAAGAAAATTTAGAGGACTTGGGATGCCAAGATATAAGAGTTTCCTTGATTCCTAAGTTGGAGGGAGACTTACATTTTTTGAGAAAAGCCAGGTAACATCGTGACTAGACTACTGCAATGCTCTGTACACTTGGTCTAACCAAAAAGAGTTTGCATCAGCTGCAACTATTTCAGAATGCTACAGCACGACTGATAGAAGGCTGCAAGAGGTGTGACCACATCACACCCTTCCTGCAAAAAACTACACTGGCTACCAATGATTTACAAAGTTTTCAGACAAAATGGGCCAGAATACTTAAAGAATAAGCTAACTCTTTACACACCTTTGAGACTTCTGAAGTCCTCTCAAGGAGCATCATTATCTGTACCTTCATCAAAAGAAATTGTATGATGTGATACCTGCCAGTGAGTCATCTCAGGAGTAGCCCCAGTGCTCTGGAATGTACTCCCAGAAGGGTTACATCTAACTCCAGACTGCATCTACTTCAGGAAGCAGGTGAAAGCCTAGCTATTTGCCCAAGCCTTTAATACACAGGATGATTGACAATACACTCATTCTGCACCAGCAGTGGCATAGTAAGGGGGAGGGGGCAGGGGATGGACCACCCTGGGTGCCATCTTTATGGGGGCACTGGCACCTTTCCCCCTTTATACCCCCTCCCGTGCTCTTGAAATGATAGCCAGTGCAAGTAGCATCTTCCACCTGCTGCATGTGCTGGCTTCTGCTCCCTTCTGGTTATGGGACCAGGAAGTGATCAGAGGACGATGCGAACAGCAGATGGAAGATGCTGCTCACATTAGCAAATATTTCAAGAGGTGCACAGGGGAGGCACGCAAGCGTTGAGGAGCAGGGGGTGCACAGTGCGGTGGGGAAGAGCAGGGGACACATGGTATGGCGATGCAAGGCACCAACCTCCCTAGCTATGCCACTGGGCACCAAGACTAACTTGCCACACACACTGTAACTAAATCAGTTCCTTATATCTTGTTTAACTGTATAAACAACTTGCTTTGAGTTTAGCCTCCCATCTGTTTATCCCAACAGTCTGTAGCACCCATCTCGTCCCCATCTAATATCTGCACTTTACCCCTTGGCTTTATGATATGCTGTATTGTAGAAAAGCATTAGCATCATATCGACTTTATGTTGTTTGAATGTTCTCTTTTTTTAATTCTTTATTCGTTTTTAAACTTTCAACAAGTGATTTAGAATACAATCATATACACTTTAATATCACTTATTAATCACATATATCTTGATTCATAATATAATTCCTCCCTCCAATATAACATTATCGTTTCAGATAACTTTAAATTAAACCCACTCTCCCTCACCTTATACTTTAATAAATAAAAGGGGAAGAAATATTTATTATTTGAATGTTCTGATGTGTGCTTATTAGGTTTTTATAAGTATTATGCTGACATTATATTATATCTCTCTTATTTGAATTTCAGTGCTGTTAATAAGTATGTTTATGAAACTGTTTCATGGTAGTCCTATTATTAAGCTTCAGTCTGCTGATATTGAGTTTAGTTCATTCATTTTATTTATATTTATATTTGGTCCTTTTACTACTGTTATGCTGTTAACAAAATTGTAAGTTTATGTTAAATTGTACTTGCAGTACATGGCCTTGGGTGAATCTCTTCATAAAGGTGGTTAATAAACTGTAATAAATTAAATAAACATGATATGGAAAGCAGCATGCAGTTTTAACAAAGCAGAAGAGAGCAATCTTTAGACACAGGGCAGAATTAACCAATAGGCCAAATAGGCACGTGCCTAGGGCCCGAAATGGTCAGGGGGGCCCGATGAAGGAGGGCATCAACATTATTTTTTCCAAACAGCGATGGGCCCCTCCAGCATCGATCAGCAATGCAGTCCCCCCCCCCCCCCGCATCGACGGAAAGTAAGACAAGCAAGCAACGCGGGTAAGAAAGGCAACGTGAACTATAATTGTGCAAGCGGTGCTGCTTGCCCAAAGCTTCCTTCTGATGCAGCTTCCTGTTTCCGCCTGGGTGCATGGTGGGGTGGGGGAGGGCAGGGGAGCCCAGTGTACTTGTGTGTTTAGGGGCCCTCGATGAATTAATCCTGCCCTGTTTAGACATGTTCATTTACCTGTGTAAATGGCTTTTAAAAATTTCCTGTTTCATGGTTCGGGATTACCTTGGCTTCAACATTAGTTTGAAAAGCTGTTCACTGGCGCCCTCCTTTGTTCAGTTGTTATTCTTAATTTTAATGCAGAAAAGAATGTGTGGTTATTACCTTTGGTGTCTATATTGCATGATATAGGAGAGGAGGTTTAGAGAATTCAAGGCTGCTATCTTTTGTCCCTTATTGACTGCAAGACACACATTTGATTATAAATGGTTTTTATTGGTGAAAAAAATGCAAACAGTGCAATGATGAATACAAATATCGCTGAAATACACTTTAGCAAGTAAAGCTGCTGAAGAAACAATTTTAAATGGCAGTGCTGAAAGGTGAGGGGGAGATAAAAAGATGCTTAAATAAAAAAGCAGAAATCTGGTTAGCCAGTTAAAAACAATAAGTAGAAGGGATGAAAGTTTTAAAAAGGGGTAGTGAGTTGGACTAAGCCCACTTTCTTTCAAGGTACCTAGCAGTGTGGTTGCCATTTTAGTCCACTTATTTCATTTTACTTTTTTTATTTAAAACATTTATTATCCACCTAAAAACTTAGGCGAGTTACAATAAAAACATCCAAAATATTTAGATTTAAACTATTTTATTGATGATGATTGAAAGCATACAATACAGAAATTGGTCAGTTGAACAATAGAAAATCAAACAAGAAACAGAATATTTACATACCAAGGAAGAAACGATCATCATCAGTTTTACTAAATAATAAATGCTATTGGTTGGCAGCCAACTCATATCCCAACTGCATAACAATACTACGATCACATCTGTACCAGGGCCCTAGACTCTTATAAGAACATAAGAACATAAGCAATGCCTCTGCTGGGTCAGACCTGAGGTCCATCTTGCCCAGCAGTCTGCTCACGCGGCGGCCCAACAGGTCCAGGACCTGAGCAGTAATCCTCTGTTTATACCCTTCTATTCCCTTTTCCAGCAGGAAATTGTCCAATCCTTTCTTAAATCCCAGTACTGTACTCTGCCTTATAATGTCTTCTGGAAGCGCATTCCAGGTGTCCACCACACGTTGGGTAAAGAAGAACTTCCTGGCATTTGTATTGAATCTGTCCCCTTTCAACTTTTCCGAATGCCCTCTTGTTCTTTTATTTTTTGAAAGTTTGAAGAATCTGTCCCTCTCTACTCTTGCCCCTCATGATCTTATAAGTCTCTATCATATCCCCTCTAAGTCTCCTCTTCCCCAGAGAAAAGAGACCCAGTTTCTCCAATTTCTCAGCGTATGAAAGGTTTTCCATCGCTTTTATCAAACGTGTCGCTCTTCTCTGAACTCTCTCGAGTAATGCCATATCCTTCTTAAGGTATGGCAACCAAAACTGGACGCAGTATTCCAGGTGTGGAGCCCTGGCGATCAATATCCCAAGAACTATTCAGGATTGCATCTTAATGTCCTGCACAGAGCAGCAGGCACAGCTCTTGCCACCTTGTGGGTAGATTATGTACTGCTCTTTATACTGTAGTGTAGATATTAGAACTTTAGAGGATGTTTGCTTTCAAAATAGTTTGGCATCTTTCTCCCAATTACAAAATTTGGTCTATCTGGGTCTCAATGTTTTAAATGGTTACAATTAAAGCAAGCAATCCAGAAGGAGATTCCGGAATGGCAATCACTAAGAGGGCAACATAGCTTTCAATTCTTATGTTTTCAAGTGGATTTCCTAGAGCATCATGTCTCCACATGGTATAAGTTAATACATGATTACTCACCCAAAAAACCTAAAACAGGATTACGAGATATTTGGGGCCTAGAGATACATCACACTATCTCTGCAGCACAATGGCCTCATCTTTGGAAGGGCAGAGTAAATTGCACTGCTTCGACTTCTATGAAGCAAACCTTAAATTTCTTTATGTATTGAGTCTTTTGGACTCCAGTGAGATTACATAAATTAGATAAATCTAGATCCAATAAATGTTGGCACTGTCATTTGGAGGTGGGAACATTATATTTCAATGCCCTTTAATTTTAGATTTTTGGAAGTCTATTTGGAGCAAGATAACTCTTATTCTTGAAGTTCCCATACCATTGTCTTACGGAATAATATTGTTTGAAACTTCAATTATAAATAAGAGTCCACTTAAAAAACAAATGGATAAACTCCTCCTGATTATGACTGGAGTCGCGTTGCAAATGATAATAAGGGGGGGTTACGTGACGCACTCAAACTAGGCAGACGTGCTTGATCACCTCTCCTGAACCCTGTGCTTGAATATCGGCTTTTTATCGGCTTTACCCTTGTCGTGAGTGTCCAAACTTAGCTTCATCTGCTGGGACATTTCGTGAGCTGCAGGCTCATACCATTTTTCGGCTTGTTCCCCAAGGTATGCCGGCTCGAACCTCCAAACTAGCTATACTACCGAGAGGCCTTTCCACTCCGGCAAAGATGGCGGTGCTGACACCTCCTGCCCAAGCGATCCCCAGCCCGACGATCACACTGCAGGCCGAGCCAATAGAAGAGCTAAAGAAACACCTCACTGCCTTCCTCAACGATAAGCTCACCCACCTCCAGTCCACTGTAGATGGCATAAAAGACACCCTGGAGAGGCAGGCTACCTGGCTTCAGCAGGAGGAGGAGTGGGTGTCTGCCCAGGAGGATCGCAACCGGGCGTTGGAGGTGGGAGCCCAAACATTGGAAGGCAATCTGAAAATTCAAGAAAATTTGGGGTCCATTAGATGCTTTTGTAAAACATTTTTCAATTTGAAGGTATGATGTTTATTAATTCTTACCACACTTCATTTCTTATACACTTCCAGTTAAAGGGAGGGAGGGATTTCTTTCTTCTTGCTTTGTTTATACTTACATAGTATAAAAGTGCTTAGATTATATTATTATTATGTATTTTGTCTGCACTTTATGTTAGTTGATTGTTGTTTTTTTTGAGGGGGGTTCCAAAAATTAAATAAACAGTTAAACAAGAAGATATACAATAGTGTCTCAGAACAGAATAAAAAGAATATGTTTCATAGCAGTGAGGTGTGCCTCTTGTATAGGGCAACATGTACACCCTCTCTTCATAGTTAAATGGTAAATGATGGTTGATGAAGACTTTCATGCTCCATCCAATATGGCCGACAAGGCAGCCAGAATTGTACCTGCCACTCCATGCAGGTTTACACCTTCATTATTAAACACTGGTATCATCAACAGAACATTTGGTAATATATCGTTAATCCAACAATATTGTTAGCTAACAACATTTTGCTCACTAATTTCAATCTTAAGATGCCGTCTGCTCCTCCATTGAAATACACAGACCCTTAGCATATGATATAAATGTGATATAAAATACATGCACATGCACCTGATTGGCCTTACTTCTCAACTACTGAAGTTGCCATGAGGTCTGCTTTGAATTCATCCTTGTATATAGGAATCCTCTGGACCCCACTAGATGGACATGCTGGATCGGGGGTGGATGAGCCTCCCCCTTCCCCCCCCCCCCCACTGGATCGAGAGCCCTGGGTCGTGAACTCTGGGAAGGCATCACTCTCCGCTGGATCAACATGCTGGTATGAAGGGGGCGCACAGCACGGCGAGGAAGAGTAGGGGGGTGCACGATGCAGGGATGCCACAGTGCAGGCATCCCTCCTGCCGGTGATATTTGCGGGGTGGGGGACAGGTTCTATGATTCTCTAATCGGCGCTTATGACAGACACTGGTTAGAGAATCATGGTGTTAGGTGAAGGTCTGGCCCCTCCACCTAAAAGATCTTGTTTTGGGCATTTGGAACTTGGGTGAATTTTTGGTCGGGAATACATTATAAAGATAGACATAGTGGCGGTCAGAGTGATTAAATGCCTGGACGTAGAAGTAGGCCATTCTCAAAAAAAGCCATATTTTTGATGTTTTTTTTCGAGAATGGACATTTTTCTACTGCTGACTTTGTACGACTAGCGCCTTAGGCCAAAAATAGGACTTAGATGGGTTTTTTTAAAATTATGTCCCTCCACCTGTATTAGATGTAACTAGTGACTAGAGCAACAGGGTGAGAACCAAGGAAATCAGGGTTCAACTATAATGTCACTTGGCGAGTCATTTAACTGTATTACCTCAGGTATAAACTTAGACTGTAAGCCCTCCGGGGACAGGAAAATACCTCCTATAGCTGAATGTAACTCACCTTGACCCACTAATAAGAAAGACATAAGCTAAAACCAAACCCCAAATCCATTACAAGACATATGGAGGCTTATTGTCAAAACGGTTGGTTGGTTGGGCTGAGAACTTTTCAGCATCCCTTCATGTACAATAAAGACTTGAGGACCTTGCCCCAAATTTGAGTGATGTTGGGGTTTAAAAAGGGGCAGAATGTCACTTTGACTGTGCTAGGAACTGCTGAAGATGGGATTAATATATAATGGAGCAAAAGAGCCATGATAATTTTTTTCTTCAACTTACAACATTGGGTTAAAGCGAATGGCAGTCTTCAGGGCTGTATATCCCTTAAAAGCTTGCAGATGGACCACATTGCACATGAGGGGAGTGCTAAAAAGTTCTCAGCCCAACCAACTTCCTAAATTCTGAGTGTTATTTTGCCACTGTAGCTGAAAAGAGTGTCATTTTATTTTGCAAAGTGCCAATTTGCAGAATTGTAATGCTATAAGAACATAAGAAGTTGCCTCCGCTGAGGCAGACCAGAGGTCCATCTCGCCCAGCGGTCCGCTCCCGCGGCGGCCCATCAGGCCCATTGCCTGAGCAATGGTCCCAGACTATCCCTATAACCTACCGCTACTCCTATCTGTACCCCTCAATTCCTTTATCCTCTAAGAACCTATCCAAACCTTCTTTGAAGCCTTGTAACGTGCTCCGGCCTATCACAGCCTCCGGAAGCCCGTTCCATGTGTCCACCACCCTCTGAGTGAAAAAGAACTTTCTGGCATTTGTTTTAAACCTGTCCCCTTTTAATTTCACCGAGTGCCCCCTTGTACTTGTGGTTCCCCATAATCTAAAAAATCTGTCCCTGTCTACTTTTTCTATACACTTCAGGATCTTGAAGGTTTCTATCATGTTTTTGACATTATTTTAGATCATTGATGGAATCATGTCAACGAAAAGTGTGGAACTTTCAGGTGTGGAACTCTGAGCCATCATGAAGTTCCTATTTCTGCAGAAGAAAACTCCAAAGGAAATCCATGAATGTATGATGCAAACATTGAGTGGCAAATGCCCATCATACTCCACAGTGAAGAAGTGTTGTGCAAACTTTCAGCATGGATATTTCAAGATCGAAGATGCAGCAAAGTCTGGGAGGCCTCAAATGGTATCAACTCCTGAAATTGTTGACCATATCCATAACCTGATTAACAAATATCAGCTAAAACAATTGCTAAGATACTACAAATATCCAGGAAATGTGTTGTGTGTACTGTATAATCTATGAGCAGCTGGGTATGCAGAAGCTGTCAGCTAAGTGGGTGTCCAAATGTTTGAATGCTGATGAGAAATGACGCTGGTGGACACTTCGAAGTTGATTTTGCAGCATTTTCAGGAAGCTGGTGCCAGCTTTTTGGAATGACTAATTACTGCTGATGAAACATGGTTACACCACTATGATCCTGAGACAAAACAACAGTCCATGCAATGGCGGCACTCAGGTTCTCCAAGGTCAAGGAAATTCAAGATAGAGAGTTGCGCGGGGACAGAAATCCCACCCGTCCCCGCCAAAATTCCACCCGTCCCCACCCATCCCCGTGAGGAATCCCACCCGTCCCCGCAAGGAATCCCTCCAGTCCCAACCGTCCCCGCGAGGAATCCCCTCCGTCCCCACCCATCCCCACGAGGAATCCCCTCCGTCCCTGCCCGTCCCTATAAACTTCAGGAATAGTTATTTGATTTAATTATGCTACTAATTCACAATTATATTTTCATACATATTTCTATCATTCCTCCAAAATGTATTTCCCTATGACCCATATCAACCCTCTTACTCCCCCCCACTCCCCTCCCCCTTCCCCCTTCTATTAACATTGTATTGAAGTTATTAATCAAATTATAATAAATTATGATATTTACATACATATTTCTATCATTCCTTCAATATACATTTTTATATGACCTATTCCATCTTACCCCTGCACCTCCCCCAGTTCTCCTTGTGGATTATTTTAGTAAACATATCTTTTGAAAATTGTTGATACACAATAAAAAAGATAGGGTTTGGGATTTTTTTAACCTATGAAATTATCTACCCTATCTAGGCTGAGAGTGAAGAAGGACAAGGTTCTGAGGCTTTTTCCTCCTTTTCACAAAAGGCTACTATTTTTTATTTTTTGTCACACTTTGCATGAACATTTTGTATTAAAAAAAACTATTGCTCATCTCTGGCAATGAGTTATGTATGATACATCTAATTTACTGTTGGGGATCTGCTTGGTACTTTTTTTTTACCTAGATAGGCCAGTGTCCATGATAGGTTGCTGAGCTCAGTGCATCTTAGTCCGAGTCAGAATGGCTTTTCTTATGATACAGAGAATCTTATGCCTAGGAATGGATTGTTTAGGAGAGGGCACAATGAGTCACAGCCTCTTATGGGTGGAACTGTATGAACTAGGGTTACCATGTGACTCTACAAAAAAGAGGACGTATTGAGAGTGACATCGGGCTATACTTCCTCTGCATTCTTTCTCCTACCTGCTCTGCCACAGCACACAGCTGACTGGAAGTCTTCCCCGACATCAGCGCTGACGTCGGGGAAGACTTCCGGTCGGCTATGTGCTGCGGCAGAGCAGGTAGGAGAAAGAAGACGAGCCTCGCGGCTCGAGTTGCTTCAACCCCGCAGGATCCCCGCAACCCTAGGAGGCGTCCCCACGGGATCCCCGCGACCCTAGGGGGCGTCCCCATGGGATCTCCGTGACCTGAAGGGGGAACCCGCGGGATTCCCGTCATCCCCGTTCCCGTGCAGCTCTCTAATTCAAGACCCAAAAGCCATGGCCACAGTGTATTGGGATCAGAAAGGTGTTGTAATGGCTATCATCCAAGGGACCAAACAGTTAATGCAGAATACTACTGTAACTTGCTGTACTGATTAAAGGAGAGGGATGCTGCAAAAAGGAGTCCTCTTTTTGCAAGACAATGCACCTGCTCACAAGACTGGCAAAATGATGGATGTTTGGACGCATTTGGGGGTTTCAGTACATAGGCCATCCACCCTTCTCACCAGATCTTGCTCCATCTGACTATTTTCTGTTTCCAAACCTTAAAAAGAGTTTGAAAGGGCAACAATTTTTGAGTGATTCAGAGGTGATTGCAACAGCGGAGCAGTATTTCTGTGACCAGACATCAGAATATTTTTTTGATAGGGTTACAGAAACTTCAGACTCAATGTGCCAACTCTGTGGAACATAGGGGTGACTATATGGAATAACTTGTAAGTTTTGTGGTTCCACATCATTCCCTTCTTGGTTGGGCTGAGAATATTTCAGCACCCCCTCATATTTTCCATATTGTCATAGCCAAAATGTATGATTTTTCCAGACATGACAAGATTAAAAATAAAATTATTGTGAGATTTAATAAATGCTGGTACTCAGGTACTGAAGTTTAGTGAATTTAGTGGTACACTAATTTATTTGCAGTAGTATTCTGTGGAAACGTACTGTGGTTTAATAAATAGGGCAGAGTATGCCTGGGCTTCAAACCAATCAATCTTTAATAACAACCATATGAATAAAACAAACTACTCAGAAGCAGTCTTCACAGTGTTCATCATTCGAATACCATTTATGACTTGGTATTTTACCCAGGAGGACTCCTGAGGCAGGCTTTTTGGTCGAAATACAGCCCGTGTCGAGTCTTCGGAGTAGTTTGTTTTATTCATGTGGTTGCATTAAAGGTTGATTGGTTTGAAGACCAGACATACTCTGCTCCTTTTTGGATTCCTTGGTGTTTGTGCAGAATTTGACATTCTCTGTTTTCTGGTTTAATAAATAGGGTCCCATGTTTAAAATATTTACCCGTTCATGGTCATTGGTTTTACACACATGCAACATAATAATTTACTGTACTGTGGGACATGCTAGTCTCCTGCTGGGTATTTTTTTTTTTTTACACCACATGGTAGCTCTTCAATTTCTTCTATGAAAGTAGGTGTGGTTTTAAAACTCCACAGCAAATTGTTTGAGCTTCATTTTCTCTCAGACTCTTTCCTAACTTGTCGTCACAGAGCAGGGGGAGGAGAGATGAGGTTACATCTCATCTGAATCTGCAACTAGGATTTCAGAGCTACATTGCAAGTGTCAGCTTGACAGTTCTCAGCTTAGAAACGGAACTGGCTTGGAACTTGCCCTTTCCTTAGCTCTTTCCATGTCTCAAACTACTTCCAACTCAGATATCAAGAGGGCTTTAGAGAGTAGTCCTGAGACCTATATTGATGGTGAGAGCTCAGAGCCTCCAATGCCAAAGAATTACCTGCTGCTTACCATCTGTTCATGCTTCTGTCCTGCTTATCCAATCAACATTGTTGCTTTTGTCTTCTCCATAATGGTGAGTAAAATTTTAGGAAAATGCCAGACTTAAGATCATACTTGTATATACATATATATATATGTATACATATATAAATGTAAACATATCCCCCCCTTTTACAAAACCGTAGCTTGGTTTTTAGCACTGGCCGCGGCGGTAACAACTCCGACACTCATATGAGCGTCAGAACTGTTACCGCTATGGCCGGCACTACAAACCGCGCTATGGTTTTGTAAAAGGGGAAGGGGGATAATGGGGCAATATTTAAAATTCTTTTGGGGGGCAAAACATTGTTTTGCCTTCAATATAGGTAAAAGTATACAAGTTGTTCCAACGATGCATGTCTGACAATTGCTCCTTTTTCAATTCAGCAAAAGGGTATACAGACTTCCATAGCATATGTGCTATGAGGAAGAGATCCAAGAACTGTGGTTAGGTCAAGAAATAAAATTATTGCGTATATATTGTATGTTTAAATGCTTGTGAATTACTTCTATTGAAATTTCACCAGCACAAAAGTAGTTGCAAAGCCTCAAGGGTTTGCATCAGTGGAGATTTTTCAAAAGGAAATTATGCATCTACATCCCATTTAAATATCTGATCTGAGATTTCCTACTACAAAATACCCATGGAAATTGTACTTAGGTAGGAAGTTTAAAATGTCCCCTAAAACTTTATACCTCTGGTGTATTTAACCTTTTGCTAAAGCCAACAGTGCAGGCTTGCATGGTAAACATTCCAACGCCCACAGGAATTGACTGGGCATTGGAGCCTTTTCAAGTTTATTGTGGGTTTGCTACCCCGTACTACGGACATTACCTTCTAGGCAGCTTACAATCTAATTAGTAAGTAGGGCAGTGATGATGGTTTCAAAATAAGACATGAGAATGAGGGTTGAGGGTGGAACTACAAAGTAGGAAAGAGGGGGAGGGGGGAACAACAGAAGGGTAAGCCATCAACTTTACGAAGGCCCAGTCATTAAGAATGGAGAAGTTCATGCAGAAAAGCCAGTTCAGCGATAGACATCATCACATAAGAAAGTCTTTAATTCGGATTTGACTTTGTCTAATGGTATCTGTTGTCTCAACGAAATGGAAAGTGAGTTCCATTGTTCCAAGGTCATGGACCTTGTACTGAAAAAATTACAGATTGAATGTGTTCATGAATTATTTCTTGATAGGAGGGGATGGTGAATTGATTCTAACTGCCTGATCTAAGTAGTCTAGCCAGTATGGAGAGGGTAAGTAGACGTGCAAGGTAGGCTAGTTCTCTTGAATTATGTGCTGTATAGGTTAGTGATAGTATTTTATAGGATATTCTGTAAGTAATAGGGAGCCAGTGTGATTTCTTCAGAAGTGCAGTGATGTGATCGAATATTTTGGCATTGTGAATCAATCGAATGGCTGTATTTGGAATCATTTGAATTTTCAGACCGATATAAAGAGAGTTACAATAATCTAGCTGTTGGAGCACAAGTGAATAAATTAGCGTATTTAAAGCTGAGGGGTAGAACTGAGAGCGGATGGAGCATATCACTCTTAGTTTGAAAAATGACTTTTGCACAAGCTGAGAAATTTGGGGGATAAATGTAAGCTGTGAGTCTAGGTGTATTCCTAAAAGACGAACTGTGGTGGATAAAGGTAACAGGGACATTTTGGAGGAGGATTCGTGGAGGTTGACAAACTTGACCTGAATTGTGAAATATATATAATGAACTTAGATTTTTCAGGGTTCAATTGTAATTTGTATTCTGTTAGCCAGGATTTAATGTGTTTGAGGTTTGTTGGAAATATAGTGGTTAACATCTTTACTTTCTTAAATGTTTCTCTGGTGATTCTGTGGTGGCATTCATTATACTTCAGTTCTAATTGTGAAGTTCATTATGAAGCAGTCATGTTCCCTGAAATGGAGCTCTGTAGGACACTTGAGAATTTGGAGTTATTGGACTGTTTACAATGGCGATAGCCTTGTCCAGAACAAATGAACCGCCAGGAATACCAAGATAGGTAGTTTTGCCTCTTTTTGCCATTATGCTTAACTTGCACTGAGTCTATAGTCCTTATCGTCAAAATCACGACTGAAAGATTACCTGCATGATATACACTTGGAGTGTTACTAATTATTTATTCATTTATTGATTATTGATTCCACACATAGATTGTTCACAGGTGTTTATTTATACAATATAGCAAATAAAGAGTATCTGATGATAGTGTGCGGTCTGCAAGGGTTAGAAGTTTCAAGTTTCAAGTTTATTAACAAAATTTGATTAATCGCCTATTATAATCACTAAGCGATGTACATAACAAAAATATAATAAAGTAAAAAGGGATTAACAATTTAACAAAAAACATTTAACTTGAACAAACATACAGCTGGGAAGGAAAAGATAAAAGTTACAATTTTTGTTTGGGGTAGAATAAAGGAAATGACAATAGGTAAAGGGGAGTAAAAACCTCAGCAATTATAAACATACTATGCTTTAAACATTAAAAGCATCTCTAAATAAATAAGATTTTAAAAGTTTTTTAAATATTAAAATATCTTTTTCATTACGAATGTATTGGGGGAGGGCATTCCACCATAGGGGACCTGTCACGGAAAAAATGTCGGCCCTTCTTGTACCAATGATTTTCAGAGAAGGTACTGAGAGAAGATTCTGGTTGGAGGAACGAAGTGAGCGTTGTGTATTATAAGGTATCAAGAGTCTAGATATGAATTGGGGTTCACCGCATGCTAAAGTTTTAAAGATGAGTAGCATTATTTTAAATGTGATTCTATGACTAATAGGTAGCCAATGAGAATCTATTAACAGCGGAGAAACATGATCATATTTCTTTGCATTGTATATTAACTTTATTGCAGTATTTTGAATCAATTGTAATCTCCTTTTTTCTTTCAATGATATGTTAAGAAAGAGAGAATTGCAGTAATCGAGTTTCGATATTACTAATGAGTGAAAACATCCCACTGCTTTAACTGGGGCAAAAATTGGGAGCGATAGAGCTCTTTGCTCCTTGGTGAGCATGCTTTCTTTAGCTCAGTACTTCACACTGAGGATAACTCCTATTTCTAAAAAATCTTTCTAAAAACCCCCAAAAACTAAATATCATTCATTATCTATAAATAATTGACACTTGGGCATTATTGTGAATGTTACACTCCATGTGAAATATCTGTGGGGTTTATGTTTTTTCTTTGAAATAAACCGTTTGGTGACAGACTTAGAGAATTTAATATGTATACTCTGGAGGAAAGATGGGAGAGAGGGGATATGATAGAGATGTTTAAATATCTCCATGGCGTTAATGTACAGGAGGTAAGTCTTTTTCAAATTAAGGAAAATTCTGGAAGGAGAGGGCATAGGATGAAGTTAAGAGGTGATAGGATCAGGAATAATGTAAGAAAATACTTCTTTACAGAAAGGGTGGTAAATGCGTGGAATGGTCTCCCGGTGGAGACGAAGACGGTATTTGAATTCAAGATAGCATCGGATAGGCATGTGGAATCTCTTAGTGAGAAAAGAGGATAATGGATGGTGGGAAAGGGCAGACTGGATGGGCCATTAGGCCTTTATCTGCCGTAATATTTCTATGTTTCACTTTTGAATAAACCCCTTTCCACTACACCATCTGGTGATCACTGGATGATAGATGTTCACCCACGTAACATCAGAAATACTATCTCCATTCATAAGCATCAGGTTCAATACGGTCCCTTCCCATGTGAATTCCATTATTAGCTGCTGGAACAGTTCTCCCAGTAGAGAACCCATGATATCCTTACTTCTAAAAGACCTTGCAACAGAGATGTCCCAATCAATATCCGGCATATTAAATTCACCTATTAATAGTATTTCCCCTTTCTTAACTCTTCAACTAAATCTCTGTTCACTTCTTCTGCCTGTGAAGGAGGCCTGTAGGTCACACAATGAACACAGAATTTCCATCTCTCTTTCCAGATTAACCTATAGTGCAGCCTCGTACCCCATAAATTTTGCAATTCTGTTACTTTAATATCATCTTTAACATATAGAATAATGCTACTCCTCCTTCCTTTCTCCCTATCCTGTCCTGCCTGAATAGATTACAGCACAGTATAATGATATCCCATCATGGGTTCTCCATGAGTGCCACCAAATCTAAATCAGCCTCCTCCAGCACAGCTTCTAAATCCAGAACCTTATCTCCTATACTATAGTCCTTAGTACGTGTTTCCCAGAAAATAAGACAGTATCTTATATTCATTTGGGGCCCATAAAAGGCACTAGGTCTTATTTTTGGATAGGGCTTATGTTTTTCATGTACATGATCATTTCTCCCTTCCTCTCCTTCACCCCAAATCTTCCTCTTTCCTTTCCACATGTGCAACATCTTTCCTCCCCTCTCACTCATCCCCTTGTGCCTTCCCTCTGCAGCATCTGTCTATCCCTCCATCCCTCCCATCCTCCTGTGTAGCAGAACTCTTGCCCAGCTTCCATCCTTCCCTCCCTCCCATCCCTCATGCAGCAGAACCCTTGAGCACCCACCACTGCACCTGCCACGCAGCCGAACCGCCGAACCGCTGCTGACCCTTCATTATTCCCTCCCAATCAATCCCCATCAACCGCGACCATAAATACCTTCCGGCAGAGGAGCGTTGGGCCAGCAGCACTCACAGGCTGCTTCATGGCCTTCTCGCTGTGGCCTCAGTACACAGAAGGCCCCAGCGAGAAGGCCGCGAAGCAGCCTGTGAGTGCTGCTGGCCTGATGCTCCTCTGCCGGGAAGTATTTATGATCGTGGTTGATGGGGATTGGTTGGGAAGGAAGAATGCTAGGGTTTATTTTGGGGGTAGGTCTTATTTTCAGGGAAACACGGTACATACAGCTTTCCAGATGTTGTCCATTTCTATAGAAATATTCAATGTCTTACCTATCTGAGAGCTTTCTTCACCCATCCCCAATGATTTTAGTTTAAAGCCCTCTTCAGTAGATTAGCCAGCCTGCTGCAGAAGACATTTCATCCCTTCTTTAATAGATGGACGCCATCTCTGTATATAAAAGCCCTTTGCTCCATATAAAACAATGTTATATATTTGGAAAAAGCTTTATAAAATTACCTCTAAATATAGCAGGATTTGAGAAAGGACAGCCTTCACACATCCCCATGTCTCTGAGCTGTATTGGGTGGGGTGGCGTGGAGCTGGGGAAATACTGTATATCTTCCAAGGCTTTTCTCTGTGGAACTTGCATTAAAGCTCCAAAGGAAACAAAGGCAAATGGTCGCTCAAAACAGAACAGATTTCATTGATAAATGATGAGTAATCAATTTCAACAACAAGCTTAGAGGTGATTATAAGAGAAAGCTATGACAAATGGACTGTGAACAGACATCAAAACCGTTTCAGTCTTTCATGTCTTGATGACACACCGGATAGATCAGACCCCTCCTATAATCTCTGCCACATCCCTCCTGGTCTTCTGCCATCTCCTATGAAGGACTGGCCCAACCATTTTAAGAATAGGCAGTCATTAAGGGCAACATCTTTGGGGGGGGGGGGAAAGAGGAGAGAGGTGGACACAAAAAGCAGCTGCAGTCAAAGCAAAGCAAGTCCTGACAGACACAAAAACTCAAAGAACCATCAGTACTTACTTTTACCTCAAAAATGAAGTTAAATGATATAAAAGCATAGGATCTGATACTGAAATGGATTAAACTGGCTAGGAGAGGCTTCTGCTCAGTTAAATCATGCTGAGTGGCTCAGGAGGAGATGTTCATCGGCACTTAACTGAGATTGCTGCTGAATATCCAACATGGAAGTTATACAAGTACCGGCAATATTCAGTGCTGGTATTTGCATAGTTAACCAGGCAGTAGGACTGATTAAATAGCAGTTCTAACTTTACCTGGTTAGTGATGCAGGTATGGCACTGTATATCGTTCATGCCTGCATAACTTCTGGGTATCGAAAACAAGAGAATTGACCCAATGATCTCCACAGATAAATCCAAGAAGAAACAAAAAACAATGTGGAGAAATGATGTTCCTGGCATGGACTTTATTAATATTAAAATAATATTAAAACTTGGCAAACCACATAAAAACCTCTAGGACACAGTCCAGCTTTGGACCCTGGACCCAACACGGTCCGTTTTTCGACAGAATGTCTTCTTCAGGGGTCCCTATGAAGTCCTATGGTAAAGATATGTGGATAAAAATGCCAGTCGGAAATAAACTGATCCGTACAAGCTGTGTGCAGGATAGGGGCTCAAAAAGCCGATACTTCTGGGCATCAACACTTAACACAGATATTCAATACTTGTGCGCAGAGTCCAATGTTGAATATCCTGGTCTATCCTACCTGGCAGAGGTTGACATTTAAAAAAAATGTTCATCTCTGCCACTGGCTATGCATTTTTATAGAATTGTTGTGAGATTGTAGAGTGATTGTAGAGTTTGTAGAGTTTACTCATGATTGTAGAGTTTACTCATCATATTCTTGGATGGAAGCTGACAGGTTAGAGACCTGAAAATGAATTGGGAGGGGACAAGGCTGAAGACTCACTTAAGGTGTCCAGTACTTGTTTGACAGTGCTGGTTTTCCATGGTAGCTCTTTGGACCACTGCCACGTGAAGAACTGAATATATATACCCTAGAGGAAAGGAGGGAGGTAGGATACAGAAATTGAATCACAATATCTTGTTCGATAGACTGATATAGTATATTGAGGGCATTCCCTATACATCAACTTGAATGCCAGATGCAGAATTCTACTGGCAACCAATGAAACAATTTTACTTCATTCCAAACCATAAAAAGCTTTTCTTTCATGGGAACTCCTTTCTCATGTCTATACACCTAACAATAATTATACTTAGCCAGCTAAATATGTTTAAATATTGACCTAATATATTTTCAGAGTTCTCATGAAATGGACAATTTTTTAAAAATGACTTTTCTGTTGAAAAACATACTTACCAGCAGAGGCAGCTATTTAAAATATTACCATGGATTCTCCTTGGTGAGAAGCTTTTTTGTTGCTTACAATGAAGATAATCTTAAAAAGGTTTTCTGCAAGGAGAGTGGTAGGAGATGCTTTGGGAGAGAGTTCAAAGTAAGGAGGGGGAAATATATATAATACAGAATCTGTTAAAATTAATGAATAGTTGTTCAAAATGCTGCCAACTGTGTAACTTTTGGATTGGTTCATAGCATTTTCAAATGTTGGTTGTTTACACTATGGCACTCATTTTCAGAAGAGAAAAACGTCTCAAAAGCAGCACAAAGTGGCAGATGAAGTTTTTCTCACAAAAATATCTGTCATGATTGTTGAAACCCAGAATTTGGACATTATACTCTGCAATTAATCTACATTGCAAGGGAGTGTGTTGGAAGAATGTTTTGGGCAGGCTTAAAATCTGGATATCTTTCAGTGGTAAGGGAACAGAAAAAAAATCCCCGTCCAGGGCAAAAAAACAGAAGTGCATGATTATCTAGACATGTCAGTCACAACTAACTCAGAAAAGGGTATCTTGAATATCTGAGCACCAGACGGATTAAGGCATGACACTCTCCATAAATCCCTAGTGATCACTGACCCTCTCCCACCCCCTCCAAAGATGTCACAGTGATAGTAGATACCAGGAACTATAACAGCTGTAGATGTTATGGTCATTCCTAAGAAAACTGTAAACAAGTGGATAGAGTACCCTAGTGATCAGTGCAGTGGATCCAGGTTCAATTCCCACTTTTAATGCTTTAATTTCAGTACAAATATATGACCCTCGTGGAAGATAGAAATACCTCCTGTATTTAGATATATTTATTTATTGGGCTTTATTAATCCCTTTTCATGAAGAGATTCACCCAAAGTGGTTTACAATACATTGAATAGTAATCAGGTATTCTTAAGTATTTTCCTATCTGTCCTGGCAGGCTGAGATCGAACATACAACCTCAGGGTGCTGAGACAGCAGTTGTAACCATAGGCTACTCCTCCACTCATATAAGTGACGTGTAAGCCTGGGCGCTATTGTAGTAGTGGATCTTTAGGTTCAATAGTTTTCTTGTTCTTGGCGGGCTCACAATATCAAATGAAGGGGTTTATAAAGGTGGAATTTGTACCTGGATCCCTTTAGGTGACATCCACTGTACTGACCACTAGGCTGCGACTCTACTGCTGGAATGTCGGTACGCCAGTTACTAGGAATACTGCCAGACAGACATCCCTATAGCTTGTTTTCCAATGTTTTTCCCTGGGATGTTTTATATTCAAAACTGTTACTTACGTCTAACTAAAAGTCATAATCAAACCAGTAAGTTAGATGTTTTTCTGATTTGGTTATGGCTATGAGTTAAATGTTTTTTTTTAGATGTTTTTGGCAAAATATCTCAATAAAACTGTGATGCTCTTAAATTTTATGAATTTCCGCATTGTTGCAGCATTACCAGCCTACCAGGACACCACGTTCCTCTGGTGATCTTCTGGTAGTTCCCTCCATATGACTAGTCCGGCTAAAAACTTCTAGAAGATCTCTTTTCAGTGTCATGGGACCTAAACTTTGGAATGCTATGCCTTGAACTCTCCATACATTTTTCAGCTTTGGATCTTTCAAGAAAAAGCTCAAGACTATTCTTTTCCTTCTTGCCTTTGGGGTCTTCAGGAGTGTACCCATTGTCTAACTATCATGGTTTGGTGTTTTTGTTAATTATCACTAACTGTTCATTGTCTATTTATTTATTTATTTAAAAATTTATAGAACGTATATTAACTATACGGTTTACAAAGATTACAATCATAACAGGTTAAACACCACATATAGACATATTTGCAAACAGATCTCATAAAAGAGAAAAAGAACTAACACAGGAATGCGCTAACGAACAATTGAGGTTTTATTAGGTATTTTCTTAAAATTCATCCTTCCAGCACAGTATTGCAAATTTTCCGGCAATGCATTCCAAAGCTCGGCACCTGCCACAGACAGCATTGCTGCACCACTCCTAATATGAGAGATTGACATCTTGCCCTCTAAACTCAGTTTCATACTATTTTCTGATCTCAAACACCTTCTAGGCCAATATATTAAAAAAAAAAAATACCAACCCTGTAAGACAACCAGAGAAACTTAATACAAAATCTGATGTATAGTCAAAAGAATCTTAAAGTGAACTCTTTGCTCCATGGGCAGCCAATGCAATTGCTTCAGCACTGGGGTTACGTGAGTTATTCATGGGACCTTCTTTACATAAGTGAAACACACTAATATCTTCCTAAAAATAGGCTAATGCTAGACCAGGAAATTCATATACTTGAAATTAAACTAGAGACTTTGGATCTCAAGTGCCCACTGTTATTTTGCCAGTAGAACAAGTCTTAGCTCATAACTTTCTTGCGGGCTATCATCAGTCCATTAGTCTCTTTTGTGCTATTTAATTTATTTTGTGTAAAATACTTTTTTATATATATAATTCATATTCTAATTCATTTTTATTAACTCATTTTTTATCCTTATCTTAAAATTCTATTGTTATCATTATAGTAATTAGCTTGGGTGTAGTTTTCTACCCGACCGGTCTGTTTCTAGATGGCCGGGTAGAAACTACACCCGAGCTAAGTACTATAATGATAACAATAGAATTTTAAGATAAGGATAAAAATGAGTTAATAAAAATGAATTAGAAAAAGAATTATATAAAGAAAAAGTATTTTACACAAAATAAATTAAATAGCACAAAAGGGACTAATGGACTGATGATAGCCCGCAAGAAAGTTATGAGCTAAGACTTGATCTACTGGCAAAATAACAGTGGGCACTTGAGATCCAAAGTCTCTAGTTTAATTTCAAGTATATGAATTTCCTGGTCTAGCATTAGCCTATTTTTAGGAAGATATTAGTGAGTCATTCATGGGACCCAGTAATCAATCTTGCTGCAGAGTTAATCAACATTTGCAGTGCCCTCATCTTCACTTTCGCAACTCCCGAATATAGTGCATTGCAATAATCCACTCTATTCAAGATCAGTGTTTGCACTACACTACAGAAGTCGAATGCTGGTAACGTGGGTTTTAATCTGTATAACCGTTGCAATTGCATATATCCTACCTGAATTGTTTTCAGTATTTGTTTTTCCATAGTTAAATGACTATCCAAGCAAATTCCTAATACAGTCATCTCCTTTTTTACCACCAATAGCTCCCCCATCACAACAACATTTTCTATCTCAAAATTGTCCCTTAGACTTTTCACCATCATCACCTCAGTTTTTGTTAACATTTAATTTCAAATCATGTTCATCCATCCACCCACCTGTGTATGTCTTTTAAACTGATTAATCATTCTTAACATTACCTCATTCCTTGAATCATTTTAAAATAATTAAAGCTTTTTCCATCAATTTATTTTTTTATATTCTTTCTTAATTGACCCTATCCTTGTGTACAAACCTTAAATGTTCCTTTTTCTTTTTTTCTTTTATTTTCTTTTATAAATTGTATAAATTGTATTTCTACCCTTTACCTACTTGTTCCAGTTTGTATTAATAGAACATAATGATTTGTCTGAATAATTTTGTCTCATTTGTATTTGTCATCCCTGGCTTTTATTGAATATTACAATTATGTAATACGCATTGAAATATTGGATATTGCGTAAAATCAAAACTTATTAAACTTGAAACTTGTAATCCACTTAGAACTTTGGATAGTGTGGAATAGAAATGTAGAAAATAAGATTTTTTTAAAAAACATAAATTAAAAACACAAGCCAAGATTATTATAATTAAATACTAAACTAAAGTGATTTCAAGTGGATATTTATTTTGCCACAGTTACACTTTTACAGCTTCTGCCCTTCCATTCTATAGGCTTTAAACAGCTATAAGCAAGGAGACATAGAAGGTTCAAGGAGGCTTGGTCAAAATGCCCTGTGGGTGGCTGTTGCATCAATCATCATTGGCCTTGTGATTATTGCAATATATTGTACAGTTCACTTCACAACGGTAAGAAAATCATTTACTTCTCAATAATATATATAGTTTGTTTTACTGAGAAGAGAGCTGGTAATTAAAAGACTGTTCAACAACAACTTATCAATATATATTTAACTAAGGCCCCCCTTTTATCAAGTCGCGTAAGGGTTTTTTATCGAATTCTATGAGCGTTGGAGCTTTCACCACAGTGGTCTGCGATAAAAAATACTCTTACGCAGCTTGATGGAAAGGGCCTAAATTGCACACAGCTCTCTTCTGTCATTATTGCTGATTCTGTGTTCAGTTATGTAGTGGACAATAATTAGTGGATCATATTTAGACTGGAGCACCTGCTATCCAGATAAATCCCTCGGAAAAGGCTATACCTGGATATTCAGCGGCCCTGATCTGGATACAGCCATTAAATATCGGATGATTCCATCTCAGCACTCTCTGGGTAGTGGCAAGATAGCCTTGGTGTGAAGTCTGGGCAGAGCTGGGAGTTACCTAGTTAACAGTAATTTTCAGTTTGTTAACTGGGTAACTATCCAGATAAAGTTAGAATAGCAAAATCCAGATAGTCCTCCAGGTGCTTATTTGAATGCCAGATATTCAGGGCCTCTGTCTGAGTATAGTCTGACACCAAACATCTGGACACAAAGGAGGAAATTCTAAAGCTGGAGCCTTAACTTAGGCGCCATTAGAAATGGCAAAAAAAATGATGGGGTTGAAGTGCCTACTGGTGCCTAAATAAAAGGTGCCGGAATTGTACCTAAGGAATTGTACCTGCTTTTGGCTGCCGAATGCTAAAATAGGTGTGGCCAAGGCTGGAAGTGGTGCTTGGCACCCTAAAGTCTACGTAGGTGTTATTCATGCAAAGATAGGCACTGGAAATGTAGGCCTGGAATACCCTGGCCTACTTTTCTGGTGCTTGTCTTTCCTGTACATGTGATTCTGAAACCAGCACCGATGCGCGATTGACACATGATTGGCGGCCGCTTTTAAGGGTCAGATTCTATAAATGGCACCTAACTTGTGGGCCCTGGTCAGCGCAGTTGTCAATCAACCTCGGGGCGTTGTATATAGAATCATGCCTAGCAGTGCCTATGCATGCTTAGGCATCGCTAGGCATCCTATTGGTAAGTGCTGTTATATTAGGCCAGGCCAGGGTTACCCGATGTCCGGATTTACCCGGACATGTCCTCTTTTTAGAGGGCATGTCCGGGCATTTTTTTTTTTTCCAAAACCCAGCACTTTGGGTTTTGAAAATCTTTCGGCTCGGAGCGGCGTCAGGAGGACATCTGTGCATGTGTGGATGCAACACGGTGACATCACATTCAAGCGCGCATGCGTGTGATGTCATCGTGTCATGCCTGCGCAGGCGCAAGTGCCTTCCCGATGCCGCTCCGAACAAGTGAACAGGTTGAGGGGGCGGGGCTGGGGAGAAGCAGGGTGTGACTTGTGCAGAATGGGGCAGGGCTGAGCCGGCCTGGGAGTGTGGCCATGGTTCTGGATTTTACTTCCGTAAAATCTGGTAACACTAGGCCAGGGTTTTCCTCTCCTAATTTACCAGCACCTAACACAGATGCCTAGCGATGCCTAAGTCAGCCACACCTATTCTCTGTCCCTAATCACGTCTACTTTTCAGGTAGGTGTTGCTAGCTGCCAGTAGGTGCCTTAACTTAGGTGTCACTAGGCGCCACGCAGTATTCCATGCAAAAGAAATTCCCCCTCCCCCTTTTTTTGGAAAACCATAGTGTGGTTTTTAGCACCAACTGTGGCAGTAATAGCTCCCACGGTCATAGGAATTCTATGAGCATTGGAGCTGTTATTGCCACGGGTGGTGGGGTGGGGGGAGGGTGTAATTATTTAAAGATTTTCTATTAATCAGTTTTTAATGGCATGGTCAATTGCCAAATCAATTAGACCAATTAAAAAGAATTACACTTCTTCCTCCGCATTCGCTGTGACAGGGGATTAACAGAACCGCAAATACAGGAAAACCCCGAATAACTTTTTCATATGTTATTCGCTGTTTTCTATTCAAAACCATCCTGAATATGGTGAAACCGTGAATAACATGGCGGGGAGACCTGGCCTGTTCCTGAAGGAGAGGCAAAACACGGTGAAGAAAGTGCTGGGAATCAGCGATTTTCTCTGTAAACGCTTGGCATCGGTGATTTCTCTTTGCAAGCTGACGTAATTGGGGGGGAGGAGCCAGCAAGCTAAAAACCATGAATAATCGAAACCGCGAATACGGAGGGAGATGTGTAAGTATCGCGTGGAATTCAGTTAGGCATCGCTAGCTATGCCTATTTTAGCTGCCATTTATAGAAATTCTCCCTCAGCAGATGGTATTTTAATAAAACGCTGACTGCTGCAGGCTGAATTTTGTTGTAGTAATTTGTAGTAATTCTCATGTTGCTTGTAATTTAAGGTCTAGGTGGGATATAAGTTTTTAAAATAAATATGTGCAACTGCCCCTTTGGTTTAGATGATAGGAATCAATGTCATTTACTTATTAGCTGAGTAGGTGAAGTGTACAAGACCAGTATCAAACCAATGTTGAATCATAAGGGAGTAGCAATAAACTGCCAGCATTGGTGCAAACTCTGTATGATCAGATTTACAGATGACACAACATTCTTCAAAGTCACGGTGAGGATTTACAGAAGGATCTTGTGACATTAGCAAGCTGGGCATCTAAATGTCTGTATTGAAATTCATCCGCCAAGTGCAAAGTGATGCACATTGGGAAAAATAATCCCAATTACAAATAAATATCCTGGATTCTGAGTTAGGAGTCGCCACCCAGGAAGAATTTTAGAATCATTTTGGATAGTACATTGACTTTTTCAGCCCAGTGTGTAGTGATTGCTAAAAAAAGCAAATAGGGCTTATTTGAAAAGGAATGGAGAATAACCGCTTAATATCATGATGCCTCTGTATAGCTGTACTGTGCGCAGTTTTGGTCAAACCCTTCTTCAAAAGGTTGTAGCATTTCTTGTTGAAAACATATGATTAGCATCAGAGCTTTTACCACAATGGCCTGTGATTAAAAAAAAACCCTAATGCGGCTTCATAAAAGGGGGACCTAATTTTTTTCTATTTAAGTGGTATTTAAATTATTACATTTTAAACTGTAAATGGTTATGTTTACTTCTGGCTATGTACATTACCAGTATCTAACTTGAGCTGGATTATCATATTGTGATCCACATTAAACCTTATAGGTAAAAAATGGAGATGTAATGTAATATAATGCAGTAGCTGGTAATGTATTACAATGGTTTAGAGCAGTGTTCTTCAACCGCCAGTCTGTGGACTGGTGCCACCGGTCCGTGGACTGGTGCCGGTCCGCAGAAATTTCCTGCCGGTCCACAGGGCCGGCACGTGCATCGGGCCTGAGACAGTGTTCTTCAGTCGCCAGTCCGTGGTGCGATCGATGCGGCGTTATCTTCGGGCTGGCTCGCTCTTCCTCAGTGCTGCAGTGCACAAAGAAATGGGCAGTGGCTCCTAAGCGCTTTCTGCGCTTGAACCGGAAGCCTTCTCTCTGACGTCACAACATCAGAGAGAAGGCTTCCGAATGAGGCGCGGGACGTGCGAGGAGCCGCTGCCCGTGTCTTTGTGCACTGCGTCAGTGAGGAAGAGGGAGCCGGCCCGAAGATAACATGGGGGGGGGCATAAAATGGCCAGGTGGGAGCAGGCCAGAAGGTAAGGCACAGCATGAAGGGAAGGAAACAATAAAGGTAGGGGGAATGATTTTATTTTTGAATTTAGTGATTGAATTATGTTAATTTTGAGAATTTACATCTGCTGTCTGTATTTTGCACTGTTCAGGAAGAAATGCATTTGTTTCTATTTCTCTGGGGTTGTACTGCAATCAGAGTCTTGAATCTTAGGGTTTGTTTTGTATATATTTGTACTTTTAGTTTTTGGTCCTGTATTTGCAAAGGGGTTACCTGTGTTCTGATAAGAATTAATGTTGAGAAGCATAAAGTGTGCTTTGTGTAGTTTAATTTTGTGGTTATGGGTGGGGTCTGGCCCACGACTTAGCCCAGTGTTCTTCAACCGCTGTCCGCAGACCGGTGCCGGTCCACAAAATAATTCTTTTATTTCCACCGGTCCATAGGTGTCAAAAGGTTGAAGAACACTGGTTTAGAGGATTGTTGTATTTTATATGTTTTATGATTTCCAAGTTTTCAAGTTTTATTAGTGCTTGATAAATCGCTTATTAAATACCTAAGCGATGTACAATTCAAGTAAAATAGAAATACAAATACACTGACCTTTAAATTAAAAAAAAAAAAACATACTGGGTTAACACACATGAAACAAGAGGGTAGAGGGGGAAAGTTACAATATATTTGTAGAGGAAAATATACATTTAAGGGAAAAATAACTCAGGGAAGGGAAAAAAGCAAAATTATAGGATATTAAACCTAGCGCTAAAAAAAAAAATAAAATAAAATTTGTAAATCTGAGATTCATATGTTAAAAGCTTCCTTGAAAAAATAGGTTTTTAAAGCTTTTTTAAAAGAAATGAGGTCCTTTATGTCTCTAATGTACTGAGGTATAGAGTTCCATAAGGTAGGGGCGATAATTGAAAACATATCTTGTCTTCTAGTACCAATAATTTTTAAAGATGGAACTGTAACAGATTGTTCTTTTGTAACTTGCTTAGATGGGTCTGATAATGCAGGATATAAATTTGATACATACATAAACCCCCTTTTACAAAGGCGCAGAAAAGATTTTTTAGCGCTGGACGGTGCTTTGAATGCTTCTGCGCTGTTCCGACACTAATACGAGCATTCAACGTTCCGGCTGGCACTAAAAACCTCTTCTGTGCTTTTGTAAAAGAGGGGGGAGGGTAAATTACTTATAACTAGATCTTTTAGAGTCAAAATGAACAGAATCATTTTGGAAAACTGACTTGTAATAGAGGGGTGCTGCAGGGCTCCCTATTGTTGCTAATTTTATTTAATATTTTAATGTCTTCCTTGCAGCTAAATTAGAGAAGGTGGATTTTTGGATTTTTACACTATTCTAATACCAGTTGTTTCCAATATGTATGAGATTAAATCAAGGATATCGACCCACACTTCTTTAATTAGAGAATGGAAATGTGCCATCCATCTAAAACTAATGCCCCCTTTCACAAAACCACAAAAGCGTTTTTTTGTGCTGCTCTGACACTCATGCGAACTCTATCCCACCCCCTTTTACAAAACTGTGCTATTGTTTTGTAGCGCTAGCCGTGGCGTCGGAGCTGTTACCGCCGCAACCAGTAATAAAAATGCTAGTGTGGTTTTGTAAAAGGGGGAGGGGGAATATGAGTGTCGGAGCAGCGCAGACCATTCAGCACGCCGGCTGGCACTAAAAACTGCTTTTATGGTTTTGTGAAAGGTGAGGGTAAATAAAGACAAGACTAATCCCCTCTTTTACAAAGGTGCGCTACGCTTTTTAGCGCATGCTAAATATTAGTGCGCGCTAAACACTAACGCGTGCATGTTATCCTATGGACTTGTTAACGGTTAGTGCATGCATTGATTTAGCACGCGCTAAAATGCTTAGCGCACCTTTGTAAAAGAGGGCCTATATTTCTGTTAAGTTCCAGGCAAAAGATGAATTTTGAGGGTTCATAGACATAATCGCGGAAGACAAAGGCGCGCGCCGACAACTGAGCGCAAGACGGAGGTGCGCGCCGAAGAAAATTACTGTTTTTAGGGGCTCCAACGGGGGGTTTTGTTGGGGACCCCCCCCCACTTTACTTAAAACAGATCGCGGCGGCGTTGTGAGGGGTTTGGGGGGTTGTAACCCCCCACATTTTACTGGAAACTTAACTTTTTCCCTAAAAACACGCCCCCCCGTCGGAGCCCCTAAAAACAGTAATTTTCTTCGGCGCGCACCTCCGCGCTGCGCTCAATTGTCTGTGCGCGCCTTTGTCCCAGCACGCTTTTGACCTGACACCATTTTGAGACCTCTTTCATTGTGGATATTATAACCTACAAACTACTTAGAAAGAATCCTCTTTGACAATATCGGGGATTACACTTGATTGCAGTCTAATCAATCATGGAGTCCCAAATACATCCGCTGGTAAAAAGTTGTTTCTGAACTCTTCATAAATTGAGAAGGGTTTTCAAATATATTGAGCAAGAAAATTTTATGTAAATTGTACTACTGCAATATTTTTTACGTGGAATTCCCTAAGAATCTGGGGGGAAAGATTGCAAACAATGCAAAATCATGCTAATTACTGCTCTCAAAAAGTATGGTACGGTAACTCTGTTCTTTATTCAGCTACATTGGCTTCCTTTAGACGACAGCATTTTGCACATACTCTATTGCTTGATGTTCAAGATTCCTCAGGGAACAGAAACCATATTATATGCAACTGATTTTGAGAAATTGGAAAAACTGGGACAGGTTGAATTACAGTTTTTGGTGAGAATCGTTGTGTCATGTTTTTAAAATGGAGCGGGTGTTGGCTGTACAACAGGGTAATTATAAAAAATTTTTGAGGGTTTGTGAGCCATTGATAAGTTATTGTAAGGATTGATCTTATTTTTGGTAATTTCATTATATACATCCAGGGGGTAGGGGGTGGGGGTGGGGGTGGGGATTCACATGATGATTCTAAACTGATTATTTGTAATGGATTAGTAATTTGGGGTGGGGGGGGTTTAAGTGATTGTTAGGTACATTTATTAGTTAAAAGTGCTTTTGTTGTACTATTATTTGTGTGTATAATTGTTGTGCACTATGATTGTTTGAAACTTAATAAAGATTAAAAAAAAAAAAAGTACATCAAGTTCTCATTAAAAAATATCTAGTATGAGGGGCTGCTGAAAAGTTCTCAGCTTAACCAAGAAGAAAATGAAACTTACAAGTTATTCCACTTTTCTTGACACTTTTTGTTTCATTCCATATCATCGAAATGAAAACTGTCAAGAAAAGTATGGAATAAGTTTCATTTTCTTCTTGGTTGGGCTGAGAACTTTTCGTGTGTAATTCTATAGGCTTGACTTTTCTGTATCCCAGATGTATTAAATTGGCAAAATGTTTTTCTTCCTCCTTTCCTTACCTAGTGGTTATAGCCTGGAACATACTACCTACTGAGATCAGGTCTTTGACCAATTATGACGCTTTTAGTTGAAATCTTTTTATTCAGATAATATTCATATAACACAAGCTGTATAACATTATCTAAACTAAACTAAAGCTTAACTGTATATACTGGGTCGTCAACCTAAGGAAGCTCAACTCGGTTTACAACAATTACATAAAAACTAAAGAAAGTTTATAATGATTAAATAAAAACTAATGAAAGTAATAGCAATACAATTTTTCCAAAAATAAATAATTGAGTCATATACCTTACAAAAATAGATCCCCAAAGCATGAAATCCAATAAGGAACCACCACAGCTTTTGTAAAATTGATGCAGAAGGCCTTGTTTCTTATAGCCTTCTACCCTAATACATCCAAACCCACCCACTATCCTTCCCTTCCATGTTATCCCTTTCTTTCTACTCCTTCCTTCTCTACCCAGACCCACCCAAACACAGTAAAGCGACTTAAGCCCAGTATTACTAAGTCAATATATCTCCACTATAATAATCAAACATGGAATCTATTGAAAATTAAACTCTGCTCTCGAAGACAGCGAGTGGATATATGTAGACCAAAAAGCCCAAAAACATTGCCTATATTTAACGGTAAAATTTGCTCTTTTAGCTTCTTATATCCTAAAGATAACTGGTGCCGCCATTGCCAAAATGAGGGGCTATCAGTATGCATCCATTGCTGGAGGAAACACTTCTCCCCCCCCTAAAGTCGCCTTTCAAACAAATACATTATGGCCCATACCTCTCACTCCCATATATCCCCCACAATCCAGCACCATTATCTTGAAAGTAGCCCAAATATGAGACTCCAACAAAGAGTCCAAGTAATCAAAAATTTCACTCCAAAAAAATCCTGAATTTTGGGACTAGCTGAAAAAGCATGATATATAGTGTGTCTTCATCATGCCACATATAGGGCATAGGAGATTCTGTTAACTTGGCTTTAAATGCTTTACAATGCTTTTAAAAAATATAAAAACAATTTTGTTTCATTAATATGATTTATCTAAGAATGCATTCATAATCCATTCTTTACCCTTTCATCTATCCGTTATGATAATTTTAAACACCCTGTTAATTCCTAGAAACATAGAAACATGATGGCAAATAAAAGCCAAATGGCCCATCCAGTCTGCCCATTCATAGTAACCATTATCTCTTACTCTCTCTAAGAGATCCCACTGGCTATCCCACGTTTTCTTGAATTCAGACAATCTCTGTCTCCACCACCTCTTCCAGGAAACTAGAAGTAATAGCAAGTTCAGTCCTGCAGCTAGAGTAGAATGTGGTAATTGGCACATTCTCTCCGGAAGTTTTTTAGCCGATGATGTTGGTGGAAGAGGTTTGAGCTTTTATGCCCTACCTAAAGAAAACCTGAGGCTTTTTCTTCCGATGAGAGTGGGCTCTCTAAATTGTATTAGTGGAGCATACTTAGATATTTTGTATGTCATTCTTACCAATTAGTACTTTCAATGTGCAGTGACAATTCAAATACTTATCTCAGGAAGGTATGGCTCACTGGTAGAGATTCCCATTCCCCTTTCTCAGTACCTCATGTAGCCCTCAGATCATATCACCCTTCACCCAATGGAACTCGTTTTACCAGAAGAAATGGCTTTTTCAGGGCTGCAGAATGTAAATGCGACCATTAATGACATGGTGCCCAAGTATTCTCTGCCTTCTTGAGTTGACCCCTGAAGAAGCCGATATGATCTGAGGGCTACATGAGCTAAGAATTTGTTTGAATTGCCATTGCACATTGAAAGTAATGACACCCCTTTTATGAAGCCACCTTAGGCTTTTTTATCGCTGGCCATGGCGGTATTAGCTCCGATGTTCATAGGAAGTCTATGAGTGTCAGAGCTAATACTGCCGTTGCTGGCAATAAAAAAGTCTAATGCGGCTTTGTAAAAGTAGTCCATAGTGCTAAAAGTTTCTCTTTTACTCAATCACTTTTTACCTGATTAGACTGGCTTTTTGAAAATTGGTCTTCCTTTATAATGTGCACATCTGTGCCTGTGTAGCCAGAAGATGTTTCCAAGTCTGTGGTTAGGTTGGGCAGAATAATGAGTAAATTGTAATTTTTTTTCTTGCACAAAAAACCAGGTGCAAATGTACCCTTAGCAACAAGTTAGCTTTGGTCTTCGGGGGAAGTATCTGTTTTAATAACACCACTGCTGGCGATTTATTACTCCCTTTAAAGTACATAATTTGCATTTGATATTTTTCAAAGCAAAATAAAGGGGTCCTAAATGCTAATGTGTCCATTATATTCTATGGACTGAACAGAGTAATATTCTAAACCCTGCCCTTAGATGCCCGGGAATAATGATAATTGTACAAATACACTTCTCCCTCCATATTCGCTGTGTTAGGGGATTAACAGATCTGTGAATACAGAAAAACAGCAAATAACTTTTTCATATGTTATTTGCTGTTTTCTGTTAAAAACCATCGTGAATATGGTGAAACCGCAAATAACATGGTGGGAGACCTGGCCTGTTTCTGAAGGAGAGGCAAAACATGGTGAACTAAGTGCTGGGAATCAGCGATTTCTCTATGCAAGCTGATGTAATTGGGGTGGGGGTGGGGGGTGGGGGAGTCAGCAAGCTAAAAACCGTGAATAATCAAAATCGCAAATGCTGAAACCGCGAATACGGAGGGAGAAGTGTATTTCCAATCAAATATTATTTATTAAAAATTAACAGAAATCTTGTTTCAAAAGGTATTTGTACAATAGAGATACATACAATCGCGTTAGCGTTTAGCGTGCGCTAAAACAGCTAGCGCGCCTTTGTAAAAGAGGGGGATGCAAGTTTAAATCTACAGTGTAGCTATTTGAAAATTGGCTCTCAGAATGTTAAAATAGAGAAAATACAAATTTTCCAAATTTACGAAGATAAAGAACAATATTGATAATACTGGAGTTAAACTAAAGAAACCCATTCTGATTACTCAGTACGATTGCTTTATGAGCCATTATTATTTATTTAGGTATTTATATACTGCTTTCATGCCACCCATAGGGATCCTTAGCGGTTTACATCAAGTACAGGTAGCATAAATGCTTTGCTTTCAACTTTTCCTCCTAGTAAACAGTAAAATTTGTCTGTACAGATTTATTTATTTGTTTGTTTGTGTTTGACATTAGCGCCAGTGACACCAAAGGCTATAGGGCTATGGCCATAAACTAAGGCAAGGACATGGGCGCTCTATGGCAAGGGCCTATATGCATCCAGAGAGTGGTGATATTTAGCTGCTATCCAGAAAAATTGTCTGTGTAAGTGAACTACTTAAAAACTAGTCTTAACTTTATATGGGCAGACTGGATGGGCCATTTGGCCTTTATCTGCCATCATGTTTCTATATGGATAAGTACAACTTCCATGGATACATTATAGCCCGGATTCTGTAAAAGGTGCCTAAATTGGCTGGCGCCTAGAAAAACGGCACCAGCCACATGTCATTCACACTTACGTGAGTGCCATTAACGGAATCGCGCCTGTAATGTAGGCCAGGGTTTTACTGGCCTACATTTCTGGCACCTACGTTTTTCTAAGAATGGTGATGCCTAAGGTCATTTCCGCCCCTAAACATGCCTATTTTGACCTTAGGCACTGCTAGGCGCGATTTCGGCACCTACCCCGCTTTTAAATGGTGCAAACAATTACTGCGCCAATTATTTATTTATTTATTTTTATAGCTCATCCTCCCCTGGAGCCCAGAACGGGGTACAGCGATACATTCACAATATTTGGGGGTGCAGGGTTAAGAGTACATTCACATTCTGCTGAGGGGGGAGGGAAATAGAGGTGCATTCACAATATATTGGAGGCAGAGCATCAGGGTACATTCACAATACACTGGGGAAGAGGAGAGAGGGTTACAGAATGGGGCTTTTAGGTTTAGATCATCACAAGTTAGAGTGTCACCTTTGGATGTACTGGAGACATATAGGGATGAATTAAAAATGTTTTGGAGGCATTTGAACAGATTATATTTAAGCAATTAACCCCCGTATTACAAAACTGCAGAAGCGTTTTACAGCGCAAGCCGGCGTGCTGAATGCTGTGCTCTGCTCCCGATGCTTATAGGAACTCTATGAGTGTTGGGAGCAGCGCAGAGCATTCAGCACATCGGCCTGTGCTAAAAACCACTTTCATAGTTTTGTAAAAGGGGGGTAGAGGATAAGTTAGGCACCTAAGTTTTGGCACCATTTACAGAATATGGCCCTATTTGTATAAGTCTAGGGTTACCAGACTTTTGAGGACATGTCCAGGGATCCGGACGGCTTTTCAAAACTCGGCACTTTGTCTGGATATTGAAAAGCTCCTGGCAACAAGCGATATTGGGACGGCATTCGCATATGCAACACGGTGACATCACGTGCAAGTGTGTGACATCATCGCGTCACACAAATGCATGCGTGGATGCTGTCCGACGCCGCTCGTTGCTTGTGCATGTCGAGGGGGTAGAGCCTGGGGCAGAATGGGGTGTGGCCGGCTGGAATGGGGTGGCCTGAGGGCGGGGCCAATGGGTCCAGATTTTCAGTTTGAAAAATCTAGTAATCCTAAATAAATCAGGATGGCTGAAAATCGACTTAAAGATATCCAGATAACTTATCTAGATATCTTTATATGTACCCATCCAGTTGAATATTTAAAGTACTGCATACTGAAACATTAATTCATTGATTAATTTGAAATAATGCATCCACTAGGCTGATAGAATTTATCATTGAAACTCATTGTAAAATTTTCTGTTTTTACAGCACATAGTATGAAATGAGTAAGAAGGATTTTCATCTAAAACATGGAAAATATGAAGAAAAGTCTTCCCATGTCTAAAGAAGCAAGTTATTTGGCAATGATTTGATATTCAGATTTTAACTTTGTTAAAATAAATCCTGCAATTCAGAAAAGTGACTGCAAATCTGAAAAAGGATAATGAAGCTTAGGCATATTGAAATACAGTTTGGAGAAGGGAAAAGTCTAAAAACCTGCATCAAGGGTGATTTTTCCAAGGGCATCGATCACTTTCTTTTAACACAGAAATACAGAAGGACTCTTTTTATTCATCCACATTGGTAAGTATCTTTTGGATGTAGATTTTTATGTCACAAACTTGGATGAATCAAATCCATAAAGAAATTTTACATTGCTATAGAATGTTATGTATTACAACAGACAGTTTTCTAACATGGCCATACTTAGGGTTCACTGTTGTACTAATCACCTTTGTTTTACTTCAAGCACTAATTTCAACACAAGGCTGATGTGGTTAAGTGAACACTCAGACCCACAGCTGAGGTCCGGTGAAACAAGTTCACGGGGCAGCTGTTAAGGAGACCATCATAGTTGTTCACAGTATCCTCCACCAAACAAAGACTAAATAACAGAAAATAAAACTTAAATAAAAATAAAATCATAAATTTCACAACAACTTAACTTTGAATGGTGTAGATGGTACACATTAGAGAATGACACGGTGACGGTTTACCCGCGGCCACCGCATTTAAGCCGCGGGTCACCGCCGAAAACGGGGAAGAAAACTAGCAGTCGCTGCGGTGACGGGGACAAGGCCATTCACCGACCGTGGAAACGGTGAACAGGTTTGTCCCCGCGGGCCAATGTACCCCCTTCTAGGAACCGCTATTTACCTGTGTTTCACCGTGCTCCTCATTTGTCAGATCAACCCTTCCTGCCAATCGCAGCAGAAGGGTACCCAACCCCTCCTGCCGGTCCTCCCAATGGCCTCCCCTAAGATCGCCGGCAGGAGGGTACCCAACCCCTCCTGCTGGACCCCCCCCCTAACGAACCCTCCCACCCCGGAACCCCCTTAGTCTTACTTTCCAAGTTGGACCGGACAGCTCCTCGCTCGTCTGGCCAGCAGGCCTGCCTCCGTCCAAATGAGGCGGGCCCGCCCCTCCCCTCCCCTGCCTCCCAATGGCCTCCCCTAAGATCGCCGGCAGGAGGGTACCCAACCCCTCCTGCTGGCCCCCCCCCAACGAACCCTCCCACCCCGGAACCCCCTTAGTCTTACTTTCCAAGTTGGACCGGACAGCTCCTCGCTCGTCTGGCCAGCAGGCCTGCCTCCGTCCAAATGAGGCGGGCCCGCCCCTCCTCTCCCCTGCCTAACCCACAGGATCCTAGGGCCTGATTGGCCCAAGCACCTAAGGCCCCTCCTATAGCGGGAGTGGCTTTAGGTGCCTAGACCAATCAGGCCCTAGGATCCTGTGGGTTGGGCAGGGTAGGGGCGGGCCCGCCTCATTTGGACGGAGGCAAGCCTGCTGGCCATACGTGTGAGGAGCCGTCCGGTCCAACTTGGAAAGTAAGACTAAGGGGGTTCCGGGGTGGGAGGGTTCGTTGGGGGGGGTCCAGCAGGAGGGGTTAGGTACCCTCCTGCCGGCGATCTTAGGGGAGGCCATTGGGAGGACCGGCAGGAGGGGTTGGGTACCCTTCTGCTGCGATTGTCGGGAGGGCCGTTGGGGGGGTCTACAGGAGGGGTTGGGTGCCCTCCTGCCGTGATCGCTGGGGGGAGGGGAGACTTGCAGCCGTAGCCGCGGTCACTATGCTAATCACGGCAGCATTTAAAGTACATGTCGTGTTTGTTTTTGCATTGCTAGCCCCAGGGGTGGTGGAAGATTAGTGATTGAAAAACTGTATGAAAAATAACTATTTTAAATTTAGTGATCAAAATGTGTCAGTTTTGAGAATTTTTATTAATTAATTTTTTCTCTGCGTGTTTTGTTTTTGTATAGTTATTAACTAATATTTAACTAAGTTTTAAAGTTTTAAAGTTTTAAAGAATGTTTCCTTTATACGTAAATAAAGAAAAGTGAATGGGATTGCAGTGGCGGTGACGGGGCGGTGAATGGGGTGGCAGTGGCGGTGACGGGGCGGTGAAGAGGATGGTGAGACGGGGACGGGGCGGTGACGGGGATGGTGAGACGGGGACGGGGCGGTGACGGGGATGGTGAGACGGGGAAGGGGCGGTGACGGGGACCAATTTTTTCACCGTGTCATTCTCTAGTACACATAACTGCTCCGGGCTCCTCCGTTTATTCACAATACCGACCCCCCAACCTAGGTTTCACCCGCTGGCTTCTTCAGGAGGGGTACTACAATTACAAGATAACTCAAATCAACACTGCACCACACAGCTTGCTAACTTAATAAACACTACATTTGAAATACTCAATGTACACACTCTCTCTACAACTTACCGGCACAAACACTCCATACTGCTCACACACGCACTACTGACAAGAAGAACTTCCCAGCAGGCCACGCTTTAAATACACTCCCCTTTTACTACCTACTACATCATCACTTCTGACATCATGATTGATTATAATTGAAACCATTCAATATCATTGTTTAATCCTGTGGGGGCAGACTAAGGAGGTGGCCCCGTCCGTCGCCTGCCTCTACATGTCTGAATACGAAGATAAACATGTCTACACTTCTAGATGGTTTAGTAAAGTTGGTCTATGGAGAAGGTATATAGACGATATCTTCTTTTTGTGGAATGGGGAGTGTGACGAATTGGGGGAATTCCTAAATGAGTTGAATCAGGCAGATCCCAACATAACTCTTACTCATGAAGTAAGTAGTGATAAGGTATCCTTTTTGGATATTCAAGTAGTAAAATCTCAGATCAACTCTCAAGTGTGTTACGATACTACCCTTTATAGGAAACCGTCCGATCGGAACACTCTCCTACATTATCATAGTTATCATCCAAAACCCCTTAGGGATAGTATCCCGGTGGGACAATTTTTAAGGTTGCGGAGGATCTGCTCTGACGAGTGGGATTTTCAGCAGCAGGCCATGCTTTTATACACAAAGTTTATGGAGAGAGGTTATCCTCCCTGGGTAGTTAAACGGGCATGGAAGAGAGCCCGTAACTGTCAGCGGGAGTGGCTATTTCGTCCCCAACAAAGGGAGAATAGTGGAGCCGTGGTATGTGTATTGCCTTATTCCAATCGAAGTCAACAAATTAGAAAAATCATTTTGAAACACTGGCCAGTGCTGCAGGTACATGAGAGCTTGAACGACAGCCCTTTATTTGCCCATACTAGGGGCCGGAATTTAGGTCAGATTTTGAAACATCGTGACCCTGTCCAACAGAACAGAGAGGGTCCTCACGTACGTTGTCATCAGTGTGTGTATTGCCCTCATGTCCTCAACACTGACCAAGTGGTAATTCCTCAAACAGGGGGTAAGAAATTTTATTTAAGAACAGGCACTAATTGTTTGTCATCTGCAGTAATATATTGATTTATTTGCCCTTGTAGGCTGTATTACATAGGACATACCCGGCGTGCTATTAAAATCCGCATTGCCGAACACTTGAGCAATATAAGATGCAAACGTGTAACTGCCCCCCTGGTGAGCCATTGGATTGAGCAACAACACTCTATTGAGGAATTACAATATACTGTTCTTATGTGTGCTTATTAAGAATCTGGAAATATCACTCAACATCTTCTTTATTTGGAGCAGAAGTTTATATTCCAATGGCATACCTTGGCCCCCACAGGATTAAACAATGATATTGAATGGTTTCAATTATAATCAATCATGATATCAGAAGTGATGATGTAGTAGGTAGTAAAAGGGGAGTGTATTTAAAGTGTGGCCTGCTGGGAAGTTCTTCTTGTCAGTAGTGCGTGTGTGAGCAGTATGGAGTGTTTGTGCCGGTAAGTTGTAGAGAGAGTGTGTACATTGAGTATTTCAAATGTAGTGTTTATTAAGTTAGCAAGCTGTGTGGTGCAGTGTTGATTTGAGTTATCTTGTAATTGTAGTACCCCTCCTGAAGAAGCCAGCGGGTGAAACCTAGGTTGGGGGGGTCGGTATTGTGAATAAACGGAGGAGCCCGGAGCAGTTATGTGTACCATCTACACCATTCAAAGTTAAGTTGTTGTGAAATTTATGATTTTATTTTTATTTAAGTTTTATTTTCTGTTATTTAGTCTTTGTTTGGTGGAGGAGACTGTGAACAACTATGATGGTCTCCTTAACAGCTGCCCCGTGAACTTGTTTCACCGGACCTCAGCTGTGGGTCTGAGTGTTCACTTAACCACATCAGCCTTGTGTTGAAATTAGTGCTTGAAGTAAAACAAAGGTGATTAGTACAACAGTGATTTATAAGCATCACCTTGGATAAATATATTCCCTTGCTGTTTTTTGATTACATACTTAGGGTTACCATATGGCTCCAGTAAAAGGAGACTGCTGTTAGATTTGCACAGAATATGGCTTGGTACATCCACAATTTGGCCCTGACGCAGTGGTTATGAATTGAATTCCACGAAACGCTGGCCACGTTGGTATTTTTTGATACACAAGCACTGACTGAAGCACTGACTAAAGCTAAGTAATTTTTCATTAACATATAAGTGCAATTCGTTGAATGGATTGTAAATGGAAATCATTTTTTTCAGTAATGTCTCAGTAATATGAATCAGTGCAGATTAATGAAGAACCATAGATAAGAGATAAAAGACAATTAGAAATTGATATTTGACATTTGAAAAAAAGTCCCGATAGTATTATTGTAGAATTTTTAGAAAATTTGAAATAGGTAAAAGGAAGTTTGAAATTAAAGCCTAGATAGTATCACTGGAGAATTTTTAGACTATTTAGTAATAAAAAGGGCAGAAACAAGTTGTTTAAAATAAGGGGATACTGGAGTATGGCCGATGATTGGAGCAAAGGAGCTAAGCAACTATGCTGATAACCCTAGTCAGTGAATACGACTACGCATAGGCTCCATTACTGAGGCCTCCTCCTGTATAAATATTACTGTGAAGTGATTATATTATGCACTTTTTCATAAAAGTGGGAAGTGTTTGATTAATATCATTTTGTGTAATTATTTCCCACTAGGGAACTTTAGTCCAGTAAAAGGAGGACAGATTGAGACATCTGGGTTTTACTTCCATTGGTTTCAATAGAAGTAAATCCCAGATGTCTCTATCTGTCCTCCTTACTTCCATTGCTTTCAGTAGAAGTAAAACATGGATGTCTCAATCAGTCCTCCTTTTTCTGGAGCCATATGGTAACCCTAGCCATACTTTGATAATATTTTTACATTTTTGAGGATTTCTTTTTGTGCATTTGTCTATATTTAAAAATACAAAGTAAAAGGGTTGCCCTCCTGGCTACAGACTGCTGAACACAGAGTGTGTCTTCTCTCAGGCAAAGCTTAACCAGTCAAGATACCCTCTGGAGCACCACAAGTCTGATAACATTTAGAATAGTTCCTGCATGGTAAAAGTACTTTGTGATTTCATTTTCTTTTTTCATATCTGTAATATTATAGATATGTGATGGAGTTGTATAGGGACAATATAATTTTTGGATGAATGTAATTTATTTCTTATTTACGAAGATGTTTGTTATTTGCTTTTTGTTCTCATTATATGGGCAACATTTGTGGAAATTAGTTTTCTTTTGTTACTTTATAGTTATTTGAAAAGTGATGTTCAAGAATCCTAATTAAAATATATAAGATTTAAATTACCCTAATATTGATTGGACTAATGTCTCATCTTTGGTTTTTACAGTGAAGATTATTGGATATATATCCACACCAGAACCATTCTTTGCAGGTGATGCTTCAGAAGAACTGAAGCAAATCAGCATGAATCCTGAAGAGGTGCTATAACAACCTGACAAACTAAATTGTAGGAAATTACCAGGACCTGATGGTATTCATCTGATTTATAAATTAAATCAAATATGAAACTGGAGATCTGCTTCTCTTAATCTGCAACTTGTCATTTAAATCTCCATTTGTAGACAATGAAACACAAATTTTGAAAAAGGCTCCAGGATGTTACAGACCAGTGAGTCTGATATCAAGGCTCCATAACATGGTAGAAGTTGTTATTAGAAACAAAATGACTGGCAACATGAAAAAAACCACAGCTCAAGGGAAAAGAACCAGCATCAATTTAGAAAACTATTTTTTTTTTTAAATATTTTTGAAGATGTGAATAAGCATGTGGATAAAAGTCAATATCGTGTACCTGAATTTTCAGAAGATGTTTGATAAAGCCCCTCATAATAGTCTTTTATAAAACTAAAAAGTCATAGGACAGAATGCAATGTCTTGCGCTGGATCAGCAATTAGTAGGAAGCAAAAAGAGGAATTAAATGGCTAATTTTTCCAATAGGAAGAAGTATATAGTGAATTTATGTTGAGACCAGACAATCTGGAAAAGAAATCTATATCAATCCATATTAGTATTCCACAGCCATTTGACATTTTTTTGCCTATGTTTACAGTCTTCTCAGGACCTGAAACATGAGGTGCCTGTAGATATTTGGACTTTTTCTTTTTTAAAATCAAGGTCTGAGTCTACATTGAAATCTGTTGTGACTCAGCTCGCCACTTTTTCCAAACAGACTGTGAATACATTGGTAGACACTGATATTAAAGTATCCAGTGTTGAGGAACAGTTGGCTCAACTGGAATCTCAGGTTTCTACTTGGCAGATGACTGGTCATCTGCAATTAAGAATAATGTCATAGTTACATTGGAAGTTGAAGGCCTTAAACAAATCAACAGAAGTTGAAGAATCTGAGACGTGTAAATATTCCTGTTTGACAGTTATTGTCTGCAGAGATTCTGTTTACGAAGCATCTCAAGAAGATTCTAAGTATATCAAATGCAAATACCATTTTCTTTAGTTAATAGTTATTGCCTGCCTTGGTTTACTATCAGAGAAAATAAGGAAGAAAGAGGCTTAGATGGATTGGTTTCAAACAGTAAATTTGATCTTACTGACTTTATAAGAGTTCTCATAGGACAGTAGAAATCTGTGAACTCCTCTTCTGGAGACATTTGTGTCTGGAAATAAGTCTCTGGTCTTGAGAACTTATTTCAAGAAAAAAAAATATTAAATTCAATTCAGTGAAAGTGGGTAATAAATAATAATGCATGAACCAACTCCACTATTTTTAATTGAGGGCACTGTCACCACGGAAGAAAAAGCCTCAGGTTCTATTACGGGCAGAGCAAAATGCTCAAACCTCCACCTCCCACATCATTGGCAAAAAACTTCCACCACTACACATCACCTACGGAAGTTTTTTTTGCCAATGATGTGGGAGGTGGAGGTTTGAGCATTCTGCTCTGCCGGTAATAGAACCTGACGCTTTTTCTTCCGTGGTGACAGTGCCCTCAATTAAAAATAGTGGAATTGGTTCATGTATTATTAAGAAAAAAAATATGAAATTTTGCAGACAAGTTTTAGTTTTTCCTGATGTAGCTAAGGATGCTCAACTATGGAATAGACTGTTTCTTCAGCTTAACTTGAGATTATTAGCTATGACAACCATCACTGACTTTTACTAAACCGAGGTAGAGCTTCTTACCGTGGGCTGGTGAAGTAAATGCTCTGATGCTCACAGGAATTGAATGCGCATTGGAGCATTTACCTCACTGGCCTGCGGTAAAAAGCTCTATTGTGATTAGTAAAAGGAGCCCTATGTTTTTTGTTTAATTTCTCTTTAGTGCTTGGTTAAGGTGTTTATTTTAAAAATGCCATTTACATTTTAGATGTACATAATCTGGCACTTAAATGTTTAACTTTCAATAACATCTATATTCCAGTTTTAAAAACCTTAAAAATATGCTTATGGAAAAGGGACATAGTCTTGGTTTGTTTTGGGCAGGCTTAAAAAATGAACATTTGGAGGGATATTCTATAATTAGCACCAAAAGTTATGCGCTGATAGGTACCATGCCAGTACCTTAATTGAGAAATGCCATTTAAAACGGTAAAAATAAAGCGCCTACCGGCAGTGGCGTACCTAGCATATGTGACACCTGGGGCCCTTCATTTTTTGACCCCCCCCCATCTATATGAAAAATATATATTTTTAGTAACAATCCACATATCGCACAACAAGAGTGTACCTAGGAAAAGGCAGCATCTTAAACAATGCAGTGAGCACTAGAACACCAACACATACATTATAAAACTTAACAAGCCAGATCCTGCACAGTCAATTCATCCTGCAGTCAATGCCAACTGAAAACTATGTCCTTTTCATACACACAGAACAGAGATACACCCTCGCCCAATATGGAATAATCACAAACTAAAAATAGAAATACGTAGACAAAAGTTAAACTGAACCACCAAGAAACCAGACTCTGCATACAATGCAACACCACAACACCACAAAAACAATGACACATGTCCCCTAATACTGTGCAAAATATAAAGACAGTTGATGTAAATTTGAAAAAAACTGATACATAACAATCACCACTTTACAAATTAACAAATAAAAATAAAACAAATAATGAGAAATAAGAAAATACCATTTTATTGGACTAATCCATTTTTCAATTAGCTTTCAGAGGCCAAATCTTTCTTCAGAACAGTACAGTATACTGCTGTTATGCTATTCTGTCCTGAGGAAAGGGGTGTAGTCCAATAAATTGCCTTATTTCCATTTCCTATTTATAAACTTTTATCAATACAGTTACAATACTACTTGATTCTAAGTAAAGCAACAAAAAAAAATCTTTCTACCTTTTGTCATTTCTGCTTTAATCATCTTCTCTCTCTTCTTTCTATACAGTGCTTGTCCTCTCTCCCTTCCATGAAACATCTGCCCTCTCTTTGCCCCTTCCACCCAGCTTCTGCCCTCTCTCTCTACCCCTTCCATCTACTGCCCACACTCCCTCTGCCCCTTCCATCTACCGTCCACCCTCTCTCTCTTCCATATAGCATCTTTCATCTTTCTATGTCCCTTCAATAAACTGTATATCCGGGGTCTCTTCTCTCCTTTGCACATGATTCATTTCAGCTTCACCCCCCTCTCCATTTTTCTGTCTCCACCCCCTCCCCTATGCTTTGGCATCTCTCTCTTTCTCTTCTCCTTTCCTTCCTTCCTTCCCACTCCACACCATGGTGTGGTATCTCTATCTCAATCTCCTTCCCTTCCCTCTCCCCATGCCATGGCATTTCTTCCTCACCCTCCATGGTCTGGTATCCTTTCCTTTCCATCCCTCCCATGGACTTGGCATCTCTGGTTCCTCTCCCTTGTCTTCCTTCTCCCTTCTTCCCTCTCTCTCCCCAATTGGGTGCAGCAGCAGCATTTTTCTAACCCCCTTCCCTGTGCAGCAGTAGCATTTCTCCCCCCTTCCCTGTGCAGCAGCAGCAGCATTTCCCCCCCTTTCCTGTGCAACATTTCTTTCCCCCCTTCCCTGTGCAGCAGGAACATCTCTTCCCTGCCCAGCATGTCTGGCCAGTTCCCCTGCTCAAAGCAGCAGGTGTCTACATCTCACACAATCCGCGGCTGCATTGGAAGCCTTCTCTCTGACATCGTGACGTCAGAGGGAACACTTCTGACGCAGCCGCGGATTGCGTGAGGAGTCGATACCCGCGGCTTTGAGCAGGGGAGCCGGCAAGAAGTGAAACAACCACCGGAGGGAGCACAAGCTGGGACGGACACCACTGTTTACAAAAGGGATGCCCACACTTTTTGGGCTTGCGAGTTACTTTTAAAATGACCAAATCAAAATGATCTACCAATAATAAAATTTTAAAAAAACACAAAGCACACTGTACGCAGAGAAAATGTTAATTATCATTTATATTCGGGGAGTTTTTCAAAGAGGTCAAGGCAGATGACTCTATGCAATGTCACTTCAGTAACTATACAAAAATAGACAAATACCCCCACCCTTTTTACTAAACCGCGATAGTGGTTTTTAGTGCAGGGAGCTGTGCTGAATGCCCCACGCTGCTCTCGACGCTCATAGGCTCCCTGCACTAAAAACCACTATTGCGGTTAGTAAAAGGGGGCCATAGTGCAAAATATAGACAGCAGATATAAATTCTCAAAACGGACACATTTTGATCACTAAATTGAAAATAAAATCATTTTTCCTACCTTTTTGTCTGGTGATTTCATAAGCCTCTGATCCTTCTTCTGGTTCTTCTTCTTTCTCCTTCTGGCCCCCCCTCTTTCTTTCTCTCTCCCCCCTGGCCCCCTCTTTATTTCCACCTTTCTTTCTCTCTCCCCCTGGCCCCCCCCTCTTTATTTCTGCCTTTCTTTCTCTCTCCCCCTGGGCCCCCTCTTTATTTCTGCCTTTCTTTCTTTCTCCACCTAGCCCCCACAAAGCCATCATGCCGATTTCTCCACTTTCCACGATTCTTTCCTTACCCCCCACCCCCAAGCCAGCAGCCGATTTCTCCCTGATCCTTCCCCGAGCCAGGCCCGACGCGTACAAGCATCGGGCCCACAAGATTTTACTTCCGGTGTCAGTTCTAACGGGGAGGAAGTTGCCGGCCAGCCAGACAGCGATTGGCTGGCCCAAAACTTACCCTCCGACATTAGAATTGACGCCAGAGGTGAAGCCTTGTGGGCCCGACGCTTTTCCCCACCCACCAGCCCGCCTCACCTTTTGTCTCCATCTACCAGTTGCCAGCCGGCCGGGTTAAGGAATGACTCTGCGGGGGAGCCGGTGCCGGGATGCGGTGGTGAGACGGAGCAGTGGCAGAATAGGGAAGGTGGCCGGTTGTGCACCCCCTTGGGGCGTGCACCGGAGCGGACCTCCCCCCACCCCCCCTTAGTACGCCACTGCCTATCGGTATCTAAATAAAAAGCATTAGAATCACACATAGGCCTACACAGGTGCTTTAGGCCACTGAAAGCCAAGCTAGGCGTGACCAATGCTAGAAGTGGCATTAGGTGGCCTAAAGCGCCTATGTAGGCATGATTCATGCAAAGATAGGTTTTCTGGGCCTACATTTCTGGTGTCTGCCTTTGCCAGGGGATCCTGAAAATAGTGCACAGCTTGCCATCAGCTGATCGCAGCAGGGGAATCCCTGATTAGCTGAGCCAGCAGGACTCCCTGAAACCGCTGCTTCAAGGAATCCTGCCAGCTCAGCTGATTGGGGATTCCCCTGCTGCAATCAGCTGAACTAGCATGGAGAACCCCATTTCCTCTCTACCTCCCTCCTACTCACCGATCCCCCCAGCCCCCCTCCAGAGATAATCTCCTCCTGCCGAGCCTGACACCCCCACATCATTGCACACTACCTGACATCCCCGCCAGCCTGTCTCCCAACACTCACCCCCCAACACCCCTCCGACATTCCCACACACCCCTGTACCTTTGGATGAAACATCGGTAGGAGAGATGTCCACTCTCTCCTGCCGATAAGGCCCTCTTCAAAATGGTGACCCTTCCCCCTCCCAGAGCATCCCAAGATGCACTGGGAGAGGACTAAGGCCCTGAGGGGGAAGGGCCTCCATTTTGAAGAGGCAGCCCTGCCAACTCAGCTGATCAGGGATTCCCCTGCCACAATTAACTGATGGCAAGCCCTAGACTATTTAAATTTTTGAAGCATAATTCTCTAATCAGCACCATCACGTGACTGACTTCTGTGCTGGTTAGAGAATCCAGGCATTATTCCCTGTTTCAGAAGAGGGATGGATGTCTCTCTCCAAAACAGATCAATATCAGGATTTATACTTATTACCTAGGACATCTGGGTTTCAGAAAAGTACTTCTATTAAGCAATGCACCTCTACAAGGATTAGGGGAGATCACTCCCTTAGCCCCCCAGTGCTTGATGTCCCCTTGAAAGGCAAACTGGTTTTAGGGGAAAAAAATTTTTTTTTCCCCACAATGGCTAAGATAAACACTTATATCTTGATACATAAACATTTATGTTATTATTCCACAACAAATGTGTTTATGTGCCTGTTTTGACCTGTTAATATTTTTGATGTTTATTTTTCCAAAATGAATGTTCATGCCACATGTCACTGGTGCATAAATGACCATTTATTCATGTGTTTTAGAACTGGCTCTATGTCAGGAGGTTCTGCTCTAAAATATACTTTTCTATTGGGAAAATTTGCCATTTAATCCTAACCTTTGCTTCCTACCAGTTGCTGATCCATTACATTACATTGGTGTCTTCTATCCCGCCAATAACTTTCCATTTTAGGCGGTTTACAACATGAGTTGACCTGGGCATTTCCAGGAAGAATACATGGTTAATGGATGTAGTATGAGTCAGGATCTGTGGAGGGTCGATCAGGTTTAGTTAGATCATTTGACAAATTTCTTGAATAGAAAAGTTTTAAGTTCTTTCTTGAATGTTTTGTAGTTGGGCATTATAGTCAGCAGATTGGAGAGGTGGCAGTCTAATTTCGCTGCTCTGGTGGCTAATAGTACGTTGTATATTTTTTTGCTTTATATACCTTTGATTTGGGGGGTGGATAAAGTGTGCATGAGTTCTCCTTGGTCTGGATGTATTTTTCCTGATTAGGCAGTTGCTCAGATAGCTTGGTCCATTTCCATTTAGCGCTTTGAATAGGGTGAAGTAGAATTTGTATTGTATGTGTGCTTGTACTGGGAGCCAGTGTGAATCTCAGAAAGAGGTAGTAATGTGGTCATATTTTTTCAGCGAGTAAATCGGTCTAAGAGCTATATTTTGGACTGTTTGTAATTGTTTTAGCATGTTGGTTGGGCATGACAGGTATAGGATGTTACAGGAGTCCTAGGATTAGCGCGGATTTGTCATAGGTTGTGCAGGGTTGCGAATGCCTTCTGGCATTTTGCTGATTTGAAGTTGCATGGTGCAGCCTTTGTCTATCAGACGACATTGTTTTCTTCCCATGACTTTTTAGTTTCATAAGGCTATATTGAAATCTGTTGTGACTCACTTGCCACTTTTTCTAAACAGACTGTGAATAAATTGGTAGACATTAATGTTAAAGCATCCAATGATGAGGAACAGCGTGAATCCTGAAGAGGCGCTAGAACAACCTGACAAGCTAAATTGTAGCAAATCACCAGGACCTGAATGTATTCACCTAATGACTGTAGTTACCAAATGTGAAACTGGAGATCTGCTACTCTTAATCTGCAACTTGTCATTTAAATCTTCCTTTATACACAATGTAATATAGATTTTGAACCAAAGACTCTGGGGTGATATAAAACATCAAAGCAAAAGACATCAAAACAAAATGATTGGCAATATGAGGGAAAAAAACCCAAAACAAGGCTTAATGGAGTAGTGTCAGCATCAATTTAGAATTTTTTAAAAAAATATTTTTGATGGTGTGACTAAATCTGTGGTTAATGGTTAATATTGTGTACTTGGATTTTCAGAAGTATGATAAAGCCTCTCATAATAGACTCTTATGAAGGTGTTTTTCTGTTCCTGGAAGACTCACAATAAAAAAAAAAAGTTAAAGTAGAATTTGAACCTTGGTCCCTTGGTTCACAGTCCACTGCACTAAACACTAGGCCAGTGTCCCGCAAACTTTTCAGCCAGCAGCACTCTATGGGGTCCTTTTATCAAGCTGCACGCGTTAAACTGCCTGCTGCGCTAGCCGCTAACGCCTGCATTGAGCAGGCGTTAGCAGTTTAGCCGACCACAGGGGTTAGCGCGTGATGAAATGTCCAACGCGCTAACCCCACTAGCGCGGCTTGATAATAGGACCCCCTAAACCCAGTACCCTGGCTGGAAGGCACCCAGAAGTGTGAGGACGTCAATGCAATGACATCACGCACATGCGTGATGTCATCACGTTGATGTCCGTGCATGCACGGAGACCCATCCGGCAAGGAAGAGAGTCGTCAGCGCCGGTTGACTACCTAAAGGACGGGCCTCTCGCCATGAGAGGCACATCCTATAAGCAGTCAGCTGGTGCCTCTCCTCCTTATCGGCATCTTGTAGGGGCACACCTAGAATCTGCTGGGGCACACCTAGAATCTGCTGGGGCACACTGTGCAAAACACTACACTAGGCTACTCCGCAGATCTGCGTGCTGTTTTGTTCAGAATGCCCACAATACCTGAAACTGTCACAGAGACTGGTATTGGAGAATGACACGGGGACAAATTATTCCCCGTCCCCGCTGGAATTCATTTTCCCATCCCGTCCCAGCGAGCTCTTTTCCTATCCCTGCCCCATTCCTGCAAGCTCTGTCCTCATCTGCACAAGCCTCAAACACTTTAAAATCATACGTGTTTGAGGATTGTGTGCTTAAGGCAGAACTTACAGGAATGGGACAGGGACAGTGACAAAACTTGCAGGGACAGGATGGGGAAATTTGAGTTTGGGACGGGGACAAATTTGTCCCCGTGTCATTCTCTACCTGGTATTCCTTTCCAGTTTCACTTTCCATGGGGGTGGGGGCACAACAACCACTGGAGGATTAAAGACTAGCCATGCCTTAATCCTTCCAGGGAACAGCTGTTCAATCACAGCCCCCTTTTGTACCCTAGATGTGATTGAAACAGGTCTAACTAAGGATGTCCGATTTTTTAGACCTGGATGTTTCCTTCCCTTGGTAATCGCTGTTGGACATTTTTGGGCCCTCTCTAGTCGTGCCCTAAACATGCTCACAATACTCCCCCTTGCTAATTGGACATATGGCAACATCAGATATTCAAATCCTACCTTTGCAAAATTGAGATTTGTACGTTTCAAGCACATGGACATTCATTTTAGCCTTTTGAGACGTTCATATGCTTTGAAAAAGGCCTGAAAAAGGCTAGTGCACAATGGCAAAAAGTTTGCCTTTTATTGCACATTAAACTGTGTTTAAATGAATTTCTCAAAGTTACTCTCTATGGGGGCAAGGCATGGGCAGAGAATAGGTGTAGAAATATTATCCAGTTAGGCCTAGGTTCAATAAAAGACGCCTAAAGTTAGGTACCTAGATTGGTCCAGCTAGCTGATCTAGGTACCTAATTTAATGATTGAAAAAGCCTTAATTGCACAGGTAATTTAAAATTACAATTAAAAATCAATTAAATCACAACCAATTAAATGGTAGGCGCCTAACATACTGAGGTAGGGGTACTCTCCAAGGCGCCTACCAGAAAGTAGGCAGTGTTTTGGGGCAGATCATGAGTGTGCTTTCTGTTTAAGGGGTGGATTATGGCATGATTTGACTTAGGCACACTCATTTAGGCCAAGAAAGCCCTGGCATAGAATCCCCAAAGTTTTCAATGCCTACTGGCAGCTAAGACCATTTTAGGCACCTAACTTATGATTGACTCTTGCGCTTCTCGGTGCCTACATGGTAGGTGCCATTTATAGAATCAGGGCTTTAGTGCGTTACACTTACTGTGTATTAAGGGCCCGATGCCTGATGCCTAAGAGGTGGCCACTGATCACATGGGCCACCGATGCCTAAGAGGCGGCCATCGATGTCGCAGAGGCATGGGCCACCGATGCCTAAGAGGCAGCCACCAATCGCTTGTGCATCCTAAAGAGAATCGCATCTACATCGCTGAACAGGCACTTTAAATGTAGGTCAGCATTTTGCAAGCCTACATTTAAGGCATCTATCTCATGCCTACGGAGATGCGTAGGGATGCTTAAGCACACCCAAGGCTACTTCCGGGTGAAACCACGCCCATGCCCTGGGCATGCTTAAGCATCCCTAGGCATCTCTGTAGGCATGAGACAGATACCTACAATATAGGCATCTATCCTCGCTCAATTTTTTTTTTTCTAAAAACACGCACCCTGATTGGCTGCCGGACAGCGGTGGGAAGCCTACTGCCACCTGCAATCAGGACGCAATCAGCCTACTGCCTACTGCAACTGCAATTGTTTTGAGAATCAGGCCCTAACTGGCTAATGCTCCTGTGTTAACTGTGAGCAGATACCACATGCTAACATTAGAACACAGTCTGAACAAAAAATACTACTGTTCTGCCTCCTCAGCCAGGACGCATTGAATGTGTGAATAAGGTTTATGGCTTTAAGACAAGCTCCCAGAGTGCATTGCTGTATCCCTTGTTGGCTGATACCTAGGGTTACCAGATTTCACGTCAGTAAAATCCAGACTCCCCTAGACCTGGCCCCAGGCCCACCCAGTTCCATCCATCCCTGTCCTGTCCTGCCCCAGCTCCGCCTTCAGCTCCACTCTCAGCTCTGCCCCTGCCCCGCCCCCTGCTGCCTGTTCATCGGGCAAGAAAGCATCCGCGGCTGTGATGCGATGAGGTCACGTGCATGTGATGAAGATAACTGTATTATGCAGAATATAAGGGCGGGCCATAATTAATATGGCCCCCATAATTAATATATACAGTATATTAGATACACTTTTAGTTAGGGCTCTGAAAGACACTAATATTATAGCTGAATAATAGAAATCCTTCACCCACTGCAAAGTATAAACAACAGAATTTACAGAGTACATCTTTTTCCTTCATAGAACAAAATATTATGGTTTAATGTCTGAAACAAGATGCTGGAGCCATATCATAGCAGGCCCCTGCAAATAAGCTAAAAGTCACACTGACATATTTGTCGTTTGAGTTAGAGAAAATCATGTGACTTTACCATGTGGTTGCAGAAATATACTGTTTAGCAAATGAAAGTTTCTGGAAAACATATTTTTCTTCCAGTAGTTGTTTAGACGGTATAGAGAGGAAAAACACATCTGTGTATGAGAACATAGTTTTCTTCCATTTACATAGTTAGGGCAAATATTGATGAGCTGGTAGTTATATAAAATCATGTGACTGTTTCTGTAAAAGAGATATTTGCAATAGAGAGCAAGGGTCAGTTTGATCTCAGTCTACTTCCTTCTATGGCTGACAGAGGTGAGACAATAGCATGTGATGAGTTAAGTCATTGTTGCTAAGGAACGAAGTAGCCAATAGAATATTGCAATTTATAAATGGATTGTAATTGGACGATGCACCAACTGCGTATGTTTAATAATGAATTAATTAATGTCAATAAAATGGCCAGTCACCTGTATTGGGGAAGTCTTTCAGATGTCCCATTATTTTGGGGATGCAGAAACGCTTCTCAAAGCTTTGCCTATTACCTACACTCTTTTTTATTTATTTAGTTATTTATTTAGCCCATCCACCCAAAGGAGCCCAGAACGGGTTACAGGAATACATTCATAGTATGGGTAGGACAAATTTTAGTGAGACATAGACTTTACAACATTTACAGACTTTACAGCATTTACAGACTTTACAGTATTTACACTATAGACATAACATGCAGACTTATAAATACAGACTTAGTGGACATTTTCAGTGTAGAGATACTAGGAAGTGGAATAGCTTTTCTTTGCAGGTGGGTGCAACTTTGATTGTCAGAGAATGTGGTAGAAATTCAAGTTATATTTGTGGTGGCATGCATGTTTTAGTGAGTTTCCGTTTGGTATATTAGGTGGTGTCTTTGGGATTCCATCCATTTGGGGTGTAGATGTGGGTCTTCACATAGCTGGGTTTGTGTGGATTTCTTTCTCTGATCTTCCCAGAAATAGAATAAAGAACTGAGGAATATATGGAAGTTTAGGAGGCAGGTAGATAGCCTGTCTATATGGTTATTTCAACCAAACATATGTATGCATATGCATGAAATCATTGCGTTGTATCTGCGCATGCGCGGATGTCCCTCCCAATGCGATTTCTTTTCAAAACCCAGACAAAGTGCCAGGTTTTGAAAAGCCATCCAGATCCCTGGACATCTGGTAACCCTAATGATACCCCCTTCTCCTTACTTGTTTTCTCTTGTGAAATCTGATAGCTGACTCCATCTTAGCTAGCACAGGGAAATAGGGAAAGCATTGTTCCCACCTTGTTTACACCTCTGAATTTTGCTAGCCGAAGTACAGCTTAGTGAGAGAAGTTGGAGCATAGTATTACCACTTCACAAAGTGTGTGAAAATATATTCCTGGCTTTCATAGGAGATGCCGGTTGAGTGTAGATTCTGTGGAAGAAGAAATCCATGAGAACAACTGAACTGTAAGTTTATTTATTTCTTTGTTTTAAGTTTGATATTAAAGAAACTTGTTCAAGGACCCACAGAGTCCAGCCTGGCTACATTGAACTTGCAGCCTGGCACAGTCCAGCCAGGCTACAAGTTCAATGAGTTTAAACTGACTGTGATCCTCTGGGTGAGAGCCAGTTACAACTCTACATGCCTCCATTAATGGCTGCATTAACTCCCTCTTTTATGAACGCTGGTAGCGGTGGTAACTGCTGCAACGCTCATAGGAATTCTATGAGCATCGGAGCAGTTACTGCTGCTGCCGGTGCTAAAACCCACACTATGCATTCATAAAAGAGGGGGTAAGTTTGCAGTAAAATCCCACATTAAGCCATGTTAATTGCAAATTGTAGTGCATTTTAGAAAATGGGCCCATATGTGTCATTATAAATTGCCCTGCAAATGAACTTTTGTACTTTTAGGCCTATTGGTTGAACCTTCTAAAAGCCCAGGCCTAAGTTAATTGAGTCAACTTCAAGTGGAAAGGAAAACAGATAAAAAAACATAGGTGTACATATTGGGGAACTTCTTGCAGAGTTCATCATTTCTAGGAGTAAGCCTACTAATTCCAGTTCTATACCATCTTAGGCTGGGCTTTCCTCAAAAGGGATATATAATACTGTGATTATTTTAGGATGTGCAATCCTATCCATGCACAGTTGCCATTATTAATCCCATTCACTGAGGACCTGAGTTTGGATTTATATTCTGATTCAGATGTGAGTGGTGTATTTCTATGATAAACAATTTTTATTTTTGAAAATAGAAAACAAAACCAACAAGTAACATCAAGGAGAAGAAATACACAAAATAGGAACCAATATACAATTTACCCAGTCCCATCATGAATTCTCCTCCATCCCATCCATATCCACCCCCCCACCCCAGTACCAAATACAAAGCAGAAATAACATCACAGTAGGCTTTGACTCTTATAGCCCACTGAAAAAAAGAGACCCCTACATCCCCAGCATTAGAGAAAAGAGAACCAAAAAGCAAAAAGTAAAACAACAAATAAGAAAGAAGAAAAAAAAAAATGTTCTTCTTGCGTATCCTTTCCTATTTCTAAGGCATTGCTAGTTAGTATTTAATTGATAATGGGACATCAAACTAGTGAGCCTTCCTGATGAGATCGACGCTCTTAATCCCCAGTGTAAAGCTTTGGCTGAAGCAAACGCTTTTAAAAAAAAACTATGCATAAACAGATAACCTAGAACTCCATTGGTACAATTGAGTTTGCGAGCTGATAGTTGAGAAGTCACCCTACCTGATGTTAGGACATATAGGGGTCCTTTCACTTATGGGCATTAAGCCCTTAACACAAGGTTAATGCGTGGAAACATGCTACCCTACAATTATCTTAAGGGGCTTTGCTGTAGTTTGCCTGTTTCTGTGCATTAAACTGCACATTACTAGCATGGGCGGAGAGTGGACATAGACGCATTACCCAGCTAGCGTGTTATATTTACTGGGCACTAGCTGGCTAATGTACTGCTCATGTGGGAGCATTTAGCACCTGGAGCAGGTATCACAAGTTACTCCGAATGCTAATGCATGACCCGACCTGCAATAAAAATTGTGGGAATGCCTTTCTTGATGCAGCATCTCATTGCTGATGATGTAAGGGTGGGTAAGTATGGGTTCACACCTCTAACACTCTGAGTTTTTTTCTTTCGCTGGTTAACCATTGCTTTGATGCACTAATAGAATTTATAGAGTGTGCTTGATTTAGTTTTGCATCTCATTCCCTACATTCCATTAAGATCACTGAGATCTACCTCACAGCATCTATTATCCATACCGTCTTTAAATCATATTAATACAATGTGTACATCCATCTTTTCAGTTACTGCCCCATCACTGTGGAACTCCGCTCCCATTACTTTAAGAGAAGAAACATCAATGACTCGATTCAAATCAAAATTAAAGGCAGGGAGTGGGCATCCCTCCTGCCTATTTTGGGGGAAGGGGAGGGGATTGGTTTGGGGAAGTCGGTGGCATTGGGGAGGGGGGCAGCGCAGGGGGGGGGTTAATGGGGCAGATTGTGCGTGTGTAACACACACACACAACATCTGTGCCATTACAAAAAAAAAAAAAAAGCCCTAACAGCAGTGACAGGAGGCTACTTCCCCTATCAATGCTGTTAGGGCACTGTGAATGTGTCAGTCGCTCACTGAGTGATTGGTTATATTTGCATGCAAACTTGATAGCGCATCGCATCGTCACTGCTTAAAGAATCGGCCAGAGAATCGGCCAACAGCGATCCAGTTGGTATCTTTAGTGCCGGTATCTTTAGTGCATCTACCCTTTGTCCTTTTATCAAAGGGTACTAATGAGTTTAACTTCACAGTGGGATTTTGATAACGCAGCTATGACTTGGAATAGAGATTTAACAGGACAGGGACAGAAGGACTTTGGGCTAGATTCACAAAGCAAACTGATCGTGTACCCATCGGTTTGCGACCCCTTTGCGACCAGATTTCCCTCCGGCCCAATTCGCTAACCTCTCCTGCGATCTGCTTCCAACCCGTGCATGCAAATGAGGGGAAATGCATGCAAAGTAGACAGGGACGCGATTCACCAAACAAATTTTTGAAACCGACTGGGCTGGCTGATCAACTGAAGAAACGACTGCTAGAGACCACTCGCAAATGGCTTTCCGACTCTTCAGCTCCATTGAAGCCCTGCTCTCTGCCCTTCTCTCTGCACACCCTGCTCTCTGCTGCCCCAAATTTCTCCTGCCTGCCGTCCTGATGCTCTTTCCTGGATCCCTCCTGCCTGCTCTGCCCCGAATCATCGCCCTGCTCTCTTCTGAATCGCCGCCCTGGCCTGCTCATCCCTGAATATCTCCTGCCTGCCACTCTGAATCTCTCCTGCCCTTCCCAGCACTGCGAGCCTATGGTTTTAACCCGCGGGTTTAAACCATGGCTCATTGGGCTAAAAAGTTAAAAGCAAAAAAAAAGTTCAGACGGCTCAGACGGGCATGCACAGACCATCTACACATGGTCTGCACATGCGCAGGATCGCACAGCAGCGATCCGTGCTGGCAGATGGGGGTGTTCCTCCAATTGCCCCCATCTGCATATTGGAGTTTGATGAATCCATCGGACCTGCCCGGATTGGACAAGGGTCTCTCGTACGAAGAGAGACTGAACAAATTTCAGCTCTACACTCTCGAGGAACGTAGGGAGAGGGGAGACATGATCGAAACATTTAAGTACCTTATGGGACGTGTCGAAGTGGAAGATGATATTTTCTTTCTCAAGGTACCCTCGGCCACAAGAGGGCACCCGCTCAAACTCAGGGGCGGAAAATTTCATGGCGACACCAGAAAGTATTTCTTCACAGAGAGAGTGGTTGATCATTGGAACAAGCTTCCAGTGCAGGTGATCGAGGCAGACAGCATGCCAGACTTTAAGAATAAATGGGATACCCATGTGGGATCCCTACGAGGGTCAAGATAAGGAAATTGGGTCATTAGGGCATAGACAGGGGGTGGGTAAGCAGATTGGGCAGATTGATGGGCTGTCGCCCTTTTCTGCCGTCATCTTCTATGTTTCTATGTTTCTATGGTCAGGTTTGTGAATCTAGCCCTTTGATTATTAATGAAAAATGTAGAAAGGAGAACACGTTCAGCTCACCTGCAAGAACAAAAGTATACATTTTTTTTCTATATTTGATTCTCCTAGACAAGCTTTCCTTGCAAAAGTTAGTTAACTGTGACTCTTGCTCAAAATGTTTAGTTATCTGTGCAGCATTGGTTCATATGTTTGGGACCTGTAAAAAAACATAGGAACTTTTGGCAAAGAGTGACTAGGGGGCTCATAATCGAAAGAAAAATACATCTAAAAACCTGCCCAAATCGGCACTTGGATAATCTAAAAAATAGGTCGTCCAAGTGCCGATAATCAAAATGGGTTTTTAGACATAGACAGAGATGTTTTAGGCCTCTGAATCCCGCTGTGCACCCAGAGCTGAACGAGGCATTTTTAAAGGAGTGGTTAGGGCGGGATGTGGGACGACCTAGACTTAGGAATAATCAAATGTTTGACAAGACTGCCTAGATGGAACTTATACGTTGTGACTTAGGTGATCTAAAAACAGGTCTTAATGCCCAGAAGATATCCAAGGTGAACAGATAACCACTGCAGACACAAAGCACATAACCTCACACACTCCTCCAGTGATCACACCACCATAAAAATCAGAATAAAAATGTACTTACCTGCCTCCAGTATAAATATAGACATACTAGTGGTCAGGATGATCAAATGGCTGGACGTAGAAGTAGATGATTTCCGGGAAAAAAATTTTGGTTGTATTTTTCGAGAATGGACTTTGGCCGCTGCCAACTTTGGGCGACTAGCGCCCTAGGCCTAAAACAGACTTAGACATTTGTTTAGATTATTCCCCTCCACATATTTTGTGAGAATACTTCACGTATATCTTGTTTAAGATATTAATCCCCCTTTCACATAACCGCACAAGAGCTTTTTAGTGGCACCTGGCATGCTGAATGCTCTGCACGGCTCCAGTGCTCATAGGAACTCTATGACTGTTGGAGCAGCGCACCGGCTGGTGCTAAAAACTTCTTGCGTGGTTTTGTATTTTTTTAAAAAAAAAAAAGGGGGGGGGGAGTAAAATTATTTGATGATGTAGCTACCTTAAGTTTGAGAAAAATCATTTCATACAATTCATTCAATTAATGGTACAGATTTCAAAAATAAAGCAGCCCAAATGCATACACATTTACAAGCAAAACAAAACTACTAATTTTAAAAATAATTTCTAAAAGACTTTATGATCCTGTCAGTTGTATGAATGGCAGCCTCACCAGACAAAGTGTATGATTATCATTAAAGACCCTATATTAGGTGGTCCTATCAATAAGATATAACAGTGATTTTTTTCTGTCTAAAGCAATTTCAATATTTATATCATAAATAAGATGTTCTTATTATATCTTTTACTTTTTCGCAGTAATGTCTAGGTTTTAAGAAACGTTTGTGTGTAACCATAGAAACATCTTAGGTGGTCACCTCAAGTTAAACTTTTTCTTTCTTTTATTCTTTTTTCACTTAGGGAAGTTAATATTAGCAGTTCTTGCTTCTCACCATGGCATATGGTTCTGCGTGATGTCACTTTCAAGGTAAGATAATTTTTTTTTTTTTTAAAAGAACGATTTTGTAATGTCCGTGCTTTCTGTCATACTTCATAGGTGGGATTACTGTCTGCAGTTGGTGGAGACAAATGTATCTGAATTCAAGAAAGTGTGGGACAGGCACATGGGATCTCTTAGGGAGAGGAACATAAGAACATAAGCAGTGCCTCTGCTGGGTCAGACCAGTGGTCCCTCATGCCCAGCAGTCCCTTTGGGTGAAGAAGAACTTCCTAGCATTGGTTCTGAATCTGTCCCCTCTTAATTTTTCCGAATGCCTTCTCGTTCTTGTAGTTTTCGAAAGTTTGAAGAACCTGTCCCTCTCCACTTTCTCTATGCCCTTCATGATCTTGTAAGTCTCTATCATGTCCCCTCTAAGCCTACGCTTTTCCAGGGAAAAGAACCCCAGTTTCTCTAATCTTTCAGCATATGAAAGGTTTTCCATACCCTTTATCAATCGCGTCGCTCTTTTCTGATAGTGGATGCTGCAGGTAGGCAGACTGGATGGGCCATTTGGCTTTTATCTGCTATTATGTTTCTATGAAATGTGTTGGGTATATGGACATTGTAGTCAGATTTACAGTTTCCACTTTTACTTCTGGGTTGCTTTTAATAAAACTGAGACTTTCCACCCCTATTACAAAACCATACCGTGGTTTTTTTGAGCCAACCACGGCAGTAATAGCGCCAATGCTCATAGAATTCCTATGAGCGTCAGAGCTGTTACCGCCGTGGTTGGCTCAAAAAACCACGGTATGGTTTTGTAATAGGGGTGGAAAGTCTGTTTTACTGGCATGACTGGCATTAAAAACCGTGCTACAGTTTTGTAAAATAAAAAAAAAAGGGGGGGGGGAGTTATTTGATTGATACTGGCTTTCTGTGTGCTTCTCTATGTTTCACTGGTAATTTGTGTACAGCCTTTATGAACCTCTTGGTTTTTTTTCTGTTATAACTTTGTTAATACCAGTTACTCCTGGACATGTCCTTGAAAAAGCAAAATCTGGACATCTGGTAACCCTATCCATTGCAACCCTCAAACGATTTACTGAAGTGCTCTTCAAATCCTATAAATGTGCTACTTTCAATCTTGCCCACTTGATATAGTAACTGCAAACAATCTCTTAAGTGTGTTACTCAGGTGTTTCATTTATAGAATTTGCTACTGTTGACAATCCAAAATAAAGTGAGTTTTTAAAATACCGTATTTTTCGCTTCATTAGACGCACTTTTTCCACTCCCAAAAAAGGGGGTGGAAAAGCGGGTGCGTCTTAAGGAGTGAATATACCAGATAACGCTCTGAACCAGACAACGGATCTGCCTCCTGCTATTTCCCTTCCCTCCATCCCCCCTCACTTCCCAGTGAGCAAGCGCTGCTAGAGAGCCGCTGCAAACCTCCCCTGGTCAGCTCAGTTGCACGGTGCCATCAACTACTGTGTCTCTCTCCCTTCCCTCCATATCCACTCCTCACTTCCTCGCCCATGCTTCCCAGCGAGCATACGCAGGTGGGGGAGCTGCTGCGAGCCTCCCCGGGTCAGCTCAGTTGCGCGGTGTAGGAAAAAGAGGATGAACAGATGTAGGACGTATGTTTCCTTTAAGCTGTGCATGTGTGCATTAGGGCCCACCCAGTAATGATACACCCATAGCAGTAGCTGGCAGGCCTCCCTAAGCCCCATCACCTGTAGACCTTCCTCCGATCGCGAGTAGGCATGCTGAGAAGTGCCACATGCCCCCCTTCTTCCCGCTGCCCAGACAGGAGTGGAAAGATGAGAGCGAGAGGTGCCAGCTGCCTGTCAGGGGATCCACTGAGTATCTTGCAGAACCGTCTCTTCGGCTTGGGATTTTTGCTCAGGACTTTTGCTCCAGGTAAATATTTCTTTATTATGGTAAACAGCTTTGGAGATTGTCCTCACAATCATGGGAGTTGTATAATAGGGGAAAATTGTTTTATTTCACTTGTGCTGGATCTATTTTATCTCATTTGTTTGGTTTTACAAGAGTCTCTCTTGGCATGGGATTTTGGCCTGGTATATACGCGTACACAATTTGTTTCAGAATGTTTTTTTTCTTGTTTTCCTACTCTAAATCTAGGGTGTGTCTTATGGAGCGAAAAATACGTTATATCCTTGATGTGTTGTAGAATCAATATTAGTATTAATTTTTAATGTTTAATATCTAGTCTGAACAAGCAGGTCAAGGCGGTTTACAAAATTAGTAGTATGTGTAAGTCTGAAATCTTTTGGTGGTCCTCAGATCCTTCTTGTATTCACACTTGTGCTAAAGCATCTGTAAACTGCTTTGATTGTAACCACAGAAAAGCGGTACGTCAAATTCCTTTCCACTTCCTTTTGCACTCTAAGTATGTGATACTACTTTTTAAAATTTATTTGTGGATGTGACATGTCAGGAATATAGGAATGGAAGCGTTACTCAGGTAGCAAGCTCACATTAGCACATGCTAACTGAATAATGCATGATTAATGTGTGAGTCCTTAATACCCCCTAAATTGGAGTCATCTACTGAGAAAAGTTAAAGCTGAAAGTCATAACATGGGATTAGAACTGAACATAAACAAGATGAAAATCATGAACATGGAAAATGATGAAGATTTTGAGCTTGAAGGTGATAGAAATTGTAAAGGATTTCAATCTCCTGGGTTCTTTTGTAAACAAGCAGAGAGGAAATAATCCGCAGAATAGCACTTGGTCGTTCTTTAATGAAGATTCTCGACAAAGTATTCAAAAGGCAAGGAGGTAACACCCCAAATGAAGATCAGATTTGTCCACACACTCATTTTCTATGTTCAATTACGGATATGAAAGCTGGACGTTACGGAAACAAAACAGAAAGAAGATTGACTTCTTTGAGCTGAAGAAGGATTTTAGGCGTGCCGTGGACCGCCAGAAGAACTAACAAATTGATTCTGGAAGCGATCAAATCAGCTATGACACTCAAAGCCCAAAGCAGTAAAAATGACCTTAGTGCACGGGAAAGACCTGATTAGAATATGTTAAGAACACTTTTTACCAAAGCTTAGTAAGAGGACCCCTTAGTGTTTAAAATCTTGAATAGTAAGACACTTCCATACAAGATGATTTTGTATTACTTCCCTCCTCTTTAAGATCATGCCAATCAAAAGAATAGTTGGTCCTAAAGGGGCTGATTCTGTATAGGATGCCCGGTCTCAGCAGCCACCAAAGCGGCTTTTGAGAATTGCACATGGGCATCCTTTACAGAATCGCCCCCCCCCCCCCAATTCTCTAACCGGCATCTGTGTCACAGGCGCCGTTTAGAGAATTGCGTTACCACTGAGCTGATCACAGAAAGGGAATCTCCCTGCCATGATCAGCTGAGCAGCAGCGGCAGGGAGCCCCTGAACACTATACAAGTTGACCGGCAGGCGGGATGGCCACTCCCTCCTGCTGCCAACACCAACACCCCCACACATACACTGTTTGCGGCAGGAGGGATGACCGCTCCCTCTTTCCAGAACCCCCAGCAGGAGGAATATCAAATCCATCCTGCCACAAACCCCAAAACAATTCCCGGCAGGAGGGATGCCCAATCCCTCCTGCTGGCACCCCCTGAACCCCTGAACCCCCCATCCATACCTTTATCACCCCAACCCATACCTTTATCAGCAAGGACGACCGGAGGGATGCCTACTCCCTTTGACTATATTGTTCACATGATGTTAAATAGAACTCTGCTCAGAGACATGAAGGCAATTTGTTCCGCCTCACCACCCAATCATTGCAGTGTTCTAAAACTATATATGGCTTCGCTCTCACTACTCAATGGCTAGAGTTCTATTTAACATCATGTGAACAATATAGTTATAATTTTGATAAGCAGTGACTTTTCTATTTGTACATTGACATTTTAGTCACTCTTCTTCAAGTTTTTTGTGCTTGAATTGCTTGCCCCGTCCTATTTGGTTTTGACTAAGTCTACTCCCTTTGACTGGCAGGCCCGCCTCTTCAGAATAGTGGGCCTTCCCCTTCCCGGTGCATCTTTGGATAGGAGGGGCTTTAGGCACCTGGGCCAACCAAAGTCTTAGGCCTCCTTCCCAGTGCATTCTGGGATGTACTGGGCATGGCCTAAGACTTCAGATCCCTAAGGCCATTCCCACTTTGCTTCCTCATAGTATAGTAACCAAACTAGCTCCTCCTCTATAGTGTGGTAATAATATACTGCTATACTATAGTAACTAAAAAGTATGTTTTGTATTATGCATGTTTATTTTTATCTACATTTTAAAAATGTTATAACCAGTCTCCTAAGTTGTGCAGCCAACACATTCATATATTAGACCAGTTTTCAGATGGAAAGTACAGTAAGGCCCATATTCTATAAATGGTGAATTAAATTAGGCACCGGTAGGTGCTCTGCTGGTGCCTAAATTAAGCTGAAAAAGCAAAATGAAAAGTGACTTTAAAAAATGGTGCCTGCGTCACACCTACAGAGGTGCTTTACAACGCCTAATGCCACTCTAGGCATGGCTAATGCCAGAACTGGCATTAGGCATTATAAAGCGTCTCCGTAGGCACGATTCACATGGAAGGTAGGCGCCGGAAATGTAGGCCTTGTAAACCCTGGCCTACATTTCTGGCCTTTCCTGAAGCCGCAATTCTGTAAACAGTACCATTGCATGACTGACACACAATCGGCGGCCATTTTTAAGGCAGCCAGCACCAATGGTGCCATTTATAGAATCCAGACCTATATGCACACTTCCCGTTTGAAAATTAACCCACTTTTACTTCATTGCACCTGCTGGTACTAGTATGCACAAAGTTTATAGAGACTCCAAAGCAGAAATGTAAATAAAACTCTGCACCGTTTCCACTCCTAGGACTTCCTCTGTTTGCCTTAGGTAAAAATAGATATGACATGGGAACAAGTTTTTATGTATATAAACTTCAGGCACTTGCATGACAAGCCACTTCCACACTTAGGGCTCTTTTTACTAAGGTACGCTAGCGTTTTTAGCGCGCGCTAACCCTGCGCTATGTGCCAAGAAATAACGCCAGCTCAATACTGGCGTTAGCGTCTAGCGCACGTGGCAATGCAGCGTGCACTAAGCGCATGCTAAAACCACTAGCGCAGCTTATTAAAAGGAGCCCTTAAACTAGCAGTTTATGTGCAGAAGTGGCTTTGCTACCTATCCTCTTAAATGTTCACTGACAAACTTTTCTCTACACTGCAAAATATTTCTTAATTTAGATTTGCTCTAGGATTACATATCAACATCCAAAGACACTACTGTTTTGCAGAGTGCAGCTGTTTCTTAAAGTGGGAGATGCTGTTCTACTTCCAGAAGCTGAGCCCAGCGATTTGAAGGATCCATCTGTCTCTGCCTGTAACATGCAGGAAGCAATTCAGTTATGTATCCAAAACCTCACTCTCAGAGCGAAGCACAAAGTTAAATGAGCACACTAAAGGAATATAGAGCTTTACAATAAAGAAGAACATGTTAATGTAGAGTTTTTGGGTTTTGTTTTGTTTTTTTAGAAAAGGAGCTATATGATATCATTAGGAGCAGGATCGAACTGAGCCATAATTGGGTCCCACATCATAGAACTTAGGAGTAACATCAGGAAATACATTTTCACTGAGAGAGGTGGATGCCTGGAATACCCTCCCAGTGGAGGCGGGACAAAAACAATGATGGAATTCAAAAGCACGTGGGATAAACATAAGAGGATTCCAATACAGAAGGAGGACAGAATTAAAGAAAAACTTACATGACCTTCACAATTTAAACAGGAGCAGCAGGTACATCTCTGGCCACCATGTTGGGCAGACTGGATGCTTCCAGCAAAACAATGTGGAACTAATCCCTGGGCTTCCAGGGGTTAAAATGATGATATTTATTAATACAAAATTAAGATACAATATACTGTACACTGTAATAAAAGCCAACAAAGCTTCAATTAATAAAGTCACTTGCTGTAAACAGACTGGATGCACCATACATTACATTGGTGTCTTCTATCCCACCAATACCTTTCAGTTCTAGGTGGTTTACACAAGAATTGGCCTGGGCAAGTCATTTAGCTCGCCATTGCTCCAGGTACAAAATAAATACCTGTATATAGTTTGTAAACTGCTTTAGTTGTAACCACAAAAAGCAGTACAGGCAGTCCCCAAGTTCCAGACACCTGACTTAAGTACGATTCGTACTTAAGAATGCGGTTGCAGCTTCATTTGATTTTACTGACCAGTATTTCCAGTGGCATAGACTCCCTACACTTCTTCTGTAGCAGATTCAAGGCCATATTAAGAAGTGTGTGGTTGTGCATTGCGGTACCTTAGAGGGAACACTGGTAGGGACAATTGGCTCTTTTGTCAGATGGGAGCAGAGGTAAGCAGCAAGAATCTTAAAATCTACAAGTTCTGAGTTAAATACATATCCTACAGCTTGAAAAACGTAACTCATTCTTAACCCAGGGACTGCCTGTATATCAAATCCCATCTCCTTTCCCTTTAGGTTGGGAAGTAGGACCAGTGCTAGGCAGACTTCTACAGTCTATACCCCAGAATTAGCAATGAGAGCTAGAAATGTCAGTCAGGGTTTAATCATGCAGAAGTGAAACTTGTGCAGAGTGCCACTGGCCTCCTTGTTGGGCGGACTGAAAGATATAGTGGCACTAGAAAAAGTTCAAAGAAGAGCGACCAAGATTATAAAGGTGGATGGAACTCCTCTCTTATGAGGAAGGGAGAGATGCTGCATGAAGGAAAATAAAGAGGTTTGACCGAGGACACAAAGCAGGGAGCGAGAGAAAGATGGTAGACAGTGGGAAAGAAATGGAAATGTTGGATATGGCAGTGGACTTGGTACTACTCGAAAGGGTCCAGAGAAGAGCGACTAAAATGGTTAAGGGGTTGAAGGAGATGCCATACTGTGAAAGATTAGGGAAGCTGGGCCTGTTCTTCCTTGAAAAGAGAAGACTGAGAGGGGACATGATTGAAACATTTAAGATAATGAAGGGAATAGACTTAGTAGATAAAGACAGGTTGTTCACCTTCTCTAAGGTAGAGAGAACGAGAGGGCACTCTCTGAAGTTAAAAGGGGATAGATTCCGTACGAACGTAAGGAAGTTCTTCTTTACCCAGAGAGTGGTGGAGTACTGGAATGCTCTTCCGGAGTCTGTTATAAGGGAAAACACACTCCAGGGATTCAAGACAAGGCTGGACAAGTTCCTGCTGAACCGGAACAAATGCAGGTAGGGCTGGTCTTGGTTAGGGCACAGGTCTTTGACCTGGGGGCCGCTGCATGAGCAGACTGCTGGGCGCGATGGACCACTGGTGTGACCCAGCAGCGACAATTCTTATGTTCTTATGTTGGCTCTTCAGCTTGTAAAAGAGAAGGCTGAGGGGAGATACAAGGTACTACCCAAAAGTTCGGAGAATGTGAACAGCGCGCACAAACTGGATATAGTATGCCCTTCCGCCGCTAGAGGAGTCTAGCAGTATGCTTTGTGAATCAGTGTGCCAACAGGCATGCAGCTGAGTGGTCGTGTTGTTTTGTTCTGTGCAGCAGAGGTGTTTTAGTGACTCGGCGGATTTCGATATGACAGATTTCACTGAGCAAAGAATCTGCATCAAATTTTGTTTCACACTTAAAAAACTGCTGCAGAAACCCATCGTATGCTCCAGGAAGTCTTTGGAGATAATGCCATGTGTCAAAGCAAAACCTTTCTTTGGTACAAACGCTTGAAGGACGGACAAACGTGTGTCCACGACGATGACCGTTCCGGACGACCGTCAACAAGCACAACACCGGAAACCATAGCAAAAGTTTGTGAGACTATCCTTGCAGATCGTAGGCAAACTATCCACGATGTTTGTGAGATAGTAGGAAAGTTATATTGTGAGGTTTTAAAGCGGTTGAGTGAGAGCATTCAGCGCAAATGTCCAAAGTTTTGATAAACAAAAATTGGTTATTCCACCTTGACAATGCACCCGCTCACACATCACTTGTTGTTAGAAAATTCCTGACTTCTAGAAACATTACAGTGATTACGCACCCTCCCTATTCGCCTGATCTTGCCCCCTGTGCTTTTTTTCCTATTCCCCAAAATGAAATTATGACTGAAAGGGCACCATTTTAACATGATTGAAGAGATCCAGGCAAAATCGCAGGAGGTCTTCAAGGCACTCACCCAAGATAACTTCCATAAATGCATGGACTCATGGGAAAAACACTGGGATCGCTGTATACATTTTCAAGGGGACTACTTCAAAGGAGATGGTGGAAACTAGAAGTTTCGGTAACAAATTTTTTTTTTTTACAGTTGAATTCCCTGAACTTTTGGGTAGCACCTCATTTGATTGAAGTCTACAAAATCCTGAGTGGAGTAGAATGAGTACAAGTGGATCGATTTTTCACTCCGCCAAAAATTACAAAGACCAGGGGACACTCGATGAAATTACAGGGAAATTTTTAAAACCGATAGGAGGAAACATTTTTTCACTCACAGAATTGCCAGAGGATGTGGTAAAGGCGGATAGCGTAGCTGGTTAAAAAAAAGGTTTGGACAAATTCCTGGAGGAAAAGTCCATAGTCTGTTATCAAGACATGGTGGAAGCCTCTGCTTGCCCTGGATCGGTAGCGTGGAATGTTGCTACTCTTTGGGTTTTGGCCAGGTACTAGTGACCTGGATTGGCCACTGTGAGAATGGGCTACTGGGCTTGATGGACCATTGGTCTGACTCAGTAAGGCTATTTTTATGTTCTAACTGTGCAAGTCTCTTTATCTGCTGACATTTACTATGTTACAATGGTATTCAGTGGCAGTCTCAGGTTAACTGCTGCTGTATTACCTGCGGTGAACCCTGTCAGAGGGAATTAGCCAGGTTAACTCCTGCTGAATATCCACTGGATAAGTTTTACAGAAGCTGTACTTGTAGATGCAAGGAGTGGTAAACTACACAGGAAGGTGTGCTTAGACTTCTTGACAAGATCAGTCATAGGCAGGGGCAAGAGGGGCAGTTGCACAGGGCCTTGCGCTGGGGCTCTGCGCCTTACATGTCTTCCCCTTCTCTCTACACCCGTCTGAGGGCTCACTTGCCTTCCCCAGGGTTGCTTTTACCAATGGGCAAAAGAGGTAGCTCTGCATGCAGGGGGCACAGCTGCCCAGTTGACACATTGGTAAATTGATCCTGGAATCTCTGCTTATGTCTCCTTCCCTTCCTATACACGAGTCCTGTGTCTTTCTCTCTCTTTCTTCCACTCCTGCTGTCCTCAGTAGTACTTCTCCAGCATCAGCGATTACAGAAGTCCTTTCAGAAATCGAAAACAAGAAAAAATAAATATTATCTACTTTAACAATTTCAACTGTTTCTCATTTCCATTCCATAAATTCTTAATTATTTTTTGATTTCATTTCCCATTTCCTATTGTATTTTCCTTTTATGTATTCTTTCTATAAAAAAAATGTATTTATGCCCCCTTCTCCTATTGTTTTAATGGCTTGAGTTTGTCTGTTTAGTCCTGGTTTGCCCAATAATTTAATACATATAAGTTTATAATGCAGACATGTTTGTCTTCCTGTAATTTTTAAATACTTTGTTCAACGCTTTGTACTGCTGGATAAGCGTTTAATCAAATACTTTGAATAAACAATAAACAATTTGCAAAGCAATACCCCCAGCTCTCCTTCAGTGAGCTCGTGTACTCTATAGACGAGATCACTCTAGGCATCTTTGCATCGGTGCTCCAGCTACACTGCAACCTATATTCAAAAAACCAAAATATGCGCGTACCTTAGATCTGAAAATCATAATTTAACACATGTTTAAAAGTATTGCCCATCTTTGCAGTTAAATTCTATGTTGATGATTGACCGTATAAAAAGGATTCTTATGCTAAACAAACCAAGCAGTCAGCAAATATCCTCCTTGCCGAAAGGGGGCAGCTTAGAGGAAAAAAACGAGCTGGGGCTTTTGCGCAAGTACCTTCTTACCAGTCGCTTTCGTGCCCCGGAAGCATATTTGGCCCTGCTTCCCGGTCCTTTCACCCTAGGAAGGCAGGGACTCTGCTCAGCACGGCGGGAAAAAAGAGCGGAAATCGGAGGGTAAATTGGGGTCCGTAGGAAGGGAATGGGTTTGGGGTGTGTGGGGAAGTGTATTCCGGTGTCGGGATCTGGGGAAGCAGCGAATGAATGTTGGATTTTTTTCTTCTTCATCAATGCTCTTTATTGAATTTGAAGTTAACATAAGTGTTACAAAAAAAATGGCGCATTTAAAAATATTTCTGAAAGTATTAAAATGATGACGCTGTGATTTGGGACTTGAAGATGAAAAGATTGACACAATGCTGTAGACAAGTGGTTCTCAGCTAGTCGGGTTTCCAGGCTGCTTTCAATGAATGCATGAGAGGAAGTTTGCAGTTCCTCGATGGCATGCAAATCTCTTACGCATTTTTGTGAATATCCCGAAAACCCCACTGACTAGCTGGGTTTCTGCCACTGGGTGGAGAACCTCTGCTGTGTATATATATATATATATAGACTGTGGCTCTCTTTCTCAGGAGAGTTCTGATTTTGTGTTTAAATATGTAATTTAAAAAATACCAGTTAATATGAAATGTTTTAGAAAAACAGTTTTTGATCATAGATTATTTTGAAAAAATAATTTTGAAAAGTTTCTTTTATCTCATTTTTTAAAATTTCTTCTTTGGATCTAATAATAATAATTTCTTTTTTAATGGTGAGTAAACACAATAATACATGGCTGATAAAAACTTAGGGTGGTCAATATAGTCTGCCCAATAAAATGCTTAGAGTTGAATTTGCTGCTCCTTGCAGGTTACAGTCCTCTGTGCTGTTGTTGTACCTGCCATTTTGTGTAGGTTACACCCCTCTACCTTTTATTTTGAAGTATGAGTCATTTAAGGTTTGCTTTGTTGTATAGAAAAACTTATTGAAGCCTGTCATTATTTTTGTCACCACCACTTCAAGCCAAAGAACATCCAGGCATTCATATCATAACCCTTCCTATGAAAAAGTATTTTCCTGATGTTGCTTTCAAGTTTACCTCCTTACAGTTTAATTTCATGCCCTCTAGTTCTACAGCTTATCTTTCTGTAAAAAAAACATTTTGTTTGTTCTTTAATGCTTTTTAAATATTTACACATCTGTATTGTAGGTCTTTATTTAGTCAGATTTCTAGCCCGTCTTCCCCGAAGAGCCCAGAATGGGTTACAAGTTTGCATACACAGTAGAAAGTTTAGCAACAAGGTTACAATTTCACATACTGCAGATGTATAGAATAACAGATTAAAAGGATGAGGAGCTGTACTAGAAATTCCTATGTACATGTTTTGGGCACTGAGCTCAGAATGGCAAATGATGGGCAACAAGGATTCAAATTCACATATATGATATACAGAACAACCGATTAAGGGGAGAACAGCAACAGAGGGGAAAATTCTTATGAATTGTATGGACAGCAGCAGAGGTATAATAGACTGCTTGTAGCAATGAATACATAATTTGGGGGCTGAGCACAATAGCATGGTAAACGATAGGCCCTATATATCCTCTAGGACAGTGGTCTCAAACTCACGGCCTGCCAGGTACTATTTTGAGGCCCTCGGTATGTTTATCATAATCACAAAAGTAAAATAAAAGTTTCTTGATCATATGTCACTTTAGCTATAAATTACAATATTATTATCAAGACATAGCCAAAAGGGAAGATTTATAAACTATAAAGAGTTTATATATATATATACTAGTGTTTAAGCCCGTTAGATTAACGGGTGCTAGAATAGATGTGTGTGTCTATTTTTCTTTCTTTCTCTCTCTCCCCTTGACCGCTGTCTCTCTGTCTATGTTTATTTGTTTTTCTCTCTTTGGACACTGGCTGTCTCTCCTTGGACGCTGCCTGAATGTCTTCCTTTCTGTCTGTCTCACTGGCCCCCTGTGTGTCATTCTTTGTGTCTGTGTCCTTGTATCATTGCCCCAGCCCCCCAGAGCAAAGTTGTCTGCCCCCAGCATACCCCTTCCCCTCTCCCTGACTGTCTCTCCATGGCCCCCTTCTGTCTTCCCCTTCCCCCCCCCGAGCAAAGCTGTCTGGCCCCCAGCAAACCTCTCCAACAAAAGCATCCCCCTGTACCTGCAGCATCGGCATGACACCCTTCAGCCAATCGTGAGTGCTCAGAGCGTGAGAGGGAGCGGGGCCTGCAACTTCTTCAGCGTCGGTGAGGAAGGAGAGGTTGGCCCAACTCAGGGTCTTTGTGGACAGTCTTCTGCAGCTCGAAGCCCTCCTCCCAGCAGCCACTTCCAGCAGCACTCCGTACTGCCTTCTTCCCGCCGCCCAGAGTAGATGTCTGTATGTTTTTTGGGGTTTTTTTTAATTTGTTTCTCTCTCCTTGGACGCTGTCTGTCTGTCATTCTTTGTGTCTGTGTGTCTCCCTGGTCCTCTGTCTGTCCGACTTTCTTTCTGTCTGTCTCCCTGGCCCCCTGCTTGTCAAAACAGCCCCCTTTCCCTCTCCCCCTGTTCTGCAATGCCTACCTGCTCCGTGGCCCCCTTCTGTTCCTCCCCCACCTGATTGCTGTCTGCCCCCAGCACACCCTTCCCCCCAAAGCAGCCCCTTTCCCTCTCCCCCTATTCTGCAATGCTTACCTGCTCCATGGTGCCTTTCTGTTCCCCCCCCCCCATGATTGCTGTCTGCACTCATCATAACCCTCCCACCAAAACAGCCCCCTTTCCTGTCTGCTCCATGCCCTTCTTTTTCCTCTTCCCCTCCCTGCATCCATGGTTTCTGCCACTCCTATTTAAAGCGGCCTGCTGATGTTCGCGGCCGGCTGTAGCGAACCTCGCAGGCCGCTGTCCACCTCAGTAGCATGTTCCCTCTGACGCGATCGTGTCAGAGGGAACGTACTACCATGTGGAGAGCGGCCTGAGAGGTTCGCTACAGCCGGCCGCGAACCTCAGCAGGCCGCTTTGAACATGAGCGGTAGCGGCTGTTGCAGGAGGATGGGGGGGGGGGGAGGAGTCGTTGACGTGCAGGTCGCTGTGAACAGGAGCGGGGGCAGGACCATGAGGCGGGAGTGAGTTGTTCGGCTTCCCCTATCTGGGGAAACCGCCGTGCCGAGGAGAGCCGGGAGTGAGTTTTTCGACTTCCCCTATTTGGGGAAACTGCCGTGCCGAACTGAGCTGCGCTTTGTGAGTGAGTTGTTCGACTTCCCCTATCTGGGGAAACTGCCGTGCCGAACTCAGCTGCGCGTGGGGCCGTAGTAAGCGCGGGGCATGCTGCACTCTTGGCGGCCACGGACGTACGGATCATGGAAGCACGCCGATAAGAATGTGCATGCGCCGCCTACGGTTTTATTATATAGATGCAGGTCTTCCAGTTGCATTTTGGACATCTTACAGCAGATTCATACTTGCCCCGCGGATCTCACTATCCTCATCGTACATCATAAGTCAAGATCCACTCATTCCTGGTGCTGGACCTGTTCGTCAGATTGATGGTGTTCTCACAGGAATTCTTCCTGGCACTCCCATCGCTGCCACAGTTGGCACAGTGATAAGCAGAGAGTTCATTCATCTATCTCCTAAAGGGAGTCACCTGGGGTTGGCCAGTTGAACTCCGACTTCTCTATGCGTGATATCACTGACCCTGAACCTGAGTTATATGCTCCAGAATCCTATGGCGTTCCATCTCCTCTTGAAAGCTTATCCTTCACTAAGTTTTTAAGGCAGATGGGCCAAGCTTTACCAGTGAAGATAGAGACGAACTAGGAACCAAGAGTGGAACTGCCCGATGTGTTGGACTTTGACGAGGTACTCGAGGACCTTCTCTAATTTCTGTTTCACCACCTGTTAAAGAAGCTATGTTTAAGAACCAGAAGATCCCTCTTGCTTCCAGTGGCTCCTAGGAAAATTGACTCCCTGTAGAGTTCAATCTTATCTAGGATTTGATAAACCACAACTACAGCACCAGTCTTTACTGATTGAGTTGTCACTTAAAAAGACATCTAGCTCTAGAGCATCTGCCAGTGCACTGCCAGTAAGAGAGGGCCGCACCTTAGACAAATTTGGGCGCTGTCTGTTTCGAAATGCTATGCTTACTAGCTGGGTACTAAATTACAACGTCTGTATGACATTTTACTTTAAACAATTAGTAAAACACCTTGCTCAGTTTGAACAATTCATTCCTCCTGATCAGTTTCCAGATTTTCAGGAAACCATTCATGATCTGCTACAAACTAAAAAATTCATGGCAAGATCTGTTTTTGATGCATTTGCTGTCATGTCCAGAGCATCAACTATGTCTATAGCCATGAGACGTCTAGCCTGGCTCCGAGTTTCACACTTAGATCTAAATGTCCAAGATCACCCTGTACATGCAAGGAGCTATTTGGAGACAAAAGTGGAAGAAACTACACAGAAGCTTACTCGTCATGAGCAGAATATGACGTCTAAGTTTTCTAAGGCTGAACTTTCTATATCTATCACTCGAAACAAACATACGCTCCATACAAGAGGTGCTGTCTGACTACCTTGTCCTCCTCCAAGGCTCCAGCTTAAGAGTGAGCCAGGAATCGGTGTACACATAAGGCTCAATCGGCTACTCAACAAAAGTCTTTGCAGTCCATTTGACATGCTTATAGAGGGCATTGCCACTATTTAACCAATCTACCTACTCCTAAGCCTATCTTTATCTTTATTGGAAGCTTCTCTACTGCTCCTAATGATTAGGGAGTCAATTCAGAATGGTTTTCAAAGACATTTGTAATGGATTTAAAATACAGATTCAGATGAATTGCACTGTGATTGTTGTTGACCTGCTAGCTGCTTGGCTAGGGTATCATGTTTGTAATTGCATTACACTATTTTCTGAATATACTATGTTTACACAGAATTACAGTAAACATTCTAAGCATGCTATATTTATATCCTCCTAAATAGATTAACTTTTACAACTAAGTAATGTATATTTAGTTGCATCCTAAATAGCTCTAGCAATGTATACCATATTCGTCCTATTTATTCTCATCCTAAATTAATTCTAGTTACACTCATTCTAATTTATTTTAGTTCCGTTTACTATATTCACATAACTTTAAACATTTCTGGAAAGATCTACTAGCATGTCTTGTCATGTCCTCCTATTGTGTTCCTTGTGGGATGGGAAGCCTGAGAAAAGGATAGTCTTTATCCCTTTCTTATTATAGAGAACATTCATGCCCTTTTGCTTTTGTATTTGATGTCTTTGAAAGAGGGTATTTGTAGTAGAGACTCCTGGCTTGAGCATAGGGTGTAGTGGAGTATGGCTATGTAGCCTGGCCACAAGATATTGGAGGTCGTCTCCTACTATACCACCAACCTGTGCACTCAAGGAGTCTGGTCCACTCGAGAGAGAGCTCTGCACATTAATCTGCTTGAACTTTGAGCAATCTGCAGTGCTCTTTGACATTTCAGGATCTCCTTCTCAACCTTGTCAGAACGGACAATCAAGTAGCCATGTACTATATCAAGTTTCAAGTTTATTAAAATTTGATATCCTGCTTTTTATCATTTTTTCAATGCGGTATTACAAAATTAAAAACATTACATGAAAAACATCAAATGGGGGAAGAGAGCTCAACCAAGGACAAAAAAATAAAAACAAATCATACTTAACTAACATTGATTAACTGGCAGATGAGGTAAAGGGGAGAACTACAATATTTGTAAAGGAAAGAACAGAAAAGGAAATAACGAGGGGGAACACAAAAGAGCAGCCAAAAAGGCCGGAACGGCATATCCTTTAAAAGCATCCTTAAAAGGATGATCATGTTTCAAAAGCATCTTTAAATCCAGTCTAAAATATTTCTTTTTAAAGTTATCTAATGATGTGATCTGGTCGATATATGGGGTCTCTTCCCCTGTGTCAGGGGGCCCTTCAAATCTGGAAATAGGCGATCTCGCACAATATTTTCCTCGGAGCAATATACGTACAAGGGAAGCAGAATGCTGTTGTCGAGAAATTCAATAAGTTTCTTCAGCCGCACGAGTGGACACTCAATTCCAAAACCTTGCACTACATCTTCTCCCTATTTGTGTCTCCCATCAATCGCAAGTTACTTCAATTTTGCTCCAGACAGTATTCCTATCATCCCCTGGAGACAGATGCTTTCTTTCTAGATTGTAACAACCAAAAAAGAGTCCTCAATGGTTATTAATTCAAACACAATGTAACATGTTTTTTTGAGTGCTCTGAAAAAAAGTTTGTGAGAGACTAGACTTGGAGCAGAGCTCCAGCAGCAGGAAAAACTCTTTTTTTTTTTTTTTTTCAATGACAGAAGTGTGAGAAGTGAAAAGAAGCAACAAATCATGAGACTAGCACCAATAAAGTCTGTGTTGGGTTTTCAGAGGCAGCTGGAGGCGAAATGCGTCAAGACCCACCTAAGTCTTTGCTCCGCTCCAGCACAGATAAGTTTTTTTTTTTTTTTTTTCCCAATAACAAATGCAAGATTTAACTAGCAAGATGTTGAAAACTTATCAAATGCAAAGCCATGTTATGTGCTATGATTGAAAAAGGAGAGTTTTTCCTGCTGCTGGAGCTCTGCTCTGTCTGGTCTCTCGCAAACATTTTTCTGAGCACTCAAAAAACATGTTCCATTGTATCTGAATTAATAACCATTGAGGACTCTCTTTTTTGGTTGTTACATTGTATGACATTGTTCTTGATGACACATTTGGTTATTAAGTATTCCCGGTGTGTTGGGTTTCTTCTAGATTAGTCACAAGTTCCTGTATGCATTTCCGCCAATCCCTCTGGTTGTAAAGACATTGTTGAAACTCAAGTGAGAACCAGCCACCATGATCCTCATAGCTCCTCGGTGGCCCAGCCAATCCTGGTTTTCCCTTCTTCTTCAGCTGAGTGTCAAAGATCCTATTCCACTACAGATCTTTCCATCTCTGCTAACCCAGAACCAAGTTTCTCTTCTTCATCCTAATCTGAAAGGACTTATAAACTCAAAATCTCCAATCGAACCTCCTCTGGTTGTTTGGGAACTCAGTGTTGTCATCACCATCCTTAACCCCTTGCGACTAAGTAGTTTTCTTGGAAAGTAGTTTTCTTAATCTGTATCACTTCAGTTTAACAGGTCAATGAACTCCAAGCACTGGTCTCTGACCTGCCCTACACAATAGTTCTCCAAACTCATCCTAAATTTCTTCAAAAAGTAGTCATGGAATTTCATCTTAATCAATCCATTGCACTATCTGTTTTCTTCCTGAAACCACACTCTCTCACCCTGGTGAAACTGTGCTTCACCCATTGGACTGCAAACATGCCTTGGCTTACTATTTAGAATGAACTAAGCCACACAGGATTTCTCCTCAACTCTTTCGACCCTAACAGATTGGGAGGTCCTGTAACCAAACTATTTCTACATGGTTGGCCTGCATCTCTTTTTGCTATGCCAAGGCTGGGCTGCTGCTGGAAGGTTGTGTCACAGCTCACAGAGTCAGAGCAGTGGTGGCCTCGTTGGCCTTTCTGGGTTCTACTCCCATTGAAGATATTTGTAAAGCAGCTGCTTGGTCCTCAATTCACATATCCCACTGCTGTCTGGAGACTTATTCCAGTCGAGATGGTCAGTTTGGACAAGCAGTTTTACAGAATTGATTTTCTACTTAAAAAGGCCAACTCTCCAGTAAAGCTAGGGAGTCCCACATGTGAGAATATGCCTGTTCTAGGATAAAGCACAGTTACTTACCTGTAACAGGTGTTATCCAGGGACAAACAGGCAGATATTCTCACATCCCTCCCACCTTCTTAGCTTGTTTACAGAACTGAGGTACCACTAGCAAACGTTGGGCGGGAAGGCACTTGTGCATGCATGTTGCAGGCAGTCTTGGGTTCCATAGATGACATCACCCACATGTGAGAATATCTGCCTGCTGTCCTTAACGCCTGTTACAGGTAAGTAACTGTTCTTTATAGTTGTAATTTGTATAGGATTTTGGAACTTGCATCTTTGGATCATTAAATAAATAAGGGGTATTACAGGGTGTTAAGCAGTTAACACACACAAACAGGCTAATGTGAGTGTGTTAAGGGATTTTGCAATAGTTTGCTTGTTTCTATGCATGAAACTGTATTCTGCTGACTTTTTCTGTTGGAAGCATGGCATGCACAGTTAAAGTATAACCTTTACCTCATGCTAACTGGCTAATGTAGAGTAGAGAATGACAAGGGAACAAATTTGTCCCTGCCCCCGCGAGATTTATTTATTTAAAAAAGTTATATACTGCCCCATTTCTGTAAGCTTTGCTTTAACCGCACAAGCCTCGATCACTTATGATATTAGTGTTTGAAGCTTGCAGGAAAATGAGTCATTCTGTGATGCAGAGTTAATGCAGGACCACTTAACCACCTCTTAAATAGGGGGCACAAAGGCTCAGATTCTCTAAAGTCTGCCTAAAGTTGATTCTATAAAACTTAGGTGCCAAAAAAAGTCGTCGGACCAAGGATTATTGGATGTATCGGAGTTATTGGAAAAATCTGATAAAGAGGCTATAGAACCAAGTACTTTGATTATAACAGTAGCTCTTTCTATTGATAAAGTTTGGTTGTTAAAACTATACTTTAAAAATAGACAGAAAGAATTCATGGGTTCTAAAGTGCTGATATTTCCTGATCTTTCACGAGAGACTCAAAAGCGTCGCCGTGAATTTCTTATGTTGAAGCTAGGTGTTATCTTTAGGTGCTACTTTTTATTTACGACATCCTTGTAAGTGTATAGTACATCACCGATCAGTTAAATATGTTTTCTTTGAGCCTAATCAGTTGACTTCTTTTTTAGCGCTCTCCCGTTTCGAGGCAGAAAAACCATAAGCTCTAAGATTATTGTTTAATCCCAGTAATCAGCCGTCTAGCTAACTTTATATGAAAGAGTGTACTTTTGTTCAATTCTTTTTCTTTTGCTTTCGCTAAGAAACCTTGGATCTAATTTGAGGACTTGAGCATTTTAGTTTATACATGATCTAAATGTTATTGGAATGTTTCTTGCTTTATGGAATTTCTAATTTGCTTTCTGTACAAGTTAATTCTTGATTATATGATTTAAAAATCAATAAATATATTTAACATAAAACTTAGGTGCCCATTATACAATCACACTTAGCCTCGCCTAAGCTTCTTAACATTTAGGTGCACCATACTTATGCCATGGTTTTCTTTGCCTAAAGTTAGTCGCTGATATCGGAGCCTAACGGCACCTAATTCACAAAGATATGCCTCACTTGAAATCATGCCCACTTTTACTGTAGGCCAGGAGTAGGGAACTCCGGTCCTCGAGAGCCTTATTCCAATCGGGTTTTCAGGATTTCCCCAATGAATATGCATTGAAAGCAGTGCATGCAAATAGATCTCATGCAAATTCATTGGGGAAATCCTGAAAACCTGACTGGAATACAGCTCTCGAGGACCGGAGTTCCCTACCCCTGCTGTAGGCGCTTTGGATTAAGTGTCTAACTTTCAATTAAGTCCAATTAAAGCTGATTGTGAGGTGTTGATTGCTAGTATCTTTACCAATTAAGCCTACTAATCAATTAAGTTAGGCACCAATATTGGCATCTAACTTTAGGCAGACTTTATAGAATCAGGGCCTAAGTGTATCCATATTAAGTTGAAAGTTAATGCACAGCCTACAATAGTGGGAACCATCCTTCTTGATACAGAATTAGTTTTGGGTATTCTGTGCGTTAATTCCAAAATGTGATATGGGCCCCTTAAATATAGACTGAGAACTCTTAAATTTTTACATTTTAGTTGATGCTTATAAAATGTGAAACACCAAGCAAGATGGAATCATCCTTGCACCAGCTTTACATTTCATGTCACATAAGTGATTATATAGATTTATTTAAGGAGTTCTCACATGTTACTATGCACTATAATCCAAAAATTGTTATAAACAAATATTGCTGAAAGAAATTTAAAGCGATAACGTTCATGTCTTTATAAAGCAACAGTTTACACATAAAATGTGAGCCAATTCAAAGATTCTATGACTATACCATTAAAACCCCCCCCCAAAACTATAACTTGAGTTTATGGATGCTGTGAAGATTTAAAAAAAAAGTTAGTTTAGAAAATAATTTCTAACATGATTAGCCATTTTTTTGTTTATATTTTGGACTGTTCAGACACTGTTTGCCTCCATTTGAACTCTACTAAATCTGTAGTCAAACAAAACTGGTGTTGTAGTTCCAAGAACCAAAATAAACAATGGGAAACACAAGTAGTGAACGAGGAGGACTGGAACGTCCAGGGAGTCACAAAACACCTCGAATGGAGGGCAGCGGTGGAGCCATTAGTACAAAGGATGGGGACCGACCAAAGTTACTGATGGACAGTCCTGAAGATGCAGACATGTTTCATACAGGTGAAATAAAGGTAACTTCTTCCTGGACATGATTTTTTTTTAATGTATCTCTTAAGTCTTGGGCAATTTTCAAACTCTCCACTGAGGGTTAATTGTATAAGGGACCTGAGGAAGCAGAGCATCAATGTATACAGTCAGCTGAGCTCTTGCCCTGGGGGATATGCACCTGCCAAATACAGGTATGGACACAAACCAGGTTTTATAAAACATGGGGTAATTCTGGAAAGTAGGTGCTAACATTTATGCACAGATTGTTAAAAGTTTATCAAAATGCTATTCTATAACTACATGGGTAAGAGCATAAGAACAGCTATATTGGCGCAGACCAATGGCCCGGCTTGCCCAGTTTCCTGTTTCCAACAGTGGCCAAGTGAGGTCACAGTACCTGACAGAAACCCAGAGTAGCAACATTCCATGCTACCGATCTAGGGTAAAAAGTGGCTTCCCTCGTGTCTGTCTCAATAGTAGACTATGGACCTTTCTTCTAGGAATTTGTCCAAACTTTTCTTAAACTCAGCTATGCTAACCGCTATAACCACATCCTCTGGCAACACGTTCCAAAGTTTAACTATTCTTTGAGTAAAAACTAATTCCTACTATTTTTGTTTAAAAAATATTTCCAATTTGGTCTGTCCCAGTATGGCAAGTCTTATGTTCTTAATTTCATTGAGTATCCCCTGGGTTTTGTACTTTTTGAAATGGTGAAAAATTAATTCACTCTTACCTGTTCTACACCACTCAGGATTCTGTAGACTTCAATCATATCCGCCCTTAACTATCTCTTTTCCAAACTGAAGAACTTTAACCTCTTCAGTCTTTCCTCATACGAGCTGTTTACATGGAAGCTGGTCAAAGATATGAAATCCCATTGTAGGGTTAGACAAATATAAACATTTCTTTAAATGTGAAAATGATTATTGAAAATCAATGTAGTCCATCTCAAAATAACTTTTCAAAACATTGTTTCCTTAAATAGAAGTTGAGAATACACCCCACATATTCCTATATATTATTTCTCCCCTTTCACTTTCCCTTCATATATCCTCCACTTTTCACCCTCAGCCCTCATCTCTTTAAAAGTAACAATTTTCCTCTCTCTGCTAGTTTTGCTTAATGGCACACTAAGGAATGAGCCTGCTTTGGCGTGGCACCTGCTGCCCAGTACTGGGTCAGCTTTTCACAACATCTGGCCTGGATATGACATCATTGGGGCAGAGAGGTGCAGGAACAGCCCCTGGTTAGCACAGGACTAAATCCCACAGATATTTGTGGAGCTAAGAGGCAGACAGTAGTCAACTATCAGCTAACTATTTGAAGTTCATAATTTAATTATGGTGGCTTTTTGGGGGGAGGGGCAGAGAAGGTGATTTTTTATTTTTTCTCTTTTCATATGATTTTATTTCTCGGTTGAATTCATTTTTGATGCAATATCAAGGTGGTTTGTACTTTCTTCTACAGGGTTAAATAATTGATCAAGATACATTTGTTCTTGTGTTTTAAGGCTCCATTGGAAAAGGAGGAATTCCTGGCCTGGCAACAGGATCTAGAAGTGAATGACAAAGCTCCCACTCAAGCTCGGCCAACTGTTTTCCGCTGGACTGGGGGAGGTAAAGAGATATATCTGTCGGGTTCCTTCAACAACTGGAGCAAGATTCCACTGATAAGAAGGTAAAGAAAGATTGGCTAGTCACCCATTTTGATGATACAAAAATGTGTTTTACTTTTGTTTTTGTATATTTTATTTCTCAAGTAATAAATATATATAGGGCTAAATTTACTGCATGCTAACGTGTAATAACATGCCTTAATTGCTTTATTTACCACGGGTCCCATTTTATGCATTGGGTCCTATTTACTAATGACACTTGTTAGTGTTAGTATGTTTTAGTAGTGTTAGTATGTTTTAAATCTAGTCTAATCCTTAAATAAAAGATGAGATGTCATAAGTAACAAGAAACTCATGTTCTCGTCAACAAATATACAAAATTTGCTTCTAGAAATAATGTAAAATACTAAAACAATATTAGAATCCAGCAGAAACCAGAAATTAGGATTAATTCTTTTCAGGCTTGCCACAAAAATTATAGAAAACATACTTTTACCACCTTTTACTAAGGCAGGGGGTGTCCAACCTGCGTCCCAAGGTCCGCATGCGGCCCAGTGAAGTATTTTGTGTGGCGTTGGTCGAGGGCGATGCAGTGTTTTCCTTTGCTGCCCCTGGGTGTTTACCGTCTTGTCGGCTCCCTCCTGTGTCTTACTGCAGTGTTTGCATGTTTGTGCGGCCCCAGAAACATTTTTTTCGGCCAGTGCGGCCCAGTGAAGCCAAAAGGTTGGACACCCCTGTCTAAGGTGCGGTAACCGATTAGCGTGCGCCAGTGCATCCATAGGATATAATGGACATGTTCACAATCGTTACCATTTAGCGTTAAATCGGTTAGTGCGCATTAGTAAAAGGACCCTAAAGTTAAATAGAATATAAAAATGCTTCCATGTTAAGTTTCAGGAATATCGAATTGGTGAGCTTCTGGTGTGAAGGTGCTCCAATGGCAAAGTTTCTTCTGTTGAGAGGCCTCATCCATTCCTTAACATTTTTGTTTTAGATGAGGAACAGTTTCTTCTTAGGGCCCCTTTTAGAAAGCCGCGGTAGCGATTTTCCTGCATCAAATACATCGAAGCCCATAGGAATTGAATGGGTTTCAATTAATTTGCCATGAGGGAATTGCTACGGCGGCTTTGTAAAAGAATCCTTTAGGGCTCCTTTCACGAAGGTGCGCTAGCGGTTTTAGCATGCGCTACATTGCTGCGCGTGCTACACGCTAACGCCTCCATAGAGCTTGCGTTTGTATTTTTCGTGTAACACAGGGGATAGCACATGCTAATCTTTAGCATGTGCTAAAAATGCTAGCGCACCTTAGTAAAAGGAGCCCTTAGGTAATAATACCATAATCATTTTTCTCTGGTATATTGAAATCTAAAAGCCTGTGAGGGAATCTTAGTCTATTAGATAACAAAGGGGTATTCAGGGAGGACAAACCATAACAGAAAACAGATTAGTTCTTCGTTCCAGCTAGAAAATGACATGGGGACAAATTTTCCCCCGTCCCCGCAAGTTCTTTTCCTGTCCCTGCCCCTGCCCCAGTCCTGTAAGTTCCGTCCTCATCTGCACAAACCTCAAACAATTTAAAATCATACGCGCTCGAGGCATGTGTGGTTAAGGCAGAGCTTGCAGGAATAGGACAGGGACAGCGACAAAACTTGTGGGGATGGGGACAAATTTGTCCCCATGTCATTCTCTATTCCAGTTTTTACTGAGTTGATACCTACATCAGAAACACTGTTTTATGGAGATAAACTGAAGCACACCACAGTGAACCTGAAAGGTAGAGTGGAACAAATTAAACCAAGGTGTAACAAATAGTTCTGGAAAGAAAACCTCAAAAATGAAACCGTAGACTTGCTGCTGGTATCCCTAAGTAACTTTGACTCATTTATTTAATATACTGCTAGACCTCCTACAATTTTAAAACCTATTCTTAGTTTTTATCTCTATGGTAACCTTCTTTTCAAATTTGTTTGGCATGCCCCCTAAAGCTTTATTTCTAATATGCTCAAAAATGGGGGTCTCTGTTTATATTAGAGTCTTGCTGTTGTCAAACCCCCTCCCCCCTGAACTGGCAGACTTCTGCTGCCATTACGTACACTCATGTACCCCTCCTTAGACCAGCAGCATAGCATTCCCTTTCCTCCCTCTTTCCACCCCAAACAGACATGAGTAACCTCCCAGGCCTTACCGTGCTTCCCTGGTGATCTTGTGGGCCATTGGGCCGCATCGACAGGATCATCGACAGTGTGGAAGAAGAAGATACGGCGGTGGTGATCTATGTGGGCACGAACAATGTGAGCAACAGGAACTACAACAGGGAAGTACTGAAGGAACAGTTCCGGATGCTGGGAAGGAAGCTGAAGACCAGAACGCAGAGGACAGCATTCTCGGAGATCCTGCCGATACCCAGGGCTGATGAGAAGAGGCAGATGATGCTGCAAGCAGTCAACGTGTGGATGCGGTGCTGGTGTGAGGAAGAAGGATTCCATTTCATGTGCAACTGGACGACGTTCTGGGGGAAGAGCAAGCTGTACAGGAAGGACGGACTCCATCTCAGCAGAGATGGAACGAGGCTACTTGCAAGCAACATCAAGAGAGAAGTTGAGAAGTTTTTAAACTAGGAAGAAGGGGAAAGCCGACAGTCAACCAAGAGAGAGAGTCGATAATTTGGGAACCGGTATTCCCAGAGGATACCGTGCAAGAAGATGGAGGGAAACACTCACCGGATCACAGGCAAGACAGATCGAAAAGGACATGAGGGAAGGAAATGCAAGAAAGGAACAAGCCGTAAACTCAAGTGTATGTACACGAACAAAAGGAGCCTTAGAAATAAGATGGGTGAATTAGAAGCTATGGCATAAAAAGATAACGTTGACATCGTAGGCATCACAGAAACATGGTGGACTGAGGAAAACATCTGGGACACTGTACTACCGGGATACAAACTATACCACAGAGACAGGGTGGCTCAAAAAGGTGGGGGCATTGCCATATACGTCAAAGAGGGAATTTAATCTACTGGAGAGAACACGCCACAACTAACGGATAAGTTAAGAGTCTCTATGGGTCAAAATTCCGGGAACAAATGGCCTGGAAACGAAAATCAGCATCTACTACCGACCCCCAGGGCAGTCTGAAGAAATTGATGGAGAAATGACGGACGAGGTTAAGCACAACTTCAAGGGAGGCAACGCAGTTATCATGGGTGACTTCAATTATCCGGGAATAGACTGGAACCTAGGCACCTCCGGCTGCATTAGAGAGACCAAGTTCTTGGATGCTGTAGGCGATTGCTTCCTGGAACAACTTCGTCAGCTGTAAGTCCGAGGTCATAATGCCGTTGCACAGATCCATGGTGAGACCCCATCTGGAATACTGTGTACAATTCTGGAGGCCGTATTATCAAAAAGATGTGCGAAGAGTTGAGTCGGTTCAGCGAATGGCCACCAGGATGGTCTCAGGTCTCAAGGATCTCCTGTATGAGGAACGACTGGGTAAGTTGCAGCTGTACTCACTCGAGGAACGCAGAGAGAGGGGAGACATGATCGAGACATTCAAATATGTCACAGGCCGTATCGAGGTGGAAGAGGATCTCTTTTTCCTTAAAGGACCCACGGCAACAAGAGGGCATCCGTTGAAAATCAGGGGTGGGAAATTTCATGGCGACACAGAAAATATTTCTTCACTGAAAGGGTGGTTGATCGCTGGAATAATCTTCCACAACAGGTAATTGAGGCCAGCAGCGTGCCAGATTTTAAGAAAAGATGGGATTGGCATGTGGGATCTCTTCATGGATGTAGTTAGGGGGTGGGCCATTAGTGTGGGCAGACTAGATGGGTCGTGGCCCTTTTCTGCCGTCATGTTCTATGTTTCCATGTTTCTAAGGAAAACACTAGAGGAAATGCAATTCTGGACTTAATTCTAAATGGCCTACGAGGACCGGCCCAAGATGTAGAAGTAGAAGGAACGCTGGGAAACAGCGATCACAATATGATCCGCTTTGATCTGGACTCAGGGGAGTAACATCAATCCAAAACGACAGCCACAGCACTGAACTTCCAAAAAGGGAATTACAAAGGGATGAGACTCATGGTAGGGAAGAAGATTAAGAAGAGGATAAGCACTGTAAAAACGCTAGAGCAAGCTTGTTCCCTTTTTAAGGACACAGTCACCGAGGTGCAAAATCTATATATACCGTGTATCAACAAGGGATCAAAGAGGAAAAAGAACAAAGAACCAGCATGGCTCATTGTAGAGGTGAAGGAAGTGGTAAGACAAGAAAACTTTGTTTAAGGAATGGAAAAGGTAAAAAACGGACAAAAACTGGAACAAGCACAAACAACATCAACGCAGATGCCATAAGGTGGTAAAAGGGGCCAAAAGAGACCACGAGGAAAAAAATAGCCAAGGAGGTGAAGAACTTCAAGCTGTTCTTTCGATTATATTAAGGGAAATGACCCGCGAAGGAAGCGGTGGGACCGTTGGATAACCATGGAATAAAGGGAGTGTTAAAGAAGGACAAAGCAATCGACGACAAACTAAACACATTTTTTTGTGTCTGTATTTACTGAAGAAGATGTACACAGCATACCGGAACCCATCAGGCTATATCCTGGAAATGAAGATGAAAAGCTGACAGGATTGACAGTCAGTCTAGAGGAGGCGTGTAGGCAGATTGATAGGCTTAAGAGCGATAAATCCCCGGGACTGGATGGCATCCATCCGAGGGTCATCAAGGAATTGAAAGGGACCATAGCTGAACTGCTTCAACTAATAGCCAATCTGTCGATCAAATCAGGAAAAATTCTGGAAGACTGGAAAGTGGCAAATGTTACGCCGATCTTCAAGAAAGGTTTAAGGGGAGATCTGTGAAACTACAGACCTGTGACCTCAGTACCGGGAAAGATGCTAGAGTTGCTGATAAAGAACCGCATCATTGATCACCTTGATGGACACGGGCTTATGAGGACCAGTCAGCATGGTTTTAGCAAAGGCAGATCATGTTTGACAAACTTGCTGCACTTCTTTGAGGGAGTAAAAAGACAGATAGACAAGGGCAACCCGGTCGACATTGTATATCTGGATTTTCACAAGGTGTTTGACAAGGTTCCACATGAATGACTACTTTGGAAAATTGCGAGCCATGGATTCGAGGGCGAAATACTCACGTGGATTAAAAACTGGTTGGATCATAGGAAGTGGGGGTAAATGGACAATACTTGGACTGGAAGAGTGTTACCAGTGGGATGCCACAGGGCTCGGTGCTTGGACCTGTTCTCTTCAACATCTTTATAAATGGTCTAGACCAATGTTCCCTCTAAGGATTGATGAGGTGTGTGCAAAAAAAAAATATGCATGAGCGACAAATTACATACTCCACAAATTTATGAGCAGGTGCGGAGGACACATTTTTAAACAAATGTAGTTTATCCTTGTACTCCTTATGTATTTTTAATCATCTATGGATATGTTGTATGTTTATTGTTCAAATGGTCCAAATTTATTTTTGTTATACGAATTGAAAATATTTGATATTGCGTTTAAATCAAAATCTCAATAAACTTGAAACGAGTGCCCGTGAGATTGTGGGAGGGTTAAATACTCAAAACTTAGAAGAATAACAATTTACTTAAAGTTTTTGCTTCGCCAGCTTTCTGGTATCTTTACATACAGTGGCATACCTAGCATATGTAACACCCGGGGCCCATCATTTTTTGGAACCCCCCCCCCATCTGTACGAAAAATATGATTTTTAGTAACAAGCCACGTCACACATGAGTACCTAGGAAAAGGCAGCATCTTACATATTGCAGTGAGCAGTACATAATAAACCCATTGTAAAACTAAACAAGCCAGACCAGCACAGATCAATCCTACACCGTCAATCCTAACAGAAAACCATGTCTTTCGAACACACAGAACACAGAAAACACCTTCGCCTAGTATGGAATATGTCATCACAAACTAACCCCTCCCCCTTTTACAAAACTGTAGTGTGGATTTTAGCCACGGTGGTAACAGCTCTGACGCTCATAGAATTCTGAGCATCAGAGCTGCTACCACCACAGCTGGCGCTAAAAAAACTCCACAGTTTTGTAAAAGGGGGGATAAAATAGAAATACACAGCTTCAGGGCTCAGGGGCGCCCAAACTTTTTGGGTTGCGAGCTACTTTAAAATGACCAAGTCAAAATGATCTACCAACAATAAAATTAAAAAAACACAAAGCACACTATACGCTGAGAAAATGTTAATTATCATTCCTATTCTGGGTTTTTTTCAAAGAGGTCAAGTCAGATGACTCTATGCATTGTCACCTCAGTAACAACCATTCAAGGGAATCTCCCTGCTGTGATCAGATTAGCGGGTGTGGCAGGGAACCTGTGCCCCCCCCCCCTGCAAAGACTACCAGCAGGAGGGATGCCCAGTCCCTCCTGCTGGAACCCCCAGCCCCGAATGTCATGGCAGGAAAAGTGGCCTTTTTATTAAACCACAATAGCAGTTTTTAGCGCAGGAAACTGCGCTAAATGCCCAGCGCTGCTCTCGACGCTCAGAGGCTCCCTGTGCTAAAAAACACTATTGCGGTTTAGTAAAAGGGGGCCATAGTGCAAAATATAGACAGCATATATAAATTCAGCCACATTTTGATCACTAAATTTAAAATAAAATCATTTTTCCTACCTTATCTGGTGATTTCATGAGTCTCTGGTTGCACTTTCATCTTCTGACTGTGCATCCAATCTTTCTTCCCTTCTGCCTGTATGCTTCCTCTCCTCCAGACCTCATTCCCTCCCCCAACTTTTTCTTCCTCTCTCCTTGCCCTTTCTTTCTTTTTTTTCCTCTTGATGCCCCCTTTCTTTTTTTCTGTCTCCCTGCCTGCCCCCTTTCTTGCTCCCTACCCTCCACAAAGCCACTGCTGCCACCATCGGGGGAAACAGGCTCCAAAGCCACCGCCGCAACCATCGGGGGGAAAACAGGCCCCAAAGCTACCGCCGCAACCATCGGGGGAAACAGGCTCCAAAACCACCACCGCAACCATCGGGGGGAAACAAGCCCCAAAGCCACCGCTGCGGCTGCCCCAAGCTCTCTCTGCTTCCCCCGATGTCAATTCTGCCATCGGAGAGGAAGTTCCGCCCAGCAAGGCAGCGATTGGCTGGCCCGAACTTCCTCTCCGACTGCAGCCTTAGGGGATGTGCACAGCCGGAGCGGACCGCCGCCCCCCCCTCCCCCCCCTTGGTAGCCACTGAAGACGTGGCAGCGGCTCCTCTCACGAAGTCCGATGCAGTCGGGGATCTTAAGAGGAGCTGCCGCTGCATCTTTCAACTTTGGAAAATGCTGCCAATGCTGCTGCTGCCGCCGCCGCTTCCTCTCACCTCCCTCGAGTGAGCGACGCCACTGAAAATAGTGAGCGATTGCTCATGCGCTCACCTTAGAGGGAACACTGGTCTAGACATTGGTACTACTAGTGAGGTGATTAAATTTGCAGACGATACGAAGTTATTCAGAGTAGTGAAGACGCAGGGGGATTGCAAAGATCTGCAACTTGAAATAATCAGGCTCGAGGAATGGGCATCAACATGGTAGATGAGGTTCAACGTGGATAAGTGTAAAGTGATGCATATAGGTAACAAAAATCTCATGCAGGAATACAAGATGTCCAGGGCAGTACTTGGAGAGACCTCCCAGAAAAGAGACTTGTGAGTTATGATCGACAATTCGATGAAGCCCTCCACGCAATGTGTGGCGGCAGCAGCGAAATGGGCGAACAGAATGCTAGGAATGATAAAGAAGGGGATCACAAACAGATTGGAGAAGGTTATCGTGCCGCTGTACTGGGCCATGGTGCGCCCTCACCTGGAGTACTGCATCCAGCACTGGTCGCCGTACATGAAGAAGGACACGGTACTACTCAAAAGGGTCCAGAGAAGAGCGACTAAGATGGTTAAGGAACTGGAGGAGTTGCCATACAGTGAAAGATTAGAGAAACTGGGCCTTTTCTTCCTCGAACAGAGGAGATGGAGAGGGGACATGATCGAAACATTCAAGGTACTGAAGGGAATAGACTTAGTAGATAAGGACAGATTATTCACCCTCTCCAAGGTAGGGAGAACAAGAGGGCACTCTCTAAAATTGAAAGGGGATAGATTCCGTATGAACATAAGGAAATTCTTCTTCACTCGGAGTGATAGAAAACTGGAATGCTCTTCTGGAGTCTGTCATAGGAGAAAACACCCTCCAGGGATTCAAGACAAAGTTAGACAAGTTCCTGCTGAACCAGAATGTACGCAGGTAGGGCTAGTCTCAGGGCGCTGGTCTTTGACCAAGGGCTTCCGGGTGAGCGGACTGCTGGGCACGATAGACCACTGGTCTGACCCAACAGCGGCAATTCTTATGTTCTTATGTTGGGGCAGGAGCGATTCCCAGTCGCTCCTGCCCATGCTGTCTCTGTGATGAAAATGGCAGCCGAGATTTCTAGCAGCAGCATTGATTAACTAGCCCTTTAAGTAGGGAAATACATGAAGCCCCCATGTGCGAAGGGCAGCTACCACTACCACCAGGCATTTTGTGAAGACTCGATGGGTTGATGCCTCATATTCCAAGGTCATTATGCTCACGATAACCCTCTCCTTAAGTTGCTTCTTTGGCTGCCTGTCTACTTTCCGCATACAATTCTAATTCCTCTTACTGACCTATTCACTCTCCTCAATATCTCTCCCTATACTCTGCCCCAGGAACCTCATTCATCGGATATGTTTTTCTTGTCTGTACCGTTCTCCTGTACAACCAACTCCTGACTCCGTCCCTTCTGCCTTGCTGTGCTGTATGTTTGGAACAACCTGCATGACTCATACGCCAGGCTCCATCTCTGGTGGTATTCAAATCCTACTTTTTTGAAACTGCGTTTTATGACTTAACCCTACCAACTTGTAAAGCACCACATCTGTTTGTCATTCCCTCTGTAGCCCTTACCCTCTCTATCTCTTCTGCCTTTGTATTTTACTACATGACCAGCATATATTGATTCACCATTGTTGGCCAGTGTGTATGAGCAGGGACCATCTCTTGTATGTTTGATTTACAGCCTTCATGCTTCTGGTAGCACTATAGAAATAATAAATAGTAGTAGTATTGATTTTTGTTGGGGTTTTTTTCTTTCATTTAAAAATATAACATCGAATGATGCTAATATTTTTATGCATTTTATATAACTTAGTAAAATATAACTGAATAATATTTTAATTAAAAAAAATTGTAAATATATTTTTTCCACCGTCAGTAAAGATATATTCATTGTTGGACATTTCTGTTTTAGGGAGAGAGTAACCAAAGTATCTGTATGGAGAATAATGCAAAAGTTTTATATTTGACCATTAATTTTATATATTTTATACTTTATTGCAGCCACAATAACTTTGTAGCAATTCTGGATCTGCCTGAAGGAGAACACCAGTACAAATTTTATGTGGATGGTCAATGGACACATGACCCCTCAGAGGTATTGTTTTAACCCCAAGATCCATTCAAGAGGAGGATTTTAAAGCTGATTGGATTGTATAATTATTTTTCTGTTTTGTAGATTTGATTGAAATGCACTAAGTTAGTCCAACCAAAAAGGTATTGCCTTTATTTCTTTTGTTTTATTTCTCTTTAATTTTATATATTACCTAGATTTGATTGTAAATACCTTCATTTAGAGTTTTTCTAGTCTTGGGAGGGTTAGATATTAAGATGTGGTAAATGTAGGGCTTTTATCACACCTCAGTTTACCAAAGGAGTGACTAACTTGCGATATCTAGCTCATTACTGCAGGTTAGTTACACCTGTGGTGCTCCTACTTTTTCTTCCCCAATATTTATTGGAAAACGATTAACAAAACAAAGTTTGTATCTCATACAATTTTATGCTGCTTATATCTTGCATCATAATCAAGAAATAGTCACATTCTATCTTTCCATCTTCCCCTTCCAATTATAGGGATTCAAACAAGAGTAGCTGACTAAAATATTAATTGGTCTTTACCATATGGTTTCCTACAGATAAATTCAACTATAGGCCTCTTCTGCTAAACTGCGCTAGCGGTTTTAGCGTGGGGCACCACGCTGAATGACCCGCGCAGCTCCCGACGCTCATAAGAACTCTGAGCATCGGGAGCAGCATGGGCCATTCAGCACAGCTCTCCGCGCTAAAACCGCTAGCGCATTTTAGTAGAGGAGGGGGTTTGAGCTTTCACCATCTTACAATTTCCGATCTTGGTAAACCTCTCATATTTTGTGAAATTTGCCATGTGTCCATTCTGAAGAGCAGTTAATTTTGTCATCTGATATGCATAATCTAACTTGCCTAATACTATTGATACTAGAGGCTGTTTCCATGCCTTTGCCATAACCAGCTTAATTGCTGTAAAAATCAGAAATCAGTACCTAGAAGACACACATTATCTGCTCCCCAGAAACACACAATACACTAGAATTGATTGTATGAAATAGAAAATCTAAAGCCCATTTACCTAATAACCACAGAGTCAAGTACCGCAATTCCCTGAAAAAACTCGCATTCAAAACTACTGGCCCTCCAGAAGACATTACACCAATAGAATACCTCTACCTAAATGCCATATCCATCCTAGACGACTGCCCCACACAAAACACTACAACTAAAACCAAAGTAATATAAATAAAAAAACACCCAAAGGAAATAAGGTAATACCTTTTTTTATTGGACTAACTCAATGCATTTTATGATGAGCTTTCAAAGGTAACCCTTCTTCAGATCAGAAATAAGCAAATGTTGACAAATATCGGTATATAAGGAAAACATGAAAGCGTTTCAGGGGTTGGGGGTTGGACAGGAGACAGAGATGGCAGAGCAGTTTTAAATGTGTTTGTAGTGGGAAAGGAAGCCAAGATCTCTCTGTTAAGACCTGTCTGGTGGGTGTCAAAATATTGTATCATTTTGATTTCAAAGGTTTTACATTTTTGGATTGTCTTAAAGTTCCCTTTTAGTATTCTTACCATAAAATCATTGGTGCAGTGGTCAGTTTTTCCAAAGTGTTGTCAACAGAGGTGAAATCCTGGTTTGTATTGCAATTTTTAATATGATATCTATGTAGGTTGATTCTGGTTTTCTAGCATTTGGCTTGTTTCACTGATGTAACATGCCTCTTTGCACCAAATGATGTATACCATATTAGAAGATGAACATGTGAAGATCCCTTTATGCTGAATGTTTTTCCCATGAGTGACCATGGGATCCTATGAGTTGAGCTAGCACAGTTTGCAGTTTGTCACACCACAAGGATGTGTGTCATTCTCTTCTTCATGGGTTTGTGTGGGGAGATTGCTTTTTATCAATTTTTGTTTCTGATTAGGTGGTTGATGGAAGGCCAACACAGGTGGAGCTGAGAATATTTATTTTAGTAATTCATCTTCCTGGATCTTCCTAAAACCAAGAAACAATCCATAGTACTCAAACTCCCTGCTAATACTAAAGAAAAAAGTGTGGAGAATGGAAAGGGCTTGGAGGAAAAGCCTAAGCCAAGAATACTACAACTGGAGGAAGGAAGTAAAACAATATAAAGAAGCAACAGACAAGGCAAAAAAGCAATACTTTAAAGATCAAATTTAGAAATCCAAAAACACTTCAAAATGCCTGGACACAAAAAAACTACCTCACACTAAAAAAAGGTCCAAGACAAAGTTTCTCTGGTTCAGTGAGTTCAGCTCATTGCCATGCACAGAAATAGAACTGACCAAAGGAGAGATGCTAAAAATAGAAAGAACTTCCAAAGTACTGAAAGTCATTCTTGACTCTTCCCTAACCTATGAAGCCCAAATCGACGCAGTAACAAGAAAATTCTTCTTCAGACTAAGACATCTGAGAACAATCAGGTCAGTCCTAACTCAAGACAACTTTAGGACAATCAGCCAAGCAATACTACTGCTGTACCTAGACTACTGTAACTCTTTATATGGTGGAATTGCAGAAAAAGAACTCAAAAATTAGACACTTCAAAATACAGCAACCAAACTAATATTCATAGCCAGGAAAATGGAAAGAGCCACTCCACTACTGAATGAACTACATTGGATACCAATAAAGAAACAAAACAGTTCAAGATGACCTACGTGATCCACAAGCCATACACTGTGAAAACTCCTATGGGCTCACCACAAACATCAAGGTCATACCCTCCTTCCTCAACTTAAGATCAACAGAACAGTTTACGATTTCTTCCCTTCCCCTAAAGACCAATGAAAAAGAATAATAGAATCAACTTTTGAATTCCAAGCTCCATACGTTTTGAATAAACGCCCAACATCTATATGACAGATCTCCTCATACTTCCACTTCTTAAAAACACTTAAGACATACAGTAAAACCTTGGTTTGCAAGCATAATTCATTCCAGAAGCATGCTTGTAATCCAAAGCACTCGAATATCAAAGTGAATTTCCCCATAGGAAATAATGGAAACTCATACGATTTTTCCACAACCCAAAAGCTTTAATACAGGCTGGTTACAGGCGTAACATAGCCGTGATTATGGAAAAACCGCGAATAACTTTCTCATAGGTTATTTGCGGTTTTCTGTTAAAACCCCCCCCCGAGAATATGATAAAACTGCAAATAACCTATGAGAAAATTATTTGCCTTCTCTCCCACCTGCCTGGGTCTCTCTTTAACCCTGGCCCCGCCTACAGAGCAGGGGAGAGAGAGAAGCCCACCGCCAACTCCCGTTGCGTCGCTGCAACTCCTACTACCCCACCAAGCTGCCGCTCTTACCTCCAGGTCCCCCTTGCGCCCAGCCCATCTCCTCTCCTCAGAGCCGTGGACTCAAATTCCAGCGGTGCTCACGTGACGGTCTTGGCCAATGGCTGGACGATACTCCAGTCCGGGCCATGGCAACAGGAGCTTGAGGGGGGTGGCGGCCGCCTGGCATGTGAGGGTCCAAGATGAGCCTCGGTTGCATTTGGCCAGGTGAAAATGAGGCTTTAGCCCACCAGTTTGCAATGGCAGATATGCACCTCTTTACTTGATTTAGAATAGGTGTTGGTGGCATGGATGATGTAATTTGGGGGGAGGAGCCAGCACGCTAAAAACCGCAAATAGTCAAAAACTGAGGTACCGAATCCGTGAATATGGAGGGAGGAGTATACAGTAAAACCTTGGTTTACAAGCATAATTCGTTCCGAAAACATTCTTGTAATCCAAAACACTCGTATATCAAAGCGAATTTCCCCATAAGAAATAATGGAAACTCAGACGATTTGTTCCACAACCCAAAAACTTTAATACAAAATACTATATGCACTTGTATTGCAAGACCTCGTTCATTTAGAACAGTCACTATACTCCTGCAGCATCAGAGAGAGAGAAAAACCATCAGCTCAGTTATGATGATGTGATGCTTGTATACTCTTTGTACTCGTATTGCAAGACTTTGCTTGTTTAGAACGGTCACTACACTCTTGCAGTGTCAGAGAGCGAACCATCGGCTCAGTTGTGATGTGTGTATATTGTATGTACTTGTATTGCAAGACCTTGCTTGTATATCAAGTCAAAATTTAATATAATGCTACATTATATTGATGTCTTCTATCCCACCAATACTTTTCAGTTCTAGGCGGTTTACAACAAGAAATTAGACTGGGCATTCCCAGGGAGATTACAAGGTTGATAGCTATAGTATGCTTCGGGATCTGGGAACGGTCGATACAGTTTGGTTAGATCGGTTCATAGACAACGGTGCGAAAGACAAAAGCGCGCGCCGACAATTGAGCGCAGCTGCGCTCAATTGTCTGGGCGCGCCTTTGTCCCTGCGCGCTTTTGACCTGACACTGGTTAGGTTCATAGACAACGGCGCGCTTTTGACCTGACACCGGTTAGATCATTTGACAAATTTCTTGAATAGTATGGTTTTCAGTTCTTTCCTGAATGTTTTGTAGTTGGGCGTTGTGGTCAGCAGATTTGAGAGGTGGTGGTCTATTTTTGCTGCTCTGGTGGCTAGTAGACCGTCATATATTTTTTTGCTTTGCATGCCTTTGATTGGGGGTGGGGGGTGGGTAAAGTGTGCTTGAGCTCTCCTTGGTATGGATGTGTTTTTCCAAATTAGGCGGCTGTTCAGATAGCTTGGTCCATTTCCATTTAGAGCTTTGAATAGGGTGCAGTAGAATTTGTGTTGTATACGTTCTTGTACTGGGAGCCAGTACTTTGCAAACCAAGTTACTTGTATCTATTTTCCTTATATGAAAATATGACTTTGTACAGATGTCTCTATCAATCTCTTGTGCCTCAGCCATGGTTTCTACTAAATGCTATACAAAGTCTTTTGTTAGCCACATTGAATCCTTGACGAAACATTGCGGGATTTAAGACCTGTATAGTATAGTAAGTCGCTAGTGTATGGATGTCCGCTTTCACTCCATTTGGTTTGTGATGTAACATACAAAACTCAACTTTATTTGAATATGTCACTGGAGGCATGTTTTGAGCCAGTTGTATTGTTCCTAAAAGTTTGTACTTTGGGGGCGGGTCTACTAGATATGATACATATCTCCCATCAAACCACATTGTCTCCAACATAATCCTGTGCCATGTGCAAATATTGTAACTATTCATTTTAGAGTATAGTTACCATCTATATCAGGGATCTCAAAGTCCCTCCTTGAGGGCCGCAATCCAGTCGGGTTTTGAGGATTTCCTCAATGAATATGCATTGAAAGCAGTGCATGCACATAGATCTCATGCATATTAATTGGGGAAATCCTGAAAACCTGACTGGATTGCAGCCCTCAAGGAGGGACTTTGAGATCCCTGATCTATATAGAATCTTGTATCCATTCTCTACAGACACTTTTAAGTAAATTTCTCAGACTCTTCTCCCATTGTTTATATTCTTATACTACCCCTAAGTCCTGTTCACGGTTATGTACTTAAGTTTCTAAAGGAACATTAGTAGATAATGCATTATATAACTGTGATACACAACACTCCCCATCCCACCCCTCCCCTCATTTCCCTTTTTAGCTGTGTCTCCTTTATATTGAGTTTGTCCTAGTTCCTCTTCAATATGTAATCTTCTAGTGCAATAGGAACCTGTGAGTTGTGAACCTCCAATCACGAGATCCTATGTAGAGCCTCATTTGCATTTTTCTGCTCTGCCTTCCCTCACTCTGGGGTGTCCTGTAATTCCTCAAGTTTTTCTCTCTACATGTGAGATGGTAAGAGACTGTCTTCTCTGCTTGTGTTTATTTTTCTTTAATTTCAGGTTTTTATCCAGTCATGAGGCTTTTCAATCCTACAGAGGATCCCAGTTATGGGACATCTCTGGCTGCGAGAGGACACAGACTCAGAGGGCAGAAGTCTGCTGCTAAGAGGCAGCCTGATTTGCAGGGCACCTGCTTGGCTAGCCTGCACTATCAGTTGGGAAGCTCAGGGACCCTTCCCTGGGGAGAAAGGCTTGCTTCAGGTTTTGTCCGCAGAGAGCTAAAGCACTATCTGAGTGGCCCCTTGGCGGTTTTTTAGCAGGATCGGGTGCTAACTGCGTTTCTTACCCCCGATTTCACATGCAAGCTCTGGTGGGGGTTTGAGGTCTCAGTCTGGCCAGTAGGACTGAGGGGCAGTCTAAAGAATCAAGCTGTTGGTTTTCCAGGCTTGTCTGAGGCAGAAGTCCTCCAATTTCTCTGTCTGCTTCTAGCACCTGCATGGCACAGTGAGTTCAGGCTGTAATTTTGACGAAGCTTCCTTTCGTTTGCTGGTGCAGTCTTCATCTTAAGTATTCTTGACTACTGTAATATTGTATATGTAGGGGCTTGTAAGAAAATCCTTAGAAAATTAAGAGTAGTCCAGAATACTGCTGTTCGCCTCATTTATGGTTTAAAAAAATGGGAGCATATTACTCCTTTCTATCAAAAACTGCACTGGTTGCCAGTGGAATCTCGAATTATGTTTAAGTTCTCATGCATCTGTTACAAAGTAGTTTTTGGTATGTCACCAGGTTATCTGCTCCCTCATTTTTCCTTGAGTCACTTTAACAAGAATACACAGAGAGTACATTTGTTTACATATCCTTCCATAAAATCTTGTCACTATAAGAGGTTCCTTGAGAGAACCTTTTTCATTTCAGGCTGCCAAATTGAATGCATGGCTTGGCAAAATGATGTTAGAAGCTTCCTCTTATTTAGATTTTAGAAAAGTGCTAAAGATATAACTATTCGATAGGCTGGTATCCTAATGTCCTCTGCTTTTTTAACACATCTTTTTAACTTTATTCATCTTACTTATATGTTTGTATCTTATCTTGATGTATTTATTAGAATTGCATGTATTGCTTTCCTGTTGTTAGCTGCTTAGAACCTTCCCAGTATGATTAATAGCCTATGAGAAAAATCAGTGTGTGTGTGGGGGTCCCCAAAAGCAGTTTTTTTGAATCTTTGTTTAGCTCTCACAAGCCATTTTTGGTGCCAAAATCGCTGCTGTGGCAGCCAACTTGAATTTCCCGATTTTTAGAATAAAAGCTTCTATCTGCCTTAAAACACCTCAGCTTGGTTCAAAATTGTCCTAGATGGACTCCTAAGGCAAGGATACCCAGGATTCTGGCCGAGGACCGTCATGTTGCACATGAGGGGAAGCCACTGGCTTAGCCTCCTCCAGTCCCTTTGGAGCTATGGGATCCAGATGGCTCAAATTTCAGGATAAAAATCCTGGTTGGAGCTGGGACCACTGCGCTAGGGGAATGTCTCGCCTCTCTGGATTTGACAGAGACCTATCTACATACCCACATTTTTCCAGATCACAGGAAATTCTTGAGGTTTTACATTCTGGAGTAGCACTTCAGTTCTTGGCCCTTATGTTTTGGGCTGGCCATGGCACAATGCACCTTCACCAAGGTGATGGTTGTAGTAGCAGTGTACCTTCGCAAGGAGTGGATACAAGTGCATCTATACCTGGGTGATTAGCTAATATGAACTCAGCTTGAATATGAAGGAAGGACAGCAGTGGAGCATGTGATCCAGCTTCTGCAGAACCTGGGCTGGGCTATAAACTTCCAAAAAAGTCACCTGGAGCTGGAGTATCCAGGTATCTGTTTCAAAATAGAGAATGACACGGTGGCGGTTACCCGAGGCTAGCCGTGGGTAACCCGCCAAAACAGGGAAGAAAAAATAGTGGCGTCTGCGGGGACGGGGACAAGGCCATTCTCTGCCCCGTGGAGCGGTGAATGGACTTGTCTCCGCAGTGAGGCAACCAAGGATCGCGCGGTCTCCACCCGGCCATCTCCCTCCCTCCACCTCACATTTGATGAAGACTTGAAGTGCACTGTTCCCTCAACTGCTGGTTGAATTTCTGCCGGTCCGTGCGAAAAAAAAAAAAAAAAAGCCTCTCCTTTTCCCCTGCTCTCAGTTGCTAAAGCCGACAGGAAGTCTTTCTGACGTCGAGAGGACGTTCTGGGCCAGCCAATCGCTGCCTGACTGGCCCAGAACGTCCTCTCTGACTTCAGAATTGAGTCGGAAAGAAGACTTTCGGCTTTAGCAGCTGCAGCATGGAGGTAAGAGAAGAGGAAAAGGAGGGAGGCTTTATTTTTTTTATTTTTTGAGCGGCAGGGAGGCAGCAGGCTGGCTTTGGCTAGGGAGGGAGAAAGGTAGACAGGCAGGCAGGCTTCTGGGGTGGGGGTGGGACAAAGTGTGGAAGGCAGTGAGAGGGACATAGGAAGGAGGCACTAGGGGCACTAAAGACATGGGAAGGAGGCACTGGGGGCACTAAAGACAGAAAGGGGCACTAAGGATATGGGAAGGAGGTACTGGGGCACTAAAGACATGGGAAGGAGGCACTGGGTGCACTAAAGACAGAAAGGGGCACTAAGGACATGGGAAGGAGGCACTGGGGGCACTAAAGACAGGAAGGGGCACTAAGGACATGGGAAATAGGCACTGGGGGCACTAAAGACATGGGAAGGGGCACTAAAGACATGGGAAGGGGCACTAAAGACATGGGAAGGAGGCACTGGGGCACTAAAGACATGGGAAGGAGGCACTGGGGACACTAAAGACATTAAGGGGCACTAAGGACATGGGAAGGAGGCACTGGGGGCACTAAAGACATGGGAAGGAGGCACCGGGGGCACTAAGGACATGGGAAGGAAAGAGGGAGGGAATAGAAAGGGACAGTTCTTGGGCCTGAGTGCAGAAAGAAAGAAAGGATACACAGACAGAAGGAAACGCAACCAGAGACTCATGAAATCAATCACCAGACAGCAAAGGTAGGAAAAAAGATTTTATTTTCAATTTAGTGTTAAAAATGTGTAGTTTTGAGAATTTATATCTGCTGTCTATATTTTGCACTATATTTGTCTATTTTCTAGAGTTACTGAGGTGACTGAGCTTGTGGAGATGGGGAGGAAACAGGGTTTTAAAATTTTAGTCCTAGTAGTTTGCCGGTCCACAAAATAATTCTTTTTTTTATGCCGGTTCACGGGTGTGAAAAGGTTGAAAAACACTGATGTAGAGTATGCCGGCTTTCTTTTTCGCCCAGCCGCACGCATTCAAAAAGCCGCGTATGCGCGGCTGCTCGAGTTGTTCAATCTTCTCCTCTCTTGCAACTTCCTGTTTCCGGTTGTGTCAGAGGAGAATATTGAACAAATGAGCAGCCGTGCGTGCGGCTGGGCGAAAAAGAAAGCCGGCGGAGGTGAGGTGTCTTCTGTTTTTGTATCACTGCCTGCCTGCACTCACGTTCCAGATCCTCCTGCATTTTTAGTGTGTACAATTGACCTGATTCGAGCTATAGGTGAACATGGGGGACACGTCATTGCAAGGGAGGACAAGTCAATTGATTTATTTTATGTTCTGTTTTTACTACAGGGCAGAGGCACTGAAACAGATTCTCAGTGCAGTAGTAGTAGTGGCAGGACTCTCTTCTGTCTTCATGGTGTTTCGCAGTACTGAGGCTTATATGGATGCTGCGGGGACGGTGACAGGGCAGTGAATGGGATGGCAGTGGCGGTGACGGGGCGGTGAAAGGGATGGCGGTGACGGGGCGGTGAAGGGAACGGCGGTGACGGGGCGGTGCAGAGGATGATGGGACGGTGCAGTGACGGGGACAGATTTTTTCCCCGTGTCATTCTCTACTTCAAAACTAAGGAATAGTTTTTCTACCAGAAGCCCACAGAGCTCATGAGTTTTGGGACAGGCCAGCATTGACAGCTTGGCATTATTTGCAGGTGCTGGGGTCAATGGTAGCAACTATAGGCATGGTCCTCTGAGCAAGGTTACATTTATGCCCTCTCCAGGTTGCGCTCCTATTCCGTTAGTCCCCGCAAGCAGATGTGTTGCAGATGCCCCTATCTTTGACTATAGAATTGTGTAGCAATCTGAACTAGTGGTCAAAGCCACAGTCTCTATCCCGGAGAATGCCACTTCGCATCTCCACATGGATGATTCAGACAATGGATACCAGCCTATACAGTTGAGTGCTTTGCGAGGGGTGTCCGGTGCAGGGACATTGGTCCTCCTCACAGAGGAAGTGGTTGATCGACTAGTTGGAGCTGAGAGCTATCCACCTGGTGTTGCAGGTGCTCAGAAGCTCACTGCAGGACAAAGCGGTACAAGTTTTCTCAGAAAATGCAACAGCATTAGCCTATGTCAATCAGCAGGGAGGCATCAAGGTGGAAATTTTGTATAGGATGCCTGTTTCTGCAGCCGCCTAAGAAGCAGCTGAGAATTGCACACTGGCATCCTATACAGAATCACATCTGCCCTAAGGGACAGACTCCCAACCCCATCTAACTGCTGTCACTCTCCTGAACCTAATCTTTCTTTTTTAGTGGCAGTCACATCATCATGTCGGGTGTCTGAACTGCAGGCTTTAACCTGCAGAGAACTTTTTTTTTTTTTTTACAAATTTTCAGAGACTGGGGTATTACTGCGAACAGTGCCTTCTTTGTTGCTGAAAGTAATCTCGAGTTTTCACGTCAACCAGGAAGTATGGTTGCCTGCCTTCATGCCCTCAGGGTCCAAGAAGAGTGACAAAGTTCTGAAATTGCTGGATGTTCCCAGAGTGTTGCTTCATTATCTGGAAGTGATGAATGAGTTTTGACTGTCAGATCATCTCTTTGTGCTGGTGGGTACTAGCTGCCAGGGCTGGATGGCTTGTAAATTACCATTTCTAGATGGATTCATATGGCCATTTCTTCGGCTTATATCGGAAGTGGAAAGCAATCTCCTGTATCCTTAAAGGTACATTCCACTTGGAGCATACCATCCTCCTAAGTCTAGAGCAGTTTGCCCTGAAATTTGTATAGCGGCTACATGGCCTTCTCTCCATATGTTCACAAAGTTTTATAGGGTAGATGTAGTGGCCAAATTGGATACCGTGTTTGGATTTTCAGTACTTTCAGCAGACTCATCTATCCCACCCTAGCTTCTGGGGACTGCTTTGGTATGTCCCACAGGTTCAAGACTGATGTTCCTATTACACCAGAAGGAAAGATTAGGTACTTACCTTGATAATTTTCTTTCTAGTAGATAGGAACATCTGTCTTGAGCATCTGACAGATCAGGCTTCATTAGCTTGCTTGCTATCTCAGACATGTCAGTATTACCAGATATCTTCTTTCTTTCCTCTGTCCAGCAAGGTCAAGGACAGGAGACCACGTCTATTTCGAAGAGACCAAATGGTATCTTTCAGAACTTCCAAGACCTGTACTCAGGAGGGTGCCTTGTTTTTCCACCTCATTATATGTTATAATTCATTCATGATTATTATGTGTTAAATATTGTGATATGAGCTGAACAGACTTGTTTCTTGGGGAGAGTCCCCATACCCTTCCTTGTTAAGTTTCTTGTCTAAAGATAACCATCTGCTTTGATATGAACTGAGGAATTACAGGACAGCCCAAAGTGAGGGGAAGCGGAGCAGAAAAATGTAAATGAAGCTCTCTACACAGGATCTCACGATCAGAGGTTCACAACCCACAGGTTCAAGACTAATGTTCCTGTCTGTTAGAAAGATTACTATCAAGGTAAGTACCTAATCATCCCTTGTATTTGTCTATATTGGAACTCTTGGTGAGGGGGAAGCCTGAACTCCTCACTAAGTTCAGAATTGGGGAAAATCACTCCATCTTCCCAAATATGGCCTAGTGTACGCAGTCCTTCTCTTTCCCAATGTTGATATGTAGGATCTAACTTCCTTGGGGAAAACTAGGTGCAGAATGTATTGCAGGATGTAAAAAGTATTGCCTCTCATGAAAAAATTATCCTGTACTCTATACCAAGTCTGCAAGGGATGTTGAATAATTAATGACCTTAATAACTACTCCGCTTTAATTCCCTCTAATTTTAGCTCAATTGATTGTGGGCCTGAGCCTGCAAGGAAACCAGGTTTAGTGACTTTTCCTCCTCAGAAGTAGATGGTAGTTTCCTAGAAGCCAGCCGTGGACTAGTAAATGTTACTGAAGAACAGAGCCTTTGTTACGAGTACTTTCTCCTGTGGGGAGGGCTGTATGTGATCTCAGCCCTGAGGAACAGGTCTTAAATCTGACTGTCCTGCTGGCAAGAGCTATTGCTGTCTTAGATGCAGGGCTGTGGAGTCGGTAGATAAATGTTCCGACTCAGACTCCTCAGTTTTTTGTACTTCAGACTCCAACTCCGACTCCAGGTACCCAAAATTTCCTCCGACTCCGACTCCACAGCACTGGTTAATTTTCAGATCGTTAAAATGGAATGTCAAGTTGAGAGAAATGAGCATTTTCGACACCACCTTCTTTTTGCTTTTAATCAAGGTTCTAAGGCCGCAGAAGCTGCGCGCAACATTTGTGCTGTGTATATAGTGGGTGCTATAGCTGAAAGAATCGCTCGTGATTGGTATGCCAAGTTCAAAAATGGAGTCGGTAGATAAATGTTCCGACTCCGACTCCTCAGTTTTTTGTACTTCTGACTCCAACTCCAGGTACCCGAAATTTCCTCTGACTCCGACTCCTCGACTCCAACTCCGCAGCCCTGCTTAGATGTAGTTTCTTCATGAAAATGATTATTGCAATTCAAACATAAAATCCTACTTTAGTAGGAAGCATAAGAAAGATGTTAGGTAAGACTAAAACATATTAAGCAGCAGTGTTATGATCTGTGTTTGTCTGTCTCTTCTCAGCCAGTAGTAACCAGCCAGCTTGGCACAGTTAACAACGTCATTCAAGTAAAGAAAACGGACTTTGAAGTATTTGATGCTCTAATGGTGGATTCACAAAAAGGCTCAGATCCGTCTGGTATGAATATATTAATCATTTTGATAGCATGTGCTTGAGCATAGGATAGGAGGTAAAGGTAGTCACTAGTCTTTTGCTCTTGGGTAGAAGACAGTTGGATGAGTTTTTCATATTGCAATGTACAGTATTGATTCTAGCCAATGACAAGATATTTAAAGTGGTAAAAGAAAATACTGTAATTTAGAATTATTGGTTTTCATATTATCCTGTGTGTAATACAGAAAATGGTTAACAAAACCCCTGCAACTTGATATTTCAGTTTTATTTTCTCTCTTTATTAATTGTATGCTGAAAACTAATAATACTGATTGATTAATTGTACTAATAATAGATATACTTCAGACAAAGTAATAAGACAATTGTTTTATATAACTAGGGCACATACTTAGAATTATGAAAACTAGTCATAGCTACAGTACATAATACTGCAAGTCTGCAATTAGTAGCTGTTGTCACTCTTTAGACTGCTGAGTGCCTGTCTTCTGAGAGAATATGTTTAATTTGAGCTTATTTGATAATTCACATTAAATCCTTTTGTTTTGAATTTCCCAACAATTGTTTCCAATTTGATGCTGTCCTCAATTAGTTCTTTGATCTCCTATGAAGCGCTGCTAAAATTCATAGAACCTACAGAACAGGTTGAAACACAGTTATGACATGGTAAATTTTTTGCCAAAATTTTAATTTCCTGTCAGTTAGAAAAGGAATAAAATCATTTTAAGTTCAGCAGAAAGACTTAGTACTTTTCGTACAAAGTTTTACTTACCATAGCTATTCACATTCAGGTTGGCCTCAAGTATGTTGCTTCCTGACTTTCACCCTTAAGTACTGAGAAACTGTGATGACTTGCATATAGGTCATGTTTGTGGGATGGTGATGAGGCAAGAGAGCATCTCTCTCTCATTCCTTCTCCCCAGTCCCTTGGCCAGCATCTCTCCTTCCTCTCCCTATCACCCCCACCCCCCTTTCCAGGGAGCTTGCAAAATAAAGCTGTGCTTGCCAGGTTACGGCAAAGTCCAACCGAGGAGGACGTCTGCCCCCAGCTGGTGTTGAAGTGGGTGGATTATGTGGCAGATGCTCTATATGACATTATTAGAGTCATGGGCAAGGTGTCTACATATGCTGTTGCTGCCCACCACAAGCTCTTTATCAGACAGTGGGCAGGCAATTCAGCCTCCAAAGGCACCTTAAGCAGACTGCTCTTCAAAGGGCAGATGCTATTTGGTAAGGGCCTTGACGACCTAATGGCCAGCGTGGCAGATCACCACCACAAATCTCTGCCCGACCACAGACCTTGCTGACTCATCTGGGAGAGGCAGAGGCAATTTTCATCCCCTGTGATGTTCCCACTAATTTACGCAGGTTCCTCTGCTCAGAGATCTTATCAGGGGTCCAGACAGCGGCTTGTCGATTCTAGACGCCAGCAACCCTCAGGATCTCACATCAGCACAACCTCCAAGAAATCACAAAGATGCCAGGTCAGCTGTCACGCTCCCACACATAGGCAGGAGACTCTCAGCATTGTGGAGGGAGTGAGAACGAATTTCCTTGGACTGCTGGGTTCTAGATCTTATTCGAGAGGGTCACAAGATAGAGTTGATCACCCTCCTTCAGATCTATTTATCGATTCTCCAGCCAGATGTCTAGGAAAATCTAATCTAATATTTGTGAGTTGCACAAATCTTAAACAGGCTCTAAGTGATTTGAAGAAGGAAAAGGGTAGAATGGGCAGAGAGGGGAAGTAAGGAGGAGAAAAACCTAATCATGCTAAGCAAAAGAACAGGTGCGTAAGGCGATCTTGTACATTTAATTGTCAGAGTAGTGTTCAGTTTCTTCCGGAATTGTGCGTGGTTGGCTTCTATTCTTATTGTCTGTGCAAGATCATTCCAGATTTTGACTCCTAGGAAGGTGAACATGAATTGAAAAATTTCTTCTATACTTGAGATTTTTCGCTGAGGGGGGAGGTTCAGTTGAATTCTGTTAAGTAGTCTGCGAGAGGTGGACCATGCATCAGTTGAGAGGGGCGGCTGAGTAGGTATATGAAGTATGATGCAGTATGTTTTGAATTTTAATCGGGATGAGATGGGTAGCCAGTGGAGTTGTTTGAAGTATGTTGAGATGGAATCATATTTTTTTCAGACCGAAAATTAATCTTACTGCAGTGTCTTCATTTCCTGCATATAGCCTGATGGTTCTGTATATCCTCTTTGGTAAATACAAACACAAAAAATGTGTTCAGTTTGTCGGCAATTGCTTTGTCCTCCTTTAGCACTCCCATGGTCATCCAACGGTCCCACCGCTTCCTTCGCGGGTCGTTTCCCCTTAATATATTGAAAGAATGGCTTGAGGTTTTTTGCCTCCTTGGCTATTTTTTCCTTGTCTCTTTTGGCCCCTTTTACCGCCTTATGGCACCTTTGTTGATGTTTGTGCTTATTCCAGTTTTCGTCCGTTCTTGATCTTTTCCATTCCTGGCAGATACTCCATAGTGCCCAAGAAAGATCCTGGACCTAAAGTCCATAAATGTAGCACTGAGAGTACCGCGCTTCCACATGGAGATGGTTTGGTCTGTCATTGCGGCAGTATCTCTGGGGGAATTCCTGGCCTTTCTAGATCTGATGGAGGCAAACCTTCATATTCCCATTTTCCTGGACCATAGGAAATACTTGAGATTTCATGTCCTTCAATGGCATTTTCAATTTTCAGCCCTACTCTTTTGTATGGCAACATCTCCATGCACCTTCACTAGGGTGATAGTGGTGGTCGTAGCTCACCTCCGCAGGATGGTAATAAAGGTGCACCCATACCTGGACAATTGGCTGATCAGAACGCCATAAAGGCTGGAGGGCAAGCAGACAGTGTGACAAGTTGTGCATCTCCTAGAGGATCTGGGCTGGATTGTCAACCTAATGCTTGGAGTATTTCATGAAATGCTTTGACATGGTGAAAGGCTGCATCTTTCTTTCCAAACCAAGCAAACAGATGCTCAGGAAGCAGATTTCGGATCTCTTAGTGATGCCGAATCCCACAACCTAACATGACTTTCAGATGATGGGTTCGATTGCAGCCACCTTGGAAATAGTTCCCTGGGTTGCTCTGCTCTCCAGGTTGTCCTCATAGAGGCATTCCCTATGACAGCAGCTTCCCCGGACAGGGAAGGCAAGGAATAGCTTGCATTGGTAGCTCCAAGGGGATGCCTTATCAAAAGATATACCCCTCCAAATCTCCTCATGGTCTCCTCATGGATGACCCTAATGACTGACGTCAGCCTATTGACTGGGCAGCTCCTTGTGGTAGTCATCTGGTACAGGGCCAATAGCCTCTTCCACACAAAAAGTAGTCTTTTAATCGCCTGGAACCCTGAGCCATTCGCCTAGTGCTGAGGGCATTGGAACAGTACCTAGAAGGAAAGGCAGTCGGAGTGTTCTCCAACACTGCCACCATTGTAGCTTATATGAACAGACAGGGGGGCACCACAAGTGCTCCATTACATCTGGAGGTTCAGATGTTGTTCCAGTGGGTGTAAGCCCATCTTCAGGCACTTTTTGTAACCCACATAGTAGGCATGGACAATGTGCAGGCCTACTTGCTCAGTTGGCAGGCTATAGACCCAGGGAAGTGATCTCTCTCCCAAAGAGCATTCAGCCTCCATCATGCAATGCTAGGACAGGCCAGAGATGGACCTGATGGCATCAGCCAAGAACACAAAGGCAAAATGATTTTACAGCCAAGGAGGTGAACCAGGAATCACAAGGCTGGACGTATTGGTTCAACCCTGGCCAGAAGAGAGACTTCTATATGTGTTTTCCTCATGGCGGGTCGGGTCATCCACAGAATTGCATCTTACCTGGTATTTGTGATCTTAATAGCCCCAGACTGGCCTTGCCGGCTTGGTATGAGGATCTGGTGCATCTCCAATGAGACACATGCCTCAAGCTACCGATCATTCAGGGCTTCTCAGTCAGAGTCCAGTTCTCATGGAGAACCCAGATTGCATTGGTCTTGCGGCATGGATATTGATCGCATGGCCTTACTTGCAAGGGTTTTTCTGAAGTAGTCATTGTTACTATTCTTCAAGCTAAGAAGCTGTCAATGTTTGTGGCCTTCATTAGGGCCCGGAAGCCTTTTCAGCTCTGGTGCACCAAAGATCAGGTTGAGCCTCTCATGGTGCCAATTCTTGTGATCCTGGAGTTCCTTCAAGCCAGATTAGTGGTAGCATCTCTCAAGATCCAGGTGGCTGGCTTCTCGTACTTCTGAGCTTGAGGGAGAAAAACAATCCCTGGCATGTGACCCTGATGTGACTTGTTTCTTGAAGGGAGTGCTCAGATTATGGCCTTCCATATGCCGGCCTTTTCCGTCTTGGAATCTTAATATCGTTCTGAAGGGCCTGTCCAAGCCTCCATATGAGCCTCTCCCAAATGTGTCTCTGGACCTCACGATGAAGATGGTATTTCTGGTAGCAATAGTCTCCATGAGACAGATATCGGAACTGCAGGCTCTTTCCTGCAGAGAGCCCTTCCTAAGGATCTCAGAGGCTGGGATTTCTCTGCGCCTGTTACCTTCTTTCATACTGAAGGTTGTGTCTTCTTTTCATATCAACTAAGAGGTTTATTTACCCACTTTTTATCCTACAAGTTCGACCAAGAAAGATGTGATGTTGCAGAGGATGGATGTGCAAAAAAATTTACTCCACTACTTAGAAAGGACAAATGAGTTTTGCCTTTCCAGCCATCTTTTTTGTTTTAACCAGTCAGTCAAGATGAGGCAGACCATCTTCCAAGGCTTCTGTTGCCAGATAGTTTTGCAGGGCAATTTGTTGATGTACATTGGCTGTGGCAAACAGCCACCTATTTCCGTCAAAGGTCATTTGACCAGAAGTGTGGTATCTTTATGGGCGGAGTCCTGGGCAGCTACTTGGTCCACTCTCCATAACTTTACAAGGTTACATTACATTACATTAGTGATTTTTATTCTTCCATTATCTTGCGGTTCAAGGTGGATTTCTGGACATGTCCAGAGGTGTTACAGAGTAGAGCAGGTTGCTTCAGAGGATTGAAATGTTTCATATGGTGTTAGTTCTATAGAATGGATGTGGCAGCTTGCGAGGACATCGCTTTTGGGTCCTCAGTTTTGCGGGCAGGCTCATCTGTCCCTCCCTAGATGTCTGGCACTGCTTTGGTATGTCACTTAATGTATGGACTCCTGTGTATAAGTAACAGAATGAAAGATTAGGTTCTTATCTGGATAATCTGTCTGGTAATATACCCATGAGTCTGTACAGCCTGCCCTCTGCATTCTGCAATTTGCCTGCTTTCAGCCTTGGAAAACTCTATAGTCTTGTAAGTTGGATGAACATGTATGATTAACTTACTAATAAAGTACTGAGTTATTGAGCTTTGACATTCCAAATGTGTTGGTGCTAGTTGTATACAGCAGGTTGGTTCATTTATACACCTATGTTGCAAGTTCATGCTAATAATTATTCTTTTTCATGAGTTAAAGAGCAGAACAGAAATGTATGTTTCTGGGGAAGTTGCCCATGCCCCTCTTTCGCTTTTCTCCTGTTATAGTGCAGCTCAATCGCTTTGGTACAAACTGAAGAGGGAGCTATACTCCACTGGTGGAGGAAGAGCTGAAAGATATGATTGACACCCTTCTGCAAGTGGTTCGTTAGCATGGTTGATCACCTAATGTAAGGACTCCTATGTACATAAGAGCATAAGAATTGCCACTGCTGGGTTAGACCAGTGGTCCATCGTGCCCAGCAGTCCGCTCACGCGACAGCCCCTAGGTCAAAGACCAGTGCCCTCAGACCAGCCCTACCTGCATATGTTCCGGTTCAGCAGGAACTTGTCTAACTTTGTCTTGAATCCCTGGAGGGTGTTTCCCCCTATATTAACATAAACAAGATTATCCAGGTAAAAACCTAATCTTTCATTCACTGACATTGCCTTTATCTGATTATTTTGTTCAGAACTGATGAAGGGAATGCTGTTCTCCAAAGCAAGTCAAGAAATGCATGTCACCTGGCTGCTTTTTTTTTTTGTAAATTTTTTATTCATTTTTAAAAGTTACAAGTGTACAAATAATAAAACATTTAAAATTAAATACATCACTTGAATTTCTTTCTAGTATAACATCAAATAAATAAATTTATTCCCTTCCCACCCACCCTTTCCTTTAGCATTCAATCAAAAATATACAAATATAAATATTCTTTACTATTGATTAAACCTATAGTAAAACTTTAATTCACCCTCCTCCCCCCATTTGCAAATATATTTTCAATAGAAAATGGTGTCTACTCATTACAGTAAGTCGTCAATGGCCCCCAGATCTTTTTAAATTTATTATAATACCCTTTTTGAATAGCAATTATGCTTTCCATTTTATAAATGTGACATAACGAATTCCACCAGAAGGTATAATTTAATCTACTGCAGTTTTTCCAATTACTTGTGATATTTTGAATGGCAACCCCTGTCATAATCAATAAAAGTTTATTGTTGTTTGATGAAATCTGACTTTTTGTTCTCATTGATGTACCGAATAGAATCGTATCATATGCTAATGCTACATGATTCTCTAATAAACAATTAATTTGGGACCAAATTGATTTCCAAAAGGCCATGATAAAGGGACAATAGAATAATAAATGATCTAGAGTCCCTGCTTCAAGTTTACAGTGCCAGCATCTATTAGACTTAGAGCTGTCTAACTTTTGTAATCGAACTGGGGTCCAAAATGCTCTATGCAACAGAAAGAACGAAGTTTGTCTCATAGATGCAGGCACTGTACACATTATCCTCTAAGACCAAATTCGTGGCCATTGAGACGCAGAAATTTGATGCTTAATCTTAATGCTCCAAATATCTTTGAGGCCAGTCTTTGGTTTTTTATTTAGAAATCCTGTTATCATTTTATACCACTGTATGGCTTGGTGTCCCAAGAAGTCCGCCTGAAAGCACAAGAATTCCAGATTATATTGATTATTAAGATTCTTCTATTCAGGGAACCCCTCCTGAATAGCCTGCTTCAGTTGCAACCATTTAAAACTTTGTGTTTTATTAAGACCATATTTTTGCTGCAACTGTGAAAAATCAAGCAGTTTACCATTTAAAATAACATCGTTTAAAACCCGTATGCCTGCAATAATCCAATGCTTCCAGAAGACTCTAAATCCGCCAATTTACATTACATTACATTAGTGACTTCTATTCCACCTCTACCTTGCAGTTCTAGGCGGATTACATCAGAAGGTAACTGGACATTTCCAGAAAAAAATACAGTTTAGGGAGCTGGTTACATAATTGAGTCTTTGGGAGGAATTAACTGGACATTTCCAGGAAAAATGACAATTTAAGGTTACATAATTGAGTCTATGGGAGAAATTACAAGATAGGTAGGAATTTGAGGATTACATTAGAAGAACCTAGACATTTGCAGTTTAGGGGGCTGGTTACATAGCTGGGTCTTTGAGGGAAATTACAAGAGGAGAAGAAATTTGAGGGGGAGGGGGAAGGACAAGGGGGGGGGAGTTAAGGTATCTGGATAAATTTTTTGAATAGCAGGGTTTTGATTTCTTTTCAGAATGATTTGAAGTCGCTTGTTGTTGTCAGCAAGTTAGAGATGGAGGGGTCTAGTTTCGCTGCCTGCGTTGCTAGTAGATTATCATACATCTTCTTGCGTTGAGTTCCATTGAATTGGGGGTAGGAAAATAGGGTCTGAGTTCTCCTTTGTCTGGTTGTAAGGTTCCGATTTAGGCAATTGTTTAGGTAGGTGGGTGCAGTACTGTTTATTACTTTGAATAATAGACAGTATAATTTGAATTGAATTCGAGCTTGTATAGGTAGCCAGTGTGAATCTAGGTAGGCATTGGTGATGTGGTCAAATTTTCCAAGTGAGTAGATCAGTCTGAGGGCTGTATTTTGTACAGTCTATAGTTGTTTTATTAAGTTTGTGGGGCATGGTAGGTAGAGGATATTGCAGTAGTCCACTAGACCTAGGACTAGGTATTGGGACTATGAGCCTATATTGCTCTTTGTCGAAGAATTTTCTTATTTTTCGTAGATTGCGCATGGTTAAAAATGCTTTTTGAGTAGTCTTGTTGATTTGGACCTGCAGAGTGCAACATCTATCTATTGTCACTGTATAGGGTATTTGGTGGCATTTATTTCTAATTCTGTTATGGATGGGGTTTTGTCCTTTTCAAGCAATAGAAATTTAGTTTTGTCTGAGTTCAGCTTCAATTTGTGGTCTTTCATCCATTTTTCCACTGCTTCTAGTGTTTTTTTCAGGTTATCTGTAGAAGTGGGATCTGATGAGTAGAAGGGGAGGAGTATGGTAATGTTGTCTGCGTAGCTGAATGATGTTACACCTAGGTTATCTAGAGTGGTACCAAGGGAGGATTAGAATAGGTTGAAGAGCATGGGCGACAGTGGTGACCCTTGAGGTACACCACAGGGGTTAGACCAGGGGTCTGATTTAATATCGTTTGTCTTCACTCTGTATGTTCTTGTTTTGAGGAATCCATGGAACAAATTGTATACCCCGCCTGAGATTCCTATGGCTTCTAGTTTCTGAAGTAGTATGGTGTGATCTACCATATCAAATGCAGCAGAGAGGTCGAGTTGAATTATCAGCATCCTTCTTCCTTTGCTAAGGTGCTGTCTGGCTGTGTCTAGTACAGTTATTAGTAGTGTCTCTGTGCTATGGTTGGTTCTGAACTCTGATTGTGAGGGGTGAAGTAGGTTGTGGTCTTCCAGGAATCTTGGAGTTAAGCCATATAGATTGATTTGTTGATTTTAGTATTGGGTTAGGTGTTAAATTACTGACATATCGTAATGTTTTCCATGTGTCCATTAATATTCTATTATCTTTATATAATCTAGGCATCTTAATACTGAGAACATGACATAAATGTAAAGGGAACATGAGTCGCCATTCCAAATATAACCAATCTGGGACATTTTCCATGAGCTCTGGGAGGACCCAATACATAACCCTGGCGTAGAATATAGGCTTGATGATACCTATAAAAATTTGGGAAATTTACCACACCCTCCCTAATTGATTTTTGTAGAGATACTAAAGTAATTCTAGGCCTTTTACCCAGCCAAATAAATTTTGAAAGAATACCATTTAACTTTTTATAAAAGGACCCATGAAAACTGATATCATACTCATTTGGTAACAAACCATAGGCAATATCATCATTTTAATAGTTTGAACTCTCCCCCACCAAGAAAGATGTAAAGGATTCCATTGCTCGCACATTTCTGTTACTTTCTTTAATAAAAGTTTTTCATTCTCTTTTACCGTGTCAAGTGTATTTTTAATCCAAATACCTAAATATTTTAATCCATCTTCTTTCCATACAAAGGAAAATGAGTCAAATAGTCCTTTAGTACAATGCACATTAAGTGGCAGAATTTCTGATTTACTCCAATTGATCTTATATCCTGAAAATTTTCCAAATTTCTCTATCAATTCAAGCAAGCATGGAATGGAAGTTTCTGGATTCCTCAAACAAAGCAGTATATCATCTGCATAGGCAGAGACTTTGTATTCCTAGTTTGTGCGAAGAATACCCTGTATCCCCTTTTGATATTGTATTAGAACCCTTGTTATTAGCTATTCACCTGGCTGCTTTTTGTTTGACCTATAATTTATGCATATTCATGTGACCTAACATGTAAACTATACAAATTCCTGTCTCAAACTTCTCGGTTTATAAGAATCTTGATTATAATGTATTTTGTTTCAATTTTTCTTAGCAGAGATGTCCAGTTCACCCCCTGGGCCATACCACCAGGATCCTTATGTTTGTAAAATAGAGGAACGTTTTAAAGCACCGCCTATTCTCCCGCCACACCTATTGCAAGTAATTCTGAACAAAGATACTGGAATATCTGTGAGTATAAGAGAGAGAGGTTCATTTATCACAATTTTATATATACTGTAGATTAAAATGATACCATATATTCAGCTAACATGCTAAACTGTGAATTAGCTGTATTGCACTCAGTGTCTAAGTTAAATCTTGTCATATCTTCTAACATATTAATGTTAACCTTTTTCATTCTATTCCTGCCATAGATTTTCAGTTTTATGGGTGCTTGTGCACCCTAATATCTGAACTGCCTCCTGTATTATCTCCAATTTATCCTTTTCCTTTCAGCTGCCTTGGGTTCAGGCAGGGGATGAAAGATGTGATGAGGGAGTCACATGATTCTGCTGTTGTCTTCACCTTGCTTTTATCATTTATTTCAGTTTTATAGTCCTTTTATCCAAATTGAACATTGCTTTCCTACTGGCTGTGTGCTCTACTCTTTCTTTTTGATGCTTTAACTATGCTTTAACTAGCTCCCCATCTTTTTCCCACATTGAACAACTTTACACAGGTCTCTTTAAGGCTCTCTGTCCCACTGCTTTTCTGGGGCTACTGTTTCTTAATGGGTTTGTTCTGTGTACAAGGTAACAAGAATAAACATCGGTTGCAAGTTAGGGACTTTTGGGGTTACAATCTGCAAATAGACATCCTTTCTGGTGCTTCATATGAAAAATTAACCGATGTCAGGTTGCAGAAAAGTAAGCAAATATTTTGTGAGAGATACTTAATGTAAGTGATTTTATGAATAAATGTGCCCGATAATCTGCGTGTTCAGATTTGAAACATCTTCGTGTTTGTACAGCCCTTTGTACTGTACTTATAGCTATATATATATATATATATATATATATATATATATATATATATATATATATATATATACATACAGAGTGTGCCACCTTTCCAAATGTGTAATTCAGATTGTGTATTTGGTCAAGTTGTGCTTGCCAAGTTATCTTAACTTTGCACTTGCTTGGTGCTTAGGCTGCTCCTGATCAGTGCTTAGTGAGATGAGCAGCCCTGAGCTTGGCAGTCACCTATTTGTGTGCCTGACTCAGCCGTGCATGTTAGTGGAAAAAGCATTGTTGCACATTTGTAATCAGTGTTTTCTCTAGACAGCAGATTTGATCAGGCATTCAAACCCCTCTCTCCTGTCGGAGAATAAAATTCCTTTTTGAGCTAGGGAACTGAAGTGCTGAGAAGACTGCTGTGCACTTTTTCCTGAGCTCTGGGATAGCTGTTCTGTTTTGGCAGCATGCCTGATCAATCCTACTGTCTACTAAAGGCATCTGTTATAGGTGAGTAACAATACTTAAACAGAACGCTCCTTATGTTTTTCCCAAAATTTGGGATTGGCAAATAGCCCAGCAAAATTATTTTTAAATAGATATTATGAAAAAGTAACATTAAATGATTTTAAAGGGGTACTTTTTTTCAGTGTGATCCTGCCTTACTGCCTGAACCTAATCATGTAATGCTGAATCATCTTTATGCACTTTCAATCAAGGTAAGAGTACATGTGCACACTGGCTACTATTACTAATTTGCATTTGTGAGGGCTAAAGATTAAGTGTACCAAATGGTTCTTTTCTTCCGTTATTCTCTTGTTTCTATTCTAATATGCTTAAATTCTTCTTGTAGGATGGTGTAATGGTGCTCAGTGCTACCCACCGTTATAAGAAGAAATATGTTACCACATTGCTCTATAAACCAATATAATCTGAGTTTCAAGCATCCTGCCCAGTTACCTTACACAAGTGGATTATGAGACAGAAACATATTCTTCTGCTGACTACAGCATATACTGTTTTTCATGCTGCTACTGCTTTTCTAGTGTCAGTTTTCAAAAGCACTTATCTGTGGAGCGGCAGCCTCGACCTGGAAAAGTGCGCTACTTTGCTGGTTTTTACTGGTACTGTCCATTTTCAGCAGCACCATCCATACAGACTGGTTTTAGCACTAGCTGGATAGTGCTAGGATGGAGCAAAGGAGGAGAGGGGGAGTGATGTCTAACTCTATAGTAATGTTCAATGCTATCAGTATAGCTATGTAAATAAAGAAGGCTGTCCTAACAAACCTCAATGTTATATAGAAAGCAGCTGAATCTTACTGTTATCAGTAGAGCCAGTGCCAGTGATCACTGTCCACATATATCCAGTGCTGCAGGTACGGAATATATTTAAATGCTGTGGCTGGTTATTTAAAAAAGGCTGACTGCAGTGTTTGAATATTGACCCATTAGTATTTTGCTTTTTTAAAATCACAGCAGGAATTTTTCCAAAATGAACAGATTGTAGCTGGCTAAAGAATGTATTAGTATGTTAAACATACATGTATCAAGTCAAGATGGAACCATATAATCCAGGTTAGCTGAAGAATACCCATTAAATGCAGAAAATCTCCACTTCAGATAGCAATGGTAATAAGCCAGTTGCTGAGCTTTATTAATGCTTGAAGAATCAATTATAGAATCTCTGAATTAAAAATGGAAATTTTCCCAATACTAGATACATTGCATGTGTAATCATCAGGAAATGGCAGCGTACTGAAATTATGAATATGTCTGACCTGAAATACACATAAATAAGTTTCAGATAATGTTACCTGCAAATTCATATTTTGTATATTTTATATATTTTCTGTAAAGTGCTGGAATTTCTTTGTGCACATAAACCAGTTGAAAAAAGTTTAAAAGTTTTTTTTATCCAATATGCCAACTCGTTTTCCAGGAACAAAATATTGCAATTCGAATCCTCACAGTTCCACTGAAGATGTTTCAATTATATAGACACACAATAGAGGAGTTGTGAGGATGAGATGTCAAATGATCAGCCAGGGGTATACTGTGCAAAAGTCACTTTATTGATAATGTGCCACAAAAGCTCATAGCAGTACTTAAGCTGCACAAAAACTGGATAAGTTAGAAAAATGAAGTGGAATCAATGATGATTGCCCCAGCAAAGGTTATATTATTACCTGGTTGGTACTGTGAAGATTCCTGAAGATTCACTGAATATCTATAAGCTGCTGTACTTTATTTTCAATCTATCTTTATGGTTAGAAGTCGCAACTCAATTGAAAATAATTTAGGTGTGATTTATCAATTATATTAAGCCATTAGAAGCTGTACTCCAGGTACACAAGATGCCAAACTTATGGAGCTAAACGCCGCTACGCTTCTTCATCGGCTTAGAAAGTAATGTACTGAATCTTATTTTGAACTATATATATTAAGTATTTAAATAACACATTGTAAATTACAATCCAACTTATCTGTAAAGTCCTGGTAAAACCTTGAGCTTATACCAAGAAGTAGAAAGCACTGCCACCAACAGCTAAAGGCTTTACCAGGACTTTACAGATAAGTTGGATTGTAATTTATAATATGTGTTATTTAAATACTTAATATAGTTCACAATAAGATTCAGTACATCTGTTAAATTTATATCAATATCAAATAAAGAATGAAAATATTTCAGGTACTATGGCAGAATCGATAATTATAGTCTTACCAAAACCAAACAAAGATCCTACTCTGGTTTCAAATTACAGGCCTATTTCGTTATTAAATGTGGATAATAAGTTAATGGCTAAAGTATTAGCACTTAGATTGGCAAAAACTCTTCCTTTCATTATAGATGTACATCAAACAGGATTTATTGCTAAAAGACATTCATCAAATAATACTAGACTAGCATTCCACTCATTAAATTTAGCAAAAAATATAAATGATCCAGCTTTTCTAATATCTTTAGATGCAGAAAAAGCTTTTGATAGAGTGGAATGGAATTTTATGTATCAAGCTTTACAATGGTTTGGTATAGGCTCCGGTTTTATTAAAATGATCCAGACATTGTATAGCTCTCCTGGTGCAAGATTATATATTAATAATAATTTATCAACTAGATTTAATTTGCATAGGGGAGTTAGACAAGGATGCCCTTTGTCTCCATTACTTTTTGATATTGTCCTAGAACCTTTATTAATTGCAATAAATAAGACTAAGGAGATAAAGGGAATCACGTTTTCCAACTGGGAATTTAAACTTTCTGCATATGCAGATGATATTTTATTATATTTAAGAGAACCGGATACTACTATTCCATGTATACTTAATTTATTAGAGAAATTCGGCACTTTTTCTGGATATAAAATTAATTGGAGCAAATCTGAAGTCCTCCCAATTAATGTTCATTGTACGAAAGGACTATTTGACCCATATTCATTTATTTGGAAAGAAGATGGAATAAAATACTTAGGAATTATGATCAAAAATACAATTGAAGACACAGTCAAAGAGAATGAAAAACTTTTATTGAAAAAAATAACAGAAATGTGTGAGCAATGGAATCCATTACATCTTTCTTGGTGGGGAAGAATTCAAACAATTAAAATGATGGTATTGCCTGTGGCTTGTTATCAAATGAGTATAATACCAATATTTTTTCAGGGGTCATTTTATAAAAAACTTAACAATATTCTTACAAAATTTGTTTGGTTTGGGAAAAGACCAAGAATCGCTTTAGTATCATTACAAAGACCAATTGTGGAAGGGGGGGTAAATTTTCCAAATTTTTATAGGTATCATCAAGCCTATATTTTAAGACAGGGTATATATTGGATCCTCCCAGATCTCATGGAAAATGTACCAGATTGGCTGTATTTAGAATGGCAGCTCCTGTTCCCTTTATATCCAGAACATCTAATTACCATAACAATGCCTAGGAGATATAAAGATAACAGAATCTTTTTAGATACTTGGAAAACATTGAGATACATAAGTAACCTATCGCCAGAACCAATAGCTAAATCTCTAAATCAATCAATATGGGTAAACTCCAGGATCAGAATTGGCGGATTTAAAATCATCTGGAAACAATGGATAAATGCAGGAATAAGAACATTGAACGATGTCATATCAGAAGGTTCCTTGCTTAGTTTTTCACAATTGCAAAATAAATTTGGACTAAATAAAACACAATATTTTAAATGGATGCAATTGAAGCAAGCCATTCAGGTAGGGTTCCCTGAATGGAAAGATCTTAATACCCAATATAGTTTGCAAGTTTTATGTTTCCAGGCGGATTTCTTGGGACACCAAGCTGCAAAATGGTATAAATTAATATATGGATTTCTAAATAAAAAAAAGAAAACTGGACTTAGGGATATTTGGAGCATTGAGATTGGACAGACAATTTCTGCATCTCAATGGCCAAGATTCTGGTCCTGGAGATTAAGATTAACAAAGTCAGCATCTATGAGTCAAACATGGATATTTTTATTACATAGAGTGTTATGGACCCCGACGCGCTTGCAAAAAATAGATAATACTAGATCTAATAGATGCTGGCATTGTAAAATAGAAGTAGGGACATTAGATCATTTAATTTTTTTTTGTCCTTGCATAAAAGCCTTTTGGAATTTAATTTGGCCCCAAATTAACATATTACTAGAAAATCATATTGGTCTCTCATATGATACCATATTATTTGGTACTGCAATGAGAACACAAAGTCCAATATCAGCAAACAATAACAAATTGCTTTTAATATTGACAGGAGTTGCCATGCAGCAAATCACACAAAATTGGAAGGATTATATCAAGCTAAATTATACATTCTGGTGGAACTCGGTGTGTCACATATACAAAATGGAGAAAATATTGGCATTACAACAAGGAAATATAAAAAATTTTAAGAAAATATGGGATCCATTGACAAAATATTCTAAAGATCAGATATCTTAACACATTGATAATAATATAGGGTTAGGGAGGGAAATATAGAAATTAATATGAGGAAAAATGAAAAAACAAATAACAGGGGAAAGGGATTCAATATATATGATATGATATTGTACACACAACTATAATTATTATAAACTAAATATTATGCTATTCATTTATTGTAAGAATGAAAATTTTATAAATAAAAATTAAAAAAAAAAAAAAAGATTCAGTACATTACTTTCTAAGCTGATAAAGAAGCGTAGCAGCGTTTAGCTCCATAAGTTTGGCATCTTGTGTACCTAGAGTGCAGCTTCTGATGGCTCAATATAATTTATAAATCACTCCTCAGTGTTATCCCTAGGGCCTTTTAGCCGGGCGCTCTGCCCGGCTGTCATCTGTTGTGAATCCTCCTGCTGCCACTGCTGCTCAACGGTTTTTTTAAAAACCCTCTCACCGGCTTGGAGCTTTCCCAGGCTGACTTGGCACAGCCTGACTCGCCGCCAAAAGTTTAATGTTTGACTCCTGCCTGACTTTTTTTTTTTTAAAACAACGCTAGCAAGCGACTTGAACTCGTGTGCATGCTGACTTCCCTCCGAAATCGGAAGTTACGTCGCGGGGGGGGGGGGGGGGGGAGAGAAGAGAAGGGAAGCCGGCATGTACACGTTAGAGCCCTGGAGCATGAGTTCGCTACAGGCTAAGGTGGGAGACAGGTCAGCGATGGAAGGAAACTTACAACTTGCTGCTTTTACTTGCTTCGGGCCTTCCTCGCTGCCTACTTCGGGCCTACTTTCTGTTTCCGCAAAGGCAGGACCTGGCAATGAGGAAGGACCGAAGCAAGCAAGAGCAGCAAGTTGTAAGCTTCCCTCTGTCACTGACCTATGAAAAATAGATCAGCGAAAGAGAGAAGCTTACAACTTGCCTTAGTCTGTAGTGACTCTGCTGATGGGTATGAGAGATGGGAACAGAAATGCTGCTGCACCCAAATACAGGAGGGGGTGATGGAGAGAAATGCTGCTGCTGCAACCATCTGGGGAGAGAGAGGGGAGAAGGGAGAGAGATAGAGATCCATACCATGGGGTGGAGTGGGAAGGAAAGAAAGGAGAGAAAGGGCACAGGATATACAGTTTATTGAAGGGACATAGAAAGAGGGAAGATGCCATATGGAACAGAGGGTGGACAGAAGATGGAAGGGGTAGAGAGAGAGAGAGGGCAGAGGCTGGGTAGAAGGGACAAAGAGAGAGGATAGGTGTTGTATGGAAGGGAGCAAGGCTACACGCTGAATCGAAAGAAGACAGTGAAGAGAAGATGATTAAAGCAGAAATGACAAAAGGTAGAAAAAATTTTTGTTGCTTTATGTAGAATCAAGTAGTATTGTAACTGTATTGATTAAAGTTTATAAATAGGAAATGGAAATAAGGCAATTTTTTTGGGACTAAACCCCTTTCCTCAGGTTAGGACAGGATACCATAACAGCTGTATACTGTACTGTCTTGAAGAAAGATTTGGCCTCTGAAAGCTAATTGAAAAATGGATTAGTCCAATAAAATGGTATTTTCTTTTTTCTCATTATTTGTTTTATTTCTATTTGTTAATTTGTAAAGTGGTGATTGTTATGTAGTAGTTTTTTCAAAATTTACATCTACTGTCTTTATATTTTGCACAGTATTAGGGGACGTGTCACTGTTTCTGTGGTGTTGCATTGTATGCAGAGTCTGGTTTCTTGGTTCACTGTCACTTTCGTCTACATATTTCTATTTTTAGTTTGTGATTATTCCATATTGGGTGAGGGTGTATCTGTGTTCTATGTGTATGAAAAGGACATGGCTTTCTGTTAGCATCGACTGTGCAGAATCTGGCTTGTGTAGTTTTACAATTGTGTGTTGGTGTTCTAGTACTCACTGCAGTGTTTAAGATGCTGCCTTTTCCTAGGTGCATCCTTGTTGTATGACTCATGGAGTATTACTAAAAATATCTTTTTTTTATATAGAGGAGGGGGGTTGTTAAAAAAATGATCAGCACTGGGTGTCATATATACTAGATACAGCACTGGATTTAATGACCCTATTCTAACTTTACTATTGACTTAGGTGTTGTCTCCCTCCCCCCACACACTATAAAGCATTAAATTAAAGTTGTGTTAACATCAAGCAGCTTTCAAATGACATTATAAGCAAATAAAAATAAAATATTTTTAATACATTGCTAATTATTACCTGCATCCTAAACTGTTTTGCCCTAGCTCTCACTTTGATCTTTATCTGCTACTTTTTTATTTTGCTGTAGTGCAATCACACAGGTCTCCTTCAAGGCTCAGTAACACCTCTCCATAAATTATGTGGAAGAGGTCTGGAAATGGGGATCACATCTATTTCATATTCTCAGTGCGACCTCAGGAAGGAATCTATTAGAGGTGCTGTAGAGCCATTTCTTCTATGACTGGATGAGCTATATTTATCTTTTTATTTGTTTAAATTCATGCAGAAATAAATGGATAGATTGAACCTAATTTCAATGTATTTCCCTTTTTTAAACTTCTATACCACGGGTGTCCAACCTGCAGCCCTTTGAAGTATTTTCTGCAGCCCCGGTCGAGGGCGAGGAAGTATTTTCCTCTGCTGTCCCTGGGTGTTTACTGTTTTGCTGGCTCCCTCCTCTCTGTCTTGCTGCAGCGTTTATGCAGCCCCAGAAACATTTTTTTTGGCCAATGCGGCCCAGGGAAGCCAAAAGGTTGGACACCCCTGCTCTATACCACTTGAAAGAGGGTGCATATCTAATTATTTACTTCTAGAATTGGATACTTCTTAAATTTAGTAAAAATATCTGGCACAAGTGTCAAACTTTAAAAAAGGAAGTCATATTGAGCATTGGAAAATAATAATAAACTAATAAAAATAGTATACATTTAATTTTCCCCACCACCAAATTTCCCCATCCTGCCCGGTTACTTTTTCATGCCACCCGGCTGGAAAATATTTCTGGGGAGAACACTGCACCTAATTTATTTTCAATTGAGAAGTGACTTGTAACCATTACGATAGAATGAAAATAAAGTACAGCAGCTTATAGATATTCAGTGAATCTTCAGGAATCTTCACAGTACCAGCCAGGTAATAATATAACCTTTGCTGGGGCAATCATCATTGATTCCACTTCATTTTTCTAACTTAATGCACAAAAACTAGTTATGTGCAGCTTAAGTACTGTTTATCTAAGCAGCCAATCTACTATCCATAAAACAGTGTTACTTATTGGTGTTAAAAAGTTATTTGTCTTTGCAGTAACTTATGTATAAATTATCTTTAACAGTTATACCTCCTCTGATGTGTATCATGTTTCAAATAATTTCTTCAGGGAATGAGGTGACAATTTACATTTCTCTCCAAGAGGTCTGCCAGTTATGCATAGCTGTGAGGATTCAAATTGCAATATTTTGTCCCTGGAAAACAGGTTTCATACATTATTGGCTTGGACTTAGAGTTAGTATATTGTAATTTCTTTGTGCAGCATTTCCAAACCCCTTTAAAAACATTGTCTATACTTGCTAAGCAACCATTTTAACCATAAGAAATGAAATCAGAATTTAAATTAATTTAAGTTACTTTCACAGTGTATATTATTTTAGCCAGATTAAGAGGTGTTCCTAGTGTACATATAAATTTTCAAATTTATATTCAGGCAGTCCCTAGGTTAAGAATATCCAACTTACAGCAGACTTGTACATAAGAATTGCCACTGCTGGGTCAGACCAGTGGTCCATCAGGCCCAGCAGTCCGCTCACGCAGCAGCCCTCTCGTCAAAGACCAGCACACATTCTTGTTCAGCAGGAACTTGTCTAACTTTGTCTTGAATCCTTGGAGGGTGTTGTACTTATGAATGAGGATCCTGCTTATCCCTTCCGTGTCTCAACATCACCCTCTTTGTCCTGCTCTCTCTCTCTCTATTCTGTGTCCCAGTTCATGCCTTCCTCCTGTTGGTGTTTACCTGTTCTGGCCGGCTCCCATAGCCATGAACATTGGCTCCCACACACTGCTGACCTGGAAACCTTTCTTCTGATGTCAGAGAGAAGACTTCTGGGTCAGCCGTGTGTAGGAACCGTGGCTGCAGCTTTGGGAAGAGAAGTGCTGCGGGGAAGAGGGGGCTGGCCAGAACAGGTTCCACCCGTGGGAGCGAGGTATGAAATTGGGACACAGAATGGAGGGAGTACACACTTCAGACAAAAGGGGGAGTGAACTTGGGACATAGGAGGAGGCAGAGCAAGAGATGATGAGGTTGGGGAAGAAAGAGAGGGAGAATTGTTGGGCATGGGTGTCTGAGTGAGAGGAAAAGAGAGAAATGGTGCAGTATGATGAAGAATGAAAGTAAGTGTAAAACCTAGCTTTGCTTTCTATTTAAGCTATACAGCACTTTATTTTGAGGCCTGTTTCTTTCATGTGTGTTTTTATAGACTGTGGACTGTACAGTAGAACATAAATACACACATTCTCACATGATCCCAGTTACATACAAATTTAACTTAAGAATGGTTTAAAAATGGAACTCATTCTTAACCTGGAGCCTGCCTGTATAAAGTTTTACTCTAAATTGGCCATCACAGATATGTTAGGAGCAGATGGAGCCAGGCAGTTTTAAAGGGAAACTACATGAACTAAATTTAGGTAAAGGTAGATGTAGTTTACAGCAGAGGTTCTCAACGGTGTATGTGGTACTGCTTGGGTCTTCCATCCTCCTTTCTCCTTAACCTGCTACTGCCCTCATTGCTGCTGCACCAGCAATTAATTTTGCAGTTTTGGTTCCTACTAGTTTGCTGCATGGGAACAGAACCAATGGGGATCTTGCACGGTTTGCTCCGGGTCCATGGGGGATCTCACAGGGTTCCCTTGGGTTGTAGGAATGGAGACACCTTAAGGGGCTCCCATGTGTTACCTCAGTATCTCTCCATACCCCCACCACCACATCACTGCAGCTGACCCAGACGCCTTTCTTCCAAATCTTGCCCAAGGCCTTGTGAAGAAACAAGTGTGGCAGATGGCAGAAAGAAGGCCCACCTTGGACAGCCCTGAAGGGAGGAAGTGAGCACGTTGGGACAAGTAATAGAGAGAGTGGACATGAACATGGGACAAAGGAGGGAGGGGGAAGGAGCATGTTGGGGCACAAACTTGGGATAAAGGAAGGGAGGTGGCATGAACTTGGGACACAGACACAAGGGAGGAAGGGGACATGGTTGGGAGGGAAAGAGATGGTAGTGCACATGAAGAAAAGGAAAATTGTTGGGCTTGGGGAGAGAGGAGTGAGGTAGAGATGCATGGGGGATGAGGGAGAAATATTGGATATGGTGGTGGAGAGGGAACAGTGGGATAGATCGAAAGGGATGCAAGGGGGAGGAATGTTAGTGATGGAGGGAGAGATGTGGCATGAGGCTGGTGGGCAGGGGCAGAAGATGCTGCTCATGATCCGGAGAATGAGAGAGGGAGAAATGTTGGATGTGGCAGTAGAGTGGGAGGGAGAGATTCACTCTGGCTCCCTTCCCTCTCCACCCTTCCTTTGCAGCAAGGGAGAGAAAAAGATGGTGGACAATGAAAGAGGGAGATGTTGCAATTCTGTGCATGAGTGGGATAGGGAAAATGTCCAGGATAGAAGGGAGTGAGGATGCTATACAATGGAATGGAGGAAAGAGAGAAATGTTGGGAGTAACCAATGGACAACAACTACTTAAAACAAATATGCAGAAGACAGGAGCATGGGAAGGAAGGATGTCACACTTGAGGGAAGGGGCAAGGAGAGAGAGAAAGCATGAAGGAGGCAGAAAGTTTTGGACTCATGGAGAGAGGAAGAGATGGATGGGTAGGGTAGAAAGGAGGGAAAGATGTCACGGGGAAGGGGGAGAGGGCAGAGTGAAAAGTGGGACTTATGAAAGGACAGAGAAAGATGACGGTTGGGGGAGGGATTGAGGTCTGGAGGAGAGGAAGTGTGCAGGAGGCAGGAAGGGAGGGAGAGAGAAATGTTAGACCTCTGAAAGGGAGAGGGAAGGAGAGATAGATGCCAGTTCAGGAAATAGAAAAGGGGGAGAGGGAGGGAGGCCAGACTGTGGGAAGGGGGGAAGAGATGTCAGACCACTGGGGAGAGGGAGGGAAGGAGAGAGAGATTCCAGACAATGGGAGAGGCGAGAGATAGGAAGGGAAGACAAGACATGGAAAAGTAGATTTTAAGAAAAAAGCAGAAAAATGGGAAAAAGTCAAATGTTAAAAGTTAATGCCAAAGGTGGATGTAGGGCAGAAAGTGAAGAAGAAGAGAAACGGACAATAGATAAGAAGGCCTTGAAAACACAGTTAAGAACACAGACAAAAGGAAGTGCAACCAGAGTCTGGGAAAGTATGATTAGAAAAATAAAATCACCAATCAATAAAGGTAGGGAAAATGATTTTATTTTCAATTTAGTGATCGAAATATGTCTGAGCATTTATATCTGCTGTCTATATTTTGCACTATTTGTCTATTTTTCTGTAGCAGTTCCAGAGGTGACATTGCATATTTTGAAGTCATCTGCCTTGACCTCTTTGAAATTAAAATTTTCTCTGCGTACAGTGTTTTGTATAATTTAATTTTGTGGTTACCATTATGTATTGTTAATAAGATTATATTGTATGTATATGAAAAATGAATGGAAGAAATTGCATTACAATTAGTACTATTACTATAGGGGTTGGGGGTCTGGGGCAGAGCTTGGGCAGGGGTACTCGGTTGATATTTATTAGTCTTAGGGAGTACTTGGCTTGAAGAAGTTGAGAAATACTGTCCTACAGCAATATGGGCTATTTGTATTGCTTCCGTAATGTCTGATCTGTAGAATGAAAAATAAAAAATTCCTGTATAAAATTTATTTTGTAACTGTAAGTAAAAATAAACTCATTTATACAATCTATTAAATGTATTATTTCTTGTCTAAATTCATCAAGAGCTGCCATTGGCAGGACATTGCTGAAGGAATGTTTCAAGGATGATACCCACTTGAGAAATCCTTAGAACATCCAGTTATGATTCAATAACCTGATTGCCTCCTAGGACTCTTGTGACACCTAACTCTTGGCCTCTATGTTACTTAAAATATCCTGGGACCATTCTCTCGCTAGCTTTTCTAAAAAAATCTATACCCGGGAATATATATTTGCACAGATTATATAATAAATAGGTGTAAACACACATGCAATTTTATGCAGCAAAGCTACGGGGTTCATAATAAAAAAAACAAACATCTAAAAAGTGTCCTAAATGGCTACTTGAACGATCAAAAAGCCTGATCGTCCAAGTACCCATAACCAAAGCTGGTTTTTAGACGTATCTAAAAACAGCTTAGGCCTTTCCCCTGCCTCTAAACGCACAGAGAGAAAAGAGGCGTGTTTAGAGGAGGGGAAAGGCCGGGCAGTGGGCCGACCTACACCTAGGTGTACAACAGGTATAACCAAAACATTTGACAGGTTGCCTAGTCAGCACTTAGACCTTTATGACTTAGACAAAGTCAAACCAGGTCTAAGTGCCGAAAAGGGGTCGCTGAGCTGATGGCCGCTGGCGCGATCAGTTCAGCGGCCCGGCAACCTACCCACCGCAACCATCACGGCAGGAGAGATGCCTCATCTCCCCTACTGCGATGCAATCACTCCTCTACCCGAACTGCCGCGACCCGCGGCAGGAGAGATGCCCAATCTCTCCTGCCACAATACATCTTCCCCCGTCGAACCGCAACCCCCCCTGATAACATCAGGGCAAGAGGGAGCTCAAGCCCTCCTGCCCCACAGCAGCTGTGGTACCCCCGACGATATTGGGGCAAGAGGGAGTTCAAGCCCTCTTGCCCCGATGATCGTGACCCCCCCCCGCCAAGTACAAGCAAGCCAGGAGGGAGCCCAAGCCCTCCTGGCCCTGGCGACCCCCTACCCCCTAATAAAATACGGGCAGGAGGGATCCCAGGCCCTCCTGCCCTCGACACAACCCCCCTCCCCACAATGACCGCCCCCCCCGCCGACCTGCAACCCCCCCGGACGACCCCCCCACCCCCGTACCTGTTAAGTTGGCCAGACGGACGGGTGCCAAGCCCGCCCATCCGACAGGCCAGCCGGGTCCAGAATGGGGTCAGATTGGCCCAGGTGGCAGAAACCCCGCCCACAGGTGGGGCCTGAGGCGCCTGGGCCAATTTTTGAGCAAAAACATCTGTGAATTGCTTTTTCGAGAAATCAAAATTTTAAGTCCATCTTTCATTTCTCAGAGATCTATTAAATCTTTAACAGGAAGCACTGTTTTGGGACATTACAAATGTGGCTGTTGTAACATCTGCAGCGTCACCAAAGAATGTAAAAAGTTCACTAATCCACAAGATCAAAAGACATTTTCTCAGACATTTCACTAACTGTAAAACCACCTATATTGTTTATTTGATTGTGTGTCCATGCGACAAGTTTTATGTCGGTATGACATCAAGAGATTTAAGGACTAGAATGCGTGAGCACAAATCAAATTTAAAGCTTGAATGGTGCTCTGAAGTCATAGTCGAGCATTGTAAACTTATGAACCATTCATTTCAAGATTTAAAGTGTTTTGTTATCAACATTGAACCAAAGTCCATCAGAGGTGGAGATCGGGTCTGACGTCTTAAACAGCGAGAATCTAGATGGATTTACAGATTAAACAGTACACATCCTCATGGATTAAACACCAAAGTTGAATGGTCTATGTTTATTTAGTTGTTGCAGTCTGGTGGATTTTCCTTATAAAGATAAAAATAATTTCAATGAATTTTCCTTATAACAATGCATTACTGGATTTTTCCTGATAAATGTCCAACAATTTATATAATAATTAAAATATACTTATGAATCACTAATTATTTAAATATGCTAGTAAAATTTGTTTGGCTAATACGCATGAGCTAGTTTATAATGGCTATGTGAGCCTTATTTACGTCATCAATATTCACTTCGCATGTGCTGGCGTTCTCAGTAGTTATAAGCGCCATTTTGTATTGAATCGGGTGTGAATAGCATAGGTCTATCCCATATAAGCAGTAAGTAATCTTTAACTTTTAGTTTTGTGATTTATTTGTTAATATGTTATTGTTATATATTAGTTTGAATTACTCTTTAATATTTTATATTAATCTAGCTCGTTTCCTGATGAAGCTTTGTGGGGTGAAACGGGACCTGTTGAGAGCGAATGAACTGAGACTAAGAGCGAGTTAATGATCTGAGACGGGGTTGTGCAATATGTATTTTGAACTAAGCAGGGTGTATGTAAAGTGCCATATTTATGATCAAGCATAGAGCATTTTAAACTACAGCACTTTAACCTGCCTCTCCAATTTGCAGATAAGTGTTTTTTCTGCATTTTATATTATATTGTGCAATTTTGGTGAGCACTGAGCACTTTAACTTTTTGTGTGCTATTCTTTTCCGCTTCGGCCTCTTGCACTTTAACCTGCAGATAAGTAATATTTTCTTTTCTGCACATTAGAGTAATATTAATAATTTATTATAGAATAGTGTACTTCATGAGTTTTAATTTAAATATAAATATAAACAAAAAAATTTAAAAAATAATGGGGGGTTTTGATCAATGAAAGAAACCTATCACCACGTGATTATAGGGAGAAAACTTATATGTTCCCTTAATGGTGGATCTGAGATCTTTTCCTCCATTTAGGTTTATTTATTTATTACCAACCTGCTGTTGTATCTTGTTTCTTACAAGAAACCCATGTTTCTAATATCTCTCTCTCTCTCTTTAGGTTCTCACGACTGGTTGACTTACATTGCTGAAGCTCCAGCTTGTGGTAGAAAACATGGAGTTGCGATTTTATCTCACAAAGCTATTCCCTTTCAACTCCTGGAATCCAAGCAAGATCCCGCTGGTAGATGGGTGCTTGTAAAGGCGGCTATCTTTTCGCAGGAGGTTCTTCTCATCAATGTCTATGCGCCAAATACAGACTCTCCTGAATTCTTTACACAGCTTTTTCAGACTATCTCTGAATTTGATCCCCTTTAATCTACCACTTGATGTCTGGCTAGATAGACATTCTCCTTCTATCATTAACCCAACTAAAGCTAACTCTACTCTTCATTCTTTAATTAAATTATATAATCTGTCAGAACCTTGGAGATTGCAACACCCAGATACTAGAGATTATACATACTTCTCCTCGCCTCACAACAGCTATTCGAGAATAAATTATTTTCTTATTTCTTCTTCCATGGTTCCTCACTTGGCAACAGCTGATATTAAACCAATAGTCATATCCGATCACGCACCAATTTCCCTTTCTCTGAAATGGTCTTCAATTTTGTCAACTAAATCTCCTATCTGGCAACTGTCCAATGCCATTCTTGTTGATGATTCAGCTAAAAGTATATTAGTTAAATTTATTGATGAATTTTTTTCTGTTTAATAACTCCGATACCCTGGATGCATTAACCATATGGGAGGCTTTCAAAGTTTCGCTCAGGGGTGAACTTATTTCTATCCAAGCTTATCAAAATAAACAGAATAGGGAACTGCATACCCTTGAGTTCCAAATCAAAAGTAAAGAACAAGCTTTTTATAATTCTAATGATAAGAGCCTTCTGTCTGATATATATAGATTGAAGTATTCATATAATAAACTAACTAATATAAAGGCTCAGCAAGATCTTTTTTTTACATCCAACAAATATGTGGAAATGAACAAAACTAGTAAGATGCTGGCTAATTACCTTAAAAGGAAAAGAGTCAAGGTGCAGATTCCGTCCATTAAATCTACTGGTCAACTTCTCTCCTCCCATACTGATATCTCCGCAGCTTTTTATTCTTTTTACTCTCAACTGTATTCATCAGAAGTATCAAACCATCAGTCAACCATAAACGACTTCTTAGCCTTTTTACATTCTCCTAAACTTAATATGAATGATTATAAATCCTTACAAAATCCATTTGATGTGTCAGAAACCTTAGCGTCTATTCAACACCTTTCCTCTGGGAAAGCACCCGGATTGGACGGAATCACAGTTGAGTTTTACAAAGTTTTTCAAAATAGACTGTGTCCTATTCTTACGTCCCTTTTTAACTCTCTCAATTCTCAGAAGGTTTCCACCGGCCATTTCCTCGATGCTGTTATCACAGTTATTCCTAAACCCAATAAAGACCCTCAACAAATTTAAAATTATAGACCTATATCCTTAGTGAATACTGACTATAAAATATACACAACAATTCTCTCTCATCGACTTCAACACTACATAGGTAAACTCATTTCTTCCCACCAGGTTGGTTTTATGCCCGGTAGACTTATTTCGGACAATTCCCGTTTTTTCTTTCACTTAGCGTCCATTGCTCATTCTACTAAAGATCCGTGTCTAGCTATATCTTTAGACGCAGAGAAAGCTTTCGATCGTGTGGAATGGTCTCACTTATTCCATACCCTTCATTGGTTCGGTTTCCCCCCTAAATTTATAGAATACGTTCAAATTCTTTAATCCTAATACTACTATCATCACCAACAATATATTGTCACCCTTTTTCACATTACAACGTGGTACTCGTCAAGGTTGTCCCCTCTCACCATATCTCTTTAACTTAGCTCTTAAACCCCTTCTTCTTGCCATAAATTCCGATGCAAAAATTTCAGGTATTTCATATGATAAAATGGAATATAAACTCTCAGCTTATGCTGACGATGTACTTTTGTATTTCACTAATCCTAATAGTTCCCTCCCTGCTTTATTCAATCTTATACACATATTTTCCTCCTTTTCTGGTTATAAGGTAAAACAACAAAAAACTGAAGTCTTACCTCTTAATATTCATTCTCACCCTACATCAGTTCAAGCATTTAATTTACTCTGGTCACCATCAAAAATAAGATATCTTGGAATTGATCTATATACCTCCCTTTCTGCTACCATTCAGCACAAAAGTATCAATCTCATAACTACTCTTAAAACACTCATACAATCGTGGCACCCTTTACATCTTTCCTGGTGGGGTCGAATTGAAACCATTAAAATGGTGGTTGCTCCAAAGATCAACTTCATACTTAGTATGATTCCACATTTATTTCCTCTTTCTTTTTATAAAACATTAGATAAACATATTTCCACCTTCTTATGGAATCACAAACCTCCCAGAATCGCTCTTTAGAAGCTTAAAGCCTCTAAGAATAAAGCAGGGGTTTTCCTTCCTGATTTCCTAACTTACCATAAGGCTTTTATTTTTACAACAAATGAGCAATTGGTTTTCTACATCATATGAATATCTACAACTGGAGCATGCTTTTTTTCCGACTTACCCACTATTAGCCCCTCTTCTAACATCTGATGCACTACTGTCTAAAGCTAATCCAATTATTTCTCAATCTATAAAATGTCTTTTAGAATTCGATGACTTACTAGAAGTTCCCATTACCCGTTCTACGTACATCTCCCTCTGGCACAACTCGTCTTTTCATATAAACAGATCATCAATATATTGGCCTCAATGGGCCAAATTAGGTATAAGATATTTGGCTGATATAGAAACATAGAAGATGACGGCAGAAAAGGGCTACAGCCCATCAAGTCAGCACACTCTGCTTACCCACCCCCTGTCTATGCCCTAATGACCCAATTTCCTTATCTTGACCCTCGTAGGGATCCCACATGGGTATCCCATTTATTCTTAAAGTCTGGCACGCTGTCTGCCTCGATCACCTGCACTGGAAGCTTGTTCCAATGATCAACCACTCTGTGAAGAAATACTTTCTGGTGTCGCCATGAAATTTTCCGCCCCTGAGTTTGAGCAGGTGCCCTCTTGTGGCCGAGGGTCCCTTGAGAAAGAAAATATCATCTTCCACTTCGACGCGTCCCGTGAGGTACTTAAATGTTTTGATCATGTCTCCCCTCTCTCTACGTTCCTCGAGAGTGTAGAGCTGCAATTTGTTCAGTCTCTCTTCGTACAAGAGACCCTTGAGCCCCGAGATCATCCTGGTGGCCGTCCGCTGAACCGATTTAATTCTACGCACATCTTTACTGTAATGTGGCCTCCAGAATTGCACACAGTACTCCAGATGAGGTCTCACCATGGCCCTGTACACCGGCATTATGACTTCAGGCTTTCGGCTGACGAAACTTCTATTGATACAACCCAATATCTGCCTTGCCTTAGATGAAGCCTTCTCCACTTGATTGGCAGTTTTCATGTCTGCACTGATGATTACTCCTAAATCTCGTTCTGTTGAAGTCCTAGTTAAAGTTTCTCCGTTAAAGAAGTACGTCAAGCATGGATTTCCACTTCCGAGGTGCATGACCTTACATTTCTTAGCATTGAAGCCTAGCTGCCAGGTTGAGGACCAACTTTCCAATGTAAGTAGGTCCTGCGCCATATAATTCTGTAAACTGCATTCACTTACTATATTACATAGTTTGGCGTCATCGGCGAATAGTGTTATTTTACCTTGAAGCCCTTGAGTCAGATCCCCTATGAATATGTTGAAAAGGACCAAGCCCTGCGGCACTCCACTGGTCACCTCCGATGTTTTAGAGAGGGTACCATTAACCACCACCCTCTGAAGTCTGCCACTCAGCCAATCATTGACCCATACAGTTAGATTCCATCTTGCTTAGCAGCCTGCGGTGTGGGACACTGTCAAAAGCTTTCCTGAAGTCCAGGTACACGACGTCCAAAGACTCTCCCAAGTCCAACTTTCTTGTACCCCTTCTCTAAAACTCCTGACCTTTTCTGAACTACAGGATAAGTTCGCCCTCCCTGCCACAGCATTTTATCAATGGCTCCAACTCAGTTCCCTGATCAAAAAATACAAGATTCTACAAACAAAAGTTATGGGAGTTCCTACCATGATCACCTTGTTTTCCAAACTCTTGTCTTCCGGCCACATTGCATCGCAAATCTACAAGATATTTATTGACTTCCGATATAACACTCACATTCCTATACAAAATTCTTGGGAGGCAGACTTAAATTGTCGTTTACACGATAGACAATGGCAGGTCATTTGGTCTAAAATTCTCAGAGTTATCCCTTCTGCTAATTCGTTACAATCTATGCTCTTTTTACATCACAAATCCACTTGGACTCCCCAAAAACTTCATATTGCAGGTCTATTACCATCCAATAAATGTTGGAATTGTAAAATATTGCCTGGTACACTTTTACATATGATCTTTGAATGTTCCTGTCTAAAAAATTTTTTGTCAGATGTCTAGTCCATTATACAAACGATTTTTCACTTCCATTCTGATTTCTCACCCAACATAGTCATTTTAAAATCTGAAGCTCCTTCACTCAATCTTCTGTCATCTTATCATGACCTATTCAACACATTACTCGTCATTGCCTTACGTCTTATTCTATCTAACTGGAAATCGTTTGATACTCTGAATGTACATTTTTGGTTTCAATCTGTTCTTTTACAGCATAGACGAGAAATACTGATTTCTAAAACTATGCCTATCTACTAAAGCGCACACGAAATGGGCCATTTTTCAAGAATACTTAGACTCTACCCAATCACTTCTTTAAGATTTATTTTTTTCTCTCTCTTCCTCTTTCTATGAAGCACCATTCCTTATCCCCCTTTTTCTTTTTTCTTCTTCTCCTTCCTGTTTTTCCCTTTCATAGTGCTCGATCATAATACAACTAGTTAGATGCTGTATTTATGTGCATTTGACCTATTTCCGTGTCTGTTGTACCCTGAATATTGTATCATTGTTTATTAATGTCTTATGTTTATGATAACGATATACTCCAGTTTTTTCCCTTTTTTGTATTCTGATAAAATTTTCAATAAAATTTCTTGGAAACCCCCCCCCCCCCCAAAAATAAAACATTTCAGGTTCTTCAGGGCAGCCTTCGAGAGCAGAGTTGGATTCAGTGGTAGTTTGAGACACTTGTCCTTCTATAGACGAATGAGATCCACATACCATAGTTGAAGTGGCCAATCTGAAGCCATCAGGATTACCCATGTCCCACCATGGGACACGGGGGAAAAATGTACACCAGCCCTTTCTCTGGTCACTGTTGTGCTAGAGCAGTGGTCTCAAACTCAAACCCTTTGCAGGGCCACATTTTGGATTTGTAGGTACTAGGAGGGCCACAGAAAAAAAATAGTTAGTTAATGTCATTAAATAAATGACAGCTTTGCATGAGGTAAAACTCGTTATAGTAATTATAACGAATTTTATCTCATGCAAAGCTGTCATATAGTTGTAATATAGTTTATAAATCTTTCCTAAAATGCTTCCGATAATGTCAGCTATACACAGCTGAAATCAATGCAACATGCATAAAGTGAAAAACCATCATAGAAACATGATGGCAGATAAAAGCCAAATGGCCCATCTAGTCTGCCCATCCACAGAAACCATTATCTCTTTCTCAGAGAGATCCCACATGCTTATCCCAGGCCCTTTTGAATTCAGACACAGTCTCTGTCTCCACCACCTCTTCTGGGAGACTGTTCCATGCATCTACCATCCTTTCTGTAAAAAAGTATTTCCTTAGATTACTCCGGAGCCTATCACCTCTTTACTTCATCCTATGCCCTCTCATTGTAGATTTTCCTTTCAAATGAAAGAGACTCGACTCATGCGCATTTCCCTTCTCCTGCCTTTCCTCCAAAGTATACAGTCTCTCCCCATATGCCTTATGATAAAGACCACATACCATTTTAGTAGCCTTCCTCTGGACCGACTCCATCCTTTTTATGTATTTTTGAAGGTGTGTCCTCCAGAATTGTACACATTATAAATGAGGTCTCATCATACAGGGGCATCAATACCTCCTTTTTCCTACTAGTCATACCTCTCCCTATGCAACCTAGCATCCTTCTAGCTTTCGCCGTCACCTTTTCACCCTGTTTGGCTACCTTAAGATCATCATGTACAATCACACCCAAGTCCCACTCTTCTGTTGTGCACATAAGCTCTTCACTCCTAATCTGTACTGTTCCCTTGGGTTTTTGCAGCCCAAATGCATGACCTTGCATTTCTTATCATTAAATTTTAGCTGCCAAATTTCAGACCATTCTTAAAGCTTTGATAGATCTTTCTTCATGTTATTCACACCATCTGGTGTGTCTACTCTATTGCAGATTTTCGTATCATCTGCAAAGAGGCAAATCTTACCTGACAGCTCTTCTGCAATATCATTTATTAAAATGTTAAAAAGAACAGGCCCAAGAACAGAACCTTGAAGCACACCACTGGTAACATCCCTTTCATCAGAGCGATCTCCATTGATCACTACTCTCTGTCGCCTTCCACTCAACCAGTTTTTGACCCAGCCCGTCACTTTGGGACCCATCCCGAGGGCATTGTTTATTTATTAGACATCTGTGTGGAACACTATCAAAGGCTTGACTAAAACCTAAATACACCACATCTAGCGCACATCCTTTATCCAATTCTCTATTTACCCAGTCAAAGAAATTGATCAGATTTGTCTGACAAGACCTACCTCTAGTGTATCTATATTGCCTCCGGTCCTGTAATCCACAGGATTCCAGAAATTTTATAAAAATTCAGACCCATCCCTTCAGGTCCCAGCGCTTTAGCTAATTTTAACCGACCAATGGCCGCCAAAATCTCAACACTAATGGGCGCATTTAACATCTCCAGCCCCTCCGGGGAACCCCAGGGGAGCTCGATATCATGGAAGAAGGCATCCCGAGAGGTAGTATCATAAGGACCTGCACTGTAAAGATCAGTGTAAAACTGCACAAACTGATTCTGAATATCCTGGGGCAGTAAATGACACTCCCCCATGTCCTGGAGCTGGTTAATACGGGACACCTTCCAGCTGGGCTGCACCAAGTTTGCCATTAACTTCCCTGCTTTGTTTCCACAGTAATGGAATTTATATTTGTAAACCTGAATGTGGGTTAATGCCCGAGCTGAGAAGATGGCATCGATCTTTTTCCTTACTTCCAGATTATACACGCAAATAACTATGGTGAATTCAGGAAACACCTAAAAACATACCTGTTCTTGAAGTACCTAGGTAACGAATCTCTACAATCTCTCCCATGAAAACTGACCCTTAAACTATTAGCCACCAATCTCTAACTATGTATGTTCCACTCAATTTGTAGCATCTTTCTAATCATTGTAAACCGCATAGAACTTCACGGCCCTGCGGTATATAAACTATTATTATTATTATAAGCTTGGCGCTCTGGTCCCTGAGACCGGGCACAGAACACCTGTCTGCAGGTCCGCAATTGAGTGGTCAGTGCCACCAGTTCAGCCACCTGATGTTTCCTCTTAGAGGATCTTGCCCTGCAAAAAAGCCTTGGCTGCCTCCCAGAAACTGACATGAGAGACCTCCCCAGTATCATGGAAGGTAGTGTATTCCTGCCAGGCCTCTGCTAAGTAAGCTCTGACATCCCCGTCTAAGAAAAGCTTGGGTTCAAGCGCCACATCAGAGGAGACCTCCATGAGCCACCGAACCTGCACAACCACAGTAGAGTGATCACAGAAAACCGCATCAATGGAAGACCGTTCCACCCGCCCCACCCAAGAAGTAGGGGGCAACAAATAGTCAATACTATAGAGACTGTCGTGCACTCTAGAGTGAAAGGTGAAATCCATTTCTCCTGGGTGGTAAGTACACCAGGCATCCAGGAGGTTAGAAACATAGAAAGATGACGGCAGAAAAGGGCCATAGCCCATCAAGTCTTCCCACTCCATTAACCCTCCCCAAACAACCCCCTAAGGGGTCGTTCACAGGTGGTATCACTGCCCTCGTAAAGATCCGACGTGGGCATCCCATTTATTCTTAAAATCTTGTATGCTGCTGGCCGCGATCACTTGCTCTGGGAATTTGTTCCAATGGTCTACCACTCTTTCCGTGAAGAAGTACCTCCTGGTGTCCCCATGAAATTTCCCGCCCCTGATTCTTAGCAGATGTCCTCTTGTGGCCGACGGACCCTTGAAAGAAAAAATGTTGTCTTCCACCTCTATGCGGCCAGTGATGTACTTAAATGTCTCAATCATGTCTCCCCTCTCCCTACGTTCTTCGAGAGAGTATAGCTGCAATCTGTGCAGCCTGTCCTCGTATGAGAAATCCTTAAGCCCCAAGATCATCCTAGTGGCCATGCGCTGAACCGACTCAACTCTCAGTACGTCCTTATGGTAGTGTGGCCTCCAGAATTGCACACAGTACTCCAGATGAGGTCTCACCATGGTTCTGTACAATGGCATTATGACCTCCAGCTTCCTGCTAACAAAGCTTCTACGGATACAACCCAGCATTTGTCTAGCCTTGGATGTAGCCTTTTCCACTTGGATGGCTGTTTTCATGTCTTTACTAATGATCACCCCTAAGTCCCGCTCTGCTGCCGTCCTAGCCAAGGTCTCGCCGTTCAGTGTGCATGTTCTGCACGGATTATTGTTGCCAAGGTGCATGATCTTGCATTTTTTCACGTTGAAGCCCAGCTGCCAGGTCGTGGACCAGTGTTCCAGTAGAAGCAGGTCTTGCTTCATGCTGTCGGACAAATCATTTTTACTTACAGTGTTACATAGTTTGGCGTCGTCGGCAAACAATGCTATCTTACCTTGAAGCCCCTGGGTCAGGTCTCCTATGAATATATTGAAAAGGATCGGTCCCAGGACCGAACCCTGCGGCACGCCACTGGTCACCCTCGACGTTTTGGAAAGTGCACCGTTAACCAACACTCTCTGAAGTCTACCACTTAGCCAGTCATTGATCCATTGAGTTAGTGTTGCACCTAATCCCATCGATTTCATTTTGTTCAATAATCTACGGTGGGGGATGCTGTCAAAAGCTTTATTGAAGTCCAAGTACACGACGTCCAGGGACTCTCCCTGGTCCAGCTTTCTAGTTATCCAGTCAAAGAAGCTGATAAGATTGGATTGGCATGACCGACCCTTGGTGAAACCGTGTTGGTGGGGGTTGCGTAGATTCTCCTCGTTCAGGATAGCGTCTAATTCACGTTTGATTAGCGTTTCCATGAGCTTACTCACAATCGAAGTGAGACTCACCAGTCTGTAATTCGCAGCCTCTGCCCTGCAACCTTTTTTGTGTAGAGGAACGACGTTAGCTGTTTTCCAGTCCAAAGGGACTTTTCCCGTACTCAGGGAGAGGTTGAAGAGTATGGCTAATGGTTCCGCTAGGACGTCACACAGCTCCTGCCCCTTCCCC